>NC_045572.1:4399230-5027692 GCF_009819795.1 Aythya fuligula | reverse complement strand
TTCAAATAATTCTTATAGTTTGAGATAACACTGAACTTGAAAGAAACCACAGTAAAAGGTCTGCAGTGTATTGGATGTATATGAGTCTGTTCATCCCAATTGATAATACCAGTCTCAAATAAACACAAAGATTTTAGGGGTCCATCTTTTGTTCTCTAAGGTGCTTTTGAGTATTGCCTCCACATTTACTGCCTTCTGTTTGGTTCCTATTGTAGTCAGTTTTGCTCTGCAGGTGTTAATGGATAAATGTTATGCCAGTTATAAAGAAATGAACACAGCTGGGAAGATTCATGTGTGAATCTTATCCTGAGGCAGATTAAGAAAAAGGGATGATATTTGTCACCTTGTATCAGAGCAGTTCTTCAGATGACAGCTGTTCCAGGTGTTTTTTTCTGTGAATTTTATGAATTGTTTTAAGGCCCCTTCCTCTGCCTATCATTCCTGGCAGTTCCTCTGGTTCTCACCTACTTTAAGCAAAGGGTCTAGAGTGGGAATTTCCTCAGCTCCAATGTAATCATTTAACTTAACTTTTCTGCTGTGGCCTTAAGTCTTAGCAGCACTGTATCTATGGCATCTTTATTATCTTTCTGCCCTTAGTTGTCTTTGGTAGTTCCTGCTTTCAAAGGCTATGAAAATAGATATAATACTGCTTTGTATATCTTTCACAAGTTGCTCCTCAGTCTGTATTGGCCTTTCTCATTTTTTAGGTATTATTGAAAAGATAGTATTTATTTTCTCTGAGATTTTTATCTTAATCCTTTTATTATTTGAAAAATCATTTTTTTTAATTTGATATCTAAAAAAATTTAGCATCACAAAATGTGACTGGTCTATATTAGGGTGGTTTATACATGTACAATACATAGAAATATGAACGTGCTTTTGATTTAGGTCTGGTTGTGTGTGGTAAGCTTTCTCTTAAATGAATGATTAACCGGTATTTTCCTCTGGTCTCCTCTGTTGCTTCTTCATTTTGGCTATACTTTAAATTAGGATGGTGCAGCATTACTGGTGTAGCAATACTAGATATTAAGTGTCAATTGAAGAGTGTATAGTTACTTGTTTAGATCATTTTGTTATCAAATTGTTATTTCACTAAACAGAATTATCTTTAAAATATCATCATGCAATCTAATGGTGTGCATAAATAAATACCCATATGGGCTCTATCAGTATAGTACATGCAGATTTGAGGCTTGCGTGCGCATAAGTGCATAGACCATGCTATGTGCAATGTTCAAAGCTTCTGGAAAATGTCTGTAAGGACATCTGGGCTTTGGGCTATATTGCTGCTGACCAAGTTAAACCGTTCTACAGTAAATCTGAAGCAAGTGTCACTGCTTGGTTCAGTGCATTCTGTAGATACTGCAGAATAAACTGCAGAAAAATATTTTCAGCTGTTTTTAACTTCCTCTTTAAATAGCTGATGTAAATTTTAATGAAACTCTTAATGAAACCCAAGTATCTATTTAGTAATGGGTCTTCATTTAAAAGTTAGTTGGTTGTTCCCTCATCTTCAAGCTACAGCTTCTCATCATTTGAGTGCTATGTTATTACCTGTTGACCTTTGCTAAGGTCAGATTAGTTTGATCTTTATAACCCCTAGCTGGAGGTTAGGCTTGTGTAATAATTCTAGCTCAGGTAAAATTCATTCCTGTGTCAACATTTATTTTCAACTGGAAAAAAAAGTAGTTGTTTACCTATCAGATAAATAAGGTCAACAGCTGAGTTTCATAAATAGCATACTTACTGTTTTCTTTTTTACTAACTGAGCTTAGTGTGTTCTTCCATTTGATGCTCTAACCATCTCCAAGCAACGTTTGAAAACAGAAGCCCATGTCCTCCTGTACTTCAACGTTTCTGTTGACTGGTAACTCAAGTATCAAAAGCTGGAGATGTCTAAGAGCAAGTCTTTTCCTTCAAAATCGCAGGTGGGCGCCGGCTGTAATGAGACGTGAAACTGTTGTGTTGTTTTTACAGTGGTTATCTTCTTGCACAGAGTGTCTGAAATGCCTTTAACACAGATTTCTGTTTTCGTTATGGAGAGGAAAGGTGTTTTCTGCCTCTGACAGGATTACAAATTTCTCTGTGTGATCCCCTCATGTGCGTACAGCAAGTGTCTGCCATGATTACTATAACAGTTGCATTGAGATTATTAATTGCATAATTAGAATGTATAAACAAAACTTGCCATTAAACTTTGATTCTCTTGCTGAAATTCTAACATATGATGATGTGCTAAGGTAGCATGCCATAATAAAAGCAATAATTGAACCATCAGACCACGGTTTCCTACTAACATCTATTCCTTACAATTATATTTTTCCATGGCTTAAGAGAAAATTCACAAGGGGACAGCCTCTGCACAGCTTGCTGCTTCATAAATCACAGTCAGCATTTTAACTTGGGCTTAGCAATCAAGTGAGCTCATTGTCTCTTCGCGGGTGTCCAATGTAAGAAAAGTTGATGAACCAAAAAAAGTAGTAGTCAACACGTTATGCTTTTTCCAGAAACCACAAGCGATGAAGATTTTCTAGGGATCTTAGGGCTTTGAGGTTTGTTTATGTTTCTGGTTGATTCACCAAAGTTGCACTGTGGAACACTGGTAGAACATTAAGCTTTGTGTAGCATCCCTTGATAGTTCAGGTTTGGTAAGTAATTTATAAATGTGCTGGTTTCAAGCTTACACGTGCAACATGACTTACCAAGAAGATTTTAAATGGATACAGGAACTCAGTTATTCTCAGCCTATGTGGGATGTAAGATTAGTACTGCTTTCTCCTTCAGAATGAAGTCTGTCAGTGGAGGCAGAACTCTTAACACCACAGGGGTAACTAAGATGCGGGATAGCTCATGTGGTCATACCTGTGTCTGGAGGGATGGAAAGAGGATTCTCTGTAAAGATAAGGGAAGAAGAGGAGGAGGAGAGGCTGCTTTTCCTGTGAAGGGAGAGCTCAGGTGCCTGGAGCACCTCCATGGACTGGGTGAGAAACTCACTGGGAGTGTGCTGGTGTGGGTAAGGGAAGAGGTCATTTCTCTTGGAAACCATTTCTGGGTGTGTGAATGAGGAAAGGGTGATTGGCAGCAGCCAGAATGTGTTCTCCAAGGGTAAATCACTCTTGACCAACCTGACCACCTTCTGTGATGAAGTTACTGGATCTGTGGATGTGAAGAGGGCAGTGGACACTGTCCACCTCGATTTTTAGCAAGTTCACCCCCCCCACCCCCCTGCCCCTGTCCCCAGGATAGCATAACAGCCTGCACGGGCTGGTGCTGACCGCTCAGGGGAGTTCTGCTGCAGAGTACCCGGAGTCCCAGTGGTCACAAGGCTGGATGTGAATCACATGTAGACCACATGTGAAAGTGGGTCTCGTTTTGCCCTCCCACTCCAAGGAAGGCATTACTAAAGCAGAGCGAGGCCACTGGAGGCCCCCAAGATGGCTGGAGCTGAAGTGCTCGCCCAGGAAGGAGATGCTAAGGGAGCTGGGCTTGTCCAGCCTGGAGAAGAGACAACTTTGGGGCCAAACAGCAGCCTGCTGGCTCTGTGTGGGCCAGAGCCAGGGGCTTTGTGGAGGGGCATGCGAGGGGAATGAGATGCTGTGAAACCTTCAATTTGTGACCACTGTTTATATATGGGAGGAGACAAGGGACCTACTGCACAGTAAAACAAAACTAAAAACAATACCCCTAAACCAACAAATGAACAGAACTAGGGGAAACATAACTAAGCAAAGGACAGAAGCCCCAGCAATAATATACCTGTAGAAAACAGCAAAAATCATTTTTTATTGTGACACAAATATCTAACGGCAAGTATTGGATCTGTCAATGAAAACGTTTCTTATCTAGTCACTAATAAAAATGCCTTTCACTGTGATTCAGCTTTCAAGTCTCTTAGAAGACCAATAATAAATATTTAATAATAAAGGAGTGTTATTTCTCTAAGTGGTGAATGTTCATTTTTCCATCCTTCCACTTATGGGAATAGGTGAGCTATATTGATCTTTCTCCAGCTTTAAAGGTAAATATTATTTTGGATTGAAAATCAATTTAGTAATTTTCTGTGTGTATAAATGCATTGGAGGTGATTAGGAAAAGGGAATGCTAAGTGGAAAGGGAAATCGTGATCAAAATCCATGTACATTGTTACCTAAAGCAGTCGTTTTATTTGATGGAAAATCGTTGATATCTGTGATTTCATTTACAAATGTATCCTGTAAACTGTAGTTCATTTTCTGAATAATTCAGTTTGAAACTGAAATCTGAAGACTTATTTTTCTCCCTTGTCAAATCAACAGAAAAAATAATATGGTGAATGAAGTCATGCTTATTATGGTTTTGTATTTATTAAATATTTAGACTAGAGACCTTTGTTTTGGCCATTTGCACCTGTGCCTGCAGGGAAATATTTTTCTAAATATCTCCTTAGAGCTGCTTGCCACAGCTAAACAATTCAGATGGTTCAGTGGATGTACTTATAGAACAAATAAAGGGAATAACAGTTAGTGGGCAAAGCAATTTTTTTAACTGACATGATTTTTAAGTCACCTCAAAAAAAAAAAAAAAAAAATCTGCTGAGGCAAAAAAGACGATCGTTTTCAGAATTGTTACACAGAAGTTCTGGGAAATAAATGAAGCTTTCAGAGCTTAAGTGAGGATATGCACTGTAAAGTGGTTAGAAACAAGTTTGTATTCTGCCTTAAATGAATTCAGGAAGGGATGCCTGAAATTGCAGTAATGGCGAGTAACGCCTTAGCTCTTATGCCATTAAAACAGTTCAATGCCAGAATATTCCCTCTGAGTCAATGGGCAGGTTGTGATTTATGGGCCTGCTTTGGTGTTCAGTGGCTTCCAAGAGGCAGAGCATACTCGGGCCCAGCAATACGTTTTGGTGTTGCAGCCTGCAAGGGGTAACACCTAGTCCTGGGTGGGTCACAACTGACCCAGTTCCTCCTATTTTGCCAGCTGTCACAGCTGTGTGAAGATCTAATTTTTCAGCATCTCATTTCATGTGTTGTACCGTTGTATTTTTAAAATGTTTTTTTCTACCTAATCTGGCCTGCATAGCACCTTACCCAGCTCAAGTGTGAAGGCCATGCTCCCAGCAGTACCTGTAGAGATTTCAATACTATGCACTGCCATAGCCCATAGCTGAATGTCTGCCTATAAAATAATGTGGGACTTAGAAACTTCTGGTAGCTTTGTTACACAGTTACACACTTCTGGAGAGGGCAGTTTTACAGACCTTTTTTTTTTTTTTTTTTTATGAGGCTTGAAGGCTGAAAGCTTATAGCTAATGGTAGGTTAGATTTGGGCCATACACTACTTGTTATGTAAGGGCCTTTGTGAGTTTGTACAGCATTAGTTTTTTCAGTTATCAAATTCAAAGAAAAATAGAATTATTATGAGAAAGTTATGTTTAGTTCTAGCAAAAGACACTCATTATTCAATCTGAAACCACAGGTTTATGCACACACAGACAAAATGATAATGCTTGGAATGTGAATTTAGAGAATTTAAATGTACATTTACAAGTACATTTCCTCTTTCCTTCCTTCCCTGCTTCCAGTAGGTCCTTTGCCTTATTAAAGAGATCAGTGATTCACTCAGCATATGGCAACAAATCTGTTGAATTGGTATTCTGTGGTAAAGCAGCATCAATTTCCAAAAGTTAGGTGTTGATTTAGGAGAAAAATTTCTCCCTTTCTCCAGATATCAAACTGTATCTATACAAGAATGTTTCACTTCATCTGCAACATTCTGAGTCTGTCTCTGTGCAGTGCTAGGGCAATATATTTAACAGAAATCAACTCTGGGAACGTGTGCTTTGCTTGTAGATGGGTGATAAGTTCACATTTTGGACATTTGTTCCAGTAGAAACCTGTTATCACCCACAGTAGCCAAAGGTCAGGAATGGCGTTGAGCTGCTCCTCCTCGGTCCAAGGCTTTTTTCCTTCCTATTTCCTGACCAGGTCGCTCCCTTGGATGGTGGGAAAGACAGGCAGCCTTGCTCCTTCAAATTCAAGACAAGCTTATAATTTTATAATTATAGTAATTATAATCTGCTTATAATTTTGTTTTGAAGGCTGCCCACACAAACTGTTTGTTAACTCAGTCTGATGAACAGGGGTGAGCAGTGCCTGTGATGCAGGTACTTCTTGATATTGTTAGTGCAGCAGTGAATATGCATTGCTCAGTAACTGTGTTACGCTATCATAGCTGAAGCAGAGATGTCCTCCAGCCTCCAGGCTGCCACATTTATTGTTCATTTGGTTTGTCTTTGCAACACTGCATCAGCCTCATCATTTCCTGCGCAGCCTGCTCTTTAGGTCATCAGCTGGCAAATGCTGTTTATGCAAAACAGCAGTTTAATTTTGTTTCTAGGATATGGATTTTGGAGTGATAGAATAAAAGTTTTTTATTAAATAAATTAACTATTACTAGCAGTATGTAGTCTCTCAGAACTGAAGTACTCCAATTTTTTTTTGCTATTGTTTTTATAAACACTTATTGCAGCTTTTAATGGTAAGCCATAAGTGCTAAATTGCAAGACATGGTTTGTGCTCTGATAATCCCATTAATGAGCCTTTAGAATTGCAGAATCCAATGTTAACATCATGTGTTTGTGTGCAGTTGAAACAGTGTTTTACTTAGAGTTGTAAAGTTGTAATTATTTCCAAGTAAAAATAAAGAAGAGTATCTGTGATACTGGGTAACAAAGCCAGAGTCAGCAGAAAGCTCCTGATGTGAACACTCCCACAGTTAAGGCAGATGTGACAAGGTTACCTCAGTCCCATTTCCCTGATTTCAGAAACAATCCCTGCTATCTTGCCAGGAATACAGCTAGGAAACAGGTCAGTTTCTACTCCTGGCCACAGAAGAAAGGAAGAGCAAAAGCCAGCCAGGTGCTTGATTGTGTTGCCAAGGGGGCCGCTGTCTCTTCGCGTCCCAAGCCCATCCTGCCACTGGCCATGGCCATGAGACGTGTTTCAGCTCAAGGAGATTCTCACAGAACTCTGATGTCTGCTTTAGATAGAGTGGAGAAGGAAAGTTAATGCTGAAAGCCATTTGGTGATCTTCTAATCTCACAGAAGTGTTTTTCATAAAACTCTTGTTGCTGGAATCAAATCATTACTTACAAATAAAGCTTTCACTTTAAAGCTCTAATGGATGTGAGAACTTCAAAAACCTGGAGGCTTATGTGTGCCAAGATTGAAAAATAATTTGGTGAATAAGATATGCATTGAAAATCAATACTAAGGCTTTTTCTGAGAGGTCTAGCTAATAACTTTTTGGTCCTGGGTCTGATACGGTACAACTGTGAGGTGATTATTATTGTTTCTGATAAACAATGCACAAAGCAAGTCCCCCTTTGTGGGAATTTGAGGATTCCTAGACCATGATGTCATACCATTGGCAAGATGGAACTGGAAAAGCATCTAGGAGAAATGTTTGCTAGCCATGAACATACAGTTATCAGAACTTTCAAATATGTTTTTAATGCGTTATTGAAATTTCTTCTGCACTTTTTCTTCTCTATTTCATTCATAAAGCTTTCTCTGAAATATTGATTGCTTGGCTTTCTGTGCTAATTTTGGTTTTATTTTTCCTGTGTGGAATTAAGTCTAAAAGTGACTTAATCCTCAAAGGCTGCAAGGAATGTTGGATCTGGCACCAAGAAAGGAAAATAGTTGGTTTGCAGTGGGAATGGTATGGAAACCAAATACTTCTAATACTTCCTAAGAGAAGAAAAATGAGCAGCTGATGCTGATGACTTGCAACTTAACTTTCAAATTTTTATCATAAATAGCTTAATAAAAGTGCTTATGTATTCTTGTCAGCCATTTTGCCACAATTTTTGGCTATTACTGCTATAGTGCATCACCAGATTAGTGATTGCAGAGAAAACAGAGTTTGTCAGGCAATTAAAGCACAGACAAAATTGGGCAATATGTTGCCTCATGATCATGAGTGTGTAAGTGGGCAGCATGTCTGTGTAAACCTATGATGCCGCGTTATGCTCTGGATTCACAGCTGCTGCTCTTCCCCTATGGCTGAGCATCGCCATAATGTGCATACAGGTCTCAGTGCAAAAACCTGCCCAGAGCAATGCAGCAGCACCCCCAGACCTTAGGGATCTGTCTGAGAAAACTGAAGTCCCTAAATTCAAGGAGAGGAAGCTTCATGAAAGGCTCAGCTTTTTGTAATGAGAGCACCAAACTCTTCTAGGCTTCAGCGTAGTTTTTGGCAAGATCCTATCCTGTAAGGATCAGCTACTTTAAAGCTAGGTTGGGGGGAATGTGCTATATTTTCATTTAATTTTCTGCAAAATATAAATGTTGCTTTAGAGAGCTCCTTTAGACAGCATCACAAGTCTTGTGAATTAACGGTTTTATATAAAATTGGACTGGTTGGCTCCCATGTTTTATACAGTTATGATAGGATTTGGTTTGGCTTAAGCATATGTTTGACATTTGTGGTAAATCCAATTGATTGTTACCATTTTTATGGTAGATATTTCAACATATTTTAGACCAAAATTTAATGCTAGTCTGTATACATCCTTTCTAATCTCACTCATATGATATTCTGTGGGTTATGATTAGGGCACTTCCTGAAGATGGAATGCTTAAAGCCTGTGTGGAAAGAGACTGGTCCCTGCTGTTCTTGTATTATTATTTGGGTTTCTGCACCACTGACTGCATAACGTATTAAGACTTTTTCTTCCAGAGTTACATACAGTGTTTTGTATTCCTACCAGAAAAGTAATGGAAAGATTTATTTTTTTTTCTAAATACGTGAGAAAAATTATTAATATTTTCTTAGTTAAGTATTGTTATGTTATAACTGTCATAGCCTAAAAATGCAGGCAGGGAAGCTAGTACAGATGGGAATAGCAGTTTTTGCTTCAGATATTTTGAACAATAAAAGGTTTGTGTTTGTTTTTGTTTTTGTTTTTTTTTTCTTTTCCCATTTGTGTCAGTTACTAAGTGAAATATTGTATTTTCCTGTAGACATGAACTCAATGAAATGTTGTTATAGACCATAATTAAACCTAAAATGTAACAAGCAGGAGCTTGCAGGGTAGTCACTGCACAGCGCAACATGTGATATGTAGGAAGCCTTGTGAGAGACAGCAGGCGGGGGTTTGGGTAGCTCGTTCCCAGCCAGAGAAGGTCTGTTAGGAGGAAGGGAAAGACGTGCATTTCCTGAATTAAAGGTAGGGAAGAGCAATCAAAAAACAAACAAAAAAAATAGATGTAAAATATGTTTAAAAATAAGATATATGTAAAATAAAATATATGTAAAATATATAAAACCTTGTTTTTTTTTTTTAGGAGATGCAGTGCTTACATAAGTGGCTGAACTAGAATGTATATTATGAAGAAATAACTATGAAACACTTCATTTTTTTAAGTAGATAACATTGCAATTTTCTTACACTTTGGTGATAAACTGCTGTCACTTCTGCCAGCTCCTTCTGCTTTTTTGTATAAATTAAGTTATGACATATCCTTCGCCCTAGTCTAGTGACTATTATCCCTACATATTATCTGTTCTTTTATTGAAAACTGTAGCAGAGGTGCTGGGAATAGGTTGTGCACTGATATAGTGTGTCATTTGTGGTTGAATGGTAAATGGCTTCACTGTTAAGAAAATCTTCCTAGTTCTTTGATGTTGAGTGATTAAAATCATTAAACAACTACTTACTCTAAGGTCTTTATTTGGGACTTGAGTATTTGAAAGAGACTGTAATTTAATTCAAATGAAAGAGAAGTTCAGATTTTAGATCCTAAGAATAGGCTATGAACAAGGAGGGAAGACTGTCTTACAACTGCTCAGATACATAGTACTTCTATCCCTACATGGCTATCATTCCACTTTTACGTTACCCTCTACCTGGCTTGAGTCCTTTTGCTTTTTTTTTTGTAGAACTACATCGGTGTTATATTTTTCAAAACTGTGTTTTTCTAAAGCTTTATTCTGTTTCTTTCTCATAATATATTTGTGTGTATATTTATATATTTCTAGTTGTCAAAGCTCATACTTAGAGCATTATTACAGGCAAAAGCTTAGAAATGAAGAAATTATCATGTGATGTCCGCTAAACTCTTTGTTACATATAGGTTTAACCTGGTAATGTTCCCTGACTATAATTTACGGAAGTAACAGTAAGATGGTTCTTTGGATTGGTATGAGAGCAGGTAAACATAGGTGTTCAAGGGACTCTGAAGGGCAGCTGAAAAATAATTCATTTGTTAACTGGAATGAGGTAACAAAATATAGATGTCATTGCCAAAAACAAAGATATCAGTCATTCAAATTGGAGACAACTGTGGGGAGGTCATTGGGACCAGCCCTGTTTCCCCGTTCTTTCTTGTATTGGTGACAGTGTCAATACCAAGATTAGGCCTGAAGTAGAACAATAGCCACAGCGAGAAACAGAAAAACATATAAGGAAATATAATTTCACAGTACAAAATCAAGTCTGTCCTTAACTAGGTTTGTAACCTAGCAGTGTTAACACACGGAGTAGTTAGGGACTGCAATGGCTTTTTGATTGAGAAACCTTTCCCCAAGAGCAAGATGCAGTAACTCCAAGAGAAGCAGGGACAGGGAAGGCTCCGGGGGCCCTGCAGAAAGGCTGAGGTACTGGGCATTTGTTGGTTGCAAATCTGACACTAGTTTGTTCCTGGAAAAGTAATATTTTTGTATTGACCCTTGTTATATCTGGCTAGAAGCCTTAAGAAGTCCCCTGTTGATGCTGCTCGACTCCAGTATCTTTATGGATCCTTTGATTGATTTGACAGAGAGTTCATAAGCCACAGGCCTAAAGCCAGCAGCAAAACACAAGAGTAGGGGAAAAAAAGAAAAAAAGGAGGCGGGGTGCAGTCAGCATTTCAGTTGCTTGCTTTTTTTCTAGTTGCTGTATGTTCGTGTGTAAATTAACACGCACTATACACACGATGATGTTGTAAGTCCCAACTGAATGTAAATTCAAGAAGTGATCTTTTTCAAAATTTCCTAAATCATTGTAAAGTGGAACAAAAATTACACCTTTGCTATGGAATGAAATGGTTTCAAGATGATCTGTAGAAAATATTGGATTATGGTTTGGACATTTAATAATTTCTGTAGAAAAATATATGTTATCATTATTTTTCCATCTCCCTTGCCTAGAAGGTGGGTAAGGTTTCCAGCATTTCTCTTCAAGCATTTTATACAATTTAGGAAATTAAATTGCAGAAGAAGAGAGGATTGAAAACTTATGGCCCAGTTCAGTTGGCAGCTCTGTATTTTCATGTGTACGTCACAGTACTAAGCTAATGCTGTCACCCAGGAGTCACTTTTTGTGCATATTGATTTTTAAAGCATTGCTGATCGATTTGCACCAGAATCGCCAGCTGCAAGAATGTTTGCAAAGAACTGGTGTCATCTCTACTGTATGTTATGGCTTGAGAAGAGACTGGTTGCAAGGAAGTGAGTAGGAGCACAGAGCTGGTTAATGTGGGGGAAGAAATGATCCAAAACTCACTCATGATGGGAAAGTATTCCTGTGGTGTCACTTCATTTTTCCATTGATTTTTGGGCAGTGAAACTCAGCTATTACTAGTTTAGGTTGGGAAGTAAAGTAATTTTGCAAACCTGGGTTATAAAATCTGTGTCCTTCAAAGAGTATTATCAGTCAAAATCCAGCCAGTTGAGTTGACTGAGGTCAATTTCTCTATGTAAGAACAAAGTTCTCTTTCTCTTCTTTTCTTTAGTAAGTTAAAATGTGTTCATTAAGCTTTTAATTCAGTTTTTACCTCATTCTTTGAATTTTTGGGGTACAAGTATTTTCTCAAGACAAATAAAAAACAACAGATACTTTTCAGTTAATTCTCATGTGAAGTGCCAGATGTTTTAATTAAGTGCAGCCAAGCTGAATCTCTTTTACTTGAGCTTCAAATCTGTTTTACTTGGCCCAAGTTGATTTTTGGTTTCTTCTTCTCCCAGATCTCCCAGTTTCATCTATGTGCCTGTCTTGCGTATTCTTCCTGGATGGGAGTTTCAGAAGTAACATAGGAACACAGATGGTATTAAAAAATAATGGGACTTGGCTATCAAATCATACAAGGGTCTCTGCCAGTCCTGCCATCTTGCGTTCACTGCATTTGGATGTATTCTCCTCTATGAAATACTGCACTTCTCTGCAACTTAGTGAAACTTTCTTCATCTACTGTCACTTTGTATGGACCTCCCTGTTCCCTCCCTTTAAAAGTGGTGTGAAGAGACTGCTGAGGGCATTGGAGGGACTGCAAATGCAAGTCCATTTTGTACTATCTTAGCTATGCTAAGGTTTCTTATCATTAATGTAATATGTGTGAACTCTGACTTGTATCACCATGTCTAAAACTGTAGTGACAGTGAGGATGTTATGTGGTAATGCCTGGAATTCTGAGTGAGACTTGATTTTTGAGTCCTTTTTAATCTGAATCTCCTTTCAGTATTTGTTTGTGTTTTTTTTTTTTTTTTTTTTTTTTTGTTTGTTTGTTTGTTTGTTTGTTTTAAGAGCTAGAGAATAAGATCATGTGTCTCTGCAAATAAAAACTAACTTTCTCTAGACTTTTTTTTCCATTTACTTCCTGTGTAATGCTACCAGACCACAGGAGCATTGAACTGATGGTTCTGTCCAGCTCTGATGGAGCAGTTAATGTGGGACAGTCGTTGCTAATACTGCTTCTCTAACTAGGTCTCCAGCATGAGACATGTTTCAGAGTGGAAAAGTAAGGTCATAGAATCATAGAATATCCTGAGTTGGAAGGGACACATAAGGATCATCAAGTCCAACTCCTGGCACCGCACAGGTCTGCCCAAAAGTTTAGACCATGTGACTAAGTGCACAGTCCAATCTCTTCTTAAATTCAGACAGGCTTGGTGCAGTGACTAAGTCCCTGGGGAGCCTGTTCCAGTGTGCGACCACCCTCTCGGTGAAGAACCTCTTCCTGATGTCCAGCCTAAACCTCCCCTGCCTCAGCTTAACACCGTTCCCGTGGGTCCTATCGCTGGTGATTACAGAGAATAGGTCACCTGCCTCTCCACTCCCCCTCGCGAGGAAGCTGTAGACCTCGATGAGGTCCCCCCTCAGCCTCCTCCAGGCTGAACAAGCCCCGTGCCCTCAGTCACTCCTACGTCTAAGGTGTCAGATGCTTTAAGATTTTTTGTTTATACTTTTCAGAGTGTGCCCGGTGATATATGTAAAGCAGGAGCAACCACTCCACTCTAATTTTAATGACTGTTATGCAAGAATAGATCAGATCAGAGCAGTGGTTTGTCAAGCCCAATACCATGATTCTGGTTGTGGTTGTGGCAGATGCCTGGAGATAAACATAAAGGGAGAGCAAGAATGCAGAGCCTACAGTCGTGGCCATACCCTGCCTGTCTCCAGCCCCTTGCATGCCAGGCTCCCGGAGATAACAAGTGTTTTTATAGCTGTGAGTAGTTCCAAGAGAATTTTGTTCCATTAGTTTGACTGGTGTTTGTTTGAATTCATGTGAACTTGTGGCATCTATACCTTTCAGCAAGAAGTTCTCACAGCTTTGCTGTGTTTGAGGAACTTTCTGCAGTGTTCATTTTTGCTCTGGCTGCATTTATCTCATCCCACAGCAGCTACTTTATGAATAGGAAAAAGTAGATGTTCACAGCCCCTCAGTCTTTGTGTATCTCCATCTTCGTTTTCATCTAGAATAGTCCTGGTTGTCTTCATCATTCACTGCAGAAGCTCTTTCTTCCCCATCACCCTTCTCTGAACCTTTCCCAGTTCTACCAGTAGGTTCTTTTCTACTTGTTTTTCAGCTCTTTCTAGGTGTGCCAGTACTGAAGGCTGCATTGAAAATCACAGAATCACAGAATTTCTAGGTTGGAAGAGACCTCAAGATCATTGAGTCCAACCTCTGACCTAATGCTAACAGTCCCCACTAAACCATACCCCTAAGCTCTACATCTAAACGTCTTTTGAAGACTTCCAGGGATGGTGACTCCACCACTTCCCTGGGCAGCCTGTTCCAATGTCTAACAACCCTTTCAGTAAAGAAGTTCTTCCTAACATCCAACCTAAAACTCCCCTGGCTCAACTTAAGCCCATTCCCCCTCGTCCTGTCACCAGGCACGTGGGAGAACAGACCAACCCCCACCTCGCTACAGCCTCCCTTGAGGTACCTGTAGAGAGCGATAAGGTCGCCCCTGAACCTCCTCTTCTCCAGGCTGAACAAGCCCAGCTCCCTCAGCCGCTCCTCGTAGGACTTGTTCTCCAGGCCCCTCACCAGCTTCGTCGCCCTTCTCTGCACCCGCTCAAGCACCTCGATGTCCTTCGTGTAGCGAGAGGCCCAAAACTGAACACAGTACTCGAGGTGTTCAGTATGGAGAGCATGTTTTGGATCTCGAGAGTAATATAATGACTTGTTGCTTTTGTTCTGTTTCACTCCTAATAAAATCCAACTAATTTTTTTACCTTTTTTTTTTTTTTTTTTTTTGGAAGTGCTGTTGAGCTGATGTTTCCATGGCTTTGACTGTTTAATCCTAGAAACCCTCTAGAATTTTAGGTAGATAACCTCCCATCTTGTCAGTATCTTGCTGTTTACTTCATTGACGTTTTCCATAGTCTGATACTGCTTTCGTTTTAGAAAGGTCTTGAACATTCACCCAGCAGAGCGGTGCTGGTCTGACACCTTCCCTGCAGGGGGAGCACGGATGCACAGAAAGTTTTTTTTTTCCCTGTAGTAGTAGTTTTGGCTTTATCTCTGAATGATCCTTGTATGCTTTGATCCTCCTGTGGTCCTTTAGGCTTCCTGGCAGTGTACTTACTTCTGATACAGGAGTGCATTACTAGCTTTAAGGATTTTTTTTGAGTTCTTTATACTTGTTTTTTTAATTCACCTAATCATGTTTTCACACTTAACCTGTTGGAGTTCATGATCCTTCTTATGTCATTTGAACTTTTTGATGTTTTCATAAGATGCTTGCTTTTTTGTTATTATTATTTGTGGTGTCCTTCACCGTATTTTTCAGATGTGTAGGCTTTGCTTTGGTCCTTCTAACTTTTTAAGCGACATTTTCTCTGAATCCTCAGTCTTTAAGTAGTTTCCATGCTGCTCCTTAGTCTTTTGACTGCCTCTTTGAAATGTTTTTAACAAATTTTCTTACTTTCTTTCATATTGGTTTTGAAGTTAAACCAAAAATCCACTGTTCTAGGTTCTTGCTGTTCCTACATTAAAAAGGGATTTGAGTATGCTGCGGTCAATATTGCAGAGCAGTTGTTTGATGCTAGCCCTTCAGCAGGTACCACATGCTGCTCAGCATTAAGTGAAGTGCCGTTTTTCTGTTTGACTGTCTGCTCTGTGAAGCTGTTGCTAATCCTACCCTTAGATGTACGCTTTGCAACACCTCCTGACATGACGTTATCTAGTTTCCATGGAGGTAATGGAAGGCTCCTGTTACTGTTGTGTTTTCATCCTTTGCAACATTTCTGTTTTCTTCCTGTATCTACTTACGTGCTTCTATTTATGTGCTTGCTGTTGCTGCCACTGGTTCAGCAATGTCAAATTTATTTATTTATTAATTTTGTGTGGTTTTTTTTTGGTTTTGTTTTTGCGTGTGTGTGGATTTTTTTTTTTAAGTATCCAGAGAAAGCTATATAAGATGAACCCCAGCTGCAACTTCTGGCTGCGTGTTGAGTCAGATATGCTGCATATTAATTGAAGTTAAATTATAGGACACGTTCATAGAGGGCTACTTTGTAATCTGTACAGTGTTTAGTCAAAAGTATCTATTTTCTCCTCTCCCTAACACAGGAAATAGCAGATATATTCAATTCGTTTCTCAATAGTGATTGCTGCTGTGCTTCTCCGATCTAATTCTACTTTTGTTACATGTCCATGTATGCCAAACTTTGAAAAGTGCTGTCATTGCTTGTCAATCAGCATTATCCAACACTGCAACTGCCTGTAAGTGTTTCCTGTAACAGTACTCCTCAGAGGTGTCCCGGAGCACAGGAGGGTTTGGGGGCGTCGAATCTCCTTCCTTTTAGGTCTTGTGGGCTGTGGGTGGTGTGGCAGCAGGCTGGGTGTGAGCCATTAGGATGTGTAAGAACACTACAGAGAAAGTAATAGAAGAGTGATGTGGGGAAAAATGAGGGTAGGGAGGGAGATGAATGGAGGGGGGGATAATTTTCCCAGTGTAGGGCTGCCTGTGGTCTGCAGTGCCCCATGTGTGCATTGCGCACGGCAGAGCTCATCCCCAGCATTGGGGAGGCAGAGGTGATTGTCTACCCCATGATATTGTTTAATTGGCACATTATTTGTTGATGCTTCCCCTGGTAATTAATGAAAATATTACATATGTGTAATACTGTGCATGGATTTTGCTTTTGCTTTGGTAACTTTTTTTTTTTTTTTTATGAAAGCCCAGTTTTTGTGGTCCTCTTTAATATCTTCATCGATGATCTGGACGAGGGCATCGAGTGCACCCTCAGTAAGTTCGCAGATGACACCAAGTTAGGTGCTTGTGTCGATCTGCTTGAGGGTGTAGTGGGTTTACGTGGCAAGGTTTTGGTAGCAGGGGGCTATAGGGATGGTTTCTGTGAGAAAGATCTAGAAGCTGCCCCATGTTTGGGAAGGGCCCCATTGTTTTCCAGATCTGAGCCAATAAGCGATGTTGTTTTGCGCCTCTGTGAGAGCATATTTAAGACAGGGAAAAAAAAACGCTGCGCCAGACAGCAGCCGGAAGAGTCAAGGGAGTGAGAAACAGCCTGCAGGTGCCAAGGTCAGTGTAGAGGGAGGGGGAGAGGTGCTCCAGGCGCCGGAGCAGAAGTCCCCTGCGGCCTGTGGTGAGGACCATGGTGAAGCAGGATGTCACCCTGCAGCCCATGGAGTACCATGGTGGAGCAGGGTTCTGCGCTGCAGCCCGTGGAGGAGACCACGGTGGAGCAGGTGGCCCTGCACCGACGGAGGCTGCCGCCTGTGGAAGACCCCTGCCGGAGCAGATTCCGGGCCGGACCTGTAGCCCGTGGAGAGGAGACCACGCAGGAGCAGGTGATCTGGCAGGAGCTGCTGCCCGTAGGGGAGCCAGGTTGGAGCAGTTTTCTCCTGAGGGATGGACCCCATGGTACGGACCCATATCTGGAGCAGTTCTGGAAGAGCTGCTGCCTGTGGGAAGCCCACGCCGGATCAGTTCATCAAGGACTGCATCCCGTGGGTGGGACCCCACAGCACAGGGGACGAGAGGGGACCAAGAAGGAGTGGCAGAGAAGAAGTGCTGTAGACTGACCATAACCCCCATTCCCCGTTCCCCTGCGCCGCTCGGGGGGAGGAGGTGGAAGAGGGTGGATGGGGGGGGAAGGTGGTTTGGTTTGTTTTTTTTTTCTTTGTTTTCTCACTTCTCTCGCTTGTTAGTAATAGGCAATAAATCTTACTATCTCCTTATGCCGAGTCTGTTTTGCCCGTTACAATAATTATTGCGTGATTTTCTCGTCCTTATCTCAATCCTTGAGCCCTTTTCACATATTTTCTCCCCATTCCTCTTTGAGGAGGGGGAGTGAGAGAGCGGCTGTGGTGGAGCTCGGCTGCCCACTCGAGCAGAACCACGACAGAGGGTAGGAAAGCTCTGCAGGAGGATCTGGATAGGCTGCACCGATGGGCTGAGGTCAACTGCATGAAGTTCAACAAGGCCAAGTGCCGGGTCCTGCACCTGGGGCACAATAACCCCAAGCAGAGCTACAGGCTGGGAGAGGAATGGTTGGAGAGCTGCCAGGCAGAGAAGGACCTGGGAGTGATGGTGGATAGTCGGCTGAATATGAGCCAGCAGTGTGCTCAGGTGGCCAAGAAGGCCAACGGCAACCTTGGTTTGTATCAGGAACAGTGTGGCCAGCAGGGCTAGGGAGGTGATCGTCCCCCTGTACTCGGCTCTGGTGAGGCCACACCTCGAGTACTGTGTTCAGTTTTGGGCCCCTCGCTACAAGAAGGACATGGAGGTGCTTGAGCGGGTGCAGAGAAGGGCGACGAAGCTGGTGAGGGGCCTGGAGAACAAGTCCTACGAGGAGCAGCTGAGGGAGCTGGGCTTGTTCAGCCTGGAGAAGAGGAGGCTCAGGGGCGACCTTATCGCTCTCTACAGGTACCTCAAGGGAGGCTGTAGCGAGGTGGGGGTTGGTCTGTTCTCCCACGTGCCTGGTGACAGGACAAGGGGGAATGGGCTTAAGTTGCGCCAGGGGAGTTTTAGGTTAGATGTTAGGAAGAACTTCTTTACTGAAAGGGTTGTTAGGCATTGGAACAGGCTGCCCAGGGAAGTGGTGGAGTCACCATCCCTGGAAGTCTTCAAAAGACATTTAGATGTAGAGCTTAGGGATATGGTTTAGTGGGGACTGTTAGCGTTAGGTCAGAGGTTGGACTCGATGCTCTTGAGGTCTCTTCCAACCTAGAAATTCTGTGATTCTGTGATTCTGTGATATTCTCACTCATGTGGGAGAGCAGTACTTCACTCAGATCAGCTCCCAGAGGAACCAATACCTCCAGTATTTAATAAATAAATAAATAAATAAAAATAGGAAGAAAAAAAAAGTCCTGAGAATATGTCAATAGCTGGAAGACAGGCTTCAGGACTAGCCAGGATAAGAATAAGGCTACTTATATAAAGAGCTTTGTTTTCTTAAGCAACAGGGGATCATCTTTATAAATGTTATACCTTGCTGGAAAAAAAGGTTATTTGAAGACATTATTTGTAACATGATGAAACATTCATGGCAAAGAGGTGTTTTTGCTTCTGTTACAGAAATGTTCTGCCTTTGATTCCACTTTTCCTTTTCTTTCCCATTAAGAAGAGAGGAATGATAATTTACTTGTTTTATTTTTCTCTGCTGCCTACAACTCTTCCTAAAGTTGTAGAAACTTCAAGAGGGACAAACTAGGCAACACAGAATCTGAACAGGTTTTCTTCCTTGAACAGATTAAGAAACTGAGGAATGTAATTTGCAATTAAAACCAAAACAAATTTGTACTTGTTGTTCCGTATGAGCTCAGCTTTGTATTTTGTCTTGAAATGTTTACTTAATAAGAAAATCTACAATTATATTTTCTTATAAAATTAATTTAACTTATTTTATAAGCAGACGTTTCAGTCCTGTGGTGTAGCCTGGACAACCTGACTGGTTACTACCATTGCACTTGCCTGTATTCAGTAACAATATGAATAGGAGGGAGCAGAACTCTTAGATTGTTTTGCTGATTAATAAAATCCATATCATAAATCTCAAGCACAAGATCAAAGTTGTGTAAGGGGAAAAATAAAATAAAAGACAAGCAAGAAAGAAGCCTAAGAAATGAAACTCATGCTGAAGATGTCTGTACATCTCATTAGTTTTTATAAGATGGAACCATGTTTTATATTTTTGATTTCTTTGCATCAAATTTGTTGCATAAATTATTTTTCTTAACCCCAATAATATGGAGAACTGCTAAGCTGTTCTCTAAATGTAAAATATTTTTCTTAGTGATGTGTTTTTTTGGGCTTTTTTTGATGGGTAATTTCATAAGGCTGGTAATATAATTTATTTGATCTGCAGAGGTAAAAGCAAGATGAAAAATGTGAAAGAAGAGTTGGTATTTTAGTCTTCTTTGCTGCTAGATGCAATTTGCCCTAACTGTGTTTTTATTAAGAACACCTCCAGAAAAGCTATGCTTGGAAAAACTAAATAAATTAATAAAAATCCTAGTAACACATAGTTCCTGGAAGCTCTTCTACTTCCTTAAGCTTCTTTATTCTCATTACTTTTTTTTTAAAAACAGTTAATTTATTAATTATGTGTAAACTTCAGCACTTTTTGTTCCACCCATCTAGAGATTTGTATTACTTTTTTTTTTCCCCACATACACGTATAACAGCTCTTTCTTACCTCACCATCTGAGATCTTTTTCTGAAAAGATATTAGTAAATTTGAAGAGAAGTGCTATTTCTAAAAGAGCTGTATTCACTTATTTTTAATGGGTTTTGGAAATAGGAGCAAATTGTTCATGAGGGCATAGAGGAGCAGTTGGCTGGAGGGAAGGGTATCAGAGGAGAAAAAAAGAAAGAAAGGTAGAATTAAATGTGACTTTTTCTTGAGCTGCATGTACCTATTCCTTGGAAATAATTTGTGTTTTCAATCTTATTAGAATGTCTAATTGATTTAAGAATGAGAAGTATTTAATTAGGGATTAATGAAAGGCCCTTTTATATTACAAATGAATGTGCCTTCAAGCTAATTTCCTCTGCTTTAAGTCCAACAATGCTGAACTTCTAATTAAAAGTTTGAAATAAGTAAAATAAGTAAATGAATGTCTTCATGACAAAATGTATATCTAAATATGAAACTGTAGACTCTGTACCTTGACCATCCCATTTTAGCAGAGTTAATCTGCTTGTTCTTTAGTGAATTTATGTTGCATCTGGCTTTTCTTTTAACTCCCTGGAGTCAAAAGAAGCGACCTCTTATCTTAGTGATGAAATGTTTGTCTTGTTTTGTGGGTATCTTTCCGTAAGTCCAGTTCCCAGTTTAAAAGTTTTACACTGTAGTTTTGCTTCACGTTGTCCTCATTGACCTCCATGCTTATCTCAGAGGGCCATTTGGGAGAACCAAAAATGCTAGCTGTTCCCTCAAACTCTTACACTTCCTTGGACCCAAGAAAGAGCAACATATGAATCCAATCAACAACACTTACTAACCCTTCATTGATTTCCATTTTGCCAGCCTTTACTTGAGATAGATACTGCCAATTGCTTTTATCATCTCATTTACTCTACTGGGCCAGCTCAAGTCAGATTTTCAATCACACATCTCTTCTGTTGTCTCCCACCTGTCTTTCTCTTTATTTGACATTGAACAGCAGTGGGAATTTGAGTTCCAGTGAATCCTATATCACCAAGAAGGAATTTCAAAAGATTTTTTTTTTTTATAGTTGAAGGAGCATTCCTCAGCATGTGAGCTATCATTGTATATATGCGTAAGCACTGTTTGCAGCCTTGGTCTTCATAGGTCCCTGGAGGAATATAAGTAAACCTCAGCAAGCTCATTAGTTAATTCTCTCCATACTAGCATTTATTTCCCTGCCCCCTTCTCTCCCTCTGGTTGGTAGGGAAACCCCTAAGATCTGACAGTGAACTTTTGGTCTCAATAAAGCAGTTATACAGGGTTAGGGTGGAATTTCTATGAACTTCACTAAGAGGGGGAAAATGTGGAAAATGCTTCCTCCAAGCAAAATATGAACAAAATGTTGTGATTCATTAAGCTCCTTCCTATTTGCCTGCAAGCAAGAGCCTTACAGTTATTCAGCTGAATAGTGCGTGGCCCTGAGGGGGCAGAGCCAACAGAAAAAGAGATGGCAATGGTCCAAAGAGCAAAATGCGTGTTTTCAGGAAAATTAGGAAATTTTGCTCCAGGCACATCCCAACTTGAACAGTGAGTTTGTTATACTGGGATTTTATATTACTGTTTACTTTAGTTTTAAATGCGAAACAAACTGCTTTCTAATGCTGCTTGATATCTGGAGGGTGTTCCATAGAGTAAACCATCTGCTTTATTGTTTCATATGTATTTAAGTTTTGTAGATAAGTGTTTCAAGTTAGGTTGCATGGTCTAAGGACCAGGTACTTTGACTGGTCTTGGTCTAAGTTTGTATCAGCTTCCTGGTATTGTTATTTCTTTGTCTGTCTCTGAAATACAAAATAACATTGTTTAATGTTAGACATTTGATTTTTTTTTGTTATCATGTTTGTGTAAATTTGCTAGGAAAATTCAAATACTTAGCTACACCAAGGAGAAAAATTACCGAAAGCCAATGGTGGGAAAACAAGGACGTGCAGTTGAGGTGCTTGCAGGAGAGGGCAGTCATGTCATGCACAGCATCGCTGGGCGCCTTCCAGCACGGCCCACGTGGTGCGGCATCTGAGTCCCAGAGCCTGTGCTGCCCTCCGCCTACAGGAGTGGTCTTCATAGGGTTGTGTCCATAACATGCAAGTGGAAACAGAAGCCTAGCAGTTCTCTCTTTTAGCACAAATAAAACCCTTTTCAGGGCAAGATCTACCTGAGGACTTCATAATTTTACGGAAGTGAGTGGATGTTTTGTCTGTGCTACATGAGTAAATAACTTTAATCCTCGTTAGTATGCTGGACTGATGTTGCATGTTCCTCTTTATTGTAACTTGTGTAAAAGCCCTCACTGACAGAACCTTGTACTTGCTGTTAGCTGGGATCTGGAGCTACCCACAGCTGGGAGTGTTTGGCCTGGGGACATGGCCATTCACAGCCCAGAATAATTCCTGCTCTCTCTTTCCTTGCATTTACTGCATGTATACTGCTGTGTGGAATGTGTTGTTTACAGTGCATTTTTAGACAGGATTTTCTTTCTAATTTACTATATTGCATTTACAAATGCAAATCTTATTTTGTAATTGAATTTCTGGTCACTTCTGACATAGTATGTTCAGCTGTCCATGTAGTTGTGCAAATCATGTTATTTCTTCCAGACTTATCTTCCAAAAGAAAAGGTTGTGGAAATGTCTGCCTACTCCCAGCAAACAGGAAGGTTCGTGTTGGCATGTCACTGCCAACCTAAACATCCTGCAGACTCTTAACTACCTCACTTTATCTGTGTGTATGGTAAATGTTGCTGAGCTGTAGCTTGTTTTCCTGGCACATAGTACTTGATTCCTTGTGCTCAGTGACATTCAAAGTATTTAAGAGCTGAATATCTGGAATAGTTTACACAATTTCACATCTTAATACATCATTAGTTATTCCGTCTGTGTTATCTATCAAACAAATAGTGGAAATGACAAAATCATTTCTTTTTCCTTTCCTTTAGCTGTGGTCATGACTGCCTGAATGCAGCTGCAGACTGCAGTGGTAAGAGAGTACTGGGGAAAGTGACAAAGAGTAGAGATAAGTGATTAAAAGGATGAACTGTGAGCTTAATACCCTGAAGTAATGAACAAAATCCAGGGCTATACTCACCCTTTTAGTTTTCAGCTTGTCCTGGTCTTGTGTGGGGTCTTGGCACAGCTCCTGGGGAGCCAGCTGAAGACAGTCCACATGAATCATGGTGCCTGATGTGGGACACTATATATCCTAAGACATTCATTAACTTCTTGTTCTTAGCTTTGCCTTTGTGCCACTGCATTTGCAAGTGAGGTGACGCAGAGTAGAGCTGTGGCACTTCTATCTCCAGGGCCCTCCTGATGCATCAGCAGCAGGAGGTCCCCCCTCCTGGACACCCACCGAAAGACTTTCTTCTTCATGATGACTTATATCATGACTTGTATCAGTGTTATCTTATAAGACTTTCTTCTTCTTTCTTTCTGATTCATGAGGCGCAGAGCTGTATTGGAGTAAAGCTCAAACAAACAAACATAACAACCAAGACCAGCTTTACTTCTGTGAGGAAAGGCTGTTTCTTGAGACTACTCTCTATTTGTTTTATATAAAGTTCTCAGCTGTTTTAGAAATTCATCTGACTGCCTCCAGATGAAAGTGGTAAATTGCAAGAGACCCCAAAGAGCTCTTGCAGATACCACCACACAGATTTTACACAAAATGTTAGAAAACCAATGCTACTGGCAGCTGAGAGGAAATGGAAAAAGAAATACAGATGCCACATGGATCGTCTCTGCTTTGTGGGAAAAATGTTGTTTTAGCCCCAGATTGTGAGGAGAAAAAGTTGTGAGCACTGCAGGAGCTGTGGTGCCGAAGAAAGGAGCTTACAACAACTCCAGGGAGAGGGACCAGGGAAATCTGAGCAGCGCACGGCACAGGAGCAGCTCATGTGCTGTAGCTGGGCTCATGGCTGTTAGGTATGGGACAGTAATTCAAGCCTCCAGGAGCCTGCTAGTGGTGTGAAGAAAGAACCTGGCCAACCTGTAGCTATGCACAGGTTTCTGTTGTCTCTTTCTACCAGGAGATATGTGGTGGAAGCTGTTTGTCTTCTGGGGCTTTAAGAAGCAAATACAAAAATCAGCATGTCTTTATGGGAAGTGTCATCAGATCACTCATGCCAGGTCATTCATAGTCCAAGGCAGATAGGAGCTCTTAAATTATTTTAAGCTTTTGTTTTCCTAGACAAAAATAAGTGTTCAGTGAGTTGAGCTCAGAGCTTCAGAATTACTTGTCTTGAGTACATTACAGCACCCACATCCTATTGAATCACACTGTGTGTAGGCTCTTGGCAGGAGCAACTTCACATCTGTTTTAAAATTTTTGAATCTCTCTTAATATAATAAAGATAAAGTTTATGAGTCTTTAAAACTGTGGTGTGGGAAAGGGTCGGCTGACTGCTGAAAAGCTGGTGTGATGATCAAAATGAAATAACAAGAATTGACATGGTCTATATTATAAAAACATGTCTGACATGAAAACAATGGCTTCTTCTAATCCTTTAAGGCTGTGTGACTACGGTTTGTCCTATAGATGCTGCCTTCAACTTCATTTAACTTTGGCTTGGAACGGGGAAGACTATAAAAATACAATAAGTTGATCTGTATTGGGATGGCTTGTGGTGCCATGCTACTATCAAAAGTAACAAGCCACCAGAGCATAGCTGTAGGGCAGCTTCTCAGCACAACAACTGGAACTACTGAGTGTGTGTCTAGACATGGCTGGTTCAGCAGTTAATCCAGTAGAGGAGATGAGGGCAGTAACCTAGAGATTCAGTGAAGAGTGAAATGATAATTGTCAGATAATTTCAGTAAAGATTTTTGAACGTCTTGGATGAAGTATTACAAATCTATGGCCTGCTAGGCTGATGTGAATGATGAAAATGTTAAAAGGGTAATGCAAAACAGATGGGTATAATTAGCATGCAACTAGATGCTGCTAACATATGTGAAGTAGTTATTTAGCTTAGTAAACCAGAACAGTTGTTTGTCCAATAACTAACTAATCCTTCTTCTCCTTAATAATAAAGTCTCTTTACACCCTGGGTTATACTCTCAAGAAACCATGTTGGGAAAATCTAATTTACATTGATTGTCCTCTATCGATGTGCCTATTTGCTGTATTTCAGTTGTCAAACACTGCAAGGTGTCGGTAGTGCTTGCTTTCTAGTGGGCTAATTAAGTAAAGTTGCACCTATGCAAAAGGAAAAGACTTTTGATTAAAGGCAGTACTTTGTAAAACAAAAATTACTACATTAAAAAGATTCAAGATCTTTTTTTTTTTTTTTTTTTTTTTAAAAAAAAGGGATCAAAAAAAGCTATTTTGCCATAATGGTTTGTCTGAAGAATACATTTATTTATTTATTTATTTATTTATTTATTTATTTTCCTAAAGGAAAAACAAAATGTGGCGCTGACTATATGAAGTGGTTCTCATAAACCACAAAAGTTATTCTGACCCTGTGATTTCACATTCAGTGGCATTGGTGCTTGTGATGCATTTTGCTCAGTGTGGCGCTGTTTGTGTAACAACATACTGGTGTGTATCAAGGGATGCATCTGGCATGCAAAAAAAAAAAAAAAACACAGAGGTTTTGTTCTCATACAACACTTGTGGAACCAAGAGCTGAGCGAGGTTTATATTCAGTGTTTTCTATAAATATGGTCCACACTTGGATGCTATTTTCTTATCCCTTTGATAAGTTAAGATAGAAAACTGTAATTATTATAGTTTTGAAATTATTATTGAGTACGGTAATTATTATAGACTATAAGGGGTCAAGATTCTGTTGTAAACACTGCAATTGGAAAAAGAATTTGTTTATAGCAGTATCATGAGAAGGATCTTAGATGTCTTTAAGGTAAACAAACAAAATGAATCTCTGAGGTTAGCTTGTGGCTTGGAGTCATCACTTTTCCACAGGATTGCCCCAGTGGTTTGGTAAATTTAATGTCCTTTCATGTTACTGGCTCAACTGAAACAATAAGAAATGTGAAACTAGTACGATGTTGATGTTCTTGACATAGTAAATGCTACATCTCTAAGTCCAAGCCAAGCGTAGGTGGCAAGTCTGCACATGTAATTACTAATAGCTCTCTGCCCTATCAGCAAGCAGTTACTTGGTACTTCCACACGCCAGTGTCCAATGCTGTGTTCAGATTTACATCTGTTTTTGTCTGAGTTTCAATGCCTCACTACTGCTGTTTCCAGAATTTTTGGAGAAGTATTCTCTGTAGAAATTATTCTTTCAAATGTGTATACTCTTGCTACACACACGGTGTAAGTCTCAGAATTAGCTGTCATCAGGTCCTAGTGGTAAGTTAGTAACACTGTGTTTGAAATACAGAATAAGCAGAGCTAAAGATTCATCAGTTTCTGATTCTGATAGAAACGACACCATCTGTGTTTGCCCTGCAAAACATTGCATGTATCTGGAGCAAGCTTGCTCTTTCCAGAGTGGCTTCAGTAAAGAGAGATCCAGAGCTGTCAAATAATAAATGTTACTAATTAACAGGTGGCCTCCAACATTTGTAGTCCTTGCTGTTCAGATGGTATATTGCCCACGTTGAGTCATGGACCACTGTGTGCTAGAACAAGGAGGTAAAACCAGCAGATATGTATATTTATTTTTTTTCCACTGATGGTAATAGCGTCATTAAATAAATATTGAAAGAAACTAGACACTGATACTTCTCTGCATAAAGACCAAAAGCTAATGTTTGGTTGGTTGGTTCAGTTCAGCTAATAAATAATTCTCGATCAGCTTTGAAAAGTAATTCTTTCACGTGTTTGTGATTGAAGTTTCTCTATAGATCTATATCACAGTCGCTGACCAGAAATTTTCATTGTTTGTGGAAGTTACTCATTTTCAGGCTCAAGACAAGTATCTCCTTCAGAATATGACAGATGGTGTTGGGGGGGAAGGATTGAAGCATTTTCCTCAGGACACCAGGGCTCTGGAGCAGCAGGGCGCTCCTCTTGGCCTGGCCGCGGAGCAGGGCAACGCAGCTGGGTGGGTGCTGCTGGCTTGAAAGGGCTGAACACAGGAACTGGCGGCTTCAGTGTTTTATTAACTTGTCACAAACACTTAGGCTCCTGTAGAGTTCGGTAAAGATGAGGCTTTCAGTGCAGAAATCTCAGTTAGAAATGAATGATTGTAGCATCACCTCGAGTACTGTGTTCAGTTTTGGGCCCCTCGCTACAAGAAGGACATGGAGGTGCTTGAGCGGGTGCAGAGAAGGGCGACGAAGCTGGTGAGGGGCCTGGAGAACAAGTCCTACGAGGAGCGGCTGAGGGAGCTGGGCTTGTTCAGCCTGGAGAAGAGGAGGCTCAGGGGCGACCTTATCGCTCTCTACAGGTACCTCAAGGGAGGCTGTAGCGAGGTGGGGGTTGGTCTGTTCTCCCACGTGCCTGGTGACAGGACAAGGGGGAATGGGCTAAAGTTGTGCCAGGGGAGGTTTAGGTTGGGTGTTAGGAAGAACTTCTTCACTGAAAGGGTTGTGAGGCATTGTAACAGGCTGCCCAGGGAAGTGGTGGAGTCACCATCCCTGGAAGTCTTCAAAAGACGTTTAGATGTAGAGCTTAGGGATATGGTTTAGTGGGGACTGTTAGCATTAGGTCAGAGGTTGGACTCGATGATCTTGAGGTCTCTTCCAACCTAGAAATTCTGTGATTCTGTGATCAGTTGGCTTTTCTTAGAAGAGAAATAAAATGGATGGATGGTCATGCTAAACATGCCTGCGTCATCAAGGAAAAATTCTCTTGAAACCAAAACGAAAGTGCATATCCAGAAAGTGTTTTGAACCTATCCACTATTTGATTTCTACTGCTTGTAGAAATTTTAGTGAGGTAAGAGTGCCATCTAAAATAAAAAAGATGATTTAGAAAACCATTTTGCTACTTGTATTATTAGTGCATATTAGTGTGTTTTAGTGCATTTTTCTGTCGTATGCTTTCTGATCTGTGGCATACATTGTTTAGCTTTAAATAATTTATTTTTTTCAAACGTACACAGTAAATATCACTACTGGAACATTTATGTGATATTTGAAGTTAAACCAAACAATTACTGTACGACTATTTGTAAATTATAGTAGTGGCAGAAAAATCAATTAGATGCTTGTTGCAAAAATCATTATATCAATTGTTTTTTTTTGTTTTTTTGTTTGTTTGTTTGTTTGTTTGTTTTGCTTTTGCTTAATGCAGAACTGGGATGACAAAAAAATCAAGTTATCACTCTAATAGCTTCCTCTTGGAATAGTAATTATATTTGGTACCAAATTCATGATAACATTCACAGTTTCATTACTTTACATTGCAGTGCATGCAGCCAAATGATACAGCTATGAGAACTGAGAATTTATGGTCATGGCTTCATAAAGTCTTGCTGTACTTTAATTGTTTTATTTATTCATTCTAAAATGGTGAATGTTTCCATACTTACTATTGTTAGCTACCAATGGGAGGGGAAAAAAAAAAAAAAGAATCTGCTTTATAGTTCTTTGGGTATCAGATGTTTTAGTATCTCAAAAAAAGCTTGAAAGGAAGCTGTAATGCTGTTTAATCATACTGATAATACCTGTGAATATATTGTATATGTGTCTGTAAATAAATGTGTAAAATAGATGATAAATATAATAATATAATATATATTTTATATATATTATATTTATATTATATATTGTATTTATATATATTATATTTATATATAATAGTGATAAAATATAATAGATAATAGGATGGCAGTAACTATATACTTCTGAATTTCCTTCCCCTTCCTTCCCCTCAGTGCTAGTACAGAGTGTATTCTTTGGCAGAACCACTGATAAGGATATGACACTCATAAGGGAACTGCTGTTCCTAATGTCATTAAAGTCTCTTGAGTACTTGGTTGATATTTCTTGTTCACTTGATCAGAGACAGAGTTAACAGTTCTGGTCTTTTTGTCTTTCATAAAGCCATGTGAAGAGGTTAAATAGACCCAAATTGCTTGTACTTAGATATGGCACCTGAATCTTTTCTTAGTTATCTTCAACTGAGAGATAACAATGACTTTCTGAAAGCAACATAGTATAGGTACAGGCAGATGTTAAGAAGAGGTCTTGAATTTAAAATCAAATTCTGAATTTTGCTACAAAAATAGGCTCATCTTCAGGATGTTTCTGTTGCTCTGTGTGTATCTGGATATCTGAATTAAGAAAAAGCTTCTTCTCCATGTGGACAGCTGAGCAGTGGGCCCCAGTGTGCCCACAGAGGTTGTGCTGTCTTCAGCCATGGAGGTTTTGAAAACTGGGCTGGATAAAGCCATGGAAAAACAAGTCTGACCTCAGAGCTGACCCAGTGTTGGACTATGGACATCCAGGCTTCCTTTCCAACCTGAATTATTCGGTGACTGTAAGGTCTCAGGTGAAGATCAGGAGAAGATAGATATCTTATTTCTTTTTTTGTTGGCTCCAGTATGCACAAGAAGATAATACTCTTCAGACCGAGGCATTTGTTCTGGTAAAATGTTTTTACTGGTTCAAAATAATTTCCCGTATTCTCCTTGTCATTTAGTATTATTTCTTTCTCAGTGAATACTCTTAGTAGAAAGTCATGCAATTAACTGAGTCATCCACGTTAGTCACTCCATTTTTATTCTATGAAAAGACTTCCGTACATTTTCCGTGGCTTATTTTGTTGTGATTTTCCTGAAATAACACAGATTCATTGTGAGAGAAATGTGGAAATGGCCAGTGAATCTGTTTTTATAATGCAACGTTTTTTGAGGTAGTTTCTGAACTCAGATACTAATTTCTAAAGAAATCCATCTCAATAGTAAGGATTTCTGTCTTGCTTTCCCAGTACATTTGGCTTTCATTATGAAACTAGAGCTCTAATTTTTTAATCTAAACCTAGTAGGATGATAAGTTCATTTTTTTGACATATACTTTCCAAAATAGATTTCATTGCTTCCATGAGTTGTCTGCATCTGTTTTGTGAAACTTAGTTTAAAGAAATTACTCAAGTACATGATGATTATCTATTATGACTGATTGAGTCAGTATATCAAAAGCACAGGCACACAATTAGAAGCTTGAGATTACAACATCTGAATGGCATGTTTGAATGCTCACATATAGCATGCAAACTTTGTTCTTAATACTGCGATCGTTATCCACAGCGGTACAGTATGTATCATATAAAACATATCAGTCATTTGGAATTCAAACAAGTATCTAATTTAGTGATAGATTGTGTTTAAGTATAGGGAAATAACTGCAGGAATTACAACTTTGACTAATTTCTTGTTCATACACTCATCTTTTCCAGTGGGATTTAATGGAAGAGAGATGTGTGAATTTGTCATATTCAGGTCAAATTCTTGCATGTTAATGAGTCAGCTTAAAAATTTCTTCTGTAATTGCACTCACTTTTAAAGTATTTTGTTATTTGGTATGCTGCAATCTGTTACATTAGGTGAAGACCAAGATGAAAGAGTACAATTTTTATTTTTTATTTTTGTAAAGGAAAGGAAAGATTTAAAAATGAATAGAGGTTTGGCTGGTAGAGGTTTTTTTCTTTTTTTCTTCTCAGAATGATGCAGGTAGATCTGCAGAAACTCTTCTTTGAGTTTTATTAATGTTCACAAGGCATCAAGGTTTTGGCTTTCTGTCAAGCTGCAAGGTTGAATGATAGTGTTATACTACTGCTATAAATATCAGCTGTGAAAGCAACCAGTCACAATGAGCAAGTCCTTTCAAGCTGTGTAGACTCAAGCTTTCCATAGTGCAGATGTAGTTAGATTTCTGTCCCCCTCTGAACCATGGTGGAATGCTCATTTGAAGGTGGAATTTAATATGGCATTAAAAATATCAGCGATCAGGTACTGTGTATGCTGCATGTGTGAATGACCGTTTAATATAGAATGTATACCCGTTTAAAAGGCTCGGAATAGATACATCATAGTAGTATAAATTAACAGTAGATAAATCTAGTCTGTTCAACAAGGGATCAGACTTCATGACCACGGTAGTCCATCTGGTCTAAAAATCTACAGAGAGACTGTCATTTGGTTTCTGTCATTTTTTTTGTTTTGTGTCAGGCATCTGAATTTTGACTTAAGTAGCGTTTAGCATTTATTCTCCTTTCTCCTGCCCCTTGTAACCAGAGGATTCTTGCATTTAGTATTCAGCTTAGCCAACTATTTATAATACAGGGAAAAATTAGTTTCGTTTCCTCATGTCTAATGGAAACAATCATTCATTTCACAGATCCTGCCATGAAGGACAGGGGGACTTGAGTTTGAGAGCTGCAGAGGTAGTCAGGCGGGCAGGAGGACATCTGTCCTGATGTGTCCTTTAATTTCTCCTTTGGCTTGAGGGCGCATTTTCAACTGAGGCTAGAAAGGCACGGCACGTCATATTGCAAATGGACTGATTAGTAGTCTGCTCAGTACTCAAAATTTCTTCTCTTCCCTTTATTTTCTGTATTCTTGGTACAACTTTAAAGTCTCTTCTATCCTGACCTGAAAATACCTGACAATACCATTGACTTGAAATTGGACAGTTTTGCATCCCTGGGCCAGAGGCTGTGCAGTGGCTGCTACCATGCTACAGGGATGTGGTGGATGAAGTTTATCAATTTCCAAGTTGTTTTTCAAAGCTGCACATTTAAAACTTTTCATTTATAATTTCATTTTTTTTTCCCAACACAAACTCCTGAATTATGTAGTGTTTTACATGTATGTTGTGCTTTGCCTACAAACTAATATTATTTTGTAGATGCTTCTTAAAATACTCATTAAAAAAAATAAATTAAAAGTCAATAATTTGGCCTTTTTCTAGTCAGTCAGAACTATGTGGGGCTGAGGGATACATCTGGATAGGGATACACCAAGTCCTTAGCATGCTTCCACCAGAAGTCTCAATTGGGTAGCTTGATTTAGATTTGTATTAATGTCCTCTTAGTTACATTACAAGTAGAATTGTCAAGTTCTTCCTGTGCTCTGATTACCCCTGTATTTCTTTGGATGGAGGGCCTGTGGTTTATTCCACTGAGCATGAGGCTTATCGGAGGAAATTAGAAATGTGCTAAGAGGATCTTGATGAAGTTGCTTGGCCAGTCACCTTGTCAGCCTTGCTGTGTGTGTGCATGTGTGTTTGTATGTCCCCATAAATATTTCTATGCAGATGTAAGCGTCTCACGTATATTGCATTGGGAGTAATTTACGGATGTCTGGTAGATCCATTTAGTTCATAGCCCCATACACTCTTTCACCACATGACTTAAAGCCTGTTTTCAAAGTGATTCTTGAGTACACAAAACAGGGAAACTGCTTGCTGCATGACTTGTATCAATAGAAAGAAACAAATGTCTTTTTGGTTACTTACAAATGCATAACTATTTGAAGAGAGAATTTACAAGGAAAGGCAAGCTGTGTATGGGTGTAATGGGTTATGCAAGCTTCTGGCTGGAGACCTTTAGGCTTTGCTATCTGTATGTATTCTTCTTTTCATTCAGGTGCAATGAGATGAATGCAGAGCTTTATTTTATGCATTTCTTTTTCCGGAGAGTGCTGTAAGGAGTTAATTGGAAATGAATCTGAGTAGTGCTTTCTATGTCTGCCACTGAGATAAGATAATATGAAATCTATCATAGATCAGAGCAAACATCAAAAAGAAGTTATGGACTAAAACAAAAACAAAGCTATAAAGAAAATTCATAAGGTTTCCTTCCTTGAATTAAAAAATATTTTTAACTGAACTTATTCCACAGTGATTTTTCAAAAATAAATTTCAGTAATAAAAATTAGGATATTATACATTGTGAAAATGCAGTGAATTTAAATGAGAGAGGGGCAAGTTGAGGGAGTAAAAATCCTAGAATTAATTAAGTAGAGGAAAAAAGTCCAGGCAAAGCATCACGTTATTGATAGGAATGGTAATCTTAACCATTGCTGGAGTGAAGTCTTGCCAAATGTGTTGTTTGCTATTCCCATGCCTTCTCCACCCAGAGTCTAAAAAGAAACATAAAAAACCCAAAGTAAATTAGAAGAGGGTTTGGGGGAAAAAAAAAAAAAAAAAAAAGAGCAGCTCAGGACATCAGCAATGCATGCTGTAGCCAAGAATGGCATTCTGTAGCAGATGTGTTGAAAATAACTGCTTTCAGCGTAGATAGCTTTTCAAACATCTTAGTTTAGAATCGGGTATTTGTACCAGAAGATCTCCAGATAAAAACAATACAAAAATCTCTTAATGATGTTGCCCTCAATTTAATAACGAACGGACAGCACACTCTGTTGGTGAAACCAAGCTCTTTGCAATTTATCTGTACATAAAGACGGTACATCACAGCTCTGCTACATGAAAACACGCAAAGGGCTGGGATGCAATACCAGGCAGGGATATTTTATAACTTTAATATTAGATTAAGAAAGCGCAAGCAGTCTTACATGTGAATTAGTGAATGATTTTAGGGTTATTGCATATTGAATTTGTGATCTTTGTGAAATATTTGTCCTCTTTGGCTACAGAACCATCTTAGAGCTCATATAGAAAGCAATATCGATAGCTGCACCACTCTCGTTAGTATTTTTATTTTGACATCAGCTCTCTTTATATCATGCAAGTAAATTTTCGTACAATTAAAGGAATGGTAAAGGGAAGGTGAGGGCAGGACTGCCATTTTCTAATGACGTTTTTTGGGAATCCCTGTCTTTGCAAATAATTTCATGGAGTCTAAAGTTAGACTAAACAGTGTATTGGAAATGTGTCATATGGAAGATTGCTTCTGCCCTGGTAAACAAAAAGGGCATTAAGTTGCTCTTTGTTTGATGTTCCTTCTAGCTTCACATAGTACATTTAATTCTTCCTAGAAATTACTCTTACTAATACAGCTCATTTGAAGGTTTTCTTCAACGTCTGTATCCAAATTACAAAGTGGTTACTAGGCACACAAATACACAAAAGGAGCTCAACACCAGACTTTCTGCTGTTGTTTAAAGTAAGCAAAACATTTATACTTTTTTTTTTTTTTTCTCTTCTGCCTAACAGTTCAGAGCACATCATGGTTTTATTAGTTGGTTGACTGCAGTTGTAAGTCCTTTCCCTTCCACTCCCATCACTTCTTGTTTTTCTATGAGGTTCATAGACCATCAAAGTACTAGTGGGAATGAGACCAGAGAGCAATGTTGTCAGGGGCTCTGGGGTAGGGTAGTGGAGGGAAGGAAAGGGGCTTTATATTGATAGGGAAGAGGATCTTGGGCAGCAGTTTGGGGGAGAGTTAAAAGATTAGACAATAAATTTACTTAACAGAGACTAATCTACTGGGACTGAACTTCATATCCTGTTTTGGGATCATATATTTCCTTCTGTGCTCTGGAATGAATCTGTCATCTCAAGTCTAATAATGAGAGGCAGAGGATTTTTAATCTCTGACCCCCTTCCATGTAATTTAATAAAGGCTGGTTTCTTTATCATATTTGGAAAGTAACTGTTATTGAACTGTCTCTTACTGCTATTCTGAAAGCACAATTCAGAATTTTGCATTGTTAAGTTTAAAAAAATTGAATTGGATTTTTATTTAATTAGGGCTGACAATGTACTTGCAGACTATTTGTTGTATTCCTCATTTTCAGAGCGCAGTTGTTTATCTCAGCATCTCTGTTGAAACAGAGAGATGAGAAGCAGAGTCAGGCATGCTGTTTGCACATTCTTGGCTGTGCATCATCACCAGATTCCATCTGACTGGGGTAGACAGAGGCGGGAGACCTAAAGCTGGCGTGTGACTTTCTGTAGCAGGGAATGATTGTTATGTGGGAAGCTGAGTGGGGTTTGAAATGTGGTAACCACATGCATAATTAGGTCTAAAATCACAAAAGTTGTCCTCCTCCCTCCAAATGACTGCTTCTCATGTGGCAGTGATTACGGCAGCCATGGAAGAGCGGTACCACTGGCCTGACACGCTGAGTTTGCCAAGCCACACAGTTCTTTGCAATTCATTGGAAAAAGCCTTCCTCAACTCTTGGGAGTCCTAAACATGCTTTGACTGTGGGCCTGAACATCAGTGTGAAAAGTGCTTACTCCCAAGGAAAATCATGGCAGGTCATGCTGAGATCTCTCTTCTTGCTGTACCCAATTAAGGAAGAGTCAGTGAGGTAGGGCAAAATATAAAGCTGGGCTTCTGACTGCAAAATTAAGAACCAAAAACACACATTCAGAAAAACAACAAAAAAGCCCTTCTTTCCTTAAACTCGGTCTGAAATTTAGGTCTGTGTTAAGACAGTTTTAAGGACTGACATCTCCAAAGGACATCTGCAGCAGTAGTCCAGCTCCTTCAGTACAAAATGACCAGTCTGAGCATCTCAGATGTGTTATCTGTAATATTCAAAGCATCTTTGAGATCCTTCTAGGTACATAAGCCTGTTTACCATTCACTTTCTGTAAATAGCCATTTAATATAATTTATTTTAGTTACTTTTTCATTACAAAAGGACCAAATATAACCGGGGGTGAACTTCAGAACTGCAGCAGTGAATTTTACAGACGCAATTACAAGCAGTAATGCAAGTTTGTAAATAACCATGCAATCATATTCTTGGATACTTGTGAAAAAAACTGTAATCTTGACAGTGATTAAGGAATTTTCACACCTCCCTGAAACTCAGCTCTAAGCAGGCATCTGTGGTTACTTTCCCTTCAGTCGTCTAGGTTGCTGCATCTAATGTTCAGTTCCTGTTCTGGTCACTTATGCTCATTTTGCGGATAATACCAAGGTATGGGAATTGGAGTAGCCTGTGGTGTGATCGCACAAGACTTCTGTCACAGTTTATGCAGTAAGTTATTTAGTCAATTTGAAAGAGGTTCCTTAGAAAACTCACGCGTAGCTAATAGCGTATGTAAGTAATGTGACGGACAATTACTGGTATTAACATAGAGGGCAGTCTTTTCTCTTTGAGAAGATGGAAGTGAAAGTGTGACCTACTTGTACGCTAGAGTCCAGATGCTCAGCAAAGCCAGTGGAGATGTTGTGCAAGGAGCTGAAGCAGAACTGTGCTGCTTGCCACTGGCCGCTCGGTCCGAGTTTTGTACATCAGACATGCATGAGCAAGCATGCCTCTCAGTGACTTGGTCACTTTGTGGTGAGTGTTGGATTAGTAGGGTAATAAAATCTTGAATATAAAAATAGAACTAGTTTAGGGATGTCAGTCCTCGAGAAAACACTGTTTAAACATGAATATTTTGTTATGATCATTCATTTCCATAGTAACAGCCAGTCAGACTCATCAGATTCCCCACTCTCTTGTACATCCTACTGTTACCTTGTTGAACAGCTTTTCTCTTCACAGCAAAACCCAGTAACTCTTATTTTCCATTAGCTGTAACAGGTCCAGTAATTAGAACAGTAAATTTTTTTCTGGTAAATAGAGCATGTACTTAGCTGTTTTTACAGCAGAAGAAAAATGGTGACAATGGTAGTTTTAGAACTGAGTCTGATAGAGTATCTTCTTAAAAAGTAAACAGCAATTATGAAACAAATATTGCTTTGCTTCATCTTGATAAATTACATTACATTACCCTACTTTATAGGTTTTGGCTTCAGAGCGACTTCTATTAAATATTTTATATACTGAATATGTTTGGTCCTTCATTTTGGTTGTTTAAGTGGAAGAAAAAAGGATAGATGAAAATGGGCTATTCACGAGTGGTAATGGGAACAAAAGTGCAGATTGAAAGGAAGATGGAGTTGTTTTCATTGGGAGAGGTGATTTTCTGTAGCGTAGAGACAGGAACACTGGGTTAGAACATCTGGAATGTTTGGCTTATCCACATTAATCTTGAAAGTCAATCTTGTGACTTCTGTGGATTTATTTTTCCCCCATTTTAGCACTCCGAGTCATTAAATTGTCTGCTTCATTATATGCATTAGTACATCACACTCCATAAATCTAAATATTAACTACTGTTCTCATGAATGTAGCTATTATTTCTGTCTCTGTGTGTGAATTTATGTTTTATTTTTTAATTTTTTTGAAGGTTCCTAAGCTGTTATCTATTTGCTTAGTAATAAAGACCTAAAGCCTCATCAGCAACCTCATGGACATCTGATAGTCCATTGAAAATGGGCAGACTTTCAAATTCCATTTCTGAAGAGTTCTTTGAACTGCTAACTGATGCTATATGGTAAACTTACTTTCTTCCCACGTGTGCTCTCCCTCTCTCTTATTTTATATTAAAATTCACAGGTGAAATGGGGATGGAAAATGAGGCACCCTCTGTGACTTGTCTCTACTGGTCAGGACCAAGGTGTCTTACGCTTGTTGTATGAGTAAATATGTGACTTCAGTGCCTTTCACCACCACCATAAGTGCTTATTACCCAGACACAATCAAAATCTATTTCTGAGAGAAAAGCAGGGGGGTTGTTTCCTTTTTTATTCTTTCTTCTTTAAAAAAAATAAATAAATAAATAAATGTCTAAAGTCTAGCTAGATTGCCTAAAACCTTAAAAGTTTCAAGAAGGTTTTATTCTGCTCTCCTGTTCGGTCTTCTGTAAATAATTGGGTACCACACTGAAGCACACGTTTTGTTTTAAGAAACAAATGCAAGTGACTCAGCATTCCTGATGTATCCTACAAATACTATGAAGGGCTGAAGTTTGTAGTGTATTTTCAGAAGCTAGGATGTAATTTTAGCATTAAGAGGGTTTATTTGACTGATTTTAGAGCAGGAGTGGCTTATGGAGCCAACCAAAGTGGCTTATGATTTATGGTTTTCCCTTTGCTAGGAAGTAGAACTGGGGTATTCTGATGTCTTCCTGATGCTAGAGGTCAGTTTGCTGTAAATGTTTCCTCTGCAAGAGACATTTTTAGGCTATTCTTTTCTAAATTTTCTAGTTAGCAAAACTGTTTAAATAGAAATGAATCATTTCTAAGCCTGGCCAGAATTAAAAGAGGCTAAATTGTGAGTACTGGAATGGTAAACTATTTTGAATATATTTACAAATATTTTCCTTCCAAAGTTTATATTTGTTGTATTTTGGGTGTGTTACAGCTGAAGAGTTTTTAACATTTTGATCTCTAAATCCAGCGTTTTAAATAAATCTAAAAGCCTGAGAAATACTGTTACTCATTTCAGTAGTGCCATTGGGAAAGGATTTTTCTTGCAGTATTTAAGATCTACATGATGCAAAATAGTATCTGCAGAACAAAAGCTCCTGATGACCTGATGGTTACCTAAAAGGAAGAGTTTTGCCACCAACCCCCTTTTCTTATTCTCTGGTAATGTGGACTAATATTAAATTAGTTGTCCAGATTACGGTGTGTGTATGTGTTTTGTTCTTTTTTTTTTTTTACACCGTATGAAATTGCCAAATTTGAACAGACAGCTGCTGATTATTCACTTTCTAGAAATCAAAGAAAAAAAGAGAAGGTGATAATCTCTTCTACAGAAATGCCTTTATTCAGCAAGTCTCTAAGTGTCAAGGTACTTGTTCATAACATTTTAGAGAAAAGCTGGCCACCTTTTGAGGGTCTTTCATCTTCATCAGGGCAATGTGTAGTGCATGATCTGAAAATATATTAAATGCTTGGTTAATTTGCTTTGTGTCAGTTCACATGTGTTTGTGACAGACGTAGTTAAAATTCAGATTATTAAAATGGAGTATTTATAGTGCCTGTCACATCTTGAGTGCTGTAAACATGATTGAATTCAAAGCATAATATTTAGTGTGTAACTTATTTTTTTTAGTTGTGGAATAAATGTATTGTGGCTTTGTTCGATAGATGAATAGGGACCATCATTTTTGTGAGCAAGTAAGTGTTGCCTGCAACAGGCTTTCTAATCCTCATGCTCTTCCCCATCTTTCTTGTGTTTCTCATCCCAAGCTGAAAAGCCTTCTTGAGAGCTGGGAGGGAAGAGGGTAACTGCAGGTTTTTAATGTACAGGGACTCCAATCTTATTTTTTGCTAGTATTCTTAGCTTGGTAACAGTCTCAGCTTTTATTTATTTATCTATTCATCTAATCAGTCTTAGCTTTCTTCACTGAATTTATCTTTCAAATCCTACATAGGACTTCTGTGTGGAATTGTTTTAAGTTACTGTTATTAAAACAGTATTCCGTGTTTATACTAATAGTGGGAAAAATACTGCAGGCTGTAAGTGACAACCTAGGTAAGGGAATGAAAATGCATGAAAAAGTTATGGCCAAGAGTGCCTGGCAGGCAGAGAACAAACATAATTTTGGTCAAAATAAATAAATAAATAAGAATGAGAGAAACAGAGACATGAACACAAGTAGCATGTAACTTAAATTAGTTGCTGTAGATCTTACATTATTCAACAGTGATCATGTATTGAACAGTGAATCTATGTTCCCTGTGAGAATTATCTGAAAAATATTTCAATTTTAATGTGCATTTGAATTACTAGTATGAAAAAGATGTTCTAAGTTGTTTTAACAAGGGGAAAATATGCATTTGTTTCATATTTTAACAGCTACTGAAGTTGATAAACCATCCTGAAATAACACAGCTGAAAAACCTGATATAAAGTTTCATGTTGTAGTTCACCTTCAATTATGTAAAATACAAATTATGACCGAAGTGGTACTTTTCAGCAAATTTGGAGCATGTCATATCTGTGTGTCATAGGGAAAGTTGCAACGTCTATCCTTGTAACTCAGACTTCTCCATGTAGCTTTATACAGTCACAGATGATCTATTAAAAACTGTGGATGCTGAAAAAGTTATGAAAACATTGGGTAATATTTTACAGGCTTGAGTTTATTTTTCCAAGGATTTCACCTTTCATTTATCCCAGAGCCTTTCTTGCAGAAACCGGGTGGTGAAAGTATCATGTTACCTTTGAATGAAGGTACATTGGACCCAGCTTTTTCCGAAATGTGGGACATAAAAAATTGAAATTTGTGAGCACTGACTCATAAAATAAATAGAGATGTTGTTTGGCATGAGCTGTGTAGTGTCTTCTCAGTGTTGATGTCCAAACAGGTACATTGAGGCTGAGTCTCTGTCAGTGCTGGAGTTTTTTGGTTGTGTTTTTTTTTGTTTTTTGTTTTTTGTTTTTTTAATAGTTGACATGACAAAGGATATACTGTGGCCAGCAGGGGAGGGAAAGGGATTGTTCCCCTCTGATCTGTTCTCGTAAGGCCCCACCTGCAGTGCTGCATCCAGGGATAGGACCCCCAGCAAAAGAAGGACATGGGGCTGTTAGGGTGGGTCCAGAGGAGGTCAGGAGAACGATCAAGGGACTGGAGAAGCTCTCCTATAAAGATGGGCTGATGGAGTTGGGGTTGTGCAGCCAGAAGAGAAAGCTCTGCGGTGACCTTATTGCAGCTTTTTAATACTGCAAGGTGACTTATAAAAAAAAAAGATGGACAGCAATCTTTTGCTTCGGCAGATAGTAATAGGTCAAAGCGGAATAGTTTTAAACTAAAAGAGGGGCGATTTAGAGGTGTTAGAAGGAAATTCTTTGCTCTGAGGGTAGTGAGGCCCTGGCCCAGCCTGCTCAGAGAAGCTGTGGATGCCTCATCCCTGGAAGAGCTCAAAGGCAGGCTGGATGGGGCTATGTTGTGCCTAGGGCAGGGGATTGGGACTTGGTGGACTTAAGGGTCCCTTTCAGCCCAAGCTATTCTGTGATTCTGTGAATACCTCTCTTAACTATAACCAAGATGGTGTGGAAGCCTCAATTTAGCAGCTAGAAAAAGAACGCTCCAATTTATGCAAATATTCTTAGACTAAAATTTTTACTGTGAATATTTGTGTGAAGAGCAGCTGTTAATCCAAATTAGAAAAAGCTCCCAGACAAATACTACAGAATTTATAAAAGTGATTTTTCATACTCAGAACCTAAGTTCAAAGGAGGTGTTCAATTTTTTTTTTTTTTTTTTTTTAATGCCATGGAACAATTATCTGTCCTTAGGCTCCAGCCAGAACTACAAATGGATCAGTTTTTTAATATTTGAATCGCTTGATAAAATAGTTACAACATTTAATAATGTCAGTGTCAAAATCATTATTTATGGAACATAAACAGTATTATTTTTTTTCCTGTTCAATAGTCTGCACATATAAATTGAAATACAGCAGAAAATTTATGTCATCAGTGATGATGGCGACCTTTATAATGAACTGCAATGGAACCTCTTATTTGTGAGGCTGGAGGAGTCCGGTCATTGTAGATCAGGAGGTCTGAAGAACTAGTGTGAGTACTATGGGTTTGGGTTGTTTAACTTCAGGAAGCAGAATTATCTGTGGAGTAGAATAAGAGCTAAAATAAGTTGTTTCATGGCTTTCGGATTGTGTTAGCTTTAATTCACACTGTGGTTGCTGGTAGTGGCTGTGAGTCATGAGTCTGGCCAGATTTCGGCAGTGAATGAGAACTGTGAGACCTGCACTTGAGCTTTCCTCAGCAGCCTGCAGGGCTCTACTTTAACGAGACTTTATGTCATTAGCAGGGTAGGAGTCCCACCATTTTGCTGGCAGAAAGGAAGTGGCAGTGCAGCAGCAAGTGAGGGGCTGTCTGTCTGTCTGTCAGTAGCTGCGGGAGGCCCGTGCTGCTCCAGGACTAGGCTGCACTGACCCAGTGGCTGGACATAGGCTGCTTTAATCTGCTTTTGCTCAGCAGCATGCAAAAGTGAGGGCAGGGTGACTGGCGATGGCTCGCTGGACAGTTGATGCCTGCTGTCTCTGTTGTTCTTGTTTTCTTGCTGTGAAAGCAGCAGCGTGCAGAAGGCTCTGTAGCTGCTGGCTGATGCAGCAGCATGGCTCTGGAGCATCCCAGCTTGGCTTATGAAGGGCACCAGCTCATGGCCATTGTGCTTGGAGCAAGCAGAATGACAATTCCTGGAGTGGGCACCATTGCAATACTACCAGGCTGAGATACTCTGTGAGCAGCAGAGGGCACCATAACCCACCAACACAGCTACCTGTGTGAAAGCAAGGAGGAATTAATGTTTGCTTTGCCACATTTTAAGAATTGCTTTACCCCTTTCATCTTCAGCAGAGATTGAAGTTCAGTAATGTTAATGCTTTCTTCATGCTTTCCTTTAAGGCTTTGGGACAGTAAAGGGAAATAATTTCAATCTTTCACTATATTGTTAAAATGAATATATCAGGTGAAATGTTTCCTTTTCAATTTCTGTGGGATTCCTAGCTCTGTATTTATAGCACTTGAAAGCTCAGGTAGCCTGCTCTGTGCTTTCAGAGGGAATGAGATTATTCCATTATGACTTAAAATCCTAACTCTGAGGGAAAAAAACAAAAACAAAACACTCCTCTTTTCCATCGCTCTTGCTCTCACAGAGAAAGGCCAAAATACGTCAGCAGGAGATGATTGTTTCGATGGTGCAAGTGGTATTCATTTCATATTGCCAGAGTTGTTGCATGGAGAAAGATATCAGAAAATCAATAAGCAGCTTTTCTAAAACACCAACATCTGGCTTGCTTTTCTATATTAAGTGAAAAGAAATGTGTTTATTGACTTTATCTCTGAAAAGGCCAGAAAAAAAAAATGAATGAAAGCAAGTGGTTTGATAAGGAAGAAAGTTTTTAAATGGAGAAACACCAACAGGTTTTACTGGGCTGTGTCAGCCCTGCAGTGGCACGGCTCTTCATTCCCTCCCACCTTGTAGCAAAATGTCCTCAGCTTCTTACGCCTGTTGTCCATACAGGTGCTTAATTGAAATAAATGATTACTTTGGTGGAACAAAATGCTGATTATTTTAATGTGAAAGAAGGAAAGGAAATGTAGGCAGTGAAGCTATGGATATACTATTTTTCAAGCTATAAAAGTTGGCATTAATGTTAATACCAGAGTGTATCACCCCGCATAATTTCTCAAGCTTTTTATAGCTTTCCTAATGATGCTCTTCTTTCTTTTATAATCTGTTGCAGTCCTACACATTAGATTCAATGATGACATTGCAGAAAACATAAAATATAATGTTGGCTGGGATTCCCTTCCCAGGAGGTACAAGACATTTGAGTTAGGTGAGAGAGGGCAAGCAGTTTGCAGTTTTTCCTGGCAGTGGTTCAGTGCGTTTTTACATTTGTTGTGACTGAAGAACAGGAGAAGAAAAAGAGGAAAAAGAAGAAGAAAAAAACGCCTTTTATTTGGTCTTTGCATGAAACACCTTTTCTTTTCTTTTTGTAATTGGTGAAATTTGAGAGCACTTTATATCTTTAGAGACTTTACATTTTTAGCTAGTATATGTCAACATGGCAGAAAACTTTGATTAATAATACCTGTGATGGAGGGAATAGTGGCTCTGGGAGATTTGCAGCTCATTCTGGGAGAGCAAGATTAGAGTATCGGTTGCTAATCTGGCTACTGCTACAGGAACAGAGCAATCTGTATTTAATTCACTTTTTCTGAGGATGAGGGGAAAAAAAAAAAGGAAGGAAGGAAGAAATTATTTTATATGCCAGACAAATGTGAGTGTTTTATTTTGATATGTTGTCATGGAAATGTTATGCGAGACCAAACTTAATTAATAATACATAACATTGTAGATAATGCAGTAGGTAAATCATAGAGTTACACAGATCAGTGAACTGAGACTGGTGTTAGAACAGAAAATTAATAATTTAAGCTGCACTGTTAGCCTTTTTTAACGCTGAAGATAGGCAGAAGAAGAGATGGATAAATACAGTATTATAGGTAAAAGGAAATGGAGAGAGACAGATGATTTGTGTAATTTATCCAGCTGTCACTTGCAGTGAATATGAAAATCTGTTTTCTGTCCTCTTCTGCTTATAGGTTGTCTTCATTATCTGGTCTGCCTTTTATTCCTCACAAAAGATTTTGAGAAGTTTAAAGCTTCTTTAAGCTTTTTAAAGAATGTAAAAATCTCCATGTTAACTAGGAGTTTTTAAATAACTTTTGTGTTCAGTTGCAGGAAGTACACATTGTCAGCCTCCCTTCCTTCACTACTGCCACTTCAGGAAATATTTTTCAGCAGAGAGGCATGGGCTGATACCTGCTTTGTTGAGCATCATATTTCGTAATGCTTGTGGAGAAAACTGAAGAGCCAACTGACTCACGGCTTTGCAGGGCATTCTTAAGATGAAGAGCTTGTGCTTTTGACATTGGAGTGGGAATTTTATGGCAAGTTGTAGACTGCAGAATCTTATATTGTGTAACGCTGGTCAGGAAGCCACTGAGAACTTTGTATCAGTAGAGTTTCTAGATTTATCCAGAAACAATTTTAATCATTCTTCCCTTGCTGATGGGAGCAGAAATAAGTCAGTGACTGAAATAAGAAAACTGCATAATGTACAGGTACATAACACCCCCACCCCCGCATACGCAGATTACATAAATAATTTTTTAAATTATGTAGGTATACCTATTACATAGGTATTTGCCTACCTATGACAGCCAGGCCATTTAAGTCTTGCCCAATGAAATTAATGATTCAAGTAACTGGTGGACCACAATATCCTTCAGGCTTTCTCATGAAGTATCAGTAGAGCCACGTGGAGCAGATCAGGTGGTAAAAGTTACTCTTCAAAAGGGTTCTGTGGAGTAGCTTTATAGCATTAAGTCTTGCAGACATTATTTTATGAACTAGTGGTTTAAGTAAGCACTGAGATATTTTCTGCTGTAGTCTGCACACCACCTCTGAATGCCAGAGATCAAATTAAGAATGACTTCCTGCATTCCCAAAGGCCTTGTGTTACCTATAAACCTTGTTTACCTTTGGGCTATGATTAACATTTCCCCCAGAAGAAAGTATTTCTGATAGCCTGGAAAGGAAATGCATAGCATATCTTTACTTTGTTAACCCATGTCCTGGTTCATGTGCCAGCAGGGAAAATCTATGTAGAATTTAGGCTTTCTTTCAATGTCAGAGCATCTGAATTTTATGTATGGTATTGCTGAGCTTTTATGTATGGTGGTAATACAGAAGGAAAACTCAAATCAATGAGCGAGGTGGAGAAAATCGTTTGTTCAGAGACATTCACGTAGTGTAGGTGTGTATGTCCTAGACTTGACGAGAAGGCAATTATTCTTCAAACCTCCTCTATTTCATGTCACACTAATTCACACCACTGCTGCTTGAGTGAAGGGGTTTTCATGAAGATCATCTGCTCCATGTTTTCAGCTGCTGCTTGTGCTCTCTTTCAATAATGGACTGCATTGTGGCACAAACCTCACCATGACATTACAACTTCACTGTCTTTTCTTTCAGAGTCCTGTCTATCTCTGTATTAGAGTATTCAGATCTTTACAGATTTAGACTCTCAAAAATAGCAGATACCTCAGTGTTGTGGTAAAAAAGTGGTACAAAAAGGAGTTTGTTTGTTTGTTTGCTTGTTTTTGCTTGGGATCCCCCAAACTGGTATTATTTACTAAATGCCCATAATGTAGGTAGCTGAGATGAGATTAGTCATATATTTCTCTACTGAAGTCCAATGACTCACTTAGGAAGAAAACTCATTGACAGCTTACAAACATGAACATAACAGTTTAGGATCTGTTCTTGCTTTTGCTTCCCAATAAATAGCAAAAAATCTACCAATAAATAGCAAAAAATCTACCAAAAAAAATCCAGTTCAAAGGGCAGATAGGAGTGGTGAAAACTAAAGGCAATGCTAAAGGCAAACATTTTAGATTTTGTCAGCAAGCTTGCACAAATGGCATTAATTATTAAGAAGAGCATGACTTGGATATGTTTTATGGCATTTATGAACTTGAAAACTAATAGACGTGGAACTTAATTTTATAAGAAATCAACGCCAGTGTTTCAGGTGTATTGGCTAGTTTAGGTGTTCTTCAGCAATAGCATTTCTACCCTTCCCTCTGTTACAGCGAGCCCACATAAAATGAGAAAAACATGTGAATTAGATGCTGGTGAGCACAGAATGATAAACAGGATGGTGTGGTTTTCCTCATAACCAGGTGCCAGAAAATGGAAGAGACTTGATTATTTGGCAATTGTAACTTAACACTGTGTTCAAATTTATGTTCTAGAAACTTCCCACAGGTGTTGCTTGTAAGTAGTGTGTTTTGTAAGTAAACCTACAAGTAGTTCTAAGTGCTTTTTTCCTCACTTGTGATTCTTGTGTATTTGAATAACATAAAAATATCCTGTGTAAATTGATAGGCCATTATTAGAACATCACTGCTTGGAATCCAAAGTCGACAGACAAGCAGATCAGTTTCTGCATGTGTTTTTGGAAAGGTTTAAGGAACTTGAGAGTTAGTGGAAACAGCATCTGTCAACTATTATTGTAGTGTTGTTCTTCCTTATTTAGCAAGCTGTCAAACAACAAGTTGTCAGAAGTTCAGGCAAATATATTTTTGTATATAGGCCTTGTCAAGTGGTAGAGGCCCATTTGTTTCTTGGCAATGACGTCGTAGGTTCATATAAATAAAAATAAAAATCTAAGCAACCTATTATTTCATTTTTTCATTAGCCTGAAAGACACCGAATTAGGACAACTTAAAATACTTGCTTTCTGCTATAATAAATATTTAATAACTTGAATGTAAATAAGGAACAGTTGGAAAGCAGAATTAAGTAGCAGTATACTTCACATTTACTTCACATTTCTCTGAAGTTAGCTAAATGCTCCTTTTAACAGTCAAGCTTTTACAGATGTCAGCTGAAGAGAACAAACATCTTTGTAATTTCTCAGAAGTGAAAGTTGATTCACGACTTGTTCACATGTGCATTATTTTTATTTAACTCTCCATTATGTCCACTTCAAAGAAAATATTTCGAGACTCTGAAATAACATTTTTTCACAGATGCTTTTCCTCCTTGAAGGTACACTTTGTGGAAGAAAGCAAAGACCATCTTACCAAGTTTTCCTGGAAATACTCACTTTTTCATTAACTGGCGCATCATTTTGTTAGTTACAAAAAAATACAGTAGGAAGTTATGGTTGTAATCTTCTCCTTCAGAGATAACACAACCTCTCTTTTAGAACTAGATGGGTGCAAGAAATTTTTTCAGACTTACTGAGGAGGGGGAGTTTGGCACCAATCTTTTAGATCAACTGTTTTACTACATCATTGAAGGCCTTTTCCATCATGTGTAACCAAAAAGTAGTTGTAAATTCTGTGATTTTGAGAGTGAGTAAAGATTTTCTTCTACCTACAAGAAAGGTCATGGAAAGATCTCTTAAAAATGAAAGAGAAAGTGGGGAGGACAAACTCCAAACACTTCCACATTCTTTTGTCCCATGTCAAGATTGAGTTTGATTGATTGATACTGCAATGAAGTTCCTCTTCTGAATGTAATGTTTACTTGAGGAAGGTGGTGTTGAATAAAAAGCCTCCCTCTTCCTCCTCCCCGTGCTATTTATTTTAATGTTCTTAAGATCATTCGGCTGCTAGATTGTGCTGTGCACTGCTTGAAAATAAGCAGAAAATGCAAGATAAGATCAACTGCTCACCTGGGGAAACTTAGAAAAGTTTCATATTTGAAGCACATGTTCCAAATGCTAGTCAGGGATGGATAGCATTAAACTCTTACATCTGGTGCAGAACTGCTTGCTTTTATGTTGGTTTCTTTTCTTGTTTTATTGTTTAGAAGGATAATAAAACCTCACAATAATATCTCATAATCAGTATAGCATATCTCCAGGCACCTTTTGTATGTTATATTTGCCAAGAAGAACATACGTCGTAGTTTATTTTGCCTACAGAAATGTTGAAGGTTTACATCTGGATCCCTTTCAAAATAAATTTATGATTTGTACCAGTGCAAAGAAGGGAGAAGAAAGTATTCTACACTGGATGAATATATGGTAATTTATTATGACTAGGTGGTAAACTGAATTATCTAAGCAAAAATACACCTTTTGGTATGGCTTTAGTTACTGCATATTGCCGTAAATGTTTCAAAGCTGAGGTTCTAGCCATTTTCTATTAGCAGTGGTGTTCTTTCACTGACCTAAGTTAGTTCTGAATAACTGAAGATGATATAAAGAATAAATCCAAAATTTACCTTAAAATGAGCTGTAACTCCAACTCTTAAAGCTTTTCAGTGCCTTTTAAAGAATTTTTGCTCTGCTTTACACATACTGATTTTTACTGCTTGTTTTTAGGGTTGTAGGGACCGTACTAAGAACATGAAAAAGATGTGAATAAGAGTGTTCAGGTGTCTTCACAAGAGCTTCCTCTTCAGAATCCTTTCCAAATAAATCCACTTTGTTTCCCCTAATTCCATTTTATTCTTCAGTCTAATTACATCATACTGACATTCACAGGCAATAATGTTGTGCTTGTTTCTCACCAGCAACTGTGTATTAGCTGGGTATGTATCACTGCATGCATGCCCTGTTCATGGTCTTCTCTAGACATCTACTGTGGGCCACTATTACACCTGTGGGACAGATGTTTCAGCTACCTAAAGCTTTTTCCAAATGAATACTTCCCTCACTGTTTTTTGTACTCCTCTGGCTTCGGGTCTAGATTTTTTTCATCTGTTCGAGTTCCTTCATAATTTTCCAAAGCAGTTGTTTCCACAGGAATCTGAAGGACTAAATATCCTTGTGCCTCTGCAAAATACCAGTCAGAATGCTTCCTGTTTGTGATTTTAGGGTCTTGTTTTTTCTCCACATATATTAAGACAGCTGAGGTTAGTCTTTCCTACAGATATTCTGTAATACCAATAGTATGGTGTGGCTCAATTTAGCCATATCTAAGGAAAAGGTCTTCTGAAGCTGTTAGAACAGTTTCCCATAAAATCTAGATGTTGTTTTCAGTAGAAGGAAAGCCATGTTTGAATAGTGGTATTGGTCACATTTACATTTTCTAATCTCCTCCTTCACTGAAGTAATAAATTGGACAGTGATTATGTGGACATTGCATCCCCTGTGTACTGCATCTTTTTAGGCCTATTCAGTATGTGGATAATGTTAGTGATTTATGTGATTTGTTTTCTGCAGGCTTGCAGCTTCCATCAGTTTGATGTATTCTTACATGTTTTGGTCTAACCTCCTGAAACAGTTACATGCTCTTTGATTTTTATTACTGAATTGTAAACTTGTCCATGTTACTAAGCTTTTTTCATTCTCATAGATATATTATCTGCAAAACATGCTATGAATATTCTGCTTTTCCTAACAGAATTCTGAGTACTAGGCAGTTTATTTTTGACATCAGTAAATGCTTGTTTGCTTACTAATATAATGAACTGTTTTAAGAGGGTGTAAGTCCTGTTTGTCTTCTGTTACTATTAGTTATAATTAGTTGTCTTAGTCTCGTAACTCCATGTAAATGGTTCGCTTCAAATTATGTTTTTAAAACTATTGAAATGCTAAATCCAGTTAATTGTTTGATGCTAAATCCAGTTCACGTTTACTGACTGCTCCGTAGTACAGAGACAATCTTGATGAATCAGGTAGCTATAACTAATGCACACAGATATTTTACTGCATCTATATCTTTTATAAATCATTAGTGTCACTTTGAAAAGCATAAGTCTCAGTTAAAGACATCAGCAAATTTAAGGGGAAAACAAAAATATTCTTACTCTTGCTTTAATTTACAAGTTAATACTTTAAAGTGTACAGTTGAAACAAACTTATTTTCTTTATATTACATCCACTGATGACTGTCATGAGAGCAATAGGCTAGACAGAGGATTAAAATTGTGTTAGTAACGTAATTTACCTACTACTATACTGCAAATCTACTCTTTCTTTAGATCACTGACTTAAACCATAGAGTTGAGAATTCTTACACCTTGAAGACATTTTGTTAAACAAATATTTATTTAACATTAGAAGTTGCAGAATGGAAACTATCGGCTATACGGTACTTACAGTATTTCAAGGACTGAATTTAATATAAAATGCAGTCTTTCATAGAAACACATAAATTGAATCTTTAAATAAAAACTTTCATACTAAATCTTACGATACAGACATTTTCATCAAACTTGCTCTGAAGAGATATTGTGAACGTCAAGGTGTGAATATGGATCTTGAAACAAGCTTTAATTTGCCATGGAAAGCTGTTGGGTTTACTATAACTTAGGTGACTTGTTCATGCTAAATAAATCTAAAGTTAAATCTAGACAGGTCACTATGAAAATTAGCCACTAGTGTAATTCCATTTTATTCCATTGTGAATAGACACGTCTTGAAACTGGAATAGAGTGAAACATTTTAGACGTAATGTGTTGACAGACAAATAGAATTCAACGTATGTTGAATCCAATGTATGTTGCCTTTCCCTGATGTGGTCACCTCAAGACCACTGGAGAAATACAATTGGTCCTGTTTGTGTTGATAATGAGCTCTACTAGCGCCTAAAGTACTTGCTTAATGAGATCATGCTTTGCAAGGTCTCGTGTCAGCCATCGTATTCTTGTACACTGATTTGGTGAATGTAAATTCAGAACTTGCACAATGTTTCATTCAACAGAAAAGGTGTCTAATACCAGTATTTTTTTTTTATTGTTTTGATTCTGTTCTCCTACTTCATATGTTATCTGATTTCTTTACCTAACTCTTAATTGTGCTGGATCAAACAAACATGATTATTTTTAAAAATTTACATTGAGATTATTCCATAGACTCACACTAAAAAATATTTGACTTCGAGATGTCATTTATCTCCTAAATACTGTGCTGTCTAGAGCATCAATTAGCTTCCTTAAAGTTTGCAAGTTATGACTACCGGGTGTGAGAAGAGTCTGTGAAGAAGTAGAAGCCCTATTTTTATTTCACAGCATACCTTTGTCTTCTGAGCTTGTTCAGCAACAGTAGCAAGCTGCAGTTCTGTTTTGAAAAAGCTCATATCTGGACATTCCAGTCCTAGCCTGTGTATCTCTGACTTACAAATCACATACAGGAAAAGGAAAAACCCTTTCAGTTACCCAATAAGTTACTTCTGTTTGATTTTTTTTTTTCAGGTGGAATTTTCTTGGTGATTGACCAAAAAAAAGTTAGAATCATTAATTTAAATCAGAAAACTCTCTTGCCTTGAGATGCATGTAATTCTGTGTCTGAACAACAGAAAGGAAACTCCCATGCTTTGTATAAATGAGCTTGCTAGAATATGTCTAGGTTGTTATGAGTTAAAATGACCTGGCAATTTTGATAAATAGTTACTGTATAAAAAAGAGGCTCCTCAATGCTTTATTGGCTATGGTTAACAAGGGCTATACCATCTGTCATAAAGAAATTTTTAAGAGAAATTGAGCAGATCTTATACCTCTGTCTGTCCATTAGGAACCAATGTCAATCGATTCAGGAAGAGTATCCACAGTCATTACCTTCTGATATGGCTGCACTGATGTGTGCCTCATGCATCAGAGTTAATGATGCATTTCTGTGTTTGCATGCAAAGTATCTTCAAAAGTTGGATTCCTCTTTTCTTCTGTGAAACTGTCTGATAAAATAAGAAATTTCATGTGGTCTAATTATCTTTCTCAGATATTTAGGAACTAAGAATGATCTTAGTCTTTCTCATTCAAAAAAAAAAAAAAAGTTTTCTCAAAACCTCATCTTATCAAACTCAGCTGAAGGAAAGTGATTTGTTCTGAGTTGGTATTTTTATCTTGCTGCTAGACATTTGTGATTACTAAAGTATATATTTTACTTGATTTTCTATGACTGCTAAGAGTAGAAAGCCCTGAAGTATGTTTTTTCTTGTATTTGTTTGTTTGTTGTCAGATATGACCAACCAAAGCAAGGGTTAAACATTCCTTGAAAAATATCAGGTTATATAAAACCACATGCCTATTTTTTCAAAAATGAAAGCTAAGTGAGAAAACAGGTCACAAATCTCTGTCTCTAGAAGATGAAATCTCTGCCATTTATTATTTACACACTATTTTGATTCACCAGTAAGAAAGCTCCTTGTAGAGATTAATACTGTGATACATGTGGTAACGTACTTGGAGCTGCAGCATCCACCAATGGGGCACAGCTACAAGAAGTGTTCTGTTAATGTATTTCCACATATCAAGGCAAGCATCTGTTTCATACCAATTTATTTCTTATGGATAACCATATATAAACCATGGAAAGAAACGGAAGAGGAAAAAAAAGGGGAGGGGGGGGAAGAGCTGTTGGAGTTCAAGGAAAAATACTTTTTTCTTGTGTATTCCTTAATAACAAGGAAGAACAAAGTTTTTTGTTTTTTAATAAATTTTCACTTTTAAAACCATCTTTTTCCATAAATCTCTACAAGACATTTTGTACTTTTTGACATATGTACTTTTTGGTTTGTGTATATATGTATACATATTTCCATCTAAGTGTCTTATGGAACTGGCGGTAGCCACACAATTGGAGGCAGACACAATGGGAGGTTTTACACTGTACCTCTGTCTAGACACACACACATTCTTGCCCGGTCCTCCACATCCTTTGAGCAGAGGCTGCCAGATGGACCAAAGTGACTCCATACATACACATCTCAATATGTAAAAAGTACAGGTTTGATACATATCTATAAGGTTTCTGAGTGATCTGAGAATGTTTTAAAGGTTTTCATGAGATCACCTATTTGATTTTAATTTGTTGCAGATACCAGCTTTTTCATTGTGGGCTGCTGATACTGCAGATTAGCTCACCATGCCAGCTAGTTCTGGTTTAGTCCTCTCTTGTGCTGTACATTTCAGGCACTGAAAATAAATTTGGTATTCGGGATCGTTGTAGTCACTGAAGAAGAGGCCTTCATTTCATGACATGAAAATATGTGTATCTGCAAAGCATGTTCACCAATTGGGAAATAGTGACTGTGTTTTCAGCGTGTCTGGACCTTCTATAGAAGGTGACATATGGGCAGCCAAAATTTCATAACACATTTTTTAAATTAGAGGGACTATTCTGAGATACACTGGCTGTGTGATTTTTCAGGTTTTGACTTTCATTTTGTTTGCAAGTTTTTAATAAAGGGAGCTTTTATTTAGTATGATGTAGTATGATACTTCATATGCAAGTACTTAATACAAGTTTAACCACTTGCAGATAAGCTACAAGTAAAACTTGTAGTTTTTCCTTCTTTGTTAAAGAAAAGCTGAAATAGTGTGGAGAATTTAGCTTCTCTTCTTTTTTTCAATCATGTTTCTTTCTTTATTCCTTGTGATCAATAAGGTGTTGGACCTGGGGGCAGCACACTGAACCAATACTCTGACAGCTTGGCTTTAATTCTTTGTCCATCTTTTTCTGTGTTTTTCCTAAATAAGTCATTTCATCTGTCCACCTTTCTGTTTGTCTCGTGTAAAGTGGGAATAATGATTCTGTGTCTTCCATTTAAAGAAAGTAAAAATTTCTTCATGAAAATCAGTACATGAAATCTATATGTTAGTGAACTAGGTGTGTTCCCTGATTTCTTTCTCTAAATCAGTTGTCTTGAGAAGTTTCTTTTTAACTTGGATAAAATGCCTGTGGAAGTATCAGATCTCTTGTTGCCAAGATAGTAAACAATGCTGTCTGAACTGAAAGGATTTTGTAAATTTCATAGACAAAAATTGTCTTTACAAACTTTCTGAGAGGCTTGTGATTTCTCTCAGTAGGAGGGGAAGAAAGAATTATATTGTTTGACCACGTTCACTGAAGTTTTTTGCTATACATAATAAAGATTTTGCCAGCAAGAACTTGTTTTTTCCCATGTCCTCTAACCCTGTATCTCATAAACATGGATGGTTTTCTTAGAGTAAGCTTTTCCGAAACATGATGAAGCAAACTCTTGGTACAGAAAGTTTGGCGTTATGAATTCATTCTCTGGAATTTCAAATACATCTCCATTTCCATCTCATATGGCTCCCTACTGACAGCACAATTCCAGTAAACTCTGTCAAAGATGAATGTGAAAGCATATGAACTGCAACAAATATGAGTAGCAGAAGACACGATGAATAGCTCCTGAGGGTGTACAACACACAGGAAGACAAAGGAGATAGCACTTCAGCTCACTGGGAGGAGGCATCATTTCTCAGCATGATTAAGTGCTTCCATGGATCTGTAGCAGCTACAATAGCACTTACATCTGGTAACTTCACTTTTAGAGAATGCTTTGCCAGATTTTTCGTTGTTTCAATGAACGTGTATATTTATATTGGAGAAAGGAGTTTGTTTTAATGTCAACCATTCCGAGGCATGCTTGGTAATAAACAACTCCATATCATGTATTACATTTTTGTGTCACCACTGAACTCCAAATCCTATGCTGAATTTCAGACTAGCACTATTTAGAGGTTGGGAATACACCTGTGTTTTTTTTAAATGCATCTATCAAAGTGCAGGATTAGTGTGTAAAATTCAGGCACCTGGAGTTCTTGTTTTCTTAATTTTAGAGCCTGACTTTCTGATTTTGTCACTGAAGTGATCAGAGTTGAATGAAGCTTCATGTGTACAGGTTAGGGAATGTAAGGAATTGGGGCCATATGTTTTCCATTGTGGGGACCTTTATGATATCATTGTCGGAGAACATGCTCAATATGCCTTCCAGACTTGGCATGCTCTTTAGATTGCATGATTGGTTGTGACTGTGTCAGTACAATATTCATGTTCCCCTGGGTGCACAAATATTAAGATATTTAAAACATCTTATCAGTAATATGAAAGTTTTTTTCTTATAAAAAAAAAAAAAGCCTTTATATCCCTGATTAAAATATATATATAGCATATAATTTAACAGCTTAACTTCCTTTTTCTATGGGGTCTGTAAGAAACTTTTTATTCAGTGAGCCAATTATTATTGCCTGTCTATCCTTAGGCACTCACAGAAAAAAAAAAATATATATATATATATGTGTATATAAAAAAATTTGGTCCCAGTTGCTAGAAACTAAGTCCTCCTTCTGTCAGCATATGGATAACAGCTGTCATTACCACTAGCCAGTTATATTGTCTGCTGTCCTGGTTCTTTATCTGTCCAACTCCAGACACTAATTCAGAAAATAAGAATAAATAATCAAGGCATGTGGAACTGAGGCCAAGCTTTTTTTTTTTTTTATTCGCAACACCTGTTGCCTTTTATACGTTTGGCTTGATTTAGTCCAAGCGACAATGGTTTTCTCGATTTCTTGATAACTGGACACTTTTCAGAAAGTGTCTTTGCAGTTTTTGGGGGTAACTCTTCTTCCATTAAAAGGCTAAAAGTAAATAAATAAAAAAAAAACACCGTTTATCAACTACAAAGCAGAGACGGGGGAGGTGGGTTTGACGAGGTCAGAACTGTGAACATTTTTATGTTGCAAGTTGAATGATTGCATTCAAATGCAATGCTCAAGTTTCCTCAACTCTGCTGATGCCTGTGCCAAGGCAGGGGACATTAAACACCTCATAGAACTGTCCTAGCTGTCCTCCTCTTTATTCTTCTCTCTCACTGATCTGTGTGCTCACTGCAATTCTGTTTAAATACACCTGGATTTTCTTTCTAAATTTTCTACATGTAGTGTTCATAGATGTAAATAAAAATGCTTGTCTTCATATTGCCTCAGCTATTTGAAAAGTTTCAGATGATTTCTACCTTGTGAAGCCATATATATCAATTTAAGATGAAATTTTTTGACATTCCAAACCAAGTGGAGCTGCGTGCTCAGTGTTTGCATGAAGGCAGCTCAGGAGAGCCTGGGGTGCCTCACAGTAACGAGCCAGTGGCTCCTTCCCCAGTATTTTGAGGCATCTGGTCTTTGGTGTGTTGAGATTGCACTGACTGTATGGAGCTCAACAGCCAGGTACAGCTGTGCTTCCTTACGTGTGATCTTGGCAGTAAATCTCTTAAATGATTTTTTTTTTTTTTTTGGGGGGGGTGGGGCATGCCTAGGTTTGTTACTTTTAGATTAAGTGGTAGAGGTGGAAGAAGTAGACAGGCTTTTGAGAACCTAGAACCTTCTTTGTGTTAGACAAATCATCATCCATTCCCGACTATACTGCTTGGTTTAAATAATAATACTTTGTTTAGAAACCTTGTCTTACCTTTACATATATTATATTGTGTATATAGTGTGTATGTTATAACTATCTACAAGTATATATTATTTAAAAAAGAAATCTATTGAAGAGACCTTTGGATATCCAATTTTCTGGTCAAGTATCCTACTTAAAAAGGAGTACAGCTATACATGAGGTGAGTTCCACACAGCCTGAACATGCGCCCATTATGGTGGTGTCAAACTGGAAGGTATGTGGGTGCGAGGAGGAAAATGGGGAGCTGAATATGTTATAGGAGCTTGCAAACACTGTTGACCCAGAAAGCAAAAAGCTGAACATCCTGTTCCATTGTAATTTTTTAATGCTTGCACTGTTGCTATTTTCTTCAAACATACATATATGTATATATATTTAACATTGATGATAGAAAGTGAAGTGGCCACTATGCTTTTTATACCTTCTTTTTCAATATATTGTGTGAAAAATGCTATTTATTCATAGGTAACAAAAAGAGACATAATAATTTTGCAGAGAGGAAAGAAAAATGGTTGGAGCTGAGTACTCAGCAAATAAGCATAATTATATTGTATATAAAGAAGAAAAATCAACATTCTCTTGAGGTCTCTTCCAACCTAGAAATTCTGTGATTCTGTGATTCTGTGATTCTCTAAAATCTGCTGTTTTGGCAGCACAAGTACAGCTTTTGAAGCCATAGCTTCCACCAGAGACCATGACATTCTTGTCATTTCTTCTTCTTTAAACCTGCATGTCAAAGTGAAATAGAAAACACCTGCATGTCTTTTCAAAGACCATGAGTGGTCTAAGTGGCAGGAGTAAACAAAGTGTCAGAGCTAGAACTTCATCTAGTGCACTCCAAATGGGACTAAATTTTAAAAGTCTGTGCTGAAAAAATCTCTCAATTTGTAATTTACTGCACTGGAATTACCACCTTTTGGATTAAAAAGTAAATAAATGTGAACATTGGCAGAGACACGAACACAAGGAGATGCTGCAGCTTCTGCAGCTGGAGTCTTGTTGACCCTCTGTATTTCAAGGCTCCCTCAAACTTTGCCTTTTTTAGCAAGTCCATGTAAGGAATCATATCTGTATAAATATTCAGATAAGTTGACCTTTAAACTCTAGTAGATCGAAGCAAAATCTATTAGCAAAACTATTAATCTTTCAGATGTTAAAATGTTTCTTAATTTATGGTCTTACTCTTCATTCAACATGTTTTCTGTAATGGGCAGTTCATGTGGGCAGTTGCCAGTGAACTCAGGTCCTCAAAAATATTAGTGGGCTAAATAATTGCTACCTTACCAGGGTATATCTTCATATGAGGATGGTTTTGCATCAGGGCCCTTTTGCTTGGTATGTACATGTATAGCACAGCAGAGTCTTTCCCCTTTACCGAGGCTCAAAAATGCCAACATGATATAAATATGTAGTTTGGTGATAGGATTACTGATTTCGTGTGCTAATGCTATGATTTCATCTGTTACTGCCACCAAACCCAGCCTCATTCAGCAGTCACAAGTCCACCCCAAAGCGATAGTTCTCTTTAGAGACACAACCAGTCCAGAATAGTGTCCTGCTTTCTGTAGTTTCGCTAGAGAATAGGTTTCTCCTATGTAGTACATTTAAATAGATGTATTTTTTCTTAAAAGAAAATGTATTAGATATGTCCAATGTAGAAGAATAAAAATTTCCAAATTCAGATTTCTTGTCTTCTTGATGGGGTAGCATTCCCCATGCTCTGTCCCTGACTTTCTTTTTTGGCCTCTTAAGAACATCCTATTGATTTATTCCAGCTATGTACTTTTCCTTTTGCTCTCTAATATTTCATTTCATTTTGCTGTTTAAATGCTAGAGTGATACAAGTATTTTCTGATTCAATGAGACAGTTTAAAGTATTTTATTTATTTTTAGTCAGTAAGTAAGCTGTATTCTATTTAATGACAAATTTGACTCTTCCAACCCTAAAAATATCTTGAACTTTGGTTTTTGTTAATAACAGGAGCAGAAGATTCCCACAGGTTTTAAAACTGCATTTAAGATAAAATATTTTGTATGTTATCAATTAGTGTGAAAATGTGCAAGTGTCACAGGTAGTTAATTACTCAAAGCTAGAAACATGGAAGAAAGGAGCCCACGTTACTTTTCGTTGATGTCAACTGTGCTTCAGAGCAAGGCAGCTTCCCATAACTCAGTGCTGAATGGAGGTGGGGGTGTCTCCCAGGTGATAAATTTGTATTCTGAAGCCTGAAATTTATTTTAAGCTGTGGAAGCTGAGATATTGACCATAAGGTCAGTTTAGGAAAACGCTGCCAGGAAAACAGTTATCTGGGCCTGGTACTACCAGCATGATATAATTAAATATATTGTTTGGCTAGCGTATCAGAGTGGGAGTTGGAATTAGGTTTATGAGAGTGGAGCTAGCACAGCCAAACAGTCAGGCTGTCAAATCAGCCCTTCTATTTGCATTCTTCCTTATTTGAAAAGAATGAAAAGGATCTGTTCATGTTGTCATTACCTCTTGAATAAAGGTCTTAGAAAGTATGACACTTAAAGGAGAAAGTAGGAGGGCAAGGCAGGGCAAAATGGCAAGGGAAGATTGATCCTTGAGAGGCTCAGGGAGTGGGGGGAAACACTTTACAAATGGTAATAAGGCGAGTTAAGAAAAATGATACCAGATGTGGCTGTAATGCCAACAATCAGCAAAAAATGTAAACATATATAAAGCTGTAGTAATAAAGCTGTTACAGCTGTAATGTTCAGGATGGAAAGAAAAATGAGGTCTCTCTTTTTAACTTAAGCTATATCAGGCTCTGGCCTCTGCTTATATTTATTTTTCCCCTTGTCCATTTCATCCTTTTAGAATAGTGATCCATCTTCCATAAAATTTGCCATTTCCAACATTTTGTATAAAAATAAAATATAATACTGCCAACATCTTTCACAATAAATGATTTTATTTATAACAAAAAGCACTTTTGAACTCTTCAGCGTATTTCACAACCAATTAAATTTCTAAGCACATAGAAGTATTTGAAAATTCATCCCATTTAATTAGAGAAAATGTAAGACTAAACCTGTCTTCTTGTGCACCACTGCAAACACATGTGCATGCAAGTGCTGTCTCTTCTCCACTGTATAACAATTTCTTCTGCAGTGTCCACTGATGCTGGTGAAGTATATGCAGGCCACCCAGGAGGCCTTGTGCCTGCCAATTAATCTAATGGATTTGTGGTTCCTGTTGTCTACCTGGCCAAGACTTTAAACCTCTTGTCTTCTATTGAAGATATGCAGTACTCTGCTCTGACAGTAGTATAAAATGAAGGGCAAACTTTATTCTCTGATCAGCTGTAGGAATGAGGAGATGAGGAGCCCTTACACATCTATGTTTTTATATTTTTATATGCAGTTCTACCTTACAATTGTAATTTTTCAAAAGGTCATCAGAATAGTGTATTCCTACAGTTAATGGAGTGGTCCATGCTTGCAGAAAGCTGTGCTTTTTACTGGTTATAAATTTAGTTATTCAGTAATTGGTTGTTCATATTTGGTTTTTAATAATCCCATGGCTATTCCTCGCTTTATTTATGTAAAAACACCTAGACTGTTTATTATTAGTGATGAAAATTTTCAGGAGCAGTTGCTCCCTGACCAACAGCTTTTCAGCATTCTGTGATAATTTCAACATATCGAGCCTAGTGAGTTAGTGCAATCTAATACATCTGGAATGTGAATGACTGAAAAGTGATTTATTTGGCTGTTGTAAAATCTGCAAATTGTGCATTCAACTGGGGGGGGGAGTGGGGAAGTACTCTTTTCTGTTTTGGGGGCTTGATTTAATAAGTTTACATCACATGTCTCCTACTGTATGGGCTCTTTTATATATGATTAAAGGGAAATATCTTGTAATCAGATGTTTTGCAAAACTATACTATGAACATACAGAGAGTGGGTATATTGCAATAGTACATGGAATTTCTAGTCCCAATTATTATATTGTGTTGTTCAGTCCTTGCCTTTTTTAGTAAGGAAGCTCATAACTTCTGTCAGGTAACAATCTTACTCCAGTCAGCTTCAACATTTCATTCATATGTATTCTTCCAGTCCTTATCATGCCATAAATAGTTCCTATCTTCTCTTGGTCTGATTTATTGACTGTGTTCTTTATTTGCATTCAAGTGGGAAATATCTTAATATACAGGCAAAATATTATAATTATTTCCATCAGAAAGAATTGAGATTTACTTCTTACTAAATTAGCTGAGATGGCAGTATACTGTTAGCATGACTGTGGATTGCATCCTTGTTGTACACGAGAATTGTTGTCATCAAGAAGAGATGCACACAGCAGCAAATTTGTCTGCTTACGTAGAGGTGTGTGCATCTGTTAAGTCTTTTTCCAATGACAATTTGATTTGCTGTTATGAGTCACCATGCAGTCACCATTTCTAAGATGTGCTCTTCCCCAAAGATGAAATAAGATCTGAAATGTGTGACTTCCACAGGTACATTAGTTCAAGTAGGTTTCTTTCTTTCTAACTCCTCTACATTGATTACATGAAACACATTCAATTATTCACATTTTTGAATCACACTTCAGAAACAATTGCTTTTCTTACAAGTGATTTGAGATTCCTTACTATTACTCCTTCATGCATAATAAAAACACCAACTCTGCCTGGGAAACTTTCCAACCACCTGTACTGGTTTCTGGTTCCCAAAGTATATAGGAGAGGCAGCCTAAAACAAGCAAGATGATCTTCCGGAGAAACAAAGGCACATTGCTGCTACAGCAATAAGTACAATCTGTCATGTAGTTCCTCCTGTTTGTAAGCGTCGATCTTTCAGTATAATCCACAGCACACTTACTTCGTGAAGGGTGAGAGCTGCAGCACTGTCCAGTAGTTGCTTTTTGGTGCTCTTGGGTGGGGTGCTCTGCTCAAATCCCATCTACAGACATGTAAAGCAGCAACATAGAAGTGGCCTAAAATGTTGATTACATGGGTTCTTCTAGAAAAAGCCAGTAGTCTGAAGTTGTAGAATAGTGTATTTCTATAGACAGAATAGTAGAATAATTATATAAGGGAGAGGAAATAAGGGTTGGAGGGGGAAAAAAAATAAAAAAAGATACAGGATTGTAATGAGCCACTTCTCTCAAGTGCTTTTACAATAAATAAATAAATACATTTCCAGAACAGTTTGTGAGTTGAAAGAAGTAATGGCTCCTGAGAGCCATTTTGTACTCAGCTGAAAATAGAAGAAAAAATATAAAATTCTTTATGCATAGTACCAGAAACATCATGGCTTTGAGCTATTGACAGCAAATGAAGTCAGAGAGAAGGAAACTGCTGTTGTCAAGTTAGCTTAGTACTGAGCAAGTCTCTGTTTGTTTGTTAATCAGATTAACAGTAATTCAAGATAAACATTTGAGATGACAATGTGTTATCGCAGGTATTTCAGCAATTCATTGGAATGCCAAAATACTTGTTCAATATCTACAGTTTATTTTCAGAAAATTAGACGTTATCATTAGGACCACCCACTGAGCAAAGCACCTCCTTGCAACTAAGTGCTCATCCACTCTTATTTCTAATGTGTGGAAGGCTGTGGAAGCTGCTGTTACCCAGCCGGGCCTGTCCCAATTACAACACCCCACAGGGAGTGGAGGCTGCAGAGATGCCCATCTCCATGTCTGGTGGAGCAGCTTTGCTTCCTCCGTCACAGCAGAGGAAATGAGGGATAATTCAGGGCAGGCAGGAACACTCTCCAGCACTTTGCCCTGAAGATAAGAATGAATAAATAAATAGTGATGCTGTGGTCTGGGAGGCAGGTTGTTCAGAAGGGAGCGAGAAGTCAAATGTGGGAGTTGAGAAGCCAGTGCAGATGGGGAGGAGGCAAGGAGAATGTGTGGGAGGCCATTTCTTCCTTTGCTGAGTGCAAAACTAAGTTCGCATTTTCACTCTGTAGTTAACAGAAAACACAGCGATCTGTAAGGAGAGTTTTTAATCAAATAGAAAAAACTTTTTGAAAGATTTTTTTTCATAACATTATTTTAGTCAAAAATAATACTTTAATTCCTCTGGTGGCACTGTATTTCTTTTTAAGCAAATATAAGTGTTTTTATGAAAATAATTACACCTGCAAGAAGTGATGTTGGAAATTTTCATATACCAATTATTCGTATATCAATCATAAGAATATAAATATCTATATGCTTTTCTTCTTCTGGGTGTAAAACAGTGCTGGGTGACCTCAGTGGCTCCTTAAGGCAAGACAGCACCACTCCTCAGTTGAGCACAAGATTCTCAGGTCCACTGGCAATAAATGGATAGCCAGAACTTCAATTTTAAGAAGTAAGTTATTTTTGAAGAGTGAATTAGAATTCATCCAAGGGTAAAAGGCCAGGTGTGTAGGGTGGGGAGCTGGTTACAGCTGATCTCTTTGCTGTTTCTGATTGCTTGAGGAAACACAATAACCTCTGCTCATCCTGCCTCTCCCCCAGATGTCACTGTTGGTCCACACGACTGAGGATCAGGGACTACTCATCTGGCTTTATCTTCTCTGGTGTACCTGTGCCTGTGGCATGGATACAGGTGTTTGTAGAGATTTTAGGACACTTTGTGTTTAAATATTTTGGTCAATATTAAGTGATTTCTGTGGAAATATTGTGGTCTATTTTGTTCTACATTTGAAACAACATCCTTCTCCTCAATAAAATGTTTTCTGTTCTGAATTACTCCTACTATCTGTCAATGCTAGAGCTGATTTTGTTGACAATACTGGTAGCCCATAGGCTACCAATCAAGGAGCCATAGGAAAGCGTCCAAGCCTGAGGTGGGACCCTCGTTACATGGTTCTGCCCAGGCTGCCATTATGTTTGTCTTCCAAGCTCATCAGAGGCCTGGTGGCAGTACCACGCTAACCAGTGTGCTGCCCTCTGTAAGTGGCTGGCTGAGGTAAAGTGGAGCTCCCGAGGGTGTCCCTGCTGTTGTGGCAGTGTCCCCATGGGTGACAAGGCTGCTCCTCACCTCCAGGCATCAGACAACATCCCCGCTGAGGGACAGGGGGTGAAAAGGAGGGAATGATCCCCATGTGTCCCTCAGCTATCAGTCAAGGAGCTGGAGTGACTGCAGAAAACATGAGGGAAAGATAGCCCTATTGGGATATTTTCTGGAATCTCAATGCTGGTAAGGCAGCCACTTGGTTTGTAGTTGACAAAAAACATAACATGGGTTAAATTTGTCCTAAATCCCGTTCTAATTTCTGTCAGGTTGCCAGTGCCATTAAGCCCCACCCCCTCAGGAGTGGCTGAGGGCTGCTGAATCCCCTCAGTGCTTGTGGGCGTTCCCTGCTTAAACCTTGCCTGCTGCCCTAATGGAATAATTACAGAATTGGAGGCTGTTATCCAATTACTCTGACGTTTTACCATTCTTTGTCGTTAACTGGATTAAGTTCATTGTAAAAAGATTAGTCGTGGAACAGGGCTGAGCGTAACGGAGCAAGGCGGCTGTGCCACAAGGGCTGGTGGGGACGGCGGCGTGTGGCCCCCTCTGACGGCTGGCTGCTGAAGTAATTCATTGCACGGAATAACACAAAGTAATTAAAACATGTGTCAGTGCTATGGAGCTCTTTCACATTCTCAGGATAGGTTTTTCTAGTAAGTAATTCAGGGCAGTGGAAAAGAGAAGTGTTTGGTCATTTCCTCTTCATAAGTACCGTGTGTTGCAGTCTGTGTTGTCACCATAGTTAATGTCCATTTTTAGAGGAACAAGATATCCTGAATCTTTCAGTATTTTCAGTGTTCACGTTCTTTTTACCTGTAATATTTGCTGCGATGCTATGCCTTTCTGAAATATCTGTGGTTTAAAAAATATTAGACTGGTTAGGAATTGTTCGGTTTTACCTTATAGCAGATTTGATACTTCTGTAACGCATTTCTTCTTCTGGATTTTTCCTCTCTCTGTTTTTTTTCTTTCTGATTTGGATGGGCATAGACGTTACACGTAATGGCTGTGATCAGCCAGTCAGGCAGTGCAGATTTCCATTCCCTGTTTTGTACTTTTCTCACATTAACCACCCTGCTACTAAACACTTTTTACTTGAATTTCTGTGGTCTTTCACGTGTGAAGGGCCTTGATGCCTGCTCTCTGCACAGAATCCAGTGATTTGGGAGCTGCTAAAGAAACCTTGTCTCTGTTGAAGTAAAGGAACTGCAATAGCAACAACAACAACAAAAAAAGGAAATAAGTTGTCAGAGTTGAGAAACGAAAGCAGTGTATTAAAATTGTCTGGAAAATATTTAATTCTGCTCGTTTCTTTCCTGCCAACCGGTGTTCTCATTGAAGTCAATGGGATCTTCACTACAGAATTAAATAAGGGCATAATGGAACATTGCAAAACACCACAAAGGGAGGGCTTTTCCCCTCCCCTTCCTAAAATGCTTTTCTTCCCTTGCCTCCACCTCCTTTTTCTTTCTTTTGTTTTTGTTGGGTGGGTTAGTGCTTTTTTTTTTTTTTTTTTTTTTTTTTTTCTTTTGTTTTTTTCTTTTTTTTTTTTTTAATTTAAAACAACTTCTTCCCAATGAAAGCCAGCATAATAATTATCTGGAGCCATGTTTAGTGACTGCAATTATAGTATCTTTTTTCATGTTTCGGGTTATTTATTCTAAACCGTTAAATTTGATTTATTTTAGTTCTGGTCAAGATTTACCATTGTGTAGGAAATACTGGATGATTTTAATTACATTAGTTGTTTCAGCATCTTATGAAGTATTGTACTTTGTAAAAGAAAAGTAAATAGCTGCATAAGAGTCTTTTGCATCTATATCAGAGCCTGGTTTGCCACCCCACAACTCTCATTCCCAGACCTGTGCTCTAACTGGCATTATTTCAAAACACTGTTAGTTAAATGTGAAGTCTGGGTGGGGACAAAATGTACTTGTCGCATGGGTTTCCCTGATGGTGGTATTTGGATTTGATTCACTAGCAAAAATGGCTTGTAAGCTGCGTATTGTATGGAATTTAGACGTATTGAAATCTTTTTTCTTTGCATATAATCTTCTGGGAAAAGTCCTAAATAAGTTTCAACAGTGTCTCAATGCTTATTTTATTCTTTTATATGTATATTTAAAGCCAAAATGAAGCCATTCTTTTTGTATTTTAATTAGGAAGCTTATCCTATAAGGAAGATCTCAGATCTTCATTTCAGTTTTCTCATTTCTTCGATGGAAACAGGTTTCAAACTTAACTGTGTATATAACCCTTTTGTCTCTCAAAATGGAGCTTAGTTCAGATTTGAGAATTTATAAAATTTACCGTGAAAACTGCAGCTCTTGCTTACAACTTAGTCAAATGAGTTCATTTCCTGACCAAAGCCAGTCATCACTGAATATTTATGCACTTATTTTTATACCAGGTGAACTGCTAAAGGACTAGAAGTTTATTTCCTTTTTACCACACTAATAGATTAGGTATAGTAAATAAGACATGCAGAAAGCTTTCAGCTGAAATTCTCCTAGATGGAACGCAATTTTAAAGTACACAATTATCTGCTGCATTTTTTCCACTTCATGCAAAGTAATCCTGAATTAAATCAGGTTTTCCTGAATTCCTCCCCACACTGCCAACCAATGGCCAACAACTGTAGCCTTCCTGAGCAGGTTACACTTGACCCTTTTTTAACTGCATTCCTCCCTTTTTTTTCTACCTTTTCTCTGCCATCATCTCATGAGTTTATGGGTCCTGTCTTCCCTATTTCCTAATTATATCCGTGGAACTTGATCATTATATGAGCAATTGGAGTTCTGATAGAGGCTTACAGCATGCATTACAATGTAATATGAAATGTAGACACTTCTGCTCTAAGTGGAAGTGACAGATCAGAGCTTACAAATTGCATTCATTCACTTAAGAACCGCCTGGGACCTCTAAATTGATCACATGTGTTGTATGGATTATGTAATATTAATTAGGGTAGTATCCAATAGTGCAGCTGCGGTCCTTTTGTGGTTCTATTAAATCTCTGTTTTCAGGGGGTTGTAATTCAGTTCTGCAAGTCTTTTTGCAATGAAGGAAAACGAAGCACAATTATTAACTGAAGCTGAGAAGGGTTAGCATAGGTATATGCAAATGTGAGTGAATCAAAGAAAAACAGTATTCGGGAGGTCTCAGAATTCCAGGTACTTTTGCACCTATCCTCAACTTTTGTATGTTTACAATGAACATTTTTCATCTGCAAACTGAGTATTTTCTGGTTTTATTAAAAAATAGTAGTGTATTTTACTACCATACTACTATAGCATTATTTTTTTGCATAAGATACTGATATTTTTTTTCTTGAAGTATGACAGTTGTTATTCTGTGTTTATGGTATTTATATATATAACATACAGTATTCTTGATCAACATACGTGATTATTATTAGAAAAGTATTAAAAAGGCATAGGTGGAGCATGGTTTCTCTAAGACGATATTAAAAAAAAAAAAAAAAAAAAAAAAAAAAAGATTTAAGAGTAAGGCCAGATCTCATTCTTGTTCTTGTGGTCAGTCTTCTTAGCTTCAAATTTCCAGCCGTACTGATTTGATGATACAATATTTTTGAGGATGGGAAGATGCTGCAATTACTTTGTGTAGTATTTGTAGCTGCTGCTGTGTTGGATGCTTATTCTGAACCATTTTTTTTTTTTAATGTTAATATTTTGAAATTAATTGGATTTACTCACTATCTTTGCTCTAAGAGTTACTTTCTAGTAAAACTCAGAAGCAGCATTCCAGGGCTGATTTAATTCACGGTATGAGTACCATATCTTCTGATTTCACACCATTAAGCTCTAGTCTTTCTCACATGAATAAATACTGAATATTCACAAAACAAAAATGGTAGAGGACCGTATTCACTTCCTAGAAATTATATTAAGAATTAAAAAATGACATGAGAGCTCTGTAGGCTAGTGAGCCCAACTGGGTGTTGGTGATTTCATCTGCAGTGTGACTAATGCTAGCAAATTAATGGATGTGACCTTTTTCCCTTCATATATAATCTTCAGTACAGAGCAACAACAAACTGCATCAGGCAGGGTGCTTATAGCATTCCCAGGCTGTTGGAGTATTAAGACTCAGGCAGTGTAGTCTTGCAGCATGATTGATTTGTATTTTCCCCAAAGACACTACATGAAAACCTTATTATTTAAGGCATGTATAAATGGAGTTTATGCATTAAGTTTCCTATCTTTGTATATAAAGGGAAAAACCTGTCATTATGGAGATATTTTAGGATTCCTTGTATATATTTTTCTCAAATGTATTAAGATGTTGAAAATGTACTAAGATGTTGAAAATGTACAAGTAGGATGTCTGCCTTTGTAACCTGTTTTAAAGGAGCAGTAACCACCATTCTCTCTTATTTGTCCTTTTCTGTTTTTATTCAATGTTGTGTTTGCTTTCAAGTTGAGAACAACTTGCTGGAAAGTGGTTGTGTTCCTTCTTTGTACTTTCAGTGCTGAAGAGCTACACTGCAAAGTGTAATGTCCATGTGGACATTTCTTATCTTCCACGTGCAGTATGGTTATTTTTTAAAAGCCATAATGCTTTTTAAGTTTACAATAGCATTGCAAAGCAAGATTCAAAATTAGCTGTATTAAACTTACTGTAGAGGTATAAAAATATATTTTCTTCTATTTGTATATGACTGTAGTTTCAGTATATATCATATTGTTTCAATAGATACAATATCATGAATAATAGTGTTTTTTTGTTTGTTTTTAAAATATACAAGAACTTTCTGGAATGATCCACTGGAGTAAAGTAAGAGTTTTCCACTGGTATCACTTAATTTGTATTATGTTCAAAGATACTTGATCACAGAATATACGAGATGTTGGCTGGTGGTGTTGTTGCTTGATAATCAAATCTACTGATAGCTGCAAAATCAAAAATACACAGTATGGATGCATATGCCTTTTTCAGGGAATTTTTGTTATTGTGAGAACTGTCTTGGTTCATTGAGGCACATATTTATGTTGTCAATTGTTATAGCTGATACAGAGAATGAATTCTGTTTTACACTTCTGATGAATGTAGCTAATCATGTTAAAAGGAGCTTCTTGATTCTGAAGTGCAAATCATATTGCCTGCCAAATTAAATGTTAGCTGTATCACAAAAAGTAATCGGAAGTAGAATGAATTAATTCCGTCCTTTAGTCTTCATATTTTGTCTCATTTATTTTGACTTAATTTTCTTTTAAATGGAAACAAACACATCCTTTGGCTTTTAGTTAGTAAATAAATAAATAAATAATAATTTTAAAAAAACACTTTGACAGTCCATTAAAAATCATTTAAAAACTTTACAGTAACATAGTTAGCAATAGCAAAATACCTCTTTTCTGCACATGAACAGAAAATTTTGCCCTTTGCTTGTTTGAGAGCAATGTTTCTAGGGATGTTTTTGTTTGAGGATATACTTAATGGATTTTATTTAATAGTCACTACATCTTGCTACTTAACCAGGCAGCTGAAAGTCTGAATTCTATTTGTTATGTCCTGAATGTAAAATGTGATTTTTTTGATAATCCTCTCTTCTGAAAAGTAGATAATAGCTTTTATTATTCCTAAAATAAATTACAAAATGCTGTCTTGGATAACAGTATTTGGATGTTTCAAGGCTGTAGATTACGAACCAATTAGAGCAGGATCTTTTCACCTTAATAGTAGCACGTGGTATTGTGCTTGTTTAAGAAACTGTGACGAGGCAGCTGCAGGGTGGCTGTTGTTCTGGCTCCAGGGTCAGGTGTTGATAAAGGCCTCCTCCATCCCCGCCCCAGTCACCTAATTTTCTGGCTGTTTTATGCAGTGTCATCTTGCTGCTATCATCTCACACCAGTGTTACAGGACAGTCGAGGGGAATGTGGCAGCCTTGCAGCTGGGCTGAGGAGGTGGTGGGTAAAGATTTCAGGCTGGTGGGAGACCTGCTCCTTGCTTCTCACGTGGCTTTCCCCAGGCCAACAGGACTTGGTGAAGGACAGGTGGTCATCTTTGGTAAATATTGGTGCAGAATTTCCACTACTATGTATCGGTCCGTTTCCTTCCTACTTTGGGGAAAATCTTCCATCTCCACAAGGAATTTTCATTTGTTTGAGGAAACTGGTCTTTTTTTAAGCTGTTAGATGGACAAGCTGGATGGCAGCATTTTGCTGCTATCAGTTTGCTGTGTGTTCTGTTAATGTACAGAAAACACTTGTTCCACCCGGAAGGCTCCAGTGAACAGGCCCCTTTGTCTAATGTGATGCTTGACCTTGCCAGCTCCTAACATAATGTTACTGCAGTATTTTCCACTGCTATTGTATATGCTCTTCCTGTTAACTTCGCTTTCAAGTTCTGTGTCTGACACAGGAGTATAATTGTGTGCACTTAATTTTTTAATTTTTTTTAATTTAAATTAACAATGCAGTCATTTTGTGTTTAGCATTTTGTATTTAATCCCTAATTTATCCAAATTTCCAAGTAAGGGGTAGGGAAGATGCCTGTTCCCAGAACAGCTATTGCTGTCTTCTGTTTCACTGACAGTGGTGTCACAGCCCTGCCAGCAGGTATCCTCTCATGCTGCCCAGCCTCAGCCGGTGGTATAGAGAAGGTTACTGTCCTAGCAGTCCCTAAAGGTAGCGTTACGAAGGAAAAACATCCTAACTTGTTCTAAGATTCACTCCCTTGCTGATTTTGCTGCAGGTCTTAAAGCAGACTTGCCATAAAATCTGGTGGGTAGGTACATGTTTTAATAATCTATTTTGATAGGGTGGCTCTTGTATTAAATACAATTCATGGCTGAATGTTTGAACTGAATTGTACTGCTGGAAAATCCATCTCTAATAGAGTTTGATTGAAAGTTAGCAGATGATATAAATAAATGAAGGGATAGGGTAATTTAACAATGTACTGTTTATAGGAAAACAAACCTTTTTGGAAGAGCAAAGGCTTTTAACTTGAAATGCTCAAATCAGATAAATGGATCAAGTAATCTGTTATTACCAATAATTTTACTTAATCCTTTTGGTATCTCAGCAGTGTTTCATTCTCATAAAGCTTTTCCTTTATTGTTGAACACTGGATTAAGGCATTCCATGATTTTTCTATATGAGGGATTTCTGGTATATTTTTGGAAAAAGAAAACCATTGATTGTGAGATGTCAGTGGGATTGGCAATCTATTTACCTTGGTTGTAGGGATTCACCTTCAGAATCACAAATTTAGAAGTATCCAGAAGCTTCTAGTTACTTTAGGAGATACATCTTTATTTTCCTTAAAATAACAAAGAAAAGTTGATGGATTTGGTCAAGACCAAGGTTTACTTCTTTGTCATTTTTATTTTTTATATCAACAGCTTCCTTTCAATATGGAATATTGAATATCAATACAGTAGAAATAGTCTTCACCAGACTTTTGTTAAAGTGCATTTTTGAACAATTAAAACAAAAAATAACACATTGACTCTGGCCAATAGTTATAGTATTTATACTAAGTGATACAAAATAATTATATTATGGTAAAAGTATAAATGAAAATGTTCGTGTTGAAAGGTGACATCTTTTGCAAGCAGAGGTTTCCCTGTTTATTTCAGTAAAATATATATGTATATATCAGAGACTCTTCTGTTAGAATGATACGTAGGCTTCTTGTGCAAATGAAAACTTAGGCTGAAAGTCAATTCTCCAAATCATTTCTTCTGCTTAATAGCCCAAGAAGAGCACTACAATATAGCATTCCTGAAACATCTGAGCTTTCCTTCCAGTGCACATGTTAGCATTCAATATCATCAATTAAATTGATGAAGACTAATAGATTTCAGTTCTGAGTAAGAAAAAGAATGTAGCATCTGAACTCTTACTTGTATCCCCAGTTGTCCAGGTTAAGGAATGTTAAGAGTACTGCATGGATTCCACTGCTATAAATGTGCGTAGCTGTAGTAAGGATAATTCTGTGTGTCTTTGGTTTCCTGAGCAGCACTGACCCCTTTAGATAACAGAAGTGACTGTGAAGGGCAGGCTATTAACCAGGGTATTAAAAGCAAAGGAACTGCTTATGCAAACTTGATTCTTCCAAAGGGCAGTTTTTTCGTCTTTAAAAACATGTCCTCTTCTTTTTTAGCAAGCTATCAAATGTCTCGTCATATAAGTCCTTCGTAGTGTTAGGGAGAGCAGAAATTTGGGCAGGTCCAAGGTTTATTCTTCACTTTTTAACTAAAATGTATCCTTTACCATGATCTGAAAACTTTGCAGGTTGTGACATTAAATTTCTAGGAAATGTCACAAGTGGAAGGAAGGTGACAGAAAAGCATGGTGGTATTAAATGGGATTTTTAGTTAATAAATGCTAAGTTATTTCAGAAAACAGTGTTATTTTTGAAACACTTCTGTAGATACTGTATGTGCATGTTAATATACTGTATGTGTATGTTAATACTAGTGTACAAGTTGCTCTGGTGCGGTTGCATCTGGTTCTTGGTGCTGCTCCTCCCAGGAGGGGAGCTGTGCTGTGCTTGGCACAGCCCGGCAGGTAGCATGTGGTGTAAGAGGGCCCCAGTAGCAATGGCAGCTAGCACACATTCAGGCTCCTGGATTTTTGAAAATAGGGCTCCTTTCAAGTTAGTGGAAGTGGAAGAAAAAGAGCTGAAGACAACTATAAACAGGGTACTTTTTTTCCATAGGGAGCTCACAGAGCGGTTTCTGAGTTTCTGAGAGGTGAGCATAAAATAATGATTATTCTCACAGAAGAGTTTGGGAATGTTTTCACAGTGTTATATGAAGGATGTTTTGCCACATAAGATTTAAAATAACCATCTAAGTGTTGCGTATGATTTGCCCTGTTGGGTTTTAGCAGCAAATCCAAACTCTAGCAGTGGCAGGCAGAGAGCTTGTCTGCTCCAAGGGTTATGTTCTGGTATCCAGAAGGTGGCAGGTGATGCTCGGAGTGTGCAGAACTGGTCAGAGAGCTGTTGGGACCAGTGCACTCATAAAACGTGTTTCTTGTACTCATCACGTCTCCCAGGCTTGCCCCAGGTGAGGAGCCCTCTCTGCCACGTGTTTCAGAGAGCCCCCAAGAAACTGCTTGTCAGGCCCCAAAGGCATAGTGGTGGTAAGGCACCTGCAGGCTCACTCTCTTCACCAAGCTCAGAAAGCAGAGCCCCTCTTTTATTATAACCAAGTGTTCATGCGTTTTAAAGCTCTGGGAAAACAGCTTTTGTTCCAGAGTGGAGCGTTTCCTCCAAGGGGAGCTGTAGTTTGTGCAACATCTCCACTATACGAGGCACTGCGGGAAAGAAATTAAGAGAAGTAGTAAAGTGATGATAACTGAACTAGTTATTGGGCCCTGTACATATTTTTGTCACATGCACAGACTATTGCAAACTCAGTTTAGATAGAAAAGTAAGCACATATCCAACTAGTACTTTGTTGAGAGAAAATAACTATATTTCTGTGTGTTGGTGCTGCTTGCACGCCATTTTCCTTCCCCCTTTTGCCATGGCACAGTGGTATTGCAGGGATGGAGGCTCATTCAAGGCAGTAGGGTGTGTGTGAAATGAATTATTTTTCCAGTGTTCATTTCAGCTCACTCTTTGGATCACATCAGTACTGTATAGACTTAAGCTTTTCTATCCTGTTGTCATACTTCATAGTTAAACTGTACTGAATCAAAAGAAAAAACCTGCATTGCATTGCAAAGGGATATTAAATGATTTTAACATACAGAGGGGATTTTTTGCCTGGTATTCCTGCCTTGTGGGAATAGGTCACTGTAAAATCTGTTCTTGGTATCCCAGAAAACGAAGCAGTTCTAGTAGCTGTATGTACTTATATGGACTCCTGAAGCGAGATCTTTCAATGTAGGCGTTCTGTTTTTATTCATGTGAAGGGGAAAAACAGCTGAGAAAATCGGTGTTGGATTTTGGGGAGCCAAGACTGCTATTTATTTTATATGTACTTTTGTATGCCAGCATATTGGTATGCTGTAACTGATAATAGGAGAAAGAATTCCCATGAATTTCATAAAGTTTATTTTCATATTATTATAGTATTTGAACTCCTTAAATGAGTTGCCTAGGAAGGCAAGGCATTATAATGATGATATTTTGATTCCTGCATGTCCATACACTGGAAAAATCCCTATTAGCAGGCACAGCCTTGTAGTAAATAGCACCGGAGAACTGCGGAAAAAGCAGATGCAATAGCAGGAGTGCCAGTGTAATTATATTTTGTTCTTCTGTACGGTTACTCCTAGGGGAGAAGGAAGTCGGTAATTGAAATGATTAGCTACCAATATTATTGTGGTGTTAGCTGGCACACGGGCAGAACTCAAAGCTTTGTCACTTTATAGTGGAGCTTTCTATGTGATTCACTCAAGGTAGAAGTATCTAGAGCAATTTAGGGAAATAAGAGCTTAGCTGTTTAGGACTAATACTTAATGTAGAATAAGTAGCAATATCAATGATAATTTGAGACAACCGGTGACAACCTGGCCCTCTATTTCTACAAAGTTATAGTTACAGCCCTTGCTAGTTTTGAAAGCAACTGTATTATTTCTCTAAGAGACGCATTTTATGCAGTCAAGTACCTTATGCTTAACCTCTGGCTGTATTTGCCCTTATTTTTTAATGACCTTGAGTAAATGATTGTCATTTTATGTTCTAGCCAAAGTCCTTGAAACGTTCCTCTCCAGAAAAGGACTCAATATTGCTGTTCTGTTCCCAGAAGATTGCTGGGTACTGTGAGGGTGGAAACCATTTGCTATTACTTAATGAAAAAATGTCCTCCATAAATCACCTCTTCAAGTGGAGCCCACAGTGAAACAGCATGAGTCTTTAGCACTGCCAGCACTCTAATAGACTTATATATCCTGGGTACTCATTATTTGCTGGTTGTTAATTATAGAGTGTGTTTAAGACAGGAAATCTGGTGTGCTTCTTAAGGAAAAAGCAGCATGCCCTATGCCACTCTTTAAAGGGAGAGGGAACTGACAAAGGAGGGGAAGGAAATGTCTTTTGCTTTAATTTAAAGGAATGGACTATGTACTTCACCTACAATGAAGCACATCTGATGTTTTAATGCATGTAACTGGATGTGGTTTTTTTATTCTTTCCCCCTGAAAATTGATGCTAAAGGATTTTAAGACTACTAGAGAAGTTATTGCTGAGGTGATTTGGGTGCATCTTGCAGAGTTGTTGTTTGTCATGATTAGTAACAAGTCCCTTTGGGAAGACATTTGAAGGATTTCCCTGGGGGAAGAAAACTGGAGCTTTAAGATCTTCGTGCAGCTCCCAGCTTATTAGATCAGTTAATCTAATTAAGTGGTTTACTCTGACTTCACGCAGGCATGCATCAGAGTAATTCATCTTGAAAGTCAGTTGTATGAAATCATTATATTGGTAGTGGGAGTCGAAGGCTAAACGCAGTGCCCGTGAGACCACCGGCTGCTGCTCTGCTCCTAGAGCCCACTTTTGTGTGCACGTCATTGGATAAAGTATATAATAGCTTTACAGCCAGGATCAGCAACCCAGCTTTTCCTGTGCTGTTTTTTGTTTGTTTGTTTCATGCTGCACTCTAGCCCTGCTTCTTTCTGATGGAAAGCCCTGATTCTTTATCCTTATGGAAATTTTATTTTTCTTTCTGTCAATAGCATGGCTTCAAGATGGAGGCTAAAAGGGACAAACTGCACCAGCAGAGCCCCTAGGTTGATGCCAGTGGCCCTCTCCTGGTGCAGGAGGAAGGGTTTTGAACCCACTCAAACAGAAGATAGTGTCTGATGTTAGCGGTCTGCCTTCCAAGTGGTTTTATAGGAGAGTACAAAACTTCTTCATTTTCCTTTGGCTGAAAGCATGCTCACTCCTATTTGAAAGGGAAGACATGCAGGGTAAACGTAGAAGGAAAAGACAGGAAAAGTGGTGACCAACTGGAATTTTTAACCAGGCTTCATTATTCACATCTCTTTATTCAAATGTTAGCAATAAACTATAAAAATGCCTTGGGTTGGTTATAGATAAGTTCTGGAGTGATTTTTGAAGTGGTGTTACATTTAGATATCAAGGAATGGAAAAGTGACTCCTACATTTAATATAGTATGACACTAACATACCCGTGGGAGGAAAGAAAACAGTTGTAGCAACAGAGATTTCTCTTATTTGTCTCCTGGTTAATGAGCCCTATTTGTCAAAATGTGGGAGGGAGAAACAGCATTCCTTTATTCACTAAAAAAATCCTTTTTTATCTTGATTTCTGATAATGTATACACAAATTATCCAGTGCATATTAACTCATTTTAATTCTTTATGTTTTTGGCTGCTCTGAGATATCTTAAAGCATGGAAGATGATGCTTAAAGCCTAACTTTATTTTGCAGCAGTAGTCTTTGCATCCTGTCCAGTACATGTGTTTTGCCTTAGAGCAGGAAGGAGCTGGTATACAACTGATGACATACTGTCTTTGTGGACAGATTCTTGCCTTTTCTTGCAAAACAAGCACTGCACATGGTCAAATTGTTGAATTGTTGAAGAGCTGGAAGTCAACTACAAAATGTGGGTTATGACTTAAGTGCTAAAGACAACATAGTAAGTTCCCCCATATAACAGCTTTATTGTACTGTAGGTTTTAATAATGCTAGTTACATGTAGTTTATATCAGTAATCTGTCAAACTTTGAAATTAACAGTATTAGATGACCCGTATTAAAAGGTTCTGTTTCCTTAAGAATAGTTGGTGCTTTTGAAGACATTTCTGTTTTACATTAATTGATGTAATCAAGCCATTATATCATTTTACTGAAGTATAAATATATATTGATATTACATAATTGTTATTGATAATTTAGCAATGTGAGTGACTTTCCAAAGTCCCTTTTGTAGAAGCATTGGCAGATTTGGGGATTTCAAATTACTGAGACAAAAATCTTACTAAGACAGAATCGGGCTAAAATGAAAAATCTGACATCCTGCCTCAGATTCAGCATCTCTGAATTTCTGCAGATGTTTAAGTACAGCCTTGAGCAACGTTAGTAGCACACAATACCATACACAGACTGTGCTTGCGTCATGTGGTGTGTTGTGCATGACGTGGTTTGAAGAGGGTATATTTCCTTCAGCCATACAAAGTAGAAATTCGGGTCTGAAATGTATCTGGCTTTTTGAGAATAGGATTCCCAAAGAACAGGCTCCACGCAGTAGTGGTCATGGCCCCAAGCCTGTCAGAGTTCAAGAAGCATTTGGACAATGCCTTCACACATAGGGTCTGATTTTTGGGTAGTCCTGTGTGGAGCCAGGAGTTGGACTCAATGATCATTGTGGGTCCATTCCAACTCGGGATATTCTGTGATTCTAAGAGCCAGAGTCTCCGACGGAATGTTTCTGAGTGTCAGTACTCTGCTGCTTTCTATAGGGTTGGATTTCTACATCCACACATGCAGGAAATGTGATTAGAGGACAGTAAAGTTATCTTGGCCCATAGTTGCTTGGAAACTGGAACCTCCAGCTCCATTTAGGAATGCTCATCCGCGTACAGGATTGGTTCAGAGAGCTGGCCCTTTCCTTTCTCATGGCTTTTGAACCTGTGCCCCAAGTTCTTAGAAGTTCCCATGTTCTTTTCCCCAAGGTCCTAGCACAGGAAAATTAAGTGACGCTCTTACCAGTAGAAGGAGAAAACTTTCTCCCATGCCATACTTCATCTAATAAAATACAGGCTAGAGAGGTGGACATTGAGGTGGTTTGAAAACTCACAAAACTGCCAGGCTCTCAGAGGGTTGTGACCAGCAGTGGCCAGTCAGTCAGCCTGTGGTTGGCACTGGATCCAGTGCTGTTACACATCCCTGTTAATGACCTAGAAGTTGGGACAGGGTGTACCCTCAGCATGTCTGCAGGTGTTGCAAACACTGGTGTGATGCGTCAGGAGTGCTAGGTCTGATTCTGGGCTACTCAGGAGAGAGTTCAGCAAAGGGGCCACCAAGATGATGCATCTGGCATTGGAGTAAAGGCTGAGAGAGCTGGGGCTGCTCAGCTTGGTAAACAGAAGCCTGGGGAGCATGGGGGTAGGAGTAGATTTTACCAGTGTATATGAATAACCAATGCAGGGGAGTAAAGCAAGGTTCTTTGTAGTGGTGCCCAGTGAAAAGACAAGAGGCAATGGGCACAAATGGGAATAATATATAGCTATCTGGAAACTCTACAGCCTATTCTTGCTGACTCTACTTTGAGGAGGGAGGTAGTACTAGATGATCTTCAGAAGTCTCTTCCAAACTCAACTGTTTGGAAAGCTTTGTCTTACAGTGCTATTTTAAGGCAGAAAAATGTGTTGAAGTCATATTCTGGCTTAAGGCTATAGAACATGGTGCTAGTCTGAGTTCATTCACATCTGCCTTGGAGGTTTGTTTTTCAAAGGAGTCCTTCTCTAAGTGCTTGCATTGTGTTCTGGCCTTGACCAAGAGTGGGAAAGCTTGGCCTGCCCATTCAGGAACGGTCCTTCTGTACTCAGACAGCCACCAGCTGTGTAACTACAGCTGACTGCTAAGATTTCTGCAAAATATAAATCTTAATTTTGTAACAATTTTATGCCCCTTGCTTAGTCTTCACTTTAATGTCTTTTACCAGATGCCCATTAGGGTGCGTTCAGTTCGCTGGTTAAGTCGCCCATGGGACTTGTCTGTTGCAGCAATGTTAGCATAACCTGGATAAATAACAGCAGTGCTTACTTGGCTCCTTTCAATGGATGCAGGTCTGGGAGAGCTTACCCAAAGCAGCCAGGTGTCATTCGGGTAATGCCGGGAGCAGTAATCTCTGGTGGGAGGGCAATGGCGAGCAGCACAGCTGCTGTCGAAAACAAACCTTGCCCTGGGTCCATCTTTAGCACACCTGTAAGTCACTGCAGCACAACATATGCTTGCCTGTCTCAGAACAAGCCACACTGGTGATGGTAAATTTATGAAGGTCTGAATTGTGGTAAATCAAGTTGCAAATGTTGGCAACAGCAAAGAAAAGATCGTAATGCTGAGGCTGGCAGTAGGGCTACATTGTGCATGCTATTAATTGATACATCTGTATTTGTTGTTTCAGTGGGAGTTATTTAGACCTATGCCTTCGCAATGATCTTTCATATGATTAAAAGACATTGCTCAAAAAAAATGCATCACTATGGTTTCTCTGGGACATCATTATGCTGTGCAAAGAAGGCTGCTAAACCTGTGAACTCCAGCTGTGACTTCAGCACATTAGTTACAGGCGGGAGGTGGTGACAGCCCTGCAAGGTTGTTGTGCGGCCAGAGCTGTCAGGGTCAGGGGCCACCTGTGTTTGGAAAGCTATGTCTAATAGTTGGCAATCCATAATTGTCTCGTAAAGCAATCCTTCTTGCAGTGTTTGTGAAGGGGCTGTTATTTACAGTCTGATTTCTTGAAGGCATGCTGAAGATAAGGAGGCTTGAATAATCAGATGGCATAGGGAGCAGCGAGGAATAAAATTCTGTCTCCATTGAAGTCAAAATATGGCAAGGACAGCCACGTCAGGATTTGAAAACACACTGCAGAGAGAGAAGAGGTAGAGGAGCCCTGTGGCCTGCAAACCCTGCTGGAGTGAAACTTCTTATTTACGTTGACTGTGGCTCCACTCTGTTTCCATCCTTCCAACCAGAGGGGAGCTAGCTTACCTTCCTGAAGTACTGTGTTACCAAGTCCAAGTGTTTGAGTGATTTGGTTTTCAACATATTTTCTGTCTACAAAAATAGCACTTATGTAAGGACTCAGACAATATAATGTATCTTCTTCCACTGCACTCCCAATAAAATAAATTAAAGGTTGGTATTGCTTGCAGTGCTCAGGATCCAGGCAGTGAAATACTTTGCAATCACCACAAGGAGGCCGAGGATCCTCCCTTTCTCCTGGGGGCTTTGTATCTGTCACAGTGTTTGGATTAGGAGCAGGTACTGCTACATCTGGTGTGGCATATAATCTCTCTCTGCAAACGTTATTTTTATCAAAGAAGTTGTTTTTCATTTCAAGCCTGTCCAGGCAGACTTGCAACAAGAAAATAAGAAATGTGCATTTTCTATCATATCGAACATCAGCTAAAGTCCAGTAGGCTCAAATACTGATTCTCCTTTTAAAATTTTCATTAGAACAAAAACATATCAATAATACTTCTTTTCTCTCTCTCAGTGAAGCAGAGATTAGAAAAAAGCCCTATCTTTCTTTTTCCATAAACTCTTCCTGAAACATGCTTGAAGCACTGGAAAAATTGGTAGGCACATGATAAATTGGCACAAGCTGCAGATGCAGTAATCTGTGTGCCTTTCTACAATAACTCTCTTAAGGGAACTTTTATGTCCTTATATCTTAGCTACTCTGGTTATCAGAATAGCTTTGTACAGTGGCATATATCACCCTTTTATTTAATTAAAACATCTCTAAGAAGAGATTGTAAAAATGTAGCTAGAGGGATTTTATAGGGTTTGAACTTGGGGTCACTTCGTTCTATCCATCTCATCTGCACTCAGTAGCTTCTTCACAATCCCTCTGAGCAAAGGGTACTAGGGCAAGGATGTCGGTGTGGGTAAAGATCGTGAGTTTTGCAAGGTAGCTGTTTCTCTTTCAGTAGATTTCTTTGTAATGTTGCTTCTGTATAATACTTGTGTATTCTTTTACATGGGGAAAGTGGGCATTTCTTTTAGGAACTTTGCTCCTTCTTTTTCTAAAACATTCATTTCCCGCACATCTTTGGTCTACAAGATGTGTCCATGTTTCCCCTCATGGCTATCCTAGGTGGAGTTCTCAAACACCAAAGGGTACAGTTCTGATTATGCTTAAGTCTTAGTATTTCACCTTTCAAAAATGTTTTATATTTTTTTCCATAGTAGCAAAGAGGCAGATGAGTGAAGGGTCCAGTTCCTAAGTTGTCTTGAAGGCAGAGCTGGGGGCAGTAGTTTCAATACAAGGTAATATTAAGTAGATTGGCATAATGGCTTTTTAGTGGAAGGAGCATACATGAGGAGATATTTGAGAGAATATATTAAATGGACTTGTGTCAGGATTCATTTGTTATATTTACTAGGGATTTGTCTGCTTGCTTCACAAGCATCCTTTATTACTGTATTGAATTTAAATATCATCTACTCCTGGGGAAGATATCTTTCTTCCTTCTGTGTGCTGCAATTTACTTTTTATTATCTTCCATCTAATATCAAAACCACAAATGAAATAACTCATTATCAGTATAGTGGTACTGCAGATTAAGAAGGTATTGTCAGTGCAGTGGGTTCTGAATGTTATATTAGTAATTCGGCTGCCTTTATCAGAGAAAACCAAGTAATGTTTTATGGTAAGATTGTTGGCTGACATTTGTGGTATGGATTTACTAGGACTGTAAAGAGTTACTCCACGGGAATTTTCAAATGAATCTTCTAAACCATCTCTACCATGCTGATATGTAGGGCAAAGCTATTTATGTTGCTAAATTATGTAATCTTTAATAGAGAAACTTCCTACACAACCCATATTAGCTTTTAAAGTATATTTTTAAAAGCAATTATTGCAAAAGACTCCAAGTGGTTAATGTTGAGGTGTGAGCTTTACATTGTCCATGAGTTCTCTTGCCTGTGTTTAAGTGAACTTAGAGATACAGTTTCTTCAAACAACAGCACTGCAGTGCCGCAGCTTAACTTCATGGGGCTTTTATGATCATGTCAGAGGCTGTGAGATCAGCTACTTGATGGAAAAGAAGCCTCTTTCTGATACATATATTTTAATAGCTTTCTAAATGTGCAAGTTACAAAATGCGTATACATTTTAAAAGCTTTTGCAGTTTTGGATATATTTGTACAATACATAAGCCAAACTGATATGCATTTTGTCCCACTACAACTGCAGATATCTTTACAACCCATATGATTTTAGTTGTTTAGTATTATATAATCCAAGAGAAATCCAGAAAAGCATGAATGATTCATTATTCTTATGCATGAAGCCCAGTTACAAAGGGATGAATAAGGAACCAACAATCTGAATAACACAATGCTTCCTGTCTAATTTTTACTGAATCTGTTTAGTCATGTCTATTCTGAAATATTATAATCATGTGGTATGATTGTTCTTAATTTAAATAATTATTCCCTGATGATATTAGAAATGTAAACTTTCATAACGTCTTTGGGTTTGGACCCATGGCTAGTAACAACCTGTTATCTTTTCTAAATAATTAGTACTCCTTCACAAAATGTAGCTGTTCCTGAGCTGAATTTTAATCATCTTGCCGCCATCCAATAATTTTATAACATACAGGAAAGGGCTCATACTGCTGCGTTTGGCGATTTTGGGGCAGTTTAAATTCTCCTTCTACCTTGTAGAGCTGGAGCAAGCTATATGTTAATGGTATGATCTATCCTGCTGCTGAGCACTTTATTCTAAGCATTGGTTTGTGCAATGGTAATGATGGTCTCATATAGATTTGCAACCCTATCAGTGGGGCTGTTGACTCAAGAGACCTCACATGGGAGCAGCCCAAGCTAGAAGCATCCACATAACATTCAGAAGAGCCACCTTTCTATATGTAAAGTGAAGCACAACTGTAGCTGTATGTTCAGTGTTTGAAAAAAAAATAAATGTATGTTGTGCCTTGCAGTGCATGCAGTATATGTTGTTTCAGTAGCGTTTTCTTTCAGATACTTAGTCATTTCTAACTAACTTGTATGAAAAGGGATTGAAAATACAAATAATTTCTGATAGCACAAGCTGATAAATAATGAGTTTTCCTGAACCACTAGTACTTTTTGTGGTATAGGCTTATCTTGCATAGGGTTAATAATGCACATCACAACACTTCAATCATTCTGCGGTTAATTTAGCTTCTGTTAGCAACACGGTTGGACTGCTATATCACTTGTCTTGTTATAAAAAATAAATCAATAAATTGGTCATTAAAGTGCATTTGCATCTATAATGAGCCCAGGCATCCCTTTTCTGCTCTTTTCTTTCCTGTAATCAAGAAGCCTCTGTAGGCCAGTTGGGTACAAGCATTAACCACACAGCAATGTCGTTAAATGCAAAATTTTGTTCTAAGAAATGGTATGATAAATTTTTCATTAATCTTGTCATTCATTGCAATCCCTCAGCAGAAATAGAATCCCTTGTCTGGAATATTTACTGGTGTATGGATTTATTAAAGACCCAGTGCTTCCATGGGAAAGGGAAGAATTTTTGACTTACTAGGCATGCATAGGTAGCAGTACACCAGCTCTCATGTTTAGAATCTCTCTCTGACTTGACTATGGAACTGTTTTATGTACTTTAACATATCTTAATTTTTCTTTCCTCTCATTACCTGTTTTCATGTGAAAATTTCTTCACGTGGTTCTCTTATTCTTAATTCATTAGATTTGGCATGGCTGCTTATTGTATCAGCTTAGCATCTGGCTAATGTAGCTCATTTGAAGAAAACAATATGCTTGAACAAACCCCTGTAAAATTAACCCTTATGGTCTTGTATGGACTTGTACATACACAGTATGCTTGTGGTTCTTGCTCTGTAAAAAAATATTTAGCCAGCTGAAAACATATTTCCCTGTTAATCTATTTCCATCAAATGTATGAAATATTAAACACCATTTTCAAAACATTTTTAAAAGCAGTAATTTTACGTTCTCCAATACATGCTGATGTTGAAAGAAGTTTCTTTCTTATACGGGAGAAGAAAAAAAAAAAGAAACACTAAAAAGAACTTTGCAGATCTGCAATATAAATAAAGCAGTTTCAGTCTTCTGTGTTGGGGAAGTTGTAAATCCCTGTGCTATAACTTATGTTCTAGGGGAAGTTATAAATCCTTACGCAATTGCTGACGCTCTAAGTATAGCCCAAACAGGTCAAACTCCTGAATATAATGTAAAGGAATGTAACATGTTCATGCAGAAATTAAGTATTTAGTGCTATCATCAAAGGCCAGGAGCAAAAATGTGCTAGGCCCTCTATTTCCCAATTGCTCTATCTTCTGGAACTGAACCTTCATTATTCTCTCTGAATTAACAGACTTTGGGGTAAAAAAGTATGGATAGTAAAGATAATTTTATTTGGTTATAGCTTCCTTCAGAAGGGCTGGATTTTAATAGATGAGCAGTCAGGAATAACTCTAGATTATAATTTAATTCAATGCCCAGTGTTATCACACCTTGTGTTGTAATCTCTGCTTGCAGATTGCTATTTGGCCTTCAAATGGGTGAAAAGAACTATGCCAGAAGTATCGTATGGCCAAAGCATACAAAGTACTACATGTGCCATCTGATGCCCGCTTGATGACTATTTTAAATAACACATTGGCATGAGAATGGTCTACAGCTAGGCTGACCAACCAGTCAGAAATGATAACATTGATTCTCTTTCCCCACCCAATTGTAGGACCTACCTTATTTTCTTTTGTAGTCCAGTCTTTTTCCTGATCTGTTTTTCTGCCATCGGTAAGATTTCCCTTCCTTATTTGTTCTTGAGCTGCCAGGGTCTGCTGTAGTGGCCTTGTGCTCCATAGAGAATTGTCTTAGTTCTTTTCTACTCCTCTGCTTCCCTTTTCAAGCATTTAAAGTGAAGTTTTTATTAAAAGTCACTTCCTTTTGAAGAAAAGATCATTTTAGTTAGTTGCTTCTGATAGCTACTCAATATCACTTTTTGTTTGGAACCAACATTTATTTTCATATTACTTATTTTCCATGGAGAAAGTCAGCATATAGTTCTGTTCTTGCAACCTGTAGTTTTGTTCAGTTTTTCCTCTTCTCCATCTTCCAGAAAATCAGTTCCTCTCTATGGTAACGAGAAGTTATGAAATACCTAAGACAGTGGTTCATTTTATATATCATCAGAATCAGCACTCGCTAGGACCTTGGGTTGAGCTCCCATGTTAGAGCAGAAGACGCATTGATCTGTTACCCTTAGTCAGTCCAGTGCAGCAGCTGAGCAGAAATGTTAGGGCTTTTGTTTTGTTTTGTTTTGTTTCCTTTTTACTTTCTATGTCAGTCCGTCCTTTTCCTTCTAGCTGAATTCAAACATTATTTATTCTGCTTGAGGAGGACTGGGTTTTATTCTTAATGACTTACAACTCTTCTGTATGAGAAGCACAAGAAATGCTAACTAAACGTACAAAATGCATTTTTATTAATAATAAAATCCTAAAGAATGTTAGAGCACTGTTATAATACCAGTACTCCTGCCGGAGTCTTCATACATATGCATGATAGGAGACCAGTACATGGGAGAAGTCCTATGAACATGGGAGAGAGAAAATGAATATTGGTAAAACCTGTCACATATTATGAAGTGTACCCACAGGAAATACATAATTCCAGTGGGTACACTTAATTGAAACAGATTAAAACCTAAATCTATGCAGCTGATTAGCTGATTTTTTTAATTATTATTTTATTTTTTTAGTCTGGAAAGGTCAGCTGGGTTTTTGACACTCATAGTCTCACCAGAAATCTGTGTAAAAGATACTGGGCAGGGTGTCTTCAATACATTTTGTTTAGAATAGACATTTATGACTGGTTGTTGACCTTGAGATTCCATTAGCAGTAATGAAGGACGGGCAGTAATGCTTTTGCAGAGTACAGTAAATGAGGCATGTACACAGAAGAGAACAGGTCCACTGCTCCATGCTGTGTTGGGATGTGCCACGGCACTGTCACTGCAGTTGTAGTTCCTGTAGCATGAAAGGAAACAGTGGTACTAACAGCAGTGAGACTGCTTTGGAAATATTTTTAATTTACAGTGTGTTGGAGTTCCACTTCTTTCTCTGCTTCCCTTCTTCCTTCCTCCCCCCTTTTCCTCTCTTCTTATTGGTACGATACAAGCCAAAATTTATAACTCTCTATAGGAAAGAGGACAAAACTTGCTTGCCTAATTGCGTAAGGAGTTCAGCTGACTACTGTCCTGAGGAGGTATCACCAAGAAATAAAATGCCATAAAATGTTTCTGGAGAGCCCTTACATGAAAATGTTTTCAACACAAATTAATCAAAAGATTTCAGACTGGCCTTGGGTGACATTTAGTGTACCCAGGAGCACAATGTGTTGACTCCAGAATCATCTTCTCCAAGCTCAGGTGGCCCTTCCCAGAGCTGGGATGCAAGCAAAAGGAGTGAGTAGGAACATATTGCTTGTGACACAGCTTAAACGTGAGAAAAAAGCATCCCAGAGTTGGAAGCAGGGAAAGGTGACCAGTGAGGAATTTAGAGGTACTGTCTGAGTGTGCAGGGATGGGAGTAAGAGAGCAAGGGCCCACCCTGGAAGGACAAGAAGATATTTTACAGATGAAGCAGAAGCAAAAAGAATTTTTAAGAAAATGTGGAGCTGCTGCTAAATAGGTGGCAAATTAATAATAATAAAAAGAAAAAGCAGTGACCACTTAGATTTCTTTGAGCACTAGCAGTCTTGGTAAAAGGATGGAGGTTTTAAGGGTTATTTTGGATAAATCTTATTTTTAAATATGAATTCACCTGAAAATCATTCATTTCCATGAGAAAAGCAAGTTTGCTTTTGGAAATGAGGCTTGACATCTTTTGCTGTTATATCAAGCTGAAAAAGCAAGTTTGAACCCCCTACATACACATGATTTTCTTTCAAAACAAAAGGAAGAGAGAAAAGAGAAGTTGTCCCCACCCAAGCAGCAAACGTTACTCTCTGTTCCCTGCAGCAACCACCTTCGTGGCCTTCTCCTGAGACATGGGGATCATTCCTGCTTTCTTTGGGAGGCTTTGTAGCATTCCTTATGTGCGGTGCTTCTGCTTAAAGCACAATGCTCATGTGCAGCAGCAGCTCCTGAAGCTGCTTAGCCTAAACTGCTTGTAAGACAGTAAAGCTCAAGACTTTCAAGAATACCATCTTTAGGCTAGCATATGGAGGGTTCTAATGTTATGGCTAAGGTGCAGGAGACAGCCTTGCTTGTAGAAAATGTTCAGCTTGCTTTAGAGTTAATAAATAAGTGTTGTGAAGGAAAGAGTGAGGAGACAAAGGGGTACAAATGCTGACCTCATCTTCCCCACCAAAATGGAAGGTGCCAGGCCAACCTGCTATGAAGATGGCTCCTTACTGAGGTGCACGTTTTTATGCCCTCTCTCATGAAAGGAGTGGAAACTTCTGTTTCAGAAGGCCTGCTGGGGTTATTTTCTTCTTATTCATAGGAGTTCATGAAGGAATTACTCTAGATATATATCTAGTGGTTACTAGTGTTTTTGCAACTTCTTTTGTAAGTTTTTTTGAAAAATTGGCAAGTGAAAATTTAAGGCACATTGATATATACCAAGTTAAATGTATACTCAGTGCACAAGGTGATACTGTGCTTACGCTACTGACTCTGGTTTAAATGCTCAAAGGTCCTGTCTGAATTGGGAAGTAAGGAGTGCTATCCAGGTTTTAGATATGCCATGCTAATGGTGCGACAGTAAGATGGGGCAGACATCTTTAAACATTATTCATTTTGGCACAGGTGGGCAAGAATTATGCTAGTGTTGTAGAAAGAGAAAATCTTTGACAAATACTGTGACCAGACCCACCAGAAAGGTGGAGCTTATTGTATAATCATCATCTTCCTTCTTACATTAGTAAGCATTAAGTCAATCCCTTACCTGATACACGTTGACTGTATGCATCCTTGGCTCATTTAGCATTACCTAATCTGATTAAAAATAACACATTTATATTACTCTTACGTATTAAGTATATTTTCTTGTTTCTCAACAATATTTGTAATGTTTTCTCTTTCAGCCTAAGAATCTCTAGTTAAAGTGAAAGAATAATAGTGTTATATGCTAACATCCCATATATTAGAGGCTTTCCTTCTGTATAATAAGACAGCTTTGAAGAAACACCTTTGTTTTAAATAGATAAACATTCATAAGATATGCATTCTCTAATCATTCTCCCTTGCCAAATATGTTTTAAAAAAATATTTTGGCATTTAACTAAAATACACATCTTCATCTTGTTAAACTGAAAGTAATAACCAAAACAGTGATTCCGTTTCATTTAAAGACCAGTTTGTTTTGTTTTGTTTTTTAATTTGTTTGAGTACATTATAAGCCTAATTTTAAAGTAAGCTTTCATTGGCCTTTGGTTATAAAATTAAAATTCTTCTTTCTAAAGTCTTAATTTAGAGTTTACTGCAGCAGAGTTGTTGAGAGACAGAAACACCAGTTTACTGGGAAGCCAGTGAGACCTGGCAAGGAAACTTTCAAACTGAGTATCATCTTCTTTTTCCAGATATGTTTTAATAGCAGTAGATTAGTACTTTTTAATCTATTGCTTATGCTTGCAGTTGCAAGCTAGAGTGCTGTGAAGTGTTGAAAGACTGGAAGAGGTTTTTTCCAAACAGAATTTTCAGGCATTTTTGCAATAAGGACAGTAGAGTATTTTAGTGTAACAGCAAAATTGGTTTCCCTGCAACTTGCCATTTGTAGACAAAACTGTCCTTGAGATACCGGCATAAACTATTATGAAATCTAAGTAATTGAGTTTCGTGGTGCAGCCATGTCCACCACTTGAGTTGCCCCTCAAAAGTTAAAACTTCAAAAGTTAAAACTTCATTTAAAAAAAGTAAAATCTAAAGCAACTGCCTATTAGGGTATTCCAGCTTTGACTGTGTGGTTTCTGTGATTTGGAGCTAGCTACCCAGATCTTAGGTCTCATTAGTATTGAGGGTAAAATAAATAAATAAATCCTTCTCTGCGAGTAAGTATAATCAGTAAAACACTGAAATAGACTAATATGACTTTGTTATTAAGGATGACTGATGGTTTGGTTCTGCATAAGATCTTTTGATTAGATGGTTTGCTTTGTTTTGAAAACATGTACCTGTTTGTTCATCCTTTTCCAAGAACACAGCATATTTCATAACAAAGTAGTACAGTTGGCTTGGACCAAATACTATGAAGAAAAAAGGAATTTTAGTCTTCAATAACATATCAAATCCTCCCCTTATCCTCTAAATTTGGAACACAGGGGGGTTCAGCTTTACATCATATTACTGTTTAAGCTGAAAACAATGCTATTTTTCATGTTTAGTGGATTGAAAACCTAGGAAATAAATGATTGTTTAAAAGTTACACGTAGCCTATGTCACTTTGTTATATTCTGTTTTTCTGTTTCCTTAGATCAGACTTTCTCAAGTAAAGCTAAAAATTAAAGCAAGTTCTGATAATCATATAGATTCTGTTGTCTCCTAATAGAAATATATCGAGAAGTCATACCTATCAGCCATCTTTACATGAGATATTTAGTTTTTATTTAATTTAAAAATTCCACCCTTGTATCTGCAGTTTCAAGAATGACTATGAGAATAAAATTGATGTAGAAATGAGAGAGATTTCAAGAATATGCCATGGGATAACAAACCAATTCAATGTCATGAGTGCAGATGAAGAAAAAAAAAATCAGAATATTGAGAAAAGAACACATTCATCATGGTCTGAGTTTGGGAATCAGTTTTTAAAATGATATGTTAGAGCTTAAAGTCAACCATTACACTAGAGAATTAACTTTTTTTTTTTTTTTTTTAAATTTATAAAGCAAGAATTGCAATACATACAACAAATGGTTTGTGAGAGCATGGAGAGAGTTTTGCCTTTTTTTTTTTTTTTTTCATTCCTAGCCCCAAACCTCCAGCAATAGCATCACACGCAAATTCTAATTATTATTGACAGATTTTACGGCATTTCATTCATCTGTCAAATTTTACATTTAAATAGTCAGGTAGTGTATCAGGAGATGCTCCTCATTTATAAAGAAAAAAATCACCTTACAAGTAAGCAAAGGTGTACGACATCAGTTCTGACTGTGGGCTCTGGTTTCTGGTAAGGTGTAAAACACTTGTGGACATATTTACACACACGTTCTGTTATGAAGAGACACTGCTTATGGAGATGTCCCAGCAGATAAATGTAAAAGCTTTAGCTTTTTTTCTGTTCTAAGATCTCATTTAGGCCACTAGCTGACTGTATTTTTCTTTCCTGAAATTAAATTTATTTGATATAAAAATTGGAAATGTATTCCAATGGTCAGTATGGTTAGTATTCTTTAGCTTTGCCTGTTGACTACTGCAATAAGAGGGTAAAAAGCTACACCAAAATGATTAGCTGTGATGTTCAGAAGGTAGCAGAACAATCTAACTGGAATAATGCAATTTAAACACAAAACAGTTGTTTGTAGTTCAACGATATAAAGAAAACAGTGGGTACTCTAATTAAATAAGAAATTATTTTCTATTTTACTTAAATAATGGTACTGCAATATGTCACAACTGTCACTATAAAAAAGAGAAAATTAGCTTGTGTTAACCAGCAGAAAATCAGTTTACATTGTAATACTGGAGAGAGAGGTAGGATGAGGCCTGTACAAATTAGTCCTCTTCTCCTTTCTTGACATTTTAGCCATCATTCTTCAGACTTTTTTTTAGCCTAAAAATTGATTTATATCAAGGAGTTTATCCTTCACTGTCACAGAAGATGATACCATGGAATTCAGCTAAAGAAATTGATTTAATGGTTTGACAAAGGAGAAAAATTAGATTGGCATTACAGAGACATTTAATAAGGATAAGAAATAAAGTCAAAGCACTTGTAATGCATGTCTCTTACTGTTGTTCAAGTGTATCATTTAAAATACTGTTGGTAACGGCTGAGTGGGGAAAGAATGGGGAAGTCAGCCATAAGCAGGGTTGATTGACATTTAAACATTTAAAATAATGCTACATTTATTAGTTCTGAATGAAAATTATCAAGTCATACTTGACTTGTGATTGTAGTTCTGTACAGGTGTTTGCAAAGCCCAGCACAGGTGATGGAATATTTTAAATAAATAATTTTTAAAAGTGTTTCCAAGCAGAATCTGCCAGACCCAGTACACAGTGTAACATACATAAACCTGAAATTTGAATTATTGTAAAATTCAGTTTATTATTTAACTGAAAGTAAAGATGAAGGAATGATAAATGCAGCTATTTTACATGGTGTTTTGTACACGTAGCTCCCCAGAAATGATTTTTGTTATCTTCAGTTTTTCTGCAGTTTTTCTTCAGTTATGAGGCATTGACAGAATCAGGCACAAACAGAACTTTTTCCTTAGCCTGTTCTTAGCAAAGGAAGGGGCGCTTGGTGTTGTCTGGTCACCTGCAGTTCTGCTAGTAATTCCAAGCAAGGCATTTTTATAGCACTTCACTTGAAAGCGCACATAATTTTACATTTGAGTTAACCATGTCTCCCTGTAAAGGTAAACGCTTGTGTCCCTTGTCATATATCAGAGAACTGTGTCACGGAGACATATGAAGACTTTATTAAGGTTGCAAAAGTGCTTTTAGGACATAGCCAGAAATTATTCCGGGAAATGTAGCATCCTACACTTTGGTTTGTTCCCTAGATGAGAATACATTTTCTTTCTGGAGATACATTTTAATAGCAGAGGGTTTTTATATATATATATATATATATATATATTTTTTTTTTTTTTTAAATATATATATACGTATTTTATTGATACTTGCCATCACAAATAAGAGCATGGTGAAAAGTCAAAGGACTGGAAGAGATTCTCCAAAATGAATTTTCTGATGCTTCAGTACCACTTCTTCAGGTATGGATGTGATTTTAGAAAGTTATGTTTGGTCAGAGAAGGTGGGTACAAAATTAAAGCAAGCCCAAGGTAAAGTAGAGGTCCCTATTGCTTGTGGGGTAGGATCCATGCACCTCCAGGCATTATACTACCATAGCCTGATAAAGAAGTCTTTACAGTAACTGCATGCCTGGATAGAAAAGTTTTACTTATTTTTAACTTGGAGGAAAAGAATAATTGTGAGCTTCAAAGGAGAAAAAGGCCTACGATCATTTAGGTTGAAGTGCTTCTTAATTCAAATGGTGTGCTACTTAGAGAATTTGATAAGAAGGATTAGAACTGGAAAAGAAAGACATTTTTAAAAGCAAAGCTATTACAGGGTTCATTACTTTATTTATATGTTCTCCAAAATCACATGAATGAAGGAAAAAAATGAGAGAAAAAAATACTGGCTTCACTTCAGAATGTCAATTACTACTTTTTTAATCCTCTTTTCACAATTTATTTGACATCTTGAACGGTAGCCAAAAAAGCTATTATAACTATAAAACATATTCATTGGTATAAATCTCATTAAGTTGAGCAATTTAATTAAGGTATTGACATGCTTAATTGATACGTGCAAGGAGAGACCATTTTCATATCTAATTTCCATACGCTTTCTGCTTTTAAAAAAACTAGCTCCGTAAAAATGTTATAGATTCAGCTAAGCCCTGTCATCCCAAAGGAGCACTTGCTACCATTTACCTTGATTTAGAGCCAACTACTCTTCTAAGTGGAGCTCCATTAAATGGATCTGATGTATGCCTGACTCAAACATGCGTCAGCTTCTCTTATGATCAATAGTGGAATATTTATATTAATAAAGCACCAAGTTAATTAAATAAAATAGTCTTCTGGGTAAACTTAAGATACTAGGGGATGGGCAGAGAATCAATATATTCTGCCATTTGAACATTAACTATGTGCTCTGCAATTTTATGTTACCTTACCAAAGATGCTTGCAGTGTAGAAGTCTCTGATACACAGAAGCTCCCAATGCAGAAAGCTTTCAAGCATCCGGTAAAGGATTTGCTTACTGAGTTAAAGAAAAACAAACAAGGAAAAAAAAATAAAAAAAAAAAAAATTAAAAAAAAAAACCTGTTATCTGCATGGCAAAACTACTGAACCACCCTCTTTATTCCTACAAACCCACTGGAAATCCTTTTTTTTTTTTTTTTTTTTTTTTTTTTTTTTGGGGGGGGGGGTGGTTGGAGTCATGTAGGTGTTTTCCCAGTTGCCTGTACTATTACAGCCCTGCTGAAGAAGCAGTGTGCATGCAGAACTGCCACTTCACATTTGTTTTTATCATTGAGTTACAGGCCATCTGTTTCGGTTTTGAATGAAATATCCTAAGGAAACTTGAAAAAAATGCTTTTAAATTTGCTGGCCACTCGTGAGTACATGTAGTGTAAGTGTGGAGCAGGGACTGTGTTCATGTGCCTGTGCTGAAACCCTCTCAGACACAGCTGGGGGAGAGATTTCTGCATGAGTGGGTCTCTCCTGAGCTCTATGGAAATCTACCCCTGTTCAAAATATAATCAGAAGACTCAGTCCCAGATTCACGTCATTATTTTGTTATGAAAAGACAAACTCTGCTGTTCTTGTATTGATGTAATTTCTATAGCATGCAGGTGGCCTTTGAAGGAAGCAGGTCTCCTCAGGTACCATTGTAATGCACTGATACTACTTCATCCTGCCTTTTATCTATACTTTAGGGTTTCAATTCTGTACAATAAAGTAAAAAATGTAACTAACACTGCTGCTCTAAAAGAATGTCTGAATTTGACAACCAAAAGAGATATGTGAGTGGTAGGGGAAAAATTGTATTTCCATGTTAATAGGTTAGTAATCAACTTGGATTTTGTTCTGAGTAAAAATGTTAGCATCTATTTGGTCAGGGGCACCGTGGCATTGCCACAAGCAGTCCCCCCTGGTCCAGAGGGGAGCAGCTGCATGCCCCAGCCCTCCATGAAATTGGCCAACAGTGCACAATCCTCACCAGTGCCGGGCTCCTTCTCGCTCTCCTCATGCATCTCGGAGTCATTTGGAAGGTAATGAGTTGAACAGAGAGAGTTAGAATATATCCCTACAAGTTCCTTCAGGCCTCCTTTCTCAATTTTAAAAACCTAGAGGAGCCAAACTGACAAGCAGTCCCTGCCGAGCAGGCAGCATTTTCTGCATGTCGCTTGGCTGTAACGTGGGGCCAGCATCTGACTGGAGACCCCTTGTCAGTGAGACCCCTTGCCTTGACTTCTCTGAGAGATGCTGTCTGCCGTGTGAACTGCACAAAATCATCATGTAAACCCAGAGGAGGGTAACATGGATTAACGCACAGAAATTATTGAAATAATAAGTAAGAGTAGTTCTGGTAGAGCAGAAAATGGCACTGAAGATTTCCTGTCATGTATGATTTCTCACTTCGTCGCAGTAGAAAAGCTGAAGGAATAGTCTCCTCTCTCTTATAGTGAATTTTGTCTTTCAGTAGCTAATTTCAGCTTTTACTGAAAATATTTGACTTTGTTTCTATTCTTGTATCGATATGGAACTCTCAGAAGAAGACATATATATTTTGTGTGGTTAATACTTCCAACTGTGCTTCATATATTGAGAAAATTTCTGGCTCTTATGTAATATTGCTAATCAAAGCATGCATGTTACACATGAAAATTCAAATTATTTAAAGGATGTAAAACTGTGCTTCTGCTATATTATCATTTTTGGTCAAGTGTTGGTAATACATCCCAACCCAACCATTTAATGTTGGCTTGCTTTTCTTTTTTCATATCGTTCTTATGTTATATGATTTAGAAAGACTGAACAAAGAGTGCAAGCTAGAAACCATATTGGAACCATATGTGCTATAGTTGGATATAATCTATATCATAATCATATAAATTTAACAGGGTGGGATAGGTTTAGGTAGAAAATCACTTTCTGGGTTAGACGTAGTTCCCTGGTATTTAGGTTGTCTTTCCAGAAATCAGCTTTTCAAAGAAAGGGTGAGTGATTGCATCTGAGCTTGGGTAAAAACAGATTCTGCCATGAACCAAACAAAAACCTTTGCATATGGAACTGCAATGCAGAAATGATTGTATTTTTTGTCTGACTTTTAGATTCTGCCTCCTGTTTTATTTATTTTATATGTATATTTATTTTATCTAGGTGTCTGAAAGTAACGATGCAAATAAAAAAAATCAGGATGTAAACTTTCTGAGCTTTATAATGTAGGGGTTTTTTTTTGTTTTTGTTTTTTGATAAGATAGAGCTATTAGTGTCATGTGAAAATGTTTCAAGTATTATAGTATCAAATACAAGACTTAAGGTGATATGAGTTCTTTAAAATATGTATATTTAATGTGGAACAAGCATGCCTCCATGTTCAGTGTTAGATACAGCTGTGATGTTTAATTTTAGTGTTTCTTGGGCAATCAGTTTATTTCTGAGTTGTTAATTGATTTTCTTATTTTTGTTTTCATTTTGGCAGTATGCATTGATTTTATTCAGAATAATAATAATTGAGGATGCCGTCCTCCTGGTCAGAAGCTTAGACAAATCCCTGCAAGAAATAACAAAAAAGAAAAGTAAAAATAATGTAAAAATGCCCCAAGCTCTCATTATCACTTGCATTGATTGTCTGTTGGTAACAATTTGAATGCAATACGTCATCTAAAGCAGCAAGTGGAGGGGCTGCTGCTGTCTAGGCGATGCAAGTTCTGTCTGTGTTTGAATGTGATTTTTTCCAAGTGCAAAGATCTGCTTTGACAGTAAAGTAAAACACATTTACCATCAAAAACAGTCCTGCCAATCAGTTTGTACTTAGTGTTAGGGTATACGTGTTGCCCTTTAGCTAACTGTTTTTCCAAAAGCTTTTTGAAGTAGTTTATAGCACAACAGCTGTGTTGCAAATTGAAGAAACTTTAGTTTGGGTTAATTAAAAGCCAAGTGTTATTGTCAGGTAGAGTTTCTTCTGCAGACTCACATAGCTGTAGTGGACTTTAGAGGAAGTTGTCATACTTCCCAGCAGGGTTGAAGTCAAATCACTCTTGAATTTGATGTTCTTTGATTTGAGAGTACTTCAAAGGTAGAACAGTGATGTGTAGACTTTTTGTTGCTTCTCTTTGGAGTCTGTTATGCAGGAGGCCCTCTCCCCAGTCTATCAGCTTTTTTTTTTTTCTTTTTTTTTTTTCCCCCATTTAATTTAATTTTCTGAGCTGACATTGTCAATCTGAAATTCAGTAACATGCTTGACAGTGACTCAGAGGAAAGCCAAGTTCATTTTTGGAAGTGGCTTTATGCAAATAAATCCTTTTGCAGATCACTGAAGCAAGGCATTTGCTGATCAATCAGAGTAGTGCCCTTGTTTCCTTGTCTTCTTCAGGAATAAAGCTCACAATATGCCACAAGGATCTTTCTGACTTATTTTAAAGGGTTCACATGTGTACACATCTCCTTATGAGTATTTTTATGTCTTTGGGGGTATGAAGTGAATCTGTTTCCCAGGTAGAATCTGGAGTTTTCAGAAAGCAGACTTGAAGAACTTACTTGTAACTTATAAGCAAGCCTGGCCTGAATAAGTGGTGATGAAGTTCTAGGGAGACTTAATTCTTATGAATTGTCTTGGTTTTAACTTCATCTTTAAAAAAACCTTTAACTCCTTGGTAGGTGTTCTACCAAAACTTTTAAGAGACAAAACATTCAATAGGATGAGTGACATGATTAGAAGTTGAGTTTTCTTTTGGAGGAATTTATTCTTTTACATGTACATGTTAGCAGAAAAGTAGTTTGTATTAATTTCTCTGTTATGCTAATTAGCATGTTCATTCTACTAGTAAACTTTGATTTTATTTTTTGTATTTAAAACACCTTTTATTTAGATTATTATTTTTTTTAAATCTAGCAGTATTGAATGATACAATTTCTGTTCATGGAGTTTAGCTTTCTAGATAGTCGTTTAAGAAAATAAATGATTTGGTTATGCTTCAGTGAATCTTTTCTTGTATGTGTGGATCAAGTTGTGGAATGAGGTTTGGAGGTATCATTCAGCTGTAATGGTCAGGGCTGACTTGCTGTGAAATAATTGAATAGCTTGTGGGTTCATGGAGCTTACTGTAAAAGGGGATGATAGTATTACTTAAACAGTTGCGTCTTACATGAATATCCCCAATAGAGTTAACTACTTTATGGTATTACATATTGGTCTAATAAATCTAAATATCATACCCACATAGAAAAATGAATTAAGGATACAGACCAGTCTGAAGAGTATCTTCTTACATCTGCAGTGTTTCACAGAGGTTTTCAGGGATTAAACTATTCATGGTAGGAAAGATATATAAATGTGAAGTCATAAAGTCAAAATAGAAGCTAAAATATTGTGAAAGAAGGGACAGGATGCATAAAACTGTTTTGTCCATTGTCTAGAGCTTCTGTAGTTGTTAATGGAGTACAGACCACTGAGTGTCTCCACAATAGATGTTACTGGTACAATATTATAATTTATTTTTAAAAGCTCAGTTATGGCTAAAGCAGTAGTGTGTTCCTTTTACATTGTTATACTTTCTACCCCAGAATAATAACCTCATGATAACAAGGGCTTAGCTATAACCAAAATGTTGCTTTCCTCACTGAAGTGTATTCAGATAGTTTGCAATTCATTTCTATCTCACCAATGTGAATGAAATGTCACTTTAGTTGGTTTTACTATCCATGGATTCTGTATAATTTCTATTACCTCTATAGTCACAGAAATGCTTATGGTGATTGTGCAAACAAATTATTGGCCTCTTTCTGGAGAAGTTCATTAAAAATAAAACCTAGACTTTTACACGTTATTCCTCTTTACTCCTATTAAAATAGTCTATTTTTATAGCTGAAACATGGGATCACAGCCTGGATTAAACAAATACTATTATGACTGTGATTTTTATTCTGTGTGTTGTTTCAGTGAACTGGATTATAACTGGTCGGGGAGGTATTTTTCTTAAGATATCAGTAAAGTGCAAAAAGTTCTTTGCTATAAAAATGCTAATCATTTAACGAAGGTAGGACTAGGTCAAGAAAGACCATTGAAGAGCAAGTCTCCCTCCAGATGTTGATCGGTTATTCAGTGATGGCACAGTTTATTAGCTCATGTTTTATATTTATGATTTCATATACTTATCCCCTAAAAGTAAAGACTCACCATATTTTTAAGAAGATGTGACCAATAAACTGCAGATATCTTGTTGCTAAGCAATCACACTGTGCTTAACCAAAGCTAAGGATCTAATCTGTGGAGATCAGAAGAGGGTCATATTACCTTCTGATTTTTATTTACTATTTACAAATATACAGGATGTCTTTCCAGCACAGCATAACAAATGAAAGTGTAAAACACAACAGGTCAACGGTGCAAAAGCTATGTTTTGAACTAGTTTGAAAGAGAGAAGCCTTCATATTTCTGGATTTCTACTTTCAAAATTAATAACATTAAAAAGCAGCAAAAGAGGTGTTTGCATTCATACTCTTTTAACAGCAAGTGAATATTTAAAAAAAATAATGGAGGATCACTTAGAATCATTGCCTTCTGTTGATGTCAGTGCTTGCTGCTAACTCTTCAAGGTGCATGATGTTCCTGCTAAATCATTTTAGTGTCTCTGTGTTGTGATCTCACTGGGGTGGAGGATGGGGTAATAGAAGTGCCTTAGTAGAATTTGGTACTGCGTAGGAACATCATCACAGTGGGTCACTGTAGTGTCTGTGATCCAGTTGCAAATGTGTAGTGGTACTGGATAATTCCACATTAAAAATAAAATTATCTTTCAAACAGAATCCCTTTTAAATTCATTGTCAGCCAACGTTGCCACCTGTGGTAAGCCTCAGGGTACAAATTGCATAGAATGGAATACCCAGTGTATCACCCAGTGACTTGCAGGTATTTTTTCCTGTCTCCTCCCATACCCTGATAGAGTACCTTGCTCCAGTCACTGTCTCTGGGTCTTACTGTCTCATCTATTAGAGGAAGAATTAATTTTCTTGATAATCCTTGGTGAAGCACTAAAGACCTAGATTAAATGCCACTTAAAAAGAAGTGTTATTGTCATTTATTTGTCAGAAGCTTTATCATATTTCTAGAGGAGTGCTTCTCTTCCTTAAGTGCTTCCTCTGAGTCCACTGGCCATCATTTGCCAGTTCCTGCTCCTGAGCATACTGAAAGTTGAATGTAAAGACACAGAGATACAATTTGATTTTTCTGGTTACATTCCAAAGGATAAAATAGGTGCTGCTTTCTAAAACAAAAATCTGATTTGTCTCAAGATGAGTGGTTTCAGAATAAAGGTCTCCTAAATACTGTCTGATCAGTATTTAGTCAGCATTTTAGAAATGGCAAGAGGCAAGAGAAAATATTTGCCCTTAAGAGATCACTGAGACACAGATCATTTAGAATTATAAAAATATTTGTTAACTTTATAAGGAATAATCTGGTAGATTTAATTTTCTGGGTTTGTTTTGGGTGCGTTGACTGCCAAATGTAGTACTGTGTCTAATTTAGTGAAACTGAGGGCTTTTGTTCATCTGAAGTGACTGGGCTTTTTTAAAACCTCTTGCAAAGAGTACACAAATGTGTGTTCTCTGTTCTCATAAGCATTTAGAAAAAAAAAAAAAAACAAAACAACAACAACACTTTACTGAGAGACTCCTGTAATCTCATTAAGACAGAAGTCATGAACCTGTCCAAGTCCATGCAGGTTGGAGCTATTGAAGAGTTTTTATTAACAGATGGCTTTTAATTTGGTCTTGGAGAAGGAGAAAGATTTTGCTAAAATAATTATCTACCACTGAGGTCTTTTTCTTCCTTGATTGCTTATCTAACACACTTTCCCTGTCTTCAAGCTCAGGCTCAACACATATTCAGTGTTCCAGTGTGAATGTCTGTGCACATCTATGTGACTTGGGTTAATGAGACTTTGTGAAGCTCTGAGTGCACATTGCAGTACCAAAGGGTAGAGTTACCATCTATCACCTCTCAGTAAAACCTGATCAACAAAGAAATCATGGTGTTTGTCTTCTGCAAGCTTAGCAGTAGTGCATGACTGTGTGAAAGTGCTGAGTACTGGTTTAATTGGAGTCTGTGAGCTAAATTCCCTCCCTTAAAACAAACAAAACGAAGCCAGAAAGAGTTCCTCAACAGTTTCCCAGAGCATGAATTGATATTTAGCTGTATTATGTAGCAAAAGCACAATCACCTTGAATAGCTCAGGGTGCAAAATATCTGTAGGACCTGCTCTTGTTTTGCAGAACTTGGATGCTGTCAACATCTACACTTTTACTGCAATAGTAGCAGCAAGATATTTCTTCCCTTTACAAAATCAGCAGCAATGCCACGTTTCCAGCAAGTAATTCTGTACAATACTGCTGTTCTTAAGCTCTTGCCTTGTAGCCCATCGGCAACAAAGCTTATCCATTTTTCCTTTTAGACAGAGAGCTATAACTGCTACTTTATGATAGGTAAATACCATCTTTTGCAGTGAACATCCTGAATGAGAGAAGTTGTGGCTTCATGGAGTGCGTGAGGCCCCTCCTGAGGATGGAGGTGCTGTTGTAAGCGTCAGGCTTGCCACAGCTTGTCCCTATTGCTGTTGGAGAGAGGCATTTTGTCTATGCTTTTCCCACCTGGAAGATGATAAATATCTTGAATATGTCTTGCATATGTCTTACAAGGCTCAAAGTAATTCAATTGTCCTCAGCAACAGAGTCAGTTATTTGTTAATCCAGCTATAGAACAGGAAAAACCCTAATATTGAACAGCTTTGCAAATACTAGGACAATAGCTCCAAGACAGGAATAGCAGTTAGCTGTTGAAAGTATTAGATAGTATCTTAACCATTAAAAAGCTGCCACACAACTTTGGCTGAGCAGAAAAAAAAAATATTTTTCTCTTTTTCACTGTAAGTGAAATACCGATTTAACGCGATACAGAGGCTTATTAAAAGTTGTGGTTGAACAGATGTGCAGATCTTATTTCCAAGTCTGCACCCTTGAGCTCATGCGTGCTGGTACTTATACCTCTAGGCACATTTGCCACACAAGGAGTTCACGCCCATTGCTTGTGTACCTGGTGATCACTCTTGTGTCTCTGTCTTCTTAACACACACTTTAAAAGCACGACAGCCTTGCAAGTGCATGCTTATTACAAAGAACACAAATCTGCATCCTTTTCCACTGTTTCCTGAGAATGAGTGACTGGAGCTGGGTAGGAGGATGTCACCAGATTAGCTGTAAGATTGCTCACATCTTTGAAGGGACATTTTATCAATGGGCAAGAAGAAACTAGCAAGTAGAAGGGCATTTGTACTACAGCCATTCTGCTGCTGGTTTTATGGTGTTGGTCATGCTGAGCTAGAGGCTGAGCAAGGATTGAGGCATTGCAGGTTGTTGTGGATTGTAATAGGAAATTTGGGAGAAGACAAATCTTCCCTGGGAATGGTGCACCTTTAGCCAAAAGAAAAAATCTCTGCCCATATCCATGTTCTGGGCTGGCATTGTTACAGCAACGTTGTTTCCCCTATGGATTTCGCCTTTGATTTCATGTGTTACCCCGTTTTGTCTTGCAGACTCTTGCCTTAGTATGCACTTTGCCCTCTCTTTTCACCTTCTGGAAGTTACCTTCCATCTGACTCTTGCTATATGAAAAAGCTGACTTGCTTATCTCTTATTACGGGTTATTGAAGAGATACCTATTCTCTTTAGATTATGATCTCTAATTTTCCCTGTCTGTGGCTCTTTAACTCTGTAATTGGGTTATTTAATTCAGAAAAATGTAGGATAGAGTTGGTCTATAACATGCTGTATGATTTATTTTTTTTTTAACAAGACAAATTGCAGTCACCAGTTTGTATTAAGAACGTGCCCTTTTGCAGAGTAATTCTGCCTGCCTTTAGCCTGGTTGAAGGTAGGCTGAAGAATAGTCCATAGCCTTTAATACTGCAAAAAATCTCAAGAGTATTTATTTTATTTTACTTTGGTAAATGCATAAGACTGAAACACTTTTAGCCCAGAAATGCAGTTTGGTGGAAGGGTGTGAGCAAGCTACCGGTATGAATTAACTGATTCTCATTCTTCTCAGCCATGTGTGCTGTAACTGGAGTGAACCTAGTGTGCAAAGTATCTATTTCTTAGCACTGGTGGTAGCCATCACATTTTCTTAAAACCAGCACCCAGACCTTTCCATTGTTTGCTTAGCAAAATAAAACTGAACATAAACTTCCCAGTAGTAACATGTCAGGAAGTGATTGCGGGAAGCAACGGGTTACTTTGCACTCCAGCTGTATACAGTTGAATCAATCATTGCTTGTCATATGTTTTTCCATCAGCCACTGTAAGAGTTGTGTGAGAGTTCTCTGTGGTTATTCCAAAGGCACAGTAGAATTGTGGATAAGCTAGAAGGTACTTGAAGGAATCGTGTTAGACTAGATTTTCCCTTCTCTTTAGGGAAGTTTGTGTTCCCTAAAACTTTGTGAACTTTGGTTCCACATGTAATGGTTAATTCTGTGAGTTTCCTGTTGTATTCTGCAATCAACATACAGTGATATGCTGGGAAAGATACACGGTAGGCTGTGAGCCATTTGCTCACAGTTTTTTTTTTATGTCTTATTCAACTCCTGTGACATTCAGGGGAAGTCCCATTCTTGAATGGATAACAGCGGACAATGATTTCTCCTTCAGCCTTTTTGAGCAGGAGAAATAATAGGAGTGGCATTCAAGCACAAGAAGTATTTCCCAGACAAGCTGCTTTTCAGGCTGTCCTTCATTTAAAAAAGGGTTTTGAACTTCAGAATCTGTATACCAAAAAAGATGTGGAAAATAACTGGTAAATACACAAACACATATATACATTTTTTCCTCCTTTAAAAGGTAGATAACCTAAGCAAAATGCCATCAATTTTGATTTCCATATGCTACATCTAATTTTCAGTACCATTGTAGCTTTGGAAGCTGTATTGAAGTAGCTATTTTAATGTTTCAGATCAGTAGTCACAGTGAAGACTCCGTGTTCCAATTAACTGATTTAAGTTCTGTCACCGGCAAATTAAAAAGCTAAGGGGAGGGGAGTGTAATGTATTGTATGGTTGTGTTAAACAGTTGATGTTTCACTTAGGATGCAACAGATAGCAGTAAAGCAGGAAGCTAAAAAAACATCTGTAGCAAAGACTACAGAGGCACTTAGAAATCAGCAGTTTGGGTGTTTTTCCTTTCCAGTCCTTTTACCAATAAGGCTCTTGTAAGTCACATCTGAAGATCAGTGAAACAACATTATACTTGCAGGGGGAGATAATCTCTGTCCAAAGCATTTTAGTTGAATTAAAATAAAAACCAAAATATCCATTGACTTGCGCCAACTCCTGCCTGAGTCTGGTTTAGATTAATGTGTGATGTGCCGTGCAGTGAGGGCAGGAGAGCTACAGCTGCTGGGCTATGGACACTTGCAGTCAGATCTTGAAAGTCTCCATGGCCCCATTTGCCCACCTGTGCACTGCGAGCCCTGTTCCTTGGGGGCCGTCGCTGCACCCTCCTGACTGTGCAAGCTGCTGGCTGCTCCAGGCCAGCATCATCCCCTGCTGGGTTCTCACAGTGGCTTCCTCTGTGATCTGTTACCGCGGCCTTGGCCAGCAGTGTCTGTCAGACAGGACAGCTGTGGGAGGGAGCAGGGGCTGCTTCCCCAAAGAGCCCGGGCCATAGTGAGGAGTGGCTGCTTTCAGAACCTCTCAGCCGTCCACACCTCTTGACAGTTGTGTGGCAGGTTGAACTGGATGAAACTTGCCTCAGGTTATTAAAATCCCCAGAAGAATAATTAAATTTGAACACATTTGTTTGGCTCAACATCGTCTGTACTTACCAGGAAGCAAACGCAGGTGTGTCTGTTGTGGCTGAAGGGAAGTAACAATGTCCAAGGAGGGATTTTTATGAATCAAGGGCAAGTTTTCTTTCCCAAACCACCTGACCATCAACACTTTTGGAGAACTGTTTGGAGAACACTCAGACAAGTCTTTAGCTGAGGACAGTAACCATACATCACTAAATAGCTCTATTTTTTTCCCCTTGGTTTCCTACAAATTCATCACAAGGTGTTGGGCTTGCTGCTTCCTGTATAAGCAGGACCTTTATGAACAACAATATGCTAACACAGCATAGTGCTTAGGTCATCTGCTTTTGTTCAGTGCTCTCTCTATTATTGTCTGTTAAAACAAGGATTTGGGAAATTGAATGTTTCTCTAAAGCTTTTTCAATACATTTTCTCCTCAAGGATCCATCGTGGATCAGGGCATGGAATTCATCTTCTGTTATGAATACATGCGGCTTAAAACCTTTGCCTAAGAAATAGGAAGTACATCAGCTATCATTTATTTGTCTTCAGGTTCATTGTTTATTTTTTCTAGAATATCACAATTCTTTATTGTCTGTCTGTTTGTGTAGTGGTTTGTTTTGTTTTGCTTTGGGGTTTGTGGCCTCACGTTAGTTTATCTGTTTTTCTGTAGTTACTATTAATAACCAATGCTTATTTTACATACTGTCAGGGACAGTTTCCCGTTATGTCTGTAATGAGAAGCAGGGAATGAAAAGCTGGAGCTCTCTGATAAACTGTGTGGACAAGTTGCTCATTACAGCCCTCTACTCCTAGCAAATTTTGTGAAGTGCATGGGCTGAGCCTGGTGGAGTTTGTTTGCTTATGAAAAATGCTCAACAGGAGTTCGGCACATGGTTAGGAAGCAAGGAACGCTTTTCCTAACCATCCCAAAAAGGTGTGATCGTAATGGTGAGAAGGCAGTTATGGAAAATGAAGCATGCAGTTGTGAATTTTCTTCCGTGCTGCAGCGCTAATACCATGCAGGTTGTCAGTTGTTCAGACCGCTAGAGATATTTATGAAATCGGTACACGATACTGGAGATTTAGAGAGGCGGTATTGTTAGCTAGAGAGTGCCTAAATGGAAAATAAAATTAATGCAATTTATGAGAAGATTGTCAGAGAAAATCAATCAATTTCCTACAATCTCCTGTTTTTGCCTTACTGCAGGGGAGATTGGAGCATAAGGAGAAAGCAGTGATATAAATTGGCCCTTTCAGACCATAATAATATTAGAAAAAATACTTTATTTTTATTTTTTTAAATTTATTTTTAAACCTGATTTAAAATAATGCACAATAAATACTGGACAAATGTAACTTGAGGTGTTGGTGGGTTTGATTTATTTTGTTTCATCTTGCACTTCTACTTTTTCAATCCCTTTCTCCTTGAGGTAGTGTAGCTTTTTTGCCATCAGTTCTTGCTATTTTATTTTTTTTTTGACTTCCTGAGCAATTTTGTCACACTTTCACCATTGGCTCAAGTTCTGCTGTGCCTCACTGTCACACGTAAGTGACTTCTTGTCCCAAAATCCATCTTCAGCATAAGATTTTCTTCTTACGTGTCTGAAAAGCACTTTTCTTTCTACTCCTCTGCCTTCGGGTTGCCTGATCATTTGTCTGGGTTGAAGGTCTCTCTTTAAAGAACTAATATTTTGTTGCTAGCAAAAGAAAGGGGAGGTGAAGGAAGGGTCAGGGTGTGGATCAGTGTTAAACAAATTGTGAAGGTCACAAAGAATTTTAATCTGGCTTGAAAAAGAGACTTGTATCCAGCAGCACATTTTTGTTTGTGATAGTCTGAATGAACAATTGTGGCTACTTTGAGAATTTGGTGTAGACTGCATGACTGGTATAAATTGAATTAGTCTCATGACAAGGACATAGTCCCCTTTTTTTCTATCTGCCTGATGGAAAACAGAAGAAAGCCCTGCGTGACACGTCTTGACCTGCAGTGTCAATGTGGGCTTTTGTGACAGGCTCTGATTTCTGGCCTTTCATTTGATCAAGCCAATTTGGTGGAGGCTAGAAAGGAGGCTTGCTTCAACACAAAATGTACTTACAGCAAAGAGTATCTGGTGGCCAGTACAGATGACTGCCTTTCAGTCTTAATAACCATCAGAAAGCCAGGCTTTTTCTGAAATTGGGGCGAAGTCTTGGGTTTGTATGACAAAGTGACACAATCACACCAATTAAAGTGCTCTGTAATGCCCTGTACTGAGGTATCACCTTTCTCTCTCCTTTCTTCCAGCCATCCCTGTGCCCTCCGTTTCCTCCTTTTGCTTATTTCTTCCATTTTTCTCTCCTCACCTGCTGCCTTCCTTTCATCTTTCTACCCTTAGTGCTTCCCCCCACTTTGTACCCAGAACCAGAGTGAAATCTCTCCCTGTCTTCCATGCCGATGGTGCTCCAGCAGACAAATCACTGGGAGCACTCCTTTTCCTTAGCATGATGACATCCCAGCTCTCTGGTTCTGTGCCTGGTTCCTTCCCACTCCCAGTGCCTGTTCACCTCCCCCTGTTGTCTCTGGCAGGGGTTGCATGATGGGAAAATTGCGGATGAAATATTTATAGTGCATCAAAGAAAGGGAAACACAACTGAATGCAGCTTAAGTAACAGAACCTCACAACTTGCGGGGCTTCTTGCTCCACCTGCACTCACCGTGTAGATGTAATGGTTGAACCTGAAATGTTTTCTAGCATTTAAAGTACCACAAAGACATTCTGAATTGCTTTTTTTTAATCAAAGTTTAAAATTCTGCTCTTCCCACTGACACAATGCAGTGTTTGTTCATTTTTAATGCATTGTACCTAGATCTTTTTTTTTTTTTTTCCCCATAAATTTACAAAACAATCTAGGTAATAATTGCCATGGTTTTCTGGAATATTAATTTCAATTAATCTGAAAATGTGTAACCCAGTGTTTTTACAGCTCATAAACAGTAGTGTGGTGAGAAACATTTGCATTTACGCTATGGGGTTGCAATTTTGAGGCATAAAATTTATCTGCAGGTACTGTGACAGTGTGTCACAGCATTGTGCCTGTTTCATGCCCACATTTCAATTATGTTTTCTGAAAGGTCTCAATTTGTCTCAGACTCCGGTGGTTTTGGTTGGACAGTCATTTCAGCTCATGCCACAGACCTCTATGGAGACAACAAAAATTTAACGTACGTGTGGTGTAACAAATTCAGAAACATCTACTTTTCTAAGAATGTTTTGTTCCATTACATCACGTACATTTGAGAAATGTGTTCTTTTCATTAACATAATTCATTTTTTTCTCTTCCCTTATCCAGAGACCTCAGTGAAAACCAGATAAAAGGAATTCCTAGAAAGGCCTTTCGAGGAATCATAGATGTGAAGAACTTGTAAGTAACCACTTCATTAATATATGTGGTAAAGAAAATTATCCGTTTGTGGTGAAGAAAATTACCCCTAGGTTACCTCTGGCAGTTACTATTCAAGTACAATGTGGTCAACTCTGCAACACAAAAGGGAGCAGTGGACCCTGCTGTGAACAGCAGGCTGTCATCAAGGGCCCCACGCGCTACTTTAGTCCACACGCACACTGTGAAACACACCTGGGGAAGTTTTGAGCAAATAAAAAGGTACACTTAAAGGCTTTACCTCTCCCTGTAGTGTTGCTTCAAAATCCAGTGAAATCATGATCCAAACCTTAAAGCATAGCCTTTTGGGAGGTGAGATTGAGATATTTTGCTTAACTAAAATTTGACAGTCTTTTGAAAATTAATGGTTTTTTACAAGCAACTAAAGGAAGAAAAATTGCTTTTGCTGTTTGTGTTAATGAAGCTTGTCTGTCTTAGATTGGCCTTTGCCATTTTATAAAATCTAGTTATAAAATTGTGTATAGAAAGACAGTTGGTTCTGTATTTCCAGGGCTGTTTATTTTGTGTAATAGAAATGCACATCCATGCACAAACACACCGTTGCGTTTCACCAGTGAATACAATGTGGATTGCAAAAGGAGATAACAGCCAGCAAGCTGGCAGAAAAAAAGCAGAATTTCCTGAGCAAGCTGTCAGCCATGCTCAGAGCCATTGGTATTAGCAGAGTTACCTCACCAATAGCTCAGGTGGAATCTCAAACATAAAATGCAGTAAGGGTAGCATAAATAGTGTGGATTTTTTTACTTTACTTAGCATAAAAATCAGCTGAAGGGGATATAAAAAGAAACACATCTATGAACAGCCTGGCAACATACTTGTCCTCTCCCCTCCTCATTGAACCTCCTAAGTTCCCAAACTAAACTTTTTCTACAGGCAGCATGGAAACTGTTAAGGGTGGTCAGCATGAGTCAGAGCACCACCACATCTGCATCCCAGGGCCAAGCCTTTCTCTGTAATAATGCTGTATTGCAAGTGTTGTCACATCACTGAGTAGTGCAAGGGAAATGGTGCTACAAGACAAAAGCTGCATCTTACCTCCCCCAGGCTGGGAAAAATAGGCACAGGAGCAATGCTGTGAGATGCTCCCTGTTTTCTCTGAGCCCTCTGCAAGGTTCCCTTGGACTATTTGGCATAAGGAGAATGTGAAGACTTCTACATGTCATGTAGCATTAACAGCTGTTTCTGCAGGCATTTGGCATGCTAAGCTTGTGATTCTTCAATGGTTTGCTACTTTCTTCTATTCAACAGTGAGTTCAGATTTTCAGGCATGGTGGCTTTTTTCCTGAATGCCATACTGAGAAAGCACCTCTTAAGGAAGTACGTTACATTCATCTAAACCTGGGCTTTTATGTTTCCCTTCAGTGGAAGAGTGTTAGAGGACCTGTGTGAACAGGTCTAGTTCTTAAGACAGGAAGAAAGAGTGAAAACTCCGGAGAATATAGCTTATCGAGGGGAAGAGTTTGTGGATTTTAGACAAAAGCACAATGCTTTTGTCATGTTAGAGTGAACTTTACTTACTCTGTGTAATCTAGAGGAACAATAGATGGTGTTTTGTTTCAGAAAATCTAACTTTCCCAGCCATAATTCACTGTTAGTTGTCTAACTTCATTTAAAATAGCAAAGTTTGCATTCAGAGTTGATTTACGCCTCTCTGGTGAGCTGTCAGAAAAATCACAGGTGTTCTTTGATTTATGCAGCCAGCCTCAGCACAGAAGGAATCGGGGTCTCACCTTTGCGTGAGCTGATATCAAGGGATGGCTGGCTGGAGTACTTACACAGACTCTATAAATGTCAGGATCTAAAGCTTTAATAAAAATCGTGACTGTCAAGTTAGGCAGTATCTATTATTTTGCTGTAAAAGGCACAGTATCAGAAGGGCTTCCTTGCAGTCACTCTTTCCACCTTTCAGCAATACTGATGTTATCCCAGAGACAAAATAATTCTGGCTGGAAGCCACCTCTGGAGGTCATCTAGTTCAACCTCAAGCTCTGTAGGAGCACAGAGCCCAGTGCTCTAATTAACAGATCTGCTTATTTCAGCCACAAGTCCTGATTATTGTTTAGACACGTAGCAGGAGAAGCAGACTTTTCACTAAGATCTGCGTTTACTTCTTGCTAATGAATGCTTGAATTTTATGTCCCGAGTGGTTCATTATGATGACCATTACTTCCAGTCAAAGACCAGTGGCCTACAAGTTGCTGAGAAAAAATGAGACAAAGTCTTGCTGTTGGAAACATTAAAATTTCTGCAGCGTTAACTGAGGGTGTGATGCAAGTTGAACAAAGTTAATATTTAAAACCTTAAGCAGAAAGCTTAAACATGCCAGTTCCCATTCTCAGCCTGGCTTTGGCAGCCAACACGCTCCCTTCAGAGTCACAGAAATGACCATGCCAATGAGCACGAGTGTTTGAGCACCTAGAGGAAGAAAATGAGTCTCTGCTTTTCAGTGCCATTCAGCTGTTCGAACACCTGCACTGCTAATCTCCTGGTGGCTCTCTGTCTTATATGCACTAATGTGATAGCAGCAGGCTTGGCTGTTTCTATGGTTATAAATTTGCAGATTTATTGTACTGGTTCAGAGTTCTTTCAGCCTATAAAGCACGTTTTTAAGGGATCTTTGAGACTTAGACAAGAAGCAGCTACATATTCCCCCATACTCCTCAACCTTTTCTAATTTATCCTTAGAACTTACGTAGGAAAAGGCTGGCATTGAATTATCTCTGTTTTCATGGCATAACATTTACCATGGCCTCAAATTCTAAGTTTCATGGAAACAAAAAAAAAATACCTCTGTAGGTATTATAATAGGAACGCACAACTGGTAGATCATATTAAGGGCTCCAAATTAACACTGTTTTTAACATCAGCTTGGAAAGGTTCCCTTCATAAAAATTGTACAACAGTTGATGCAGGAGACTAAGGCAGGGCACAAATTCCCTTTGGATACAGGAAATACACAGTGCAGGGGCTTAGTAAGAATTAGAGCAGGTGCTGTGGGCAAACTCAGCAAGAACAGCCCTACCTCAGCATGGCCATAGCAGCGAGCCCCACAAAAGGAGTATAGTGGTGTAAACTGACTGACTGCGTGCTGCTGCATTGCTGGGGAAGGACAGCAAGATGTTAGGGATCACTGTCTAGCAGCAGGACTGCAGAACTGGAAAATACAGTTTTGGCCATTTAGAAAAATTAAACATTAAGATGATAGGAAAGGAAAAAAGTAAGAGTTAGAGAAAGCAGTGTTTTAGGATATTTTTCACCATGCCTTTCTTTTTGAACGGTGAAAGCTTTTCATCTGTTATTCTCTTAGCAAAGCAGGGAGCTCAGGAAAATGGTCTCACATTAGGGCTATGCTAAATAAGAGCTTTTAAATGTCATGGAGGCCAATGTTTTGCACAAGACAGAGACAAAGCTGAGGCTGGTGAAATGAGGATTTAAAACTCCCAAGGGGGAGACATTTAGTTGTGTGAATTATTTTCATATGAAGAGTTTTCTGCCATTTGACTGTGAAATGCAGAGCAAGAATCTGCTCGGAGAAAGAAAAATCTAGTGAGTTTATTTCTAATTAAAATGTAGAAACAATTATATGGCTTTTAGAAAGTCTCAGGAAATGTCCATTATGAATAATGCATTTATATAGAAATCTGGCATGAATTGACACTTTGCAAGTATTGTAGAATAGATGCCGAAATGCTGCTCACTGGTCGGATAAAGGGTTGAACAAGCAAGGGCAAGAGAGAGCCAGTTTGCAGTGCACACCTGTACTCAATTTCTCTTACAGAACAGGAAATGTTTCTTGCAGGAATCTAGCCCCAAGTAAAAACGCTTATTTCAAGAATTAAAGAATATAGATTTGGGTCTTGTTGAGCTTTGGGCTAACTCAGCACTGTCAGCAGTGGTCTTCCATCATAAAAATATATAGAGTCGCTGCTTGGATTTCTGCACGTTTCCCCTGCTTGTTTCACATCTTGGCATCCAGCTGAGTGTTTCTCTGCTGAAGCATTCCTGCAATTTGTGTTGAATTCAGCCTGCCCAGTCCACTTTGCTGAGGGTAGGCCAATTCCCAGAACAGGAATATGCAGAAGTTGAGTCAAACAAAGATCCTGTACTAGCAGAAGCCATTCTGTGAAGATGCTGCCTGTGCATACTGGCGGTGAGCTCCCAGCTTTTCCTCTCATTGTGCTCTCTTCAGCGCGGTGAAGCTGACAGTAAGCAGTCGAGCTGCATGGGGATCACAAAGCATTGCAGAAACAATCATCTTGGAGCCATGATGATGTCAGGGCTAGTGGTTTTGTAGGGATCACTCCTCCATAAGAAATGCACAGGACAGATTTAAAAGATCTGGGCACCTTGCTGCCCTGTGTCCTTTTGCTGTCTCCTGGCAGAATTTTGGTCCTTTCTTTTTGCAGCATTGCAGTAAGGAAAATCAATAGGTTACCAGCAAGCAGAGAACTGTCTGAATTAAAATGGCAACACTCTGGCTGTGTTTCTCCAAGCCTTTGCTCTTTTGCCACTCATTCTGATCTTGCACCTTCCAGACTGAAGGAAAAGCTACTTCTGTAAACAGTGCGAGTGCAGGCGAACATCTGGGACAGGCAGAGTGCCCTGACGTGCTGTCAGCACCTCTGCCTGCGCAGCCTCCAAGACTCACACCAAGGAGCAAATGCTGATGGCAGGGCCAGGTGGTAGGAGCTGGCCCGTATCTGTACTGGTACAGGACCATGGAAACGGACTGATTGAGTGAAAGGAAAACACGCATAGGTGCGCAGTGTGGTTGCAGGGAGAGCAACAGTGCAGCGGGGTGAAGGGGGAGTCAGGCTGACGGTGAATGCCACACAGAGCTAGAGCCACCTTCAGTTACAGTTACTGATACATATGCCTTGGGGTTTGTTTGTGTCATTTCTTGTTCTTGAGTCACTAGAACGCAGTGCTGTGTATATCCATCTTCTGTCTTTTTCCTTTTATAGGCTTTTACTAAAAGATAGAATTCTGTAGCATTAGGATGCAGAAAAACACAAGCTGACAGGTTTATCTGCTATGATAATGTGGGCCCATTGCACGTGTCCAAATATTTTGCAGCCATACATAGGATAATAGCTCATATTACTGCATCCATATGCCACTTTCCATATATCCTGGGGCCATTTGGGAAATTGTGGGTAATGTTCTGCTCTATAGCCCTAAAGATTCCCTTGGAGGAAGAAATTCAACGTTTAGTGTGTTTAAAATATGCAGATATATGTCAGTACATATGTAACATTTACCACTTCAGTAAGTCAGTACACGTTTATCTTCTGAGTAGTTACATTATCTGTCCAACATAAAAAATTAGAGCTATATAAGTAGTACTAAATATATTTGTGACTATTGGTTTCAGTTTCTTATTTGCTAAATGGCTTTTCTTGGAAGATACCCTCGCTTTTTCTGCATGCACCTACTATTAGCATTGATCCACATGAGTTTTACAGAAATTAAACATCTAGATTGCACATTCAGGTTTTGGAAAAAGCTGATTTTGCCCTTTACATTGAAAGGTATCTTGCATTCACCTACACAAAACAAAAATGTTCCTATGTCATTTTTTTTATCCATTGCAACTCATCACTGCAGAGTGTATTTTTAATATTCACCATTCAGCTATAGAATAGGAATAATAAAATATACCTGTCAAATTAATTAAAATGATGAATAAGCTCAAGAAAATGATGATTGATACGTGTGCAGCCATTTCACTAGCAGAAAGAAAATGATTGTGAATTATTTACTGTATGTAAATATTTAGTATATCTCCATGAAAGGTTGTACTAGAAACTAGTAATAGGAACTACAGGCTGGATTCTCGAAGGAAACTATTATTCTGAGCCCTCTGAAATTTCTGGCTTAGATTTCTTGACATTTACGTACAGCCTTCATTTCTACTGTTGCTTTTGCAATAAATAAATAAATAAATAAATTTTTTTTAAAAAAAAAAGGAAGACAAAAGTTGGTGAGATTTTCCACTTGTTTGGTGTAAGATCTGGAATAAATCTACTGAAGTCCACGCTTGACCTTAAGTAAAAGCAATGAATGGCTGGAGGAAAATCAGTTACTGCATGGTGGCTTGTGCATATGCTTATGTATCTTTCAGTAGCCTGAACAATAGGTGTCAGTACATGATGATGTGCATAAAAGGCACAGTATATTTTTAATATCAATACATTCAAATTTTAATAGCATCAACGTGAAATCTGTCCCATACTACAAATTTCTTTGATCTCAGCTGGTGTTTTAAAGTGTTTTCAGAGCTGGCAAAAGAGTTCAGAGGTAATGAAACCAAGTCAGATATTTGGAAATACTTGCTAGAGACAAACATCTTGCAGTCTTTAGCAGGTGAAAAGATGAAGAAAAAATACGTTAATAATTAAAAAAAATTGTTAATGATTTTCCCTTCTGTTTGTAAATTCACACTGTACTCCTTCACAGCATACTCCTTTCTATCTCCTGTATTAGTATTCACTGTGATAGTGACTGTAAAGAATTGAAGAGATACCTCTGTGGCCTTCACGTTTGCTTTCCTGAAAATTCTATTGTAATGCAGCATTATTGTAACTTTAACATGTTACTAGCTTTCCTCTTTCCATGGAGAAACATCACCTGCGGTGTAAGTTAATTTTATAAATATATTAGTTTGAGCTTTTGCCATCTGTTCTACCTCTTATAAACGCAAAATGCATGTATTCCACAATTACCCCATTAAAAAGACATGATTGATTGAAATGCACATGCCTGTTCCCAACACAATGCAGAATGCATCTAAGGTGAGATTTACAAAACCAAGCACAAAGTCTTACTCGTAAGTGGACAATTTGCAATAGTGGTGTTTATTTCCTTACGTCTTTGCTTGGTCTCATGCAGAGGGCCAGCACGCCAAGCACACAGAACTTCATTGCCTTATTGGCCTCTGAAGAGTCATGCCCCGCTGTTGCAGGGACTGACTATGGCTGCATATCATAATTTTGCTTGGGGAACTGCTGCTAGCTATACAGCCTGAGGACAGTTTGGCACAGATGCTGCTTTCTTTCTGCTTTTCTAGTTCATTCAGTTCTGAATCATTAACATTTAAAATCTACCTTTCTAAATAACCTGTCTTCTCCTATTTTTTAGTAAAACTTGGAGGCAAAATGCAAGAAAATCTGAAGGCTGTGCAGCCTGACTTCTGGCAGGCAGGGAGATGTAGGGAGGAATTGCATTTTTGCATCAGTCCCCAGCTGAAGGTGCCTTACTGCTTGCCCTGTCCCTTTTACAGCAGGAACATCACAGCTGCCTTGGAATAGTGCCTCCTGAATAGCCGTGTTCTCTACCAGGTTATCATGATAGTCAAGCAATGTTACGTTTTCCAAATGTCATTACAATCCCGACACTTCTGCATGTATCTGTTTTTGCATCGTAAGGAGACATCATTATTCAAATTTGGGAATAAAGTTTAGAGGAATTTTTGCACTGTCTGCTGGTGCTAAAAGGTCCCAGTTCAGCAGTAATCTTGCTAGCTAGTGAGCCAATTTCAAACTTCATAGAAAACTTTTTTGAATGCTCTGCAGCAGTGTTGTGTCAGCTCTTCACCTGGCGAGCTGCAGGGATTGGTCCCAACCTGCAGCATCGTCCTGTTTTACGAGAGGGGCTGCCAAAGAGAACACTGCTGGCTTTCTGTGTTCCTGAACAACCCGGGATGGTCCCAAGTGCATAAGGGCAAAATAGCAGAACTGTACACAGACTAATAAGCTGCAAATTCTGCAACACGTGATAAATACTGGAAAACTCCAGAACTATTTAGTGAAGTATTTAAATGTTTGCTGTATTTGCTAGTACGATTAGGCCATGCTCACATTTTTTAGAACACATCTTGGTTTATGTAATCCCCTTTCCCATGTCCCTAGCTAATAAATAAAACACCAGGTGGATTAGCCAGCACAGAATGATCTTAAATCTGTTGAATGTGCTAAACTACCATTTGTATCTCACTTGAGATTGATTTCACAGGTTTGAAAACACACCACTGATGTGTTTTAAATGAAAACACCTGCATTAAGTAGAGTGGCTGTCTGCTCTGTTTTTCTGTCCCATTGCGTTTCAGGGCGTATTTGTTTTGTGGGTGCCCGTGGTTGTGGGCTCGGCCAGCCACGAGGGACCTGTCACCAACAACTCGTTAAAAGCCAAACCATCACTGCCAAGAAACACATTTCTTCACTGCAAAGGTTGCTTTATCCTAAATAAAATGCCAGATAAATAAAAGCAGAAATACCTCTTAAGTGTGCTCTACCAATAAAATAGAAGTACATAATCCAACAGTATGTAGTAGTCTAGAATATCTGTGTTGGTAGCATTTAGTATGGTGACATTTAATATTTTTTAAATCTTTAATATTTTGATGAGAATCAGAGCGGAATACCTCCATGATAACGCTATACATAATTTTGATTCACTCAATTTTTTATTCATATGTCCACTATAATTTTCAGTATCAGTTTTCAGACAAACCACAGATTTTAAAATATTTACTGCAGGCTTAAGATAAGCATAAATACCAATTTTATATTCTTATTTTCAGGAAATGCATTTGAAACATCATTTAGAGGCTGCACTTTCCTTGTTCGCGTGGTAAAAGCCTAACACTGCTGACAAGAAAGACAAAGTGTACCACACAAGCCTAAGCTGCCCCTTCCATCTCCTTCATATTCTGTTCTGATCTTTCCTATGCTTTTCATTTTGCATAATTTATTGCCTTCGCCTGCCTAAGAGGGCTTCTTCTGCAAATTAGTAACGCAGCTCTCTAAGGTGATCGTCAGTGGGGGCTTGAGAGCAAGCCAGAGACCTGCCAGGAAACCAGCGCCTCTGCCCAGCGATGGGAGCAGATCGCACAGGAGGCTGGAAAGGTTTAGCAGTTGTGTCTGAGAAGTCCAGGCTTGACAGTTATTTTTAAAATTTGTAGTGAGCTTTCTGTTTGATTAAGGGGAAAACAGTTTAAAAAAAAAAAAAAAAAATTAAAAAAAATATATCAGGAATCTAGAGATAGAAGCTGTATGCAATTATTTTGCTTAAATGTCACATCTGCGTGAATTTTTAAATGAGGCCACAAGCTCCATGTCCCCAGCTTGGTGAGGGAAGACCTCACCGCTGGGTTTGAGTGAGGTCCCTTATCTGGTGTTTGAGATCAACTATAAAAAGTTACTATGATTGCTGATATTTCCAGGGATTACTTACCTGCTTACATATTTTGCTGAGATCTGCTCAGTGCTTTCTGGGTTCATTATTCGTTATCCTAATGAAGCATAGATAAATTTGATGCAGCACCCATGCTGCAGCAATGCTTTTGTATAGAGAATAATGAATAGCAGATTTGGCCCTTTTCTGGTTTAATAGTCTTACAAAAGTCTCTTTGACAGAAATGTGTTCCAGAAAATACCATGATTTAAAAACGGGCTATGTGGTATTCTTACTGTCCTTTTGATATAAAACTTGATTAAAATGGGATGTGACATCAGCTGAAAAAAGTATGAAAATCAAATTTTCTTTATTTTGTACTTTTTTAGGTGAACCTATGCCTACAGTTTATCTTTAGATAATTTATGCTGTCTTTGTGCCATACCTTAATTTTGAATACATTTGTTGAAAATTTCCTGTAGCATTCATCTAGGATTGTCAAAGGAGCTTTTATTCTGAAAGAAAAAAAAAAAAAAGTACTGGTTTTAATTATAATTCTAAATAGCTTCATAACCACTGTGAACTCTGAATTTACATCATTTTTATGATAGCCACACCATTCCAGGTTTATTGATTTTGTCATTTGCTTCATTACATTTAATGCAAACCTTTTGTATGGAATTATTCTGGTGCTGAGCTGGGCACGGAGGGGTCAGCATGTGTAGTCTCTAGCCAAAACAGCACAGCAATATTATTTCAGTGCAGACTCCACAAATAAACATGGGTTGTAAATACCAGCAGAATAAAGTTTGCCTTCTCCCCTCGACCTTTCCAGTTGGACAAAGTTAAACCAAAACTTGAGGCATCTTTCCCCTCCACACACCCTGCTGGGTTTCAGCAGGACTGCAGCAGTACAGGGCATGTCCCCAGTGCTGAGGGTCCAGAGGGGGCTTGTGGCAGGGTGCAGGCACCGCGCAGCCCCTCCAGTACCACCATCTGCTGGGACTTGTCTGGCACGAGCAGCCCTGAGCAAAATGGGGAATTTGCCTCCAGCAAAGGGGCCTACAGGGAGTGCTGACCTGCTGCCTCCAAGAAGGTTTGAAGAGCCAGTATGCGTTTTGGGTTTCAAGGCTGAGATACCACAGGTTTCTGCCATCTCAAGCTGTTTTACCATTTCATTGGGATTAAGTTTTGTGTTTTTTTTTTTCATCTTGTAAATAGACAGCAGTGTTTTTGGATTTGTTGTTGGATTTTATTCACCTTTTAAAGTGAATAAAACAACTTTAATTCTTAATGCTGCGTCACTTTTCTGTTTAACGCAATTGTTATTTTTAAAAATTATTTCTTTTTTAAAAAAATGTGATGAATAAAGCAGTCCAAAACAGGTAGATGAATTAGTAGATGAAGTAGGACTTTTTTTTTTTTCCATGAGGCGATGAGTTAGGTGCAAAAGTTAATTTCAGTAATTGATCAGGGAACTAGATTTCTTGCCCTGTTCTTCCTTAACCACAGAATAAGATGGATGTTCCCCCCTTCCTGACCCCACCTTAGAAAGGCTGCTCCTTGCCTATTGTCAGCGCTCAGTTCAGCTGCAGCTTTCTGTGTGAGAGCAGAACTGGACATTCAAAACAACAGCAGAGCCCATCTAGTTTCTTGCCACATTCAAAGCCCAGAAGGGAATGATTATGTTGCTCATTCAGTGATTCCGTCTGTTGTATGGCTTCACTGTAGTGCAGTTGGGTGGCTCCATGAGATAAAGTGACCACAGGAAAATAAAGCTACTTGCTATTCAGTTCAGGCTGAAATTGTTATGTCTTGAAAACATTTTGGAGGGGGAAAAAATGTAATGGCATAATTGTATTTTACAGTCTTTTAATCATAAATGGGGTTTATATGAACATATGTTCACCATGTTTATACAGCAAGTGGTATTATACAGTTCTTTTATGCAACTAACGTGCTGCATCACTCAAAAATTTACTCTAAAGAAGTTGAGATCATGTAAATCACACAAGGATATTAAGAAGATCCAGTGAAGCATTCTTCTTTTCTTTTATTTAAAAGAATAATGTTTGTGTTTGCGATCTGCAATGTTTACTTCAAATGTAAAAGGAGGATCTAACTCTAAGTGAAGCACAGAGGGAGTCCTCAGACACTCAAATATTTGTTATGAGATTAATAAAAATAATGTAATGGTGATGATCTAGGTGTAAATCTGATAGTAGCATTAACAAAATACATCTGAGGTTGGCAATGATAAAAATCCTTTTGTTTAAGACCAGATGACAGAAGGTGAAAGCAAGATAGAGGCATTGGAAAGGGCTGTTAGATGACCATCTCATTTGTACAGCTGATTTCTGCTACAGAATATCATTTTCCTCCTCTTTTTTTTTTTCCTACCAAAAGCCTGTGGGATCTAATTTTGCTTTTGTTTACCCTTTGGTAGTCCCATAAATGTCAAAGAAACAAACGAGAGAATCCTATCTTCATGTAGAAGTAAGCTCTGCTTCAGTCCTTTGTAGTTTTTAAAGCTCTTTTTTCGAGGTACTTTTTCCAAATCATTGAACAAAGGTACAGTAACGCTCTGATAATATTTGTGCACAGCTTGTCCCAGGTGCTATTTTCACACTTAGAATTCTTCTTCCTTTCTCTTGTTTTACCGGAAAAGGTGAGGATTTCTTAATCCTTCTTTTGAAGGAACATGACTTTCACTAGTGGTCAAGATTATTTCACAGTGTAATTTTGGCTCAATATCCTGTGAGTCAAAAGTTGCTTAGAATACAGTTGTGATATGATACTAGAATACGACATTATTACTTTCCCCTAAAAAAAGAAGCCATAAATTAATTCTCATTTAAATAGCTAACCTGATGTGCCTGGATAGAGCTGTGACATGGTGCCCAAGACTTGCTAACGCAAATGGGTTGCAGAGATTCCTATAAGCTGTTCTTGCTGCATTTCCAGGTGTATGACACATCCAATGTACTGCTCAGCACAGCAAAGCATTGCTTTTTGCTAATGTTAAAAACTACTTGCCCTGATGTGGGAAACGGACCCTTCTGCTTTTGAACATTTGTATTTGAACAAAGTTGAATTCTGCTTTCTGCTTTCTTTTTTAGCCCCATAGACAAGTTTTACCCTCAAAACTGCTTTACTTTGTATTTAATTGATATGGTTAAGCTCAGCTGTTATGCAGCAGCACCTATGGGTTATGTCCTGCTTTTAAAACTGGACTTGCAAGGAAGATAACTGCAGCAAGGAGGTTGAGTTGGTTGTCTGGACTGGTCCCTGAAGAACAGGGCTAGCAGTTGTCTGAACTGTTTTGCTGGGGATTTACTGGGGGTGGGGTGTTGGGTTGGGTTGGTTTTTTTGTTTTCTGTTTTGTTTTTTAGCTCTTTGCTCTGAACTCTTGGCTTTTCAAAGATGTGGCTCTCATGCTTCTCATGGAGCAGCTGGAAAGCATAATTAAGGGTTAATGCTCAGGCGCAGGGAAGTGGGGGGGTAAGCAGCGAGCTCTTGTCAATGAGTTAGGCAAGCTGCACTCTCAGCAGAATGACTGAGAAGGATGGGAGAAATGTGCTGTGAAGCCAAGGTTGTGCAGGTATCCTCTTTGCCTACTTACAAAAGATTTGTTGCTTTGATTGCAAGGGAGAAAACTTGGGCTTTTCTCTGCCCATTTTATTTAAGTGCTTTCACATTTCAATATGTTAGACATTTGAGATTTTGTTTAAAGGGTCAGCTAAGGTAACTGGTATGCTCTTTTCATCCAAAACTGCTGCCTAATCTTACTTGGGAGTAAAAGTTTTCTTGCACAAGACTTCCTTTTTGTTATGGCAATCCTGGCAGAGGAAGCAGCTGTCTATGCTATGAATAGATTTATGGATTAATGTCAGGAAAAAAAAATAATAATAAAAAAACCACCACTTAGCAAGAAAGTTTCAAAGCCATATGGATTAAGTTGAGTTTTAAGAGTCTCTGCTAATGGCTTCAGTTTTGTTAGGATTGTAGAATCATTATTCAGAGGCTGATAAGTAAATGTGAATGAACAGTTTAGACATGTAGCCATTTATTTTTAAGAAATCACAATGTCTAAAATGACCTGGAGGTTGGTGTTATTATTTTTCAAATGACATATTTTTATTCAGAAAATGAAAACTAAGATACCTGCAAACAAAAATATTGAAGTCTGTATCTTCTAGGGATTCTATTTAAAACCTGCAATATTTCCTGTTGAAGTAAGGTATAAGTAAGTTATAAAAATTAGTTGACCATATTTCTAATAATAAACCTCTCTTTCTCTCTCTCTCTCTTTTTTTTTTTCTCAAATTAAGAATATAGTTAGTTATTTCATTATGCTGTTTTTACCAGTTTTGAATGGAATGGATTAATTCTTTCACATTTGTGCTCATTAAAAATCCTGCTTTTATATTTAAATTCTGACTTTTAAGTTACCTTACTAGAGCCTCCTGCAAGACAGAATAAAGCCCTTTGGAGGCGACCTATCGTCCTGTTTTGGCAGTGCATGCTGTCTTGGAGATCGTGGTTATCCCTTGGTACTGGGATTTCAAAACCACGAAGTTTCAGATCCCGGGTCAAGTTATTCCAACAGTTAATCTCATCTTGCTAATAATGATCCAGAAGGAAAGATAAAAGAAAGACTTCGTTACCCAGCTATTTTTAAGTTCCATCCAAGAACCAAGCTTACATGTTGATATTGGGTACCAATAGGGTTTTTGATGATATTTTTACTTCCAAGTACTGCAATTCAGTAAAGCATTACTACTGTTATACATTTTACCTATTTGTTTATAAATTTACTGTGTGACAGTAGTCACATTATCAATAATTATCCATTGCAGTAAGTGACATTCAGTATGTCTGTGATATAAACTCACCCTATTCTATCCTTTGTGTTAGTACCTTACATGTCCTGAGGCCAGAGAGGCATATTTTAATTTAGAAATGATGTAGGTAAGTGGAACTGGAAGCAGTGCATTCAGTTCCTGAAATTTTATAAAACCTCATTGTGCTGCTGACAGCTGTGCATCTGCAGGGTGGATGAATAAATGTATTAAAGAGTGAGGCACTCCAATACTACAGCGATCATATAAGTGCCAAAAATAGATGAATACCATTTGCTTTTGTGAATTAAATAAAGTAGTCCTACAGTTTCACGTAGGAGGAAAGCAACAGTCCGTGGTGAATATGTGGAAGATTTGTCACATATGCTCTGTGCCCTGTTCCTGCAGGATATATGGTAGTTCCACACTGATTTGGTAAAACATTGTTCAGAAAGTTAAAGATCTGCTTATAAAAACTGCACGTAGTGATCCAAACATATTGGATGCTTATGGTTTGTATGGATGTTCAAATAGGAACATTTGTTCCAAAATGCTTGTAAACATAAATCTGCAGGATGGATTGCTGTCCTTACTCTGGGTGATACACATTTCACAGATGACATAAATTTGGCTGGCTTGAAAACAATAAAACAAAATGGCTTTATTTTTGGCAACTGTGATACAGTTTGTTGTGTATTTCCGTAGCACTTTTCAAAGTATTTCAAACTTGATGTGATTGCTAGGTCCCGAAATGAGCAAGAGCAACAATATTTTTGGTTTCCATTTAATATATCAGGTCCCTTATTTGTTTTCCTTTCCTAACATCTTCTTTGGGTTTCCTTTTGATTTACTTTTCTTTAAAATTCTTTTTTTTTTTTTTTTTTTCTTTCTAGAAATTAGTTATTTTTTCCTAACTCTTCTTGTTCTGTATATGCCCTGTTAACTCTTTGAGGCTATTGTAATGTGCAGGCAAAGGCGTTGTGGTGACTGTGTAGGTGAGTTTCACTAGTGCTCCAACTTTAGTGTAGATTTGGGCAGAGGGGTGGGTGGCAGAGGAATACAAGCCACAGAGGAATAGGCTGTGTGACACCTTCTTAAAAAGTGTCATGGGATGACTAACTTGAGCCTGGATAACTACCAGAGGAAGGTGGATGGATCTTCAAATGCTCATGTAACTGCACAATGAACATTTCATTTCTGTGGGTGAGCTTGGTCAGTGCTGATAAGGAGGAGTCACATTTAGATTGGCCTGTTCAGGACTCATGCAGACAGAAATGAGGTCTCCTCCCCCACAGGCTTCACCATGTAACAGACAGGGCAAGACAACACAATGCTCACATCTGAATCAAAAAGTTCTGCATTTGGGGAAGAAAGTTCAGCAGTTAAAGCTGAGTGAATTAGAATTTCTCACCTAAACTTGCCCATATGTTTATCCAGTATTGATTACAAGTCAGCCGCAGGTCTGACTTGCAAAATGAGGTACAGTGCTAAGAAATGACAATTAGGAAAGCACTTAAAAAACAAGGTTAAGGAAGTTGCATGTACAGCAAAGCAAATGCCAGAGAAAAAATCTCATATATTTTTCTAGTATCCATTGCTGGCAGTGCTTTATACCTTAAGAGTAGAGTTATATGATGTACTTGGATCTTCTTCCTCTTTTTCAGCAGGCATGAGATGTCCCAGAGTAAGGAGTCAGAATTTGGAGCTCCATGTGGACCTCAGCCATTTAGGAGCACTTGCAAGTAGCAACCCAAATCTCTGACTTTGCTAATGCCCAGACAGGTAGACAGTGAACAAGAGAAAGCTGTAGCTAAGCCAGGAGGCTGCTTGTCTTAATGTAATTAAAAACTTATTTTTCATTGGTTATTTTTAGTGGCCTACAACACTGGTTATTTTTAGTGGCCTTTATTTATTAGAATAAAGTTCATGTCTCAAAAGCAGACGTGCTGCTGTCTGGTTAATGTAAAAGGGAAGACTGTTAGGTGGAGGCATAAAGAAGTGGTAAAAACCAACCTGGAAGCAGACTACCCCACATGCTCTTCATCATAAGTACCACTTACTTACCCTAAAATCAAAGCCCACGCCTGTATTAAAGGTGAAATGGCCTGCCCTTTGTAGCTCTGTAGGAAAGCTTCTGAGCCTATGCTAAGCAGAATCAGTACTGGAAGCCTCTACAAGAGTGTTTTAAAGCTAATGCAGCATCTTGAAATATGTAGTGTTCATTGACCATGCTCCAGTGAGTACGAGATTAGTTATTATTCTGGCACTTCTTAAATGTTGAAGAACTGAGTACAACCATGACTAAATTAATAAATAGATAACAAGGCACCCAAAACTCAAAATAAGGCACTGAGACACTCAAAGCTCTTCATCCCCCTCTAGTATTAAATGGCCATTTTTGTTTTAAAGCATTGTGATGAACCAACATCTCTTACCAAAATGTTTTGTAACAGTAGTCTGGAGGTTTATTACAAAAGATCTGATTTAAAGATTTGTTGATGTGTTATTCTAAGATACTACAGTTCATAGATGTGAGATGTTCGTTGTTTGGGTATTCATCCAGCTGTTAATATTCATTTCCAAATTTAAATTAAGCCATTAAAACACAAGAATCTCTACTGTTTTGCCCAAATTTAGCAGCCACGTAACACTGTCAACACATTGCTGTGACTTCATTCACATCCCTTACTATTATTTACTCCTAATTTTGTCTGAAGATCTGGAAAACATTTTTCAAGTTATTGTATAACCGTAGGTGATAGAATTAATTTAACATAATATGTGATATTAAAGGGGCCAGATGTCTGGAGATCAAATGTCAAGATTCTTTTTTGCTCTGTCATCTCCCTAACTGTGTACAAGAGGTGCTTCTGGTGTCTGGCCCTCGAGTGAATTTACCTTCTCTTAATTGCTAAGGTCTATCACATTTGCTCTCTGCCATAGCCTCTGTCTCATCATGTAATTTTCATGTTTGCTAAAAAAAGTCTAAGCCTCTTAAAGACACGAGAGCCCTAGTTTTCTTCTCAAAGCTGCATTTAGTAAATTATTAATGATGAGGATGTGTAAACACTCAAACATCAGATTTAACAAGATTTTTGCTAAGCACTCCTGTCAAATAGCACCTTGCTGTTACACCCACCCGTTATCCTAGCAATATATGACATACGTGGGCATTTTTAGCCCCCCTCCCTGTGCAGCTGTAGCTCTCCCAGAAGGCAGCCAGGCAGGAGGCTGGGAAGCCCTCAGTGGTGTCCAGAGCGTGGTGAGCAGCAGCCTTGTCCCTTGCATCCAGGACATCCCCTCTCCTGCACTGTGGAGTGACCCTTCCTTGCTGCTTCACTTTTTAGAATTTCCTGCAGTCCTCTGAAGCTGAGTCCTGCTGAAGCTGAGTTTTTAGAAATATTGATAGTCCTAAACAAGTTTTGTCTCTCTGACAAATGACAGCTGATATCGCATTAAAGGATGAAGCACCCTGTGTCTCTCATTTTTAAAAGTTTTGGTTCTGTAATGGATTTGTTGCTATATGGAACACACGCACAGAGTCTTTTTCAAGGAAATAAACCCCAAACCCCAGCTGCATGCTGCTATATTGATCTGCTCTAACAACTAGCCTGTGGAGGCTTGTTTTTCCTTCGAAATGAGCATGACTTATGCACTATCAGCTCCATAGAAGTAAAACCATGATGTACACGAGCCTATGTAAAGCTCGAGCCTGTGTATAATGCACATCGTGGCAGGTGCCCCAGGCAGCAGGGCCATCAGGGCTGCCTGTGGTGGCACTGTGGCGGTGTCCCTGTCCTCAGGAAGGAAGCATGGAAGCCTTTGTGTTCCCCCAGCACTGCTGGCTCACGGAAGGGAAGAGGTTTTGAGGTCTGGTCGTGAGTGATGGCCACCATCAGAGGTAACTTCCAGCCCTTATTGCAGGCCAGGGGCAGAAGGCAGCAGCTACTTATTGATCCTATTTCACCTGCAGCATTTAGGTGGATGCTTACCTTCCGCATCCCCTCTACGCCATGCTCTTACGTTTCAAAGTTCTGATTATTTAAATTAAATTTCCCCATATTTTTTTCTCTATAAGTGTCTTGGTTTCAGATTTTCCAGAGTTTCATATTAACATTTTAATGATGTGATTTCTGACTAATATTCCTAATACAATTCCCTAGTTTAGTTTGTTATCAATAGGGTGAATGATCAGTAACACCTTGGGATTAGAGCTTTTCTTTATGTGTGGTATTTGATCCTCATGAACCTGAAAATAACAACGAATAAAACAAAGGTGTAAGTAAGTGGTAACCTTCCAATAATGTAAAAACTACTACAGTAAATAACTTTCATATTCTCTAACACCCATTTTATCTTCCATTTCATTCTTCCCCTTTTCCCCTTTGGGGCGATGGCAGAGGAGAACAACAGATGGTTATCAGTCAAGAGTAACTAGGGAAACCGCAAAACCTGCCCCAATTGCTATGGAGACAGCCATTTATGTGTTTGGTATGCACTATTTGTTACATCAGCAACCAGAAATAGGTTTTTTTGTTTTAATTGTTCTAAAGCCCCTGATATTGAAAGGAAATCTTGGTTCTGTGTGTATTTATACTTGCGGCAAGAGGCAGGGCTCAACATGTTCATTTGGTACCTCAATTTTACATTAAGTTAATATCATCTCTGTTCTTTTGACAACAACATTTTGAATTGAGTTAAATTATTAAACTTATACCAAGTACTTAATACTTTCAAACAGTCTGCAGAGTAATTGTTTGTTTATAAGGAATTCCCCTCCCCGATATTCCTCCCTCCTTATTTAACAGCCTGGCAGCATGGCTCTGGGTATGACCAAAGGCTGGGAACATGACTGTGCCCGATTATTTCATGCAGACGAGTTGTTTTTGCCCAGTGCTTCCACAACAGCTTCTGGTAAAACCACGTCTCTCTTTTTTTCTTTTATTTTTCTTTCGTTTGTTCTTTTGCTCTTTCTTTCGTTCTTTTTTCGTTCTTTTTTTTTTTTTTTTTTTAATGGAATTTTGGAACACATAAAAATCCCAGAGGGAGATTTCAGCTGGATCACTGCAGCTCTGTCATCTGTGTTTCACACCACCAATTTACTCCACTTGGGAATTATTTTAACATTGAATTTAATGTATCAATTCCTCATATTTTGTAATACAAGAAAGCTTTTATAAAATGTTTTTAGTAATGCTTCAATAAAGAGTACAAATTGTAAATGGAAAATGCATTAAAAGCTACTTTGAAATAACTTTATATTATTTCAATTTAATTGAATTTAGTATTGGTACAGACTACCATCTACTACCACTTACAGTGCATTCATTATCAACTTAAGGATAAGTTCTTTAGCTTGGTATGTGGGGAATTCTACAGAGATGTATCGAGTGACTTTTTTATTATTATTTTTATTTTTAACATTCTCAAAGGTATGTAAGGAATGGCTTGGAGACTGGGTAATCAATGTTGTAGAGTGCCCTTCTAATTCTTACAATTTATTGAACAGCCTCTTTAATACTAGGGTATAAATATTATGGGACAGTGATTGCACAGACCCAGCAGTTTTTATTGGAATAAAAAAAAAAAAAAAAAAAGGAAAAGGTTTAAGGAAAATGTTATTTCCAAAGGAAATTGAGCTTCCTTTGGATACTTAATTAACAAAATCAATTTTCTTCTAACAACAGTTCAATAAGTATTTACCTTCCCTTGTATTGGCTATTGAAAAATCATCTATTTTAAATATTTTTTGTAAGGTAATGCATTTAATACGGACACTTAAATGTGCGGTAGAGGATTTTATTAACCAGGAAACACTCAATCTCAGATCTATAACAGTAGTAATCTGTGATCTGTAACAGTGGAACTTCCTTAAATACACAAGTAGTCAATGAGCATTTAATGTTAAATGTCTAAAATATAAGAACTCTGACAGGTATTTATCATGGTACCTGTCAAGGCAGGCTTTTATTTCAATATTTAACTAGGTTCTGAACAAAATATATAAAGAAGTTATTCTAATTAAACTACTATGACTGTGTAATTAAAAACTAGCTTAACATTTGATCTCTGCAGTGGCCTCAGTATTGTTTGTAACTGAAAGCAAGAAAAACAAAAATACAACCCTCTCTGCAGCAAAGTACAAATCACTGATCATAACGCTTGGTGTTGTGAAGTGCTCGGTGTTCGATACTTGGAGGATGTCTTCATGTATCTGTGTGTGGCAAATTGCAGAAAAGGCAGTGTAAGCTCTTATATATGGCATCAGGTTACTTGGTGTTATATGAATAACGATTGCCAGTAATATATAAATATAGGTTTCTAAACATTTGCTAACTTTTAATGTTAGATAATTTCAGGTTTGGAAATTTTCATTCTGAATGAATTCAATTCATTCATTATTTTATATTTATATTTTATATTCATATATTATAACAGTTTTGGATTTGGTTTAATCTTAAACCCAATATCATGATAAAAGTTACATTAGTTGTATTATTGATTTTTCTCTCTCAAATGTATTTGAAAACAAAAGTATCGTTGTGAAAAAAAAAAAAAATCCAAATCATTTTATTTAAAGGCTTATTTGAAATGGCAAACCAATATCAACATTTTAAAATCTTATTCCTTCCAAATGTTCTTTGAAATTTAACTCTTCGGTATGATAGATAACATAGAAATCTAAATGGATAAGCCAGAGTTATAGTCTGTCAGAGGGAACTGTCTTTTAAACAGTTAACGTAGTGTCTTGACTAAGCCATAGAATTTCTTGTGATGTAAATTGGTTACGATGCAGCATTAGTTTTCATTTCATAGAAAGGTGATGTCTCCATTTTTAGCTTTAATTTTTTTTTCTTTATAACATAAATTTTAAAGACTGATGATGATCTGTTGCGTGCAATTTAGTTACATAATCTTCATGTTTTTAATAAAAACTGAGAATGGCAATGGAGTCACAGGGCAATACGTGTGGCATTATGCATTATAACTATCATAGGAAAGCTGTCTTTTTCTCCAAACAGTTTGGTACATGCTAGCATTATTTGCAAGCATTTGTCACACTTCACCTAAATCCCATATACCCACTAAATATTTTCCTTGCTCATGTGTTTTGCTCTGCTCTCTGAGGTTTTCTGGTGTTACTCTTTGTAGCTGTTAGCATTGTCTAGTTGCTAATTGCCTGTCACAGAGATCTTGGATCCCTGGAGCCTCCTGGGTGAGGTCAGAGGAGGTAATTCAATCACGCGTGTGCTGCTGGCTTTCCCAGGCGGGGATCTCAGCTCACTGACGTTGGAGCAAGAGCCCTTTTGACAACGTCACCGAGCCCAAGTCTGGTGCTTTGTGTCTAACGCATGAGGGATTCGGCACTGAAATCCAAACACGTGCTGTCACCCAAATAAAGGCCAGTGTCCATCTAACCTGGCAAAAACTTTGAAAGTTTGGTGGCATTTTTTTGTTCACACCTTTCTTATAGCTCTTATAATATGTCATTCCTACTATGCGACTATCACACAGCTCCATCTTTGCGGTTTCACTCATTGTAGAAGCCTCTCTGAACACTTTTTCAGCATGAGAACATGTATTTTCTTCAGAGGCAATTGAAACATTTGATAGTTATAGATAAAGCCTGAGATTAATGCTTTATTCTTGCAAAAGGCAGGAGCAAGCAGAGGAATAAAAGGTGACTTTGTCCATTGCAAAATTGTGTCTAAAATGTGAGTGAGTGTCATCTTAACTTTTTTTTTTTTTCTTTTCAACAATTGCATTACACCATTAAATGCATAACAAATTGTAATGTTGAGGAGAAAAAGATCTTTTAGAAAAAGGGTGAACATAGAAATAGAGGTGATGTTTAAATCTGAATAAATGCTTCTGTTGGCTGAGGCCAGTTTTGAAGTCAACCTGAGACCAGTGTAGCTGACCTGATCTCAGGTAATGGTGCTCATGGGGTGTGGATGCCCTGTGCAGAAGGCAGCAGGGAAAAGAAACTAGAGGAGTATAGCATGTTCTTCAAGGAAATGTACGTGCTAGCTGTTCTTGAACACTGATTTTTAAATTTTTCTAAAGTTGAATTTTTACACTCTCTGCATAGGATTAGTGTTACTCAGATAAGATGTTTTCCAAGGGGTGGTGGGTGTGTCTCTTCTGTATTGAAGAGCTGCACGCACACCATGTCTGCTTTGAGTATATGGTCTGTCTGCTAGCCCACGTCATGGGCTTTTTATTTTGTCTTCACAGATACAAAAGGATCTGTTCAACACCTATCTATGGCTTTCTGTAAGGCTGTACCTGAAGTTTCCCAAAACTTTAAACTAACACATTGTCTTGTAAGGAAGACACTGTTTAGACTTTGAATTCTCAAATTTCCAGTCTCTGCTTAACCACTCACTGGGCTTCTATGTGAATGCAAAGAAATAGAATTTCCATTTTTGCACATAGAGGAGGAGGTGAAGGGTCTTAAACACTGTCATGCTTAATTTTAAGACAACTAATAGTTGCGTTCCTTTTGGGAAGAAATTCTCATGCTCAGAGTTAAACACAGATGTGAATGTCGGGGCATGATAGATATTGGGAGACAGAAGCTGTCTGCTATCAAGAAGTGCTAAGCATGTGGAGGCCTCCCAGAGACTGTGCAGATTTAGTTTATGGGGCATGCAGAATTCAGCTGTATTGAATGTAAAGTGACATCTCTAACGAATATTTTCCAAGTTTACTGAACATCCTAAGTGCATGTCTTCTGTCGTGTCTAGAGGTTTCCCTTACAGTGGTCCTGTGCATTAATCACATGGGCTGAACTTCGTTGTTAGTGTTAGTATGACGGGACCTATGGAAATATGATTAAGATTGTCATGCTTTTTCAACAAAAATCAATCTGTGAGAGTAGCATTTTATTAAAGAAAGCAACACACCACATATGAAGCTTTTTAATAGAAGGCTTTGTGACTAGCGTGCTGGGTTTATTTGCTTGCTTTAGTGTATCTGGCAGAAAAATCAATATTATAGTGTAACTCAGATAAAAATAGGCAATATATAGTACTTCCCATAGAAGAAAAGAGAGAGGTGGTTCTCAAGTTGCTCCTGCTTTCTCTTCATCTTGCTAGTACATGCCAACTTTATGCTTAATAAAGTATGCTTAATAAAGCCAACTGAAGTGTGAAGTACTTAGTCATGCAACCGGCATTATATTTAACTCATTTGAAGCTTATTCCTCCTGAATCCACCATCTTTTTCATTTGAGCAACAAATTTTTAACAACCCACACAATTAAACATTGATCTCATAAAAAGTCACTCTACAGCCACTTTGTTTTCCCAGCAGTCAAAATTATATAGATAGTAGCATCTTTGCAGGATGGTGGGAGAGGCAGAGAGGACATAAAGAAATGTGTGTATATAGTTGTATAAATACATATATATGATACACATGAGCTGTCATGCTACAAAATATCCCTCTGGGGGATTTTAAATTCTGGTATCGGTCAGTGTAGGCAACATTGCTGGAAGTTTTGCTAAATTCAGCATCTTCTCTGAAGTTATGAGAGCTATGAGAAACCTTAGCTGCCTTTATGCTTGCTAAGCTTTTTAGTAGACCTTATAGTCTGTATGTACTTTCATGTACTTAAAATGGTAAAGAAAATGATGTTCATTGACAGCAGACCAAGGATAACTTTCCTGTAGTCTTCAGACACAACCATATCTTATATATTCAGTGTTAGTAGATTAAATTCAATCTGTATAGGGATGTGTAAAGATTATATCCAACATGGCTATTTTTAAACCTTTAGATTGCCTTGTGCTTTTTACCCCAAAAGAGATTTCTGTTTATTTTCATTGTTTTGTAATTATACTGTAGGGCTCTGCCTGTGCTTTGCTGTTGTGCAGCAAGAAAGTTGTTGTGATGAATGTTTATGTAGTCCAAAGTTAACGTACAGCAAATTGGAAGAAGTTGGCAAAACTATGGAGATATGTTATGTATATGTGTAATATAGTTGCTACCTGCGTATGTATAGTTATTATTTTGTAACAGCAACTAGAAACTGCAGTGCAATCTCTGTATCTTTGTTCATGATACTTTACACAAACAGGACAAATGATCCCAGCCTCACCAATCTGAAGTTTATACTAAGCAAATCACAGATACGGAATCAGGAGCTTGCATAATGTGTATGTGTATGTGTGTGTATATGTGTATATATATATATATATATATATATATGTATATACTATGAAGTGCAGACATTGTACTTATACATTAGTAGGTATGTAATTGTATTTCTTTAAGTGTAAAATTTAAGGGATCACATGTTAAAAAAATGTAATTGCTGAATTTTAAATTACAACTTACAATTTTAATTTTCTAAGCAAGAAAGGCAGATGTAGCTGTACTGCTGTATCCACATATATTGTGAAATATATTTAAATTGTGTGTACGTAGGGAAACAAATGAGAGAACTCCACATTCCAAATATTAAATTACACATTTTGAAGCAGAATAGTGTTTTAAGTGTATGTGCGTATAATGCTTCCTGTCGCTGGGCTGCTCTCCCTGATGGAGTTAGACAGACCCTGCATTTAGTCAGAAATCTTTCAATAGAATGGGCTACCAGATGGGACCAGTAACAATGCAGAGAGGCATCGAACCACCACAGACATTTGGTGCTTAGAATAATAAAAAGACTATAAAATTAGATTAGTTGAGTCTAATTTGGAATTGGTATATTCCCTATGCACTCTCACAGCTCTCAGGCAGATAAAGCCTGGAGATTTAGTACTGTCAGGACAGAGGACTCCAACTTCCAGTAAAAGAAGAAAAGGCATTCTGGGAGGTCACGGAGGGCAGCGCAGTGACCTCCAATGATTTACAGGCCTTTAGCTTAATGAAATTGTTTCAGTGACATGACGGTAAAAGCTCATAATGGATTGGATGCCCTAATGTAATGAAATTACTCCCTTCTGCCTTTAAAAAAAAAAAAAAAAAAAAAAAAAAAAAAAGGCGCAATTAATATTTACTGAGACCTGACAGGCTTCAGTGTGCGGTAGCGTGCAGCGCTGTCAGCCAGCAGTGCCAGAGCCGGAGCAGCGTGGCAGGCTAAGCAGCCCTGCGCCGGGGCGGTGAGCAGGCAACGCGAGGGGGTGGAGGGACCCCTCGGGGCCGGGGAAGCCCCCCACCTGCTCTCCAAGGCAGCTCTGCCCGCACCAGCCAGCCTTCATCCTCTCCCTTCCTTTCTGCAGGCAACTGGACAACAACCAGATCAGCTGCATCGAAGATGGAGCCTTCCGAGCCCTGCGCGACCTGGAGATCCTGTGAGTTGACTTGGCGCTTTGCTGGGGTGGCGGGGGGTGCTTCTCCCCGGGCTGCAGTGCCGGGGGGATCCGGGGGCTTAATCCGCTGCCCTCCCGCTGGTGGGATAGGTAGCGGAGTGAAATGTCACGCTAATTAAACCACAGTAGACGACTTGTCTGTTACCGCTCCCGAGGAGCGGGGAAATCGCTGCTCTCGCTGCTGCATGGAGCAGATGGGGTTCGGCAGTATGCAAAGAGCGTGCGATGGGCACTCGGCAGCCAACAGCAGCCCGGCTCTGCGCAATGTCGGGTAGCGGACGGGTAACAGGTTTGGAGGGAGCAACGTTACGAGGTATCTGACAACTGACCTAGACAAAAAGCTGTTTAAAAGGTGTTTGGTATGTAAGAGGGAGGAGAGACGGGGGCTTGGCAGGATTGTTCAGTGCAATCATTGGCTTTTGGGGAGGATCCTGCTCCGAGGGCTGAAATAACACCACGTTGTACTCTTCCAGTGCCACAAACTTTACACATTGGCTGTTAAAGCTGCAGCACAGGTGATTAAAAAAAAAAAAAAAAAAAAAAGACAGTGGAATCTGACTGTAACAGAGAAAAACTGCTTTAGATATAGAGCACTGCTGTTGTAATGTAAAATCCGGTATTACCTAGAACTCAGTATCAGAGCAAATAATTTCCTTATTACTAACAGGTACTTGTTCACATAAAGAGACCTCTTCTGGAACATAGTTTGACCATATGAACTGGTATAAAGCTTTTCCTGTTACTTGAAAGTTAATACTGCAGAGCTGCAAGCATTAATACATCTGAAAGCACTCGGTCCTATGTCAGAAAGGAATGGTGGCAGCGGATTCAGGGGACAGGAACACTCCTGAATTCAGACTCTTCACATCTGGAGTGAAGTTAATGTGGATGGAGCACTGCAGGTCTACACCTAAATACAGTAGTGAAGGCCCGCTCAGACTGCTGACAAGGTTGCCCTCGAGTTCAGTGGTATGAAACAGCAAATGGTAGGTGGTTAAAGGCTGCACCTGCCTCGTGCAGCCCTGGCAGCTGCAGATTCATCAGACTCAATGCATTGCCTTCAGCGTCTGAGAACGGGCGATACAACAGGCTTTACAAATGGCAATGTGCCATAAACCAAAGTTGTGGGGTTTTTTTTAACATGCATGTGATAATACTGTGAAGTTTTCCCCAAGGGCTGTAGCCACCTTGGACTGATGCTCAAAGGATTTTTGCCGTTGGAGGCAGCAGAAGCAAGTTCTGTCTGCTGAGAGACCTAGGAGTAGTGTCTGTGCATGTCTGTCTGTCATAATCATCCAAAACAGCCGTGGTCCCTCTCCCTCCCAAGCTGGGACGTTGTTATTGATCATACACTGTGTGTTGCTCACATTGAGCTAACAGAGGTATCTGAAGAGTTTCTTACATCAGAGCTTACATTATCAAGTATTGTTTGAATTCTATGTAAATAGTCCTTTCAAGGAAAAGCAGTGAGTTGCCACTATAAAGTTTTACTTGTCTGTGTGGTGAAAGAGTCCACTGTGTGGTGGAAAAAAAGGAAGAAAGGGGAAAAAAAAAAAACAGAACTATATGTTCTCTGCAGTGGGAGAATCAGTCCTTCACTGACACTAGACTGTGCTATAGCTTCTGATACAGTAGACTGGACATAAATGAAACCTTTTTTTTTTTTTTTTTTTTTGTAATATACCAAGTTCTGCAGGCTCTGAAAAAACTGCTGAATATGCATTCCTTTTCCCCAGGATGTTGAATTAGTTTAGTGGTTAATTCTACACTAGGTATTTGTGGGTGGGAGAAGAGGAAAATTTCTTTCCACTGTATAAAGTACATCTTATTAAATTCTTTAATGCATTTTTAATTTTCATCACAGACATACTGCTACAAGACATATCAATCCTAATTCTAAAAAAAAAATAGAAAATAGGATTGATAATATCTATTTCTAAAGTTAGTTTTCTCTCACTCATGAAATTTGAGTTGTATACTTCAAACTTCATTTGATTTTTTTTCTTCAAAGAATGTTTTAGCATTTAAATATCTAACAAAATACATTTGCTAAATGCCCCATGGGATATCATAGCTTTAGTTGTAAAACAGTCATAAATGTAAAAAAGAAAAAAAAAAAAGTTAAATCAATTTTAACCATCAAAGAATATTATCAAGTAAAACCAAAGGACTTCAAGATAACATTTCAGAGCGGAGTTCGCCACTGTATATTTTATGCAGATAGATATACTTATATATTTTAACTCATAGTGCAATATGTAGAAAATATTTAATGATTCTGGGGGAAAAAAAAAAAAAAAAAAAAAAAAAAAAAACCAACAAGAAGTAATTGTCTGTTTGAACAGATTGCAAATGAACCAGATTATTTACTTCTTTAACTTACTGATATCTTGTGACCTCTTTTACATTTACATTTCTGCATCTTTTCTCTACCTACCTGTCTGTCTACAGAATTGTAAATTTCTGTAGATTTCTTGGGGCAGAGACAAAATGCTTAGTGGTACCATAAAAACATTTTGGTTTCTGGATTGCATTCTTCATTCAACCTGAATTCATCAAAAAATATGACTGTAAGGAGTTTGGTGATTTGGTAGATGTAGGAATGGAAGGAAATTGTGCAATTATCCTCCAAATCACAGAGCACTCCATGGTCCGTGTTATTTATTTCTGCTTGTCAAGCAAGCTGTCTTCATTTACTGCTTTTATTTTATTTTTAAAAGTGATAAGTTTCTATTCCAACAAACAGCACTGAAGCAGAGATGAAAATATTACTGGAATTCATTACTAATGTCAGTCCTTTAAACAGCGCACTGAGCTGCTAACTTCATATGGAGCTTCAATCAGACCCAGGCACTGACTGTGGCTCCCAGTACCAGCAGTCTTTTGATCACATCTCTGTGTATGAGCTTCAGTGTTTCAGGGGCCCCAAAAGGTGCCCCTGATCCTGTGATCTGACCTCTGTAGACCATAATACAGATGCACAGTGCTGCTGGTGACTGCGAGTTTGGATTAAAAAGCTGTGATAATGTTGCAAACTCAGTGCTTTGGTGCCTTCTGTTGATTGTCTTTGCCCCTGCAGCAAGGTGAAGATAATGTCTGAGAAATGATGCACGACTGACAGCTTACTTAAGCATCGTTTCTTTGTAGCTTTGGATTGAAGCTGCTTTTGTTCATTTTTGCATCAGACTTTCTGTACTGCTTCCCCTAAAGATTTGTTTCTGTTGACAAGGTAGGGTTTTTCTTGTTGATGTCCCTCTTTTCCCTCCTTTTGTAAGATGGTAAAACATACTTTCTTGGGTTTGTTCTTGCATTCCAAGAGATAGAAAGGTGTGTGCAACCACTAATATAGCAATAGCATGTAGCAGTGTCATGTATTTTTAAAGGAGCGACTCAAGTTATTAATTAACTTATTACCTGTTGGAATAGCAATGTGCAGAAAAGTTGAAATAATTGGTGAGAAACTTTCACGAACTGTTGTTTTTAGTAGAAGGTTTTCTGCTCTGTTTAATTTTTAGTTGTGTCCTCTGGCAATACCTGGCAATAACAGTGTTATTGAGAAATATTTATTACTGTAGCTGTAAGCGAGTTACGATAATTTACCAAAAAAAAAAAAAAAAAAAAGATAAAACCTTCAAAATAATTGTCCACTATTCCCTATGGGGTGTGGCAATAAGACATACCCGTTATAGATTACAAATGTGTTACACCATAGCTTCATATCCAAATGTTCAACCGTGCAATGCATTGGAGATAAAACTAATTCAGAGCTCAGAATTTCACCCTCAGTCTCATTGGATATATAAATAAAAGGAATTAATTTCAAGATGATTCGAAAAGCCCAGTCGAACTGGATAAACCATTATGATTGAGCAAATGATCATGCTGCTGTCATTAGTCTGTTAAGTGTTGAACAATACTTAATTCTTAGGATCCATTTCTCAGCAAGATACAGAACTCAATGTAGCAAATATATGTATTTATTTATTTGTTTGTTTGTTTGTTTGTTTCTAATGGAATAGGTTGGAAACAGTGTGGTGACATGGTAGTAGTGCCATGTGGACAGGATAGAAAGAATTATGAGTCATTGTTGGCAACTTACCTGGAGCATTTTCCTTGTTTAACATTGAAAAGCTGCTTTTCCTCCTACTTTAAGATGATAGCTAATAGAGACGGGAGCTTGAACATCTTTTATTCATTGCTTTTTTTTTTTTTCTGAGGAAAAAAATAATTCTAAACCAAAAAATATTATTGAATCAAGAGCTAATATGAAGACGATTGTTGATATAATTTTATTAAAGAAGATAAATGTGTTCTTGCTTTACAGATCTAGTACTGAAAATCTAGTATTAGGGTTTGCTTGTTAATTGTGTTAGTTGTAGGTCTTACAAATCTCACAGCCTTAAAAAAATCCTCTTTCCTGAGCTTCACCTGCTTTTTGATATGAATGAGCACTGACTGCCATTAAGAGTCTAGCACCAAAATATGCATGCAGGAATCCGCCATTCAACTCTGAGCACTCTAGTGTGAAAAATCATGATAATTCATGCACAAGTAATACTGAAGAAGTACAAGCACAGTCACCCAAATATCCTCAACAGTTTGAAATCATAACTTTAATTCCAAATGAGCCCTAAATATTTTATCTTAAAAAAGAAAAAAAAGTAAGAATAAATGAAAACACTCCACCCTTCCATCTCTGAAATCTTAACATAAAAATAATAATAGTTGAAACCAGAAACTGCAATTGCTATATCAGCATTTGAGTATATCCTTTTTTCCACAAAGTGCTTCTGTCTTGTTTGTTGAATGCTTCCGCGATAAATGTCCAGGAGCATGCAGTGCTACGTGCTGTTTTCTTTCAAACTCTGATGCAGCACCAAATTGTGTTGTGCGAGATACATCTGATCTGCCAGGCCAGTGGCAGTCTGCATCCCCCAGTTCTTCTGCATGTTGGGTAAAGCATCCGTTCCTAGCAAGTATTTTACAAATGCACTATGGTTACTCATGCTTTAATTTTTCAATCCCATGCATTCGTCTTATAAAGGATTGAGTTTCATAAAAATTTTAGTAATATTTGGAATTTCACACAGAGTTGCCATGGATGCATGAGCTTATAATACACTGTTTTTTTTTTTTGTCCTAACAAACTTTTAAGAACTTTTATGAAAATTAATTGTTATTTTCTGTTACAGACGGGATATAATTGTTTCCTATGGTTGTCATCTGTATGCTGAACATCCAGTTACATGATCAGTTTTGCTTATTTGCAAAATGCTAGTCTGGGCATGTCTTCACTAGATAGAAGATTTTTATTTGCCTTCCCAACCTGGAGAGTCAGGGAGCTAAAGTCATGACATAATTTTAAATATATGAGATGTCATAGCTTAATGAAAGCCTGAAAATGCCACACAAATGTGATTTCCTCCTCTATTTTGCTGGAAATTATGATAGGTTGAGGGCAATCAGGATCAAATTTGAACTCCGTAAATTCCTATAACTGATACCAAAATACCTAAATACAATAATGAAAATGAGATTTCTACTAAAAACGTTGTACATAGCTGCTTAAATATGTATTATTACTTATTTACATAAGTATTAACTTGAGTACATTAAAATTAGAATGATTAACCTTTTTATTTTTTAATCCTGAGGTTATATGTTAGTTTAAATGTATGTAAATTAATAAAAAATAGTTAAAAATCTTTAGTTATTTCATCAGTCAGCATGTGCATAGTGTGTGTGCGATAAAAACAAAACTGGAGTAGTTATTGGCAGCGTATGAGTAATTGAATTGTCTACCCAGTAGTTGAAATCCCCAAAACAGGGAACACAGCTTGGATTTTCTAAAAGTATCCCCATTTTCTGTGCACATTTTCTGTGCTCCCAAATACTGCTGTTACTCTTTTAAGTTTTCTGTTATATAAATCAGTTGGTGATGAGAAAGGCCTTTTTTCTGGAGAACTTTTTAGAGAGCTACTGCACCCCAATGGACCCTGATGAAATTAAATAAATAGCTTGAATAGACAGAGGAAAGATGGGGTACTCACACAGTTGCTTGATAAGGAATGTTTTTATTTGCTGACATATTTCCGTGGGAGATCTGGCATCACTGCTCAAGATAGGGAAATGAAATCCGAGATAACCTCTGTTCTACAACTTATTACAAAATGTGAGGTTGGAAGTACAGCATGGTGAAAGGAACACTATCCAGATGGCACCATGGTGACAGGCTTTATATCAAAGACCAGCTGAGATAAAATAAGAGCAGGCAATTGAGGCCCTCTGAAAATCACTGATGCCTGTTACAGATGTAATGTAACTCTGTCTTTATGGGGGGGGGGGAATATATTTGCATAAATTCATTGATCAATGATTTTTCTAATTCTGCAGTGTTCCAGGCATGTCCCAGCAAATTGATGAACATTTCTATCAGTCCTCAGTGTGGGTGCCATATTATATATTGAGAAAATGTTTTTTTCTCTCCTGGAACATATGCAGTATTTGAATCCTGTGCTCATTTTCCTCTCTAGCTCCCATTAGGTTGGAGTTGTTTTGTTTTTTTTTTCCTTTAAGAATAGCCTGGAGCCCTGCAGGCTGCAGAACTTATCAAGATAAGAGCAGCGCCAGGTTAGAATTATTAGTTTCATGAATCACTGACCAATGTGCTTTTTGAGAAAGCCCAGGTTTACAGCTTGCATAGTGCAAGTCCTTTACTGGTGCTGCAGTCACTGCACTGAGAGCCTCCGAAGTCAAAACTCCCTGAGACACAGGGATTTCTGGCAAACATTTTTTCCATGGTATTAATTGTTTCATTTGTATGCTCTGCTCATCTTGTGACCTGGCCTACCTCCCCTTTGACTAATATAGTTTCTTTGTCAGTAATATAGAAGATGTAGAACAAGCATTTTGCCTGTTGAAAGTCAAATGAATGTGAATGACTTGATCCTGGGGACACTCAACTGTATATTTAATGCAGACATACAGCTGAACACCTTATCCAAAAGCTAAGCTGAAGGCTGAGATGGGAATAAAGCTCCTTGCAGATGAAGTTGAGCTGATGATGGAGTTACGAGGGGAAGTAATACGTTCAAAGTAGATGAGTAGTCACTTTATGCCATAATTCACAATTTACTGTGTGACTCCCCAGACAAGCTGGATGTAATCCCACTGGCATTAATAAAGTCTTTTTTGGTTGGGAGAGGAGGCTGCATGATTGTGTGGAAGAGGCTTTGGTGTTATCAACACCCAATACGCCAGGAAGTCCTCAGCCCTACTGTGACACCAAGTCCAAAGCTGGCAGTGAATGCAGCAACTGCCGCTGACTCTGGGGTCAATCACCACAATGCCAATTTAAAACAAAAATTCAAAGCATATAGATTGCCACTTTTCCTTTGCATGCAGTTAAAGGTATTGTTTATGGTCTATAGGCGTATCAATAGTTTGCCTTTTTCAGAGGCTGCATTCACCTCTCCGTTGTGCTGGTAGAACAACAGAGAGGCTCGGAGCTGTAGTCAATCCTTACAGAAGGGAGAGCTCAAACACCTGGTTTCTCTGGAAATAAAAGTTACAATTGGCATGAGAGCTCTGTGTATGAGAATTGTTGGTGTGCCACATCAAGCATTGTGTCAGATATTTAACCTTGATCTGTAGTTGCTGGGATCAGGGTACTATTATCAGCATTTTCCAACATTTTTAGCTTGGACAATAATATTGTATCTGTGATGAATTTGAAATCAAAACAGTATGATGTAGATATTTGGCTTGAAAATGAAGTAGATAATTACATTTACACCTAAACAAATGCATATGCAGAAGCTTCTTATCTAAAATCCAATAGTGTATTTTTTCTGCTATTCACAAGGTTATGCATAAAATACAAGAATATATTTTGGGTGCCTAACACAGACATGTTAAAAGAACGTATGTTTTAATTAGACCTTTATGCTATGACGAAACACATGAAAAATAATTACAAAGACTTTAAAAAGAAAGGTATATGATTAGTGTAAATTACACTTTCTTTACATACCATATCCAGTTCTGTTTAACAAACAAGAACATTTAAGAGCTGCATTAAGGAAAGAAATGTAGAATGATTTTAAAGTAATTTCAAGTCAAATAATCACAATTTCTATGTTAATTTTGTTATCATAAATGAAGCAATTTCATGTTAACTGGTCTGATGCTTTTAAACCTGAATTGTATTTCTTGAGGGGGTGGATAGGCTGAAGGCTTCGTTTCAGTATGCGCAGATGATGGCTGGCCATGTTGTGGTCATCTGCAGATCCTTAGTAGCAAGATATTTTAAAAGGTTGTATGTTTGGTTATCCAGAAACCTTTGTTGTAATGTAGCATGTTGCTCTTGCATATGTTAGAGATATCACAGAAAATAGCTTGAAAGAGCATCAAATGAAGCGGCCAAATAAAGCCACTGAAGGAAATAAAGAACACTACTGCCAGTAATTTTTAAAAAATTGCACATATCCCTCGTCTTCATGGTGCTAGAGGGTGGGAGAAATCTGTGGTTTGCAGATGCCAGACAGGCTGAGATGGGGATTTGCTTGAGGGTAAAACAATAGAGAATGTTGTGGAAGACAGGTCGATGGCTGCGATGAAGGGATATAAGAGCATGCACTGAACAAGGTCTTTGTTCACCAGATTGGTAATTTAGATTTGTTTTCGCCTCTTTTGCCATTAGAATCTTAGATTGTGTGTGTCACCGAAAGTGCTTTTTTGGTGGTGGTCTAGGGAAAAAGGAGGGTGGAAAGGCAGATCTTGTTCGTGGCTTTCAGCTTTGGACTTGGCTACTGCGATCGATAAATTGCCGCATTGCAGCATCTCTGCGACGATGCCTGAAGGCCGTTGAGAAGCCCCCGTTGGTGCAAGAGGAGGCTGTAGGCTGGGCGGGCTCTGGGAGGGGGTAGTCCGCTCCGCACACCCGAGCTTCTGACTGGCTCCTTGGGCAATTTCAGCGGTGTCTTAAAAGGGTTGGGTCCATTTCATCTGCGAGACACCCTGTCTTCCCATCCACGGCTAGGGCGTTAGAAAGCAGGTGAGGTGCTTCAGCTAATACTTAGTGTGAAGCAGTTAGGACAGACCATCCACAATGGCAGTTATATTTTATTTGCTAGGGGTACAGATATTACAGGTGAACAGTCAAATATGGAGAACAATTGACTCCTTTTATGTAGCTGCTTCTTGCGCTCATAGAATATTCCTGAACAAACCGTGAGTGCTTCAAATTTTTCTTCGTGTATATTTTATCTGGCACGTTTTCACTCTGGACTGAACACAAATGAAACACTGTGAGTATTTGATATTCAAATGGTTATGATTTTTTAGCTTTATTGCATATGCATGCATGAATATAAGCAGGTATCGCTGCTTCTCATGGGCAAGTGGTGTTTGGGAGAAATTTAAAAATGGGAAAGGAAGGTGTTTTTAAACATATTGACTATTTTCCTGTGCGATCCATGCAAGTGCTGTCTAATGTATTATTAAAATAAAACTTGATGTTTAATTCCTGATGGAAAGCAGATCCCTTTCCAGCTTCAGCAAGAAACACGTAATTGCCCTTGTCCAGGAACTATGTGTTGGCTTTCTTTTTTTCAAAATAATTATTTTTTCTATAAAAGGTAATTTTTCTTGAAAAATGTTCATACATGCCGGTCTAAGTTCACAGAATGCGTATATCACACGTTCCCTATCATTCATGCAGATTTATATTAGACTGTGCATTAACCTTGACTTAGAACATGTATGAATTGCAAGTAGGGGCATCATGTACTTTTAGAATCTAAAATTATTTTGCAAATATTTGTCTGCATCTCTTGTGCTTTGGGGAGGGCTTTTTGGTGATAGAGGCTCAACTTCCCTCTTTACAAGGTTTGCTTCTTTTCTTCTTCTGTCTGCTGTCCAAAGTGGAGATTGCCTTTGCAGATCCTTGCTGTGCCGTGCCCTTTGCCATATTACCAGTGCTATTAAAAATGTCCTCCTGCTGCACTCTCAGTGGGAATCCCAATGGTATTGGGAACTGAGGGGCAGCCAAGGTGCTGGGCTCCTGAAATTAGGGGGGCTGCTCTGGCAAGGGGAATGATGGGTGTAATTTTGCCTGCAGTACCTGTTAGATTTGCCATTGGAGGGAAACAGAAACAAGGGGTTCTGGCAGCCCACGCTCCACGTATTCCAGTCGCCTGCTTTCTAAAAGGCTTTTATTAAACCTTTTGCACTGACACCCAGACACTGGCTAAACTGCTAACAGGGCCATTTCTGTTCATTGTTATGTTTCTGCCTCACAAGCAGCTGCCATGCTTCACACCTGAGTTTGCCAGCTCGTCCCTCCTTTGGTCCTAGCGGTCACTGTGGGACTTGCAGGAATCTGCAGTCCCGCAGGCAGTGTCGCATTGCGGCAGTCGATGAAGTGGCACCAGGCTGGCACAGGGTGAGTGCCACTTCATCCAATGTTGTAACACAGCCCCTTTCAATGAATACAGAAGTCCTTTTTTAATTTGTTATTCTTTTTCTTTCTTTCTTTTTTTTTTTTTTGTCACTTTTTCTACATCTGAAAAGACAGCCAACTTAGGTGCATCACTTGGAATGTCTTTTCAGGTCTGGGTATGCCAGAAAATGATATGTTAATTATAGTAGTTTATAAGTTCTTTATTTAATTTCAGAAGAATTATACTGTTCCTTTCTAATTCATATTTAATAAGTTTATTTAGAATTTATTTTGGTGGAGGTCCTGAAAGGAAACCACAGCACTCAGCTAACTCAGCGCTGAAACCTTTTACCTTGATCTTGGAAATCTGTATCATGAAAGGCATTTCATCTTGAGCAAATGGCAGAAGTTGCTTGCTCCTTTCAAATTATAGGGTTGAACAGTGTTAGTTTGAATTGGACTGTTTCTATAAGGCTTCTCTAGCATCAGAAAGGACTAAACAGAAGCAACTGTTCAGGCAGGAAGCTACAAAATCCATTTTATTTTGCTAAAGTGCTGATGCATAAAATTCTGCCTTGTTGATTCTTTTTCATCCTTTCCATAAATACACTCCAGTGGGCTTTCAAACCTCCGTATACATAGAAAACCCAATCCAGTTTCCATCGATTTTGACACTGAATCTACAAACTATAGTATCTGAGAAGCAGCCAGTTATGTAACAGCAAGATCCATATTTACTAAAAGAGATCTCTATATAACCCAAAAAAGTGTATTTATTTAATAAATGAATTATATTAAAGACATATATTTCTAATATTATTTTAAGTATACTAATTCATCAGACAAAGGACTTTCAAATGAATCTGCAAATTCTCAGTGAAATTGAACACCATTGTATTTTTGATCCCTCTGCCTCCACTGAAAATCTGTGCCTAAATAAGCAGACTGCAGGAACTAGATTCATTGCCTGTTAAAATCAGCAGCGGTATTTGCACTGACTTCAGTTGTCATTGATCTCAGTATTATGATAATTGTACTTGTTTCCCATAGTTCTAGGCAGTAACATCAGTTGTGGAAATCAAAACCACCCTGATGCTGTAGAACATTTACTCAGTGTTTGCATAAATATTTTTTTTTTTATTCTCTGAGTCCAAATACTTATAAAAAAAATTGTGGATGTAGTTGGGGCTTAGAGCCATAGCAGTCATTCCCAATATGGTGTACCAAAAAATGTGTAGGCTTTGGGAAAACACTTGAGAGAATATTTTTGGTTCGAAAATAAGTAAAGGCAGTACTTCTTATGCCATTTTTGACTTTAGAAAAACAGCCCATTGGAGTATCCTCAATTTTAAAATAAAATGGTTGCAGAGGAATTTTGACCCGTGTTCTTTTGATTTTGTCTTGATGTTTTTATACCTAAATTTCCGTTCAGACCCTGTTGAATATGTATTTTCTGCCTAGAATTATAAGATCTTGTAAAAGATTTAAAAGCTGATTGAAATTTCTTTGAAAAGCTTCTTTAACCCTCACCAGACATGGAAATTAGATGGAAACAGAAGATTCAACTGGTATCTGCATTTTATACAGCTGATAGAGGTGATTTGATTATTTGGGAAAATGGATACGTCCTATTTTCCCCAAAAAAAAAAGAAAAAAGAAAAAAAGAGAAACCTCATTAAGGAGAAGTGAGAAGACATCTCATGTAAGACCACGTGAGTGACAGTTCTTGACTTGACATGTAGCAAAGCTCACAATCAAATGAACAGTGTACAGTTATCCTCTGTATAATCTCACTTTAACTTACTGTGGTTTAGCTCAGCTTATTTTACCTTATTCTATTCTATTATTCTATTTTCTACTTTATCTAGTTTTAGCATATTTTATTAATTTGCTTGTTAGTGTAAGCGAGTAAATTCCAGCACAATTGTGTGTGTGCGCACATGCAACACAAATGCAGAACTTAAAATAATATGAGAAAGGTTTCAGCATTAGTGACCAGACATCAGTTACAAGAATCCTCAATTTCGCTCCCAGTTGTATTTGTACAACAATAGGATCTTTAATTGTACAGACCCAGATGATTTGTTTCTCACTTCTTTTATCCATTCACACTGATTTCTGGTCCCAGGCTCCTTACCCAGATGGTTTGCCCACCGGTTGTTCAGCTGCAGCCCTGTCTTCCTTCTCCTCTGCTCGTAACCCTGGTTCTTGACATTGCCAGTCCCAGAGACTCCAGCCAAGGCACAGCCAAGTCTCTGGGGAGGACAGAGGGACGTTCATTGCTTGGGGATGCAACAGGAATAATTAAAAATAAATAAATAAATAAATAAAGTAAATAATAATTTAAAAAAAAATATTTATTATTTATTTCTTAAAAAAAAAAAAAGAAAGGAAAGAAAAGAAAAAGAACTTCCTATTACAACAACCCAATTGCCCCAAAGCCTGATGTGTTTAGAAGTAATATCATTCCTTCAAGGGAAAAAAAAATCGATATGCCTCAAACATCTGGCCTTTATAATAAGCTCAAATAGCTAAAATCTGAAAGTTAAATGCAAATTAAAATCAGTCATAGAATGGGAAGAATCAGGGAGTTGTAGCAGTAAATGTTTCTGGCTGTTCTGTCTGTAATTCCATACTAAGCTTATTTATTGTATTTTACTTTTTCATACATTTCTAAAAAGAATATTTTATTTTCTCTGTATCCTCAAGACTCATCAGATGTCTGACATCAGCTTCCCAAGCTAATGATGCTAGAGCCTCTCATGTTGCGGTGATGAGAACATTTGTGAGCATATCAGCAAAGACTAATACTAGAACAGAAACCACAAATTGGCAACTAGTTACTTTTATTTATTTCTGTGGATCTTACATGTCACCTGGAGACTATTTAGAAGATTATTTGCCTGGGATAACATTGTGTTTAAAAATAGCACTTGCATAGTGCCAACTCATTTTAGAGCTGGGTACAAATATTGAGACAAAATCCCAGCTGTTATTGCTTTTGCTGCTAATTTGAGGTGTCAGATCAGAGCTCTACTGCTGTATGTCAGTGAATAAGGCCCCTTGTGAGATCATTATGTTTTCTAACAGTTGAGAGTAATGGATTCATCAGTGCAGCATCAGTTGCTTTCATTACATGCCCGCACAGTAGTTGTGGGCTTTAATTTAACCAGGCCATGGGGAGATCAGAGGATTGAATAGAAGAGGGGCTCAGGGCTCATCAGAACTCAGAGATCTGGTCAGGTTTTGTGCCTTGCCTAAAAAGAGCAAATCTTGGATGCCTTGAAAGTCAAGGGTGAGGACAACTGCTCAGTGCTGAGGGATCAAGTGAGTGCCAAAGCCATTTTGCTTTTCCATCAGAGGCCATACAAAGTAGTAAATATTTAATTTAATGCAAATTCTCTCCAATCTCTGTGAAAAATAGCACTTTAAGGCTGTTGAAAATACAGCTCCTTTCTCTCTACAATCTCTAAGTTAAGTACAAACATTAATCAAGTCTTGGTTTTATTACTAAAAATAGCTTTAGATTCAGTCTTTGGAACTGGTACACTGCCCATGCTGTTAGTTATATTAGGTGGTGCTTCAGGGCTGGAAGGGGTCTACAGCTGTCATCTCCTGTCCAACCCCTGTTGGGAGCATCCAGCTCCAGCTCCATGCCGGTCCAGACCTCCGCCCCCCTCCCTCCCCCTCAAGGCTCTGGGCTCTGAGAAGTTGTCCTTTTGTCCCAGCAAGGCTGCTGGGCTCCCTTCTAGCTCCACTGGCCATCTGGGGTGAGCTGCTCAGAGGGAATTTTTGCATCAATTCACCCACTTTTAAACAGAAACAACGTTCTCAAGAAAACTATTTACATGAGAGCTTTAATTATGCTTGGAGATGCCTTGGTTAAGTCGTAATAAACTTTCCAGTCTCATCTACTGAATGTATAGTTGCACTGGGGATAGGAAGCAGGGAAACCATGGCAGTTAGGGGAGAAGCAGTAATCGGAGATTATAACAGCAATTCACTCTTGGGAATGCTACCAGCCTGCAGATAACACCATTTGTAGCTATCCATTGCATGCACATAGATAATAATCTTGCATTACGCCCAATTACATGGTGTTACGGACACACAACACACGGATTACATATACAGCCAACGAGCATACTGTGATAAAGCAGCGGTGTAATTGAAGGAGACAGAAGGAAATGTTAGACTTGTTAGTGCTACCGGTGCTGCAGGGCCTGAGATGGCTGTTCCCAAGCAGCCGTGCTGTTTCGCTTCTCTGCTGCAGGGTACAGCCACGCGTTTCAAAGTCTCTTTCAAAATACGGGTTTATCACACCATGAGGGAACTCAGCACCTTGTTCTTTCTGCAGCATGTTGAGAGAGTTTTGAGCAGGAAAAAACAAACAACAACAACAAAAACGTTGTGAAGCCCAAAGACACACCAAAGTATGTACTGCCAAATGAAATGTTTGCAGGATTCCCGCTATTAAATGATGTATTTTAGAAGCCGCTAAAGAATCTCTAGTTTATAAGGGTAGAAGACATTCAAAACCAAAAATACATCTAACTCTTTTTCAGATCTCTTTCCTTTTACTTACCAGTAGTTGTCAGTATATAGCACAATGTTAAGCTTGTTTGTATGCTTATTTTTTTGTGTACATTCAGATTTTCTTTCTCTGGTGGGTATGAATGTGTGTGGGTCTAAATATTTGTGGCTGAAAATTTTGAATATATTGCAAAACGTGACACAAAAGAAGCCTGGTGCATGTCAAAAACCTGCATGGCCAACACAGCAGACCTCTGGTAATGGTGGAAGACGACTATTACGGCTTGGACAAAAGTGTTAATCAGAAATTTAATCTACCATATAATTTCTCAATTTAATTAGCTGTTTGTGCTAATCAGCTGCAGAAATGGAATGTGAGAGAAATTCAGTCCCTGTTGCAGTCAAAGAACATAGGATGTCTTTAGCTGTGCCCTAAAAAGACAGGTTTTCCCCATCTCTTTTAACCTAATCCATTCAGACTGTAAACGAGAAGCATCACTGTGGGTATTGTACCGATGTACAGCTCATGATGTGTGTCCATTACAAATATGTCTTGTACTTAGGAAAATGGATATTCGTATAGTGGTTTTACCATTTGCCAATGATAAAATTTATCTTTTTTTTTTTTTTTTAGTTTGGGATGTAGTAGGTATTTTTACTGTCATCAGTGTTATGTGCTTAACAAAAACAAACAACCCTCCTACATGTTTTCCCACATGAAATGTGACCGTAAAATGTTAAGATGGTTGCTAACTTACATTGTACTTAACGAAGTACTAATTGAAGAAATGAAATAGTTAATATTTCAAATAATTCTGTTATGTTGTTTAACTATTTTCTGACATCATTGCCAGAAGATCCTTTTCTAGTATTTAAGTGGAACAGAGCGGGTAGATGTATTGTAATGAAAGTATTATTATTCCAGATGAATAAGTCAGCAGTCATTCTGATATTCATTATATGCTCTTAATTATATCACTAATTTAATTCCAAGTAAGAGAAACAAAATCTCTGTGTACTCTGTAATTTAAAGAATTGAGAGTGTTTAACTATTGATCTGACAGCTTCTTTGAATTACTCCAAGGAACATGAAGGGATGCTTACAGTTCCTGAGATTTTTAAATATAGCACTTGTATAATTAGGGGGATTCAAAATTTAAATCCATTCCTTTTTTTATTTTTTCCAAAAGTATCTTCCATAAAATCTGTGTGATTTCCTCTAGTATTAGGAGTAAGTTTTTTCTCTAATGTAGGCCTGTTCAAGAGTGTGAAGAAAGGACTAAAAACTAATGCATAAATATTATTTAAAAGCAAAACAAAGAAAAATAATAAATCATATACGGGAGTGATTTCTGCAGGTTAATGATTTTAATTTAATTAAATTTAGTGTAGAATTAACAACTCTCTCAGTGAACTGCAGTGGTGAATTTGGAGCAAGGCAGAAGAGAAAAAATGCAACTGTACGCGGTTAAATTTGCACAAGAACTTTGAGGAGGGAGGCAAATAATTGTTTCCAAGTTGTGGCAGGATTGCAGAGTGAACATTTTTTCCTTTACAAAAATCTGATTAGTCAGGGCTATAAATCAGCATTTTTCTTCAAATGGAACAATGAGGCACCATGCGTGCTTCTAGCCAGTTTGGGCTACTGGCAGAAAAGCAGAGCAGTTCCTCTGGGGTTGTAAATTGAAGTCAGTAGGACCGTGACAGTTCATACTGGTGGAGGATGTACCACCTCGAAGGTTGCTGATCCCACGTTATGCTTCTTCCAAGTAGTCCTTTGAGGATCCTTAGGACTGCTGCAGTCTGCTTCTGCTTAGCTTGCAAGATCTTACAAGGATCATGGCCCAAGGTGGGAAGTTTGCTGGCATAAATAATATTGTCTATAACCTCAATTTCCTGATTCAGCATTTTGGATGTGAATAGTTTACAGGGAGAGGACTTCTATATGTAGTGCTTTTTCAAAGGACAGGGCTCTGGAAGAGGTGGAAGGCGTAAGGCTGCGGAGAACTCAGCATCACACAAGTTTCCCCCATACAACATTGAAGGAGTTTGGAGATTCTGCAAGTTTTATGTTTCTCACAGCTTCCTGATGTTTGTACATCTTTTTCAATGGATTTGAATTGTAGAGGGATAGAAATGAGAACAGGGCATTGCAGCTGCCAGGGAGTGACTGGAGCAGAAGTTATTCTTACTTTCACATGTTAAAAATGCTATTATGTTGTGTGCCTTCCCCTGTCAGGACTCATACTCTTAAAAATCATTGCTGGGATAACTTCATGTGTGTAACAGAAAGTTTTGCAAAGTGCTTCTAGGGCAGTTCTCTACCTGAAATGTCACTATTTAAAAACTAGCTGCACTGGAGCTGTGCGTGCTGCACACAGAGCAGCAGGGTTAAATTGCTTCAGCTACAACCAGGCTGTGTGCAGGTAGCTCACTGCCAATTAGTGCCCTTTGCAGCATTTGGCCTTCTTTGTCCTGAAATAATTGCTGTTATCATAGATGTTTTATTGACTTCATTATGGTTAACATTTAAATATCAATGAAATAATATATTACTAAGTCATCTGTGTAATAGTTACCAGTTAGAGTTATCCCTGAAATTTTTGTTTAAGTAATATATTAATTCAGCTTGGCCATAGGATTCTTAGAAGGAGGGTTATTTATTTGTTAATGAATTACAGGAAGCTTTTGTTTGCTGGGAGCAAAAACTAAGCTGCCATCATCTTATATTTTGCAAGTAGAAATACTGTGTGTGATTAGAATAACATTTTGTCTATTAAACATAAATATTTTAAGAAATGTAAAAATATTTTGCATTCATAAAAACACAGTAAATGCTGACCTTTCCACATACAGATGAAAAAGTACACTGGAGGACAGGGATATGTTCTGTACCCTCAGTGCAGAGGGAAGCTTGCTGCCATATTCTGTTCTGCCTGAATCCAATCCGCACCCTTCTGAAATTAATAGAAAGTCTCCTTTGAATTCCTTTGGCTTCCATTGAATCCTGTAGTGCCCTGCGTGACCTATTCAGACATCAGCTATGTGTATGTGATTTAATTATTGTGAGCTGACTTTACACGCAGCTGCGGTTTATCAGTGTACCTAAAATCTTACGACCAGGTGCATAGCTCCTATTTATGTAGCAGGTAACTGAGGCAGGGGATGAATTACACTGTTAAGTTTGCAGAAAAAAATACTGGTGCGATTAGAAAATCGATTTGTGAGTCCCATTTGAACTTCCAAACATGCATGCGATGCAAATAGCAAATAAATATACCTACTGAGCTGTGGGTGTGTTGATGTGAACAGAAACGTGCCCTTATAAGAGGTTTTGTTCACTTTTTAAAATTTTGTTGTACATGCTTGTTTTGGCTGACTGTTGACAAAAGACTTTGGTCTTGCACCATTAAGGTAATCAAGTAGTAGCAAAGGTAGTATGATATAATCTAATTTAACTTTAATCCGTTACTGTTGTGGATGATGGTTTTGCCGAGTGATTTTTAGGCAGAACTGTAAAATGTTTTTAGACTGGTAGATGACCAGAAAGACTAGTTACCTTCAGTAAATCATTTCAAGTGTTTTCGACTAAATGTCCTTTGAAAATGTGTAGCATCAAAACAACTGAATAGTTCAGGAAAGGTAATGTGCCTTCAGCAGTTACTTTCTTCACCTCATACACAGATACAGGACTGTCTTCTACCAAAGTGGTCCTGTAGAGTGCTGTGGCCTTCTGTAAAGCAGGGTTTGCTCAGTGCAGTGGTGCTATGGGCACCACGCATTTTAAATAGGCAGCTGTAGTCAGCGGCAGGAGCTGCCATGCGAGGACAGGGAGAGAGTCCACCATCAGCCCGATCAGTTCTCATGACAAATGGGGCTTCTGTATTTACAGATTTGGAGCACTCTGAGCATGGCAATTATGCCCTGTTGGAGTGCTTTCCATTTCCTGTGCCATCTTGATCAACTTTATAGCTCCTAATTTGCTAGAGAGTCATTGATATAATTAGGAGCGACATAAATGGGAGCAGCACACGCAGCTGATGATCATCTAGTCAGTTCATTTTTCATAAGAAGCATTAAGAGAAGGGGGGGCTATCCCTACCAGCAGCTGAGATCACTTTTCTTTAAGCTCTTTCTCCTTAAGCTCTGCTTTGATAGAGTAGCAGAAATCCTTATATGCCTGGGTCACGACATACTTTATTATGTCCATGGTCCATCCCACTATCCAGATATTTTTTTCATAAGGAAACCAAAGAAATAGAACCCATCCATCTGTGTTGTTTTCAAAAAGTCTGTTTGAGCTGGCTGTGTTAACAAACCTATGGGAGTCAACAGCTCTCCTCTGGAGTCAGAGAGTACTTTGAGTCCAAAGCTTTCATCTTGTAGTATACAAGTCTGATGTTTCTCCACTCAAGTTGCACCACGTTTTCAAGCAAAGTGGCAGCTTAACCAATAAGTCTGGATCTTTTTTCATAGTGAGTAAAAATTCATTTAGCACGCTCCTTGGTACTTGGACATGGTAAACAGTAACTCTCCTCTGTTTTTATGCAGCTATTTGTTATTTGCCCTGAAAATATCTTTCCTGACATGTCACAAATTGTTTTAGATACTGGTCAGCATGTGTTACTGCTGGCAGCCTGGCAGATTTATTATAAGAGTTGAAGCAGCTTGTTTCTGTAAATGGTGTGTTGATGAAGAAATGTAAATAATTGATCATTGTTATTCTTTTTTCTCTCTCTCTCTCTTTTTTTTTTTTTTTTTTTTAACAGTACTCTCAACAATAACAACATCACCCGCATTCCTGTTACCAGTTTCAATCATATGCCAAAGATCAGGACTCTGTAAGTATTATCTTTGAATATAGTAATAATGGGAGTATGCCAACCCTTTGAATTTTTGTCATCTTGTGATAATCTTATTCCAGTCCCTTCTAGATTTGACCAATTCAGTGCACTTTTGAGGAGTAGGTTCGCTGAACAAACCTGACCCTGTGAGAGCTGGGGTAGGCCGGGCAGGCTGGGCCATCCCAAGGAGACGCCTCAGTGGGGCAGCCTCAGCCACCTCAGGGACAGGCTGAGGCTAGGCCAGGCCAGGCCATCACCCCATGGCTGGGGACAAGCTCAAACCAGGCCCATGGCCGGGCAGGGTGGGGTGAGGCAAGGGCCCTGGTGCAGCCCCAGGCTCACCGAAGTGGGGCCCTGGACTGTGGCATGGCTAGGGAGCACTCTCACAAAACTGTGAAAACTGATCAGTTGGATCAAATTGCTTAATTGTGTTAATATCCCGTGTTTAAATCCTATTTCTTCATTTCAAATTCAAATATTAATTTCTAAAACAATAAAATTTTTGAAAGAACTTGAAAAAAGTTTCTTTTCAGATGTGTTCTGAAACAAAATGTCACTGTTTCTGATACTTTCTTTTTTTTAATAAAAACTTCTCTTACATCAAATCAATTTTTCTACAGCTGGGCATTATTCCATTGGAAAAGCTCTGATTGGCTTTAATAGAACAAAATACAAAGACCATGAAATTAGACTGTGCATCTGTGCAGTTTAGCCATAGCCTACCAAAAGGATTTTCTTTAAATAAAATATTCCCATCATTTCCTTTAGGATATATACAGCTTCAGAACAAGTCATGTGTAAAGAAAGTCTCTTTGTTTTGTATTCCAAAATATGAAACCAAGGTATATTTACTCTTACAAGCAAAGAAAGGGAAATAGTAACCAGCCTGCTTTATTTTTTTTCATGCCAAAACATGAAATGAGGCAGGGATACTGCATATGTACATGTAAAATCATATTAAGTAAATTAGCAGAACTGAAGAAAATGCCTCTTACGCATGGTAGTCTATGTAAGATAACCTCTGATTTATTGATTAAATGGTGACATTCATAAATCTCAATGTAACAAATTAAAAGAAAACGAGATGTTTTTCTTTTAAAAGAGAATGGATAAAGGAGATAAAGGTAGGGTTATGGTTCTTGGAGTTTTGCTTTTTCTCATTCAGCCATAGTCCAGAAAAGGCCTCTTCAGATCAATCAGTCTTGTCTGTTACCAGAGCTCAATGCATTCTGCCATTTTCCTTGTAGTTTAATTTCGGAGATGGCTTTGTATATAGCTCCCTGGAGGCTTACACTGACTAATCCCCCTCTGCTGTAATTAAGGGAAGAAAATTTAAAGAAAAAATAACAAAAATAAACAAAAAAATAAAAAGGAAGGAAGTCATAAATAGGATTTATAAAGGGAAGCTTTTATATTGAATTCTGAGAGCCACATTTTATAGGACATGAATGCTGACTGACTCTAAAAGGATTTGCTGAAAATTTAATTTAAGGTCTGTGGCTAAAAGGGCACCTTTACAAACTTGCATTTGTATTCATTCAACTTATGTTCTGTAAAGGTAGTTTCATCAATATTAAGTGGCATGTTTTAGTCTCCAAAGATTACCAAATAACTTGTAGTACCCTCTTTAGCAGTGCAATATAAGGATTAAACAACGTACATAGGCAGGTGGAAATACAGTAAAATGTTTTATTATTTCCTTCCTTTCTGTATTTTCTTCCATCGGTTTCAACAGAGGCAGAAAAGTCATCAAAATAGCAATTAATATAGGATAAACAAAGGATTCAAATAGTATTTATTAATTTCTTCAGCTTCTTCATATTTAAAATTCTTTCTCTCTCCCTGAATCATCATTTTTCACAAATAATAATTTATTAATTATAATTATTAGTAAAGCAAGTTTGGATAGCTAGATATTAGCACTTTCTGAATATCTTCTGTTCAGAGTTATGCTAATAATGTTTAGATTTAACCATGTTTTGTTGAAATGCATAGTAATACTGGAACAGCTAGCATACATAAAACTGATGAGCTTTTGTTTACCCATGTAAAATATTTATATGAGGATATTTTTCAGGTGATACTGTAATACTTCCTCTAGAGAATTCTGTTTCCTCTCTGGGCTCTATTTCACATGTTAACCTGTTACACTTGCATTAGTACCCAACCTCAGTGAAAAGTTTGCATGAAAGGAGAAAGCTCTCTGAGGCACAGTGGCTGAATAACACCTACTATTTAATTTATTGGTTGTTGATGCAAATTCAGATCAAATGGATAATCAGTAACATTCATTACAGTTTGGTGACTCCACAATTTTCTTTAAAAATGATCATCAGTTTGTCTACCTTCTCAGAAAGCCTCACGTTTAGACGTGCTTTTAGAAGGCCTTGTAGAGAATCCCTCGTCTGAATGTTACTCAAGCAGGGTCAAGCTCCTTTTCCCATCTAGTTGTGTGGACAATTTTCCCTCTTTACACACTATCGAGATCCATTAGCAGGATATTTGGGGCTGCCTGTGCTGCAGCTGCCTCTGCTGTGTTGGCTCTGTGGATAAATAGCTTTTTCGTCGTGGCTCTCAAAACAATCTGCTTGTTTAAGAAGAACAGAGAAGGAAAAATAAAAAGCACATTCAACTTGAACATGACCTCTTGCAGGTGGAAGTGCTAGTAAGATTTGAAGCACTTTAAGAATTCTTTATAAGAATCAGCCCTTCTGTGGTAACCTTCTTTATTTAACCGTCGTTTCTGGTGCTAAGTTTCATTGATCTTTTAACCTTGATTGGAAGTGACAGGAGTTAGTTTTCATTGATCTGCTTTCCTTTCTTGAAACAGCTTTATTTATGTTAAAACATGTCCCTCATACTTATTTGCTTAATGGTAAGTGTCCTGTTGTCTCTGCACTTGTGAGTGACTGCTGAAATTAGTAATTGCATCACTTATTTTTTTATTATTATTATTTTTATTTAAGCGTAAACTGAAAATGGAGTGAATCACTTCAGTGCTTTTCATGTTCATAGAGAATTGGAGCTTTTGAAGTACTGTGAAAAGTCTTTTTGTGTCTGTATTCATTAATATAATTATCAGAAACAAATTCTAGTAAGCTGCCTTGTTAAGCTGGGCAGGCTAAATGGACTCCTCTCTAAAGCAGGCTAGAATACCAGCACACACAAAAAAATTGAACGAATGAAAAGGTAGGGGTCTGCTGAGGCAGATGAGCTGGCGAAGAGGTAACAATTCACACTACTAAAATGGGAAAAAAAATGAATCTAGTTATATGAATTTATGAAGGGGGAAGCCTCACAGAAGTGGAAAGATTCCCCTTTTGCAAAATTGCAATTTTATTACTGCTGCCTGCCTACATCCATGCCTGGGATGCAGGGAGCTGCATGGGATGAGCATGGTTTCAGTTCCAGAAGGAAGATGACTCTGAATGTCATTGTTGACTGCTGGGATGGGATGGGATAATAATTTGAGGATTTAAATGAAATGCTTACGAGAAAATTAGAACATCACTGGCTAGATGATCACTGGCTAGATGATACTTGTTGTCCTTTCTTTGTAAATGTATTTATTTGCTTTCATTTGACACAAAGTGTTCCAGGCAGCTTAATGAGTCACAATAACAAAACATTTCACTAGAAATCTAACTTACTGCAGTGTCAATTAAATAGCTTTAGAATCTCTTAAAATAAATAAATAAATATATATTTTTTTAGCCAGCCTTCTGAAACAGTTACATTTTGCGATGCTCCTGGCAGTCTAGAGCTTTCCATCTCCACAGAATAAGCTCAGTTCTAGATTTGTGGCCTTCTACGGCACCTCCCACCCCAGCCACGCAAATCTGAGGCCTGTCAGCTGGGGCGCCGTGGCGACTTGTGCTGAGGCCTTGCCGTATGGAGATCTCACAGATAGACAGCTAATTCCTTTGGTGGATGGATAAAGCTCAATCCTGTGCACAGCAATTGTGTTTTTGTTTTGTTTTGTTTTGTTTTTAATGTAATGCCTGTAATATGAGTGAATAATGCTTTGTCTAACCATTTCTGACAGGATTTTCCATCTGTTTTATCATTTCAGCTTTGCTATAATGGTGCAAATGCATGACTCATTACAAGCAATGAAATAATTAATGTCCTGGGCTTTTGTTTTGACCTAAAGTTTGGTAGCTATTAAAAGTACCAGATTCATTCATGATTTTGCAGATTTATTTTTTTTTCCAATGTGATAAGGCTTCTGGAAGTCTCCAGTGCCAGGCGTGAAGCTGGGAAGGGAGCCACAGGTCCATGCACGTCCGTGTGCCATGACCCTGTCATGGGCCCCTTCTTCATCAGGAGATGAAAGTTCCTGTCTGGAATCTGAATGCTTGACTTAAATTGCCACACTAAAAGGGGCATCGCTGAATTTTTACAGGCAACAAAAGATCATGCAACATCTCAATAGCCTCTGGGGAGAAGACAGAAAAATTACCTATCTCCGGTTTTTCAGCCTGGCCTTCTTGTTTATTCAAGTCATCCTTTTAATTCACCCAGAGCTATCTCATTCATGTAGTTATTTCTGATATGAAATCACAGGCAAAGTGATTACTTGTAAGCTTCCTAAATTCAGTTTGTTCTTTTCTCTAGAATGGTCAAGATTATATGATTATAAAAAATAGTTCCAATTTTTATGTGGGCATTTTCTTGTATATTATATGGCAAAGTAGACATTGGACACCTGAGTGAGCTGGAACCAGTAACCTGCAATGACCTTTTTTACACTGTAGAGAAGAACAGACAGATTTCTACTTGTTATGTGCCTTCTGTTAAAGCATTGCTGGTAATTTTGGGGTGCTTCCCTCTGTTGCAGGCGGCTCCATTCCAACTTCCTGCACTGCGACTGCCACCTGGCATGGCTGTCTGACTGGCTGCGGCAGCGGCGCACCATCGGGCAGTTCACGTTCTGCTTGGCGCCTGTCAACCTGCGGGGTTTTCTTGTGGCGGAGGTTCAGAAGAAGGACTTTGTCTGCTCTGGTAATGATACCAATTATTCATTTATCTATCAGCTGATGCTTTTATATTCATATTCACATAAAAACAGTGAATGGAAAATTATTATGTTGCATTTGAATGCCATTCTGTAGTAATGCTGCTTTGTTTTAATCATAGGTAAACTGTATGATAATAGATCAAGTTGTTATTTTTTTTCAGCTTTATGTGAATTATTGGATTCCAGTTAATAATTCATTTCTCAAATTATTTTTTACTTCTGTATTGGCAATAATATCAACATGAGAAATCAGCTAAGTGGAGATAATTTAGTATTTCTCAAGGGAAGAGCTCGAAAGCTGAATAAAAAAAAGAAAAGGAAATAAAAAATTCTAATCAGAGTCTGTTGATATATGAATGCATTATGGAGTAGCAGGGGCAGATTTTATACCAGGGGCTGAAGGAGGAAGGTTCTTCAGCAGCCAAAGCATTTCACAGTTCTACAAGTTTCCTTGTAGATAAACACGGCCAACTCACAAACCATGTGTCTATATATTGGGCCTATTCATCAATTCTCTGGATCTGCAGTTGGCTTTGTGATAGAAATGCATTTTCTTATATAAGGAAAAAAAATATATAAAATTGGAAAAAGAAATATTGAAATTTGGCTGAAAGGAAGAGATCTGGCAGAGAAAACGCATGCCAGTATGTATGCTGTAAAAAAGAAGGGAAGATATTGGACACAAGCTTAGAGACAGTTTTGCAGGCAAAATGGTAAAATTTGCAAGCCTACAGCCTGTGAGTGAGATAGAGACATTACAAGATGCACAGAAGCATGCACCATTTGTCTGCTATCCAGAGCTACTGGTGGTGACAGCAGTCAGGCTAGCCGAGCACTTTGTGGGCTTAAGAGATAAGCCTAATGCATGAAAGCAGTATGAAATAGGGAAGAAAGAGATACAGTTATGGTCACTTCTGTCACTAAAAATTACAACTGCAAACACTGACCTGGATCAAACAGAAGATGAGCATGGAGGTTTACCACATGAACACTCAGCAGCTGTATTGGTGTCAAGCCTGTGTAAGCGTCTGTAGAGGATAGATACCTCCTAATGTATATTTTAAATTAATTCCCTATAGATTAGTCAATCAAAATAAATAACAACTTAGCAAGTAGTAAGCTTTGGCATAATAAGCCTGAAAACCCCTCGGCTCATCTTGGATACTTGAGTTAAAGACAAAATAATTTAGTTTGTAGGGAAGTTTTGTTGTACTTAAATGTACTATACCTGATATTAAAGAACCTACAAAAAGATATACTGACTGACTTGACTTACCATTTCTTTTTAGGTATATATGTAAACATGTAACTCTTTCAAAAGTTAGTAAATATAAGAACTATGTGACAGGCTTCTTAATTTGTTTTGCTCTTGTATGCTTGTTTTTGTTTACTTGTATGTTGCCATCTAAGTGTCTGCTCCCTAAAGCAGTATCCTCTTGATGCAGAGGTTGGCTGTCTTTTGTGAATAGTTTCACTTACATGTGAAGTCTTTTCACTTACATGATTGTCTTCACTTACAAAGAAAGAGAGAATTGGTGGCACTTTGAGAAGCTTTGATCTCGAGCTTAATTATATCATAGATGCTAAATTAATGTCCAGCCCTGGACATTTGCAGGAAGTGCTATGGACATGTGGAAAATGAAGTTGTGCACCAGTGATTTTTGTGGCATGATTTTCAAGAGTGCTGAGCAAATTCTGTGTATTTATGGACATTTGAAGATGCCCAGAATATCTGAAAAATATATTAAAAACCAAAAACAAATGAAAAAAACAACACATTGAGAGCTGAACTAAAAGAAAAGTTGAGAAAGTTAGCAATCTGAGGAGAGGAAGGATAAAAATAAATGGATAAATGAATTGAGCTATTAGTAGACTCTCATTTTACCAAAGGGGTAACCATAGCATGTCTGTCTTATGAAATGAAGTTTCAGATGGGGCATGCGTTCAGTTATTTGGATTTATGATATAGTGATCTGAAAGAAAAAAAATGGTTTAAATCAAGAGGAGATAATAACTGCTGAATGAGAAATGTAACATAGACAGAACTGATCTAAATGGACTTTTCTAGGCAGACTATGACTTCCAAAAGAGAAGAGGTTGTTTAACAGTTCAGTTGCCTGTTCAACCAGGAATGTAAAAAAAGATCTCTGAAAATTGCCCTGCTTTTTTATTAAAACATAAATTAATAAAAATTAAAGGAAAGAAGCTTCCAGTGAGACAGTTCATCAGCTGTATCCCTTAGCCTTCATCTGGGAAATTACATATACTGAAAAAGCAATACTTTCGAAGAGCTCATTTTAGTATAGGATTTAGTAGGGAACTCAGCTTAGTAACTGCTACTTGCACAAAATCCTACATGGATAACCAGTTTAAAGAGAATATAAATCTTTCCTGCTCCTTATTATGGGTCTTATTCCTGATTTTACAGCTTAATTTGTTCGTGTTTGACTATGAAGTTAGACTAGGACAGGAGGTGAATGGTGAACTGAAATTGTCCCTCTGCAAAGGATTTTTATACAATTTAAGATTATATGAATGACCATAACTAGCCTCAAGCTGGCAGTGAAAGCTTCTTTGCATCATACTTATGAAGTGCTGAAATACAGTGTGGTGAACTACTCTGTTTTAGTACAGGCTCAGCATTTCAAGTGCTTGTATTTTTTATGGCAGTGGAAATATCATCATAGGAAAAGAAAAGTCTCATTTTTTCCTCCATTGTAAAATGGGGTTCATCAGAGCATTCCAGTTCAAAGTTTGTACTGTTGCAGTCTTCAAAGGAGAAAGAGAAGAATGAAATAATGTAGGGAAAGAAATATGTGTGTGTGTGTGTGTGTATATATCTTCCGGTTTTTCAGCCTGGCCATATATGTGTGTGTGTGTGTATATATATATATATATATACACACATATATCCTTTAAAAACTGATTTGTGATTGTTCTCTGAACACTATGTAAAAAATATTTTTTTTACATACTTTTACAACAAATATTGCTTAAAAAAAAAAAAAAAAGTAAAAAGTTTAAATGCTACATACCAAAGAATAATTTAAGTTGGAAAAGAAAATGTGAAACACTGATAGAGCTGTGCTACAACTGGAAACCAAGTTTTTTGATTCCTTCTGGACACAATGCTACTGGTCCTGTATGGAGATGTTTATAAGCATTAGGTACAAGGTCTCTCAGGAGAACATTGCTGAAATCAGAGTTACGTGCCAATACGCTGTGAATTCAAAGTCTTTTTTTTTTTTTTCAAATAATATTCTTCAGCTCTGCACATAAATTATAGAAATGTTAATTCAAATGGCACTTATAGGCAAATTGTGAGCAGTGGAACAGCTATTCACTTGGTCATGCCCATGAGCATTTGGCTCAGAACTGTAGGTAAATGTGTAGGATTAAATAGTGTTCAGTTGCCTGGAGAAAGGTTTGCAAATATGGCTAACTGTATTTGCGTTGCATAGGAGGCAGGTAAAAAGGTCATTAACAGAACTGAGCAGGGTTGGGACTAGGCAGCCCCTCACCACTGGGAAGAGCACAGGGTGCTTCTGGCAGTGCCAGAGCCGCTGGCTGGATTTTTCAGCAAGTTGCCTCTCCTTGTAGGAGTCTCTCTCCTCTAGAGCCACCCTAGACAGAGCAGCCTTCCTGGGCCTTTGTCTTAAAGCCATCTGCTCCCAAAGAAATCTCCACACATATGCTTTCCCCTGCACAGGTGGTTATTGAACTCTGGGAAGTGTTGGTGAGCCAGTCTCCTACAAGTGGCAACTTATGATGCATGTGGCACCATGTGATGAATGCCCCAGCTGATGAACTGCAGATAGCATGGTATATTTCTGTTCTCTTTCACTGCCCTAACATTGCAATTGCATCATTGCTGTTGCAAGAAAAAGGGTATGCTAGGCAGAGACTTGATGCCAGTCAGAATACTTACTGCATTGTGATGCTTGAGAACTGTTTGCTTTTATATTCCCTTAATTAGCAGAGAAGCATCTGAGCTTGCTGATCTGAGCTTGCTGGCTTATTCTTAGTACCTCTTAGAGCCTTCCATTTTTTTGCTCAGATGAAAGTCATGCTTCTTTGCCATGTTCAGATGTTTCACTGCTGAACTGGTCTCTCTGTCTCTTTGTCCTATTCTGCTTCCTCTCTCCCAGCCCCCTTAGGATAGTAATTTTATTTCACTTTCCTCTCTCATGAGTTTGGCACAATCAAAGAGCCAAGCAAATTATGGCTCCCTCATTTTTCTTTGACCTGCTCTTTACTTATTGATGTTGAAATTAATTTACATATTGATCAGTTACGTAAGCGATTAAGTGTTTTCTCACTTGCATTTGTGCATCTGTAAAGCTTTGCAAACTGAAGCAGTGCGTTCATGAAGTAACAACATCAGCAGCACCTTGATCTTTTCAGTGCTCTGTGCAGGACCAACTGATTGACCCATCTGAGTTTTCTTAGTGTTCAATCACTTTGGTTTTCTTGAGTATATGCATGAGAAAATAAATATGCACCTGAACTGCATATCCAAGAATAAAGCAGATGCATTCAGAAAGCATTATAACTCACCCTGTAGAGTTACAACGTGTAGATGGGTAGCATGTTTCAACCACTGCTCTCCTCGGCTAGATGCATCCAGAATAGCTCATTTGAATGGAGTCAGTACTCAACTGGTTGCTTGCAGGAGGGACTGTCTGGTAAATAAGCAGAAAGATTGTGGGTTGATTTGGTGGCTGTTGGGAAGAAGCTGATTTTTCCACCATACTGTTACTGCCAGTTCTGAGGCAGTATGTTCGTGTTGGTGTTGGCCCTGAAGGAGTATGTTGGTACAGATTTGTTTTACTTCTGCCAGTACCTTCAGGTATTTTGCAGTGGGCAGCATTTACAGTGGAGTATGAGGACTGGATAAGATTTCCTAGAACAGACCAGAAATGTTTATTTCCAACAATTAATGAAATCATGCTTTTCTGGTATAGGAATCACCAGGTTATCATCAGGTTCTAAAATTTTGAAATTAATGGGGAAGTGATCTGTCCTATATATCTTGCAGTATGGAATTTAGCAAAATTTATGTTTAAAATGTATAATTTCAAGTATTTTTCTAATATAGTTTTCTTCATTAATGAAGCAAAGAAGGAAGTTGAATCCATACACCATTCTCTTTTTCATTGTAAATCATTTTATTTGGTTCATGAACCTTAGTTCCCATTCAGAGAATCTAAAATAAACTGATGAAAATCAAGATGCTTAATTCTGAATTAAATCAGTTCAAGTTCATTAAGAATTACATTCTGAAGCTGGTGCAAGAGAGAAATAATTACCAGAGCCAAGTGTATGGTGATTTCTGATTCTGAATTTAAGAAAATCCTGGATTGATTGAAATCTCAGTTGAAGATCTAGAGTTTCTGATCCGTGCAGTGGAACTGCAGCTGAGGTATAAAAAAGAGGAAAATATGTTAGCTTCCTGCTGCTTAATGCAGACTGGAAGCTGTAATGAGGAAGCAGATTTATTTGTTTAGGTGAGGTCAAACGGTCTTAAAATATAGCTGTTACTCTCTGGCCCAGACCACAAAACTCAGTAGCTTGTCTTGCTCCCGTTTTCTCATAATAACTTCATAGCAGATTGTTGAGGAGAAAACCAACAATGAGCAACTAATAAAATAGCACTCCTCAAGCTTAGTATCTTAATGAGAACATTCAGAAAATGCCAAAGGAAAAGTGTGTGGAGAGGGGAACTCCCCTCCATCTGTTCCTATTTAAAAGACTGTGCAATGGTGTATCTGCATAATTAGCAGCGGGTCTGCTCCTTTCAACATGGGACACAGAGGCACTGCCAGCGTGGAAGATTGGTGCTCCCTGGAAACTAAAAAGGGGGCAGGAATACTTCCTAATGATGCAGATTTTGCAAGTGCTGGCCAGAGGTGATTGCCCCGGAGGGAGTGGGGTGGTTTCTCTCCAAGCAGCCTGCCCCAGCTCATGCAGAGACTAATGGCCCTTAGACGTGGTGGTCACAGGAAGCTGCATAAGCAAAGTGGGAAGCGGAGGCCTTTTCCCTCTGTGTGTGTGAACGGTCACCTTTGCCGTGTGGGACATCCCCATTGTACAATTTATTTTATTGCTTTTAGAAATGAGCTTAAGCATTTTGTCTAGCTTTGACCTCATTCCCAAAGAGTGACCCATGAGTCATAATAGCCAACTGACATCTTTTTTCTCACTGTTATTTCATGCTTTTTTTGTGACCATCAGAAGATTCAATAAGGGCTTTTACAGTGCAGTCTATGCAGAACTTTCAGTATTGTTTGACTTTTAAAGACTTTCATGGGAAAAAAAAGTGCTTTGAATCTGTTCATAGAACCTTTTTGTGGAACTCTGACAGAATTTTTATCTGCTCTTATAATTTTGTACCACAAACTAACATTGAGACCTAATGTAAGGAAACATTTCAATACTATGCATTTGTTAGCTGCTCCTGAAATGAAATCATCTAGGGGTTTTCCCAATATACTCATTGCTATTTACCTGAATTTGGTGTCTTGTTTCTATTAAGTTTTGTATTAATGATTTAAATTTACTGTAGCATTAGCAGTTAAATTGTCTTGTGCTTTAAGAATCTACTTCTTGGATTGTTTCATATGAAGATGCTACATATGGTATTATTTACTTGGGGGACCATTCTTCAAATCTAAGGGTTAAAAAAACATTTATTCAGGCACTTAAAATTGCTTTGAAGGGCAAAGCTGAAAATTGGCTATATGTTTACAGTAAATTTAGTTTTACTGCCGCGCAATTTTGTGTCCATCTTGTAAGTATGATGACCTTTGGTCTGGAATTCTCTTTCCCCAGAGCAGTATGTGTAGTTCTTAGATCCTTGTTTAAAGATAGCAGATTTAGGTACAGTTACTCATTCATTTGGCTTTTGCACTGTTGCTCTAAAAATAAAAATGTGAATGTTAATGTCCAAAACCAGTGGCTTGATTTATTACCAGTGTGATAATAGTATTTTGCTATACAATGGAAATGCATCGTGTGCTGAGTGATGTACCCACAGATGGGTACTGCTGGACTGCTCAGATGTCATTTTTAGGAGCAGTGTCACATTCAGCCTGATGTCCCCAGTCTAGCTGTGTCAGTCTGTCATGCTCCTGATGAAAGTGAATCCCATCTTTCTCCTGTTCCTGAAGAGAACAGTTTTAGTGTTGAGGCAGGGAAAGTGCACTATTACCTGTGGCAGTACACTGGGGCCCAGGAAGCAAAGACAAATACATGGTCAAACAAAATCAAGTCTTCTTTTAAACTCCTTTTCAAATACCTGCAAATCAAGCCACAGGACCTCAAAATGCAGTCTTAAACTCTTCATATCCATTCAATAACTTTGTCAAACTTCAACACGAAGTAGTTCAGGTTCTCTAATGCTGATAACCTATCACCATTAGGCTATTCGAGAACAGTATTCCCTTTATAGACTTACATTTGATCATGAACATTATCTATCATTTGACCTTGCTATTATCCTTTTGCTTAAATAATTTCTCGTCCTCTTCCTTTTTATGCCTGAATATATTTATAAGGTCACTGTATCATTTCCGGACCTATTTTTAAATGTCACTTTGTATGCACCTTCCAGACTGCTGACACAAGTTGCGGAATACGTTTAAATGAGATTACTGTGCATGTATGCCTTTTGGACTGCAGAAGCACTACATCTTTTAAGACTTTGTTGTAGCAGTATTTCTTTTGCCTTTAGTTTTCTTTGGAAGACCAAATAGTGTGTATATAAACCTAGAGAGCAAAATACATGCTAGCAGCTTTCCTCAGGGTGCAAGAATCAGAAAGTTGAGTAATGGCTGCTTTTAGGAAAAAATGCCTGTGTTACCTGACTGGAGAAAGATATTCAAAGAAAGGCTCAGAGAGGCTCAGTGAGTAGGAGACATTTAGGACTTCAACTTTTGAGTCTCCTCTGTAGAAAACTTAAACAGAATAAACTTCCCTGGGAGAAAAATAACTTTTGTCATAGTTCGGAAATTACTTAAGTTGTCTCATAGATTCTGTTGCAGTTTTACTAATTCTTCAGAAGGAACAAATCACATTTTAGACCTCAGTTGTTACAGGTCAGGCTACTTCTTTGTCCTACATTTTTCCATTTCGTTTAGAAATAATTGATGCAATCCTGGGGCCATCAATGTTAATAAAATAATTGCAAATATTAGTAGTGCAGGGTAAGATACTATGATGTAAGGTCTGATTTTCAGTGGTGTTAATTTACCAATGCATCTTGAAACCTGCAAAATAAGTTTGGTTGTGGGTGTTTTTTTTTTTGGTTTTTTTTTTTTTGGTAGAATAAAATAGACTTCATTCATTACACCAGACCCTCCTTTTGCAACAGTTGGATATTTTCTTTTGTATTCTTCAGTATTTGTTTGTAAACCAATTGGCGTTGACTGCGCCTATGGAACAGTTGCTGTTTATGTGCTATGATTTTTTAACAGATAAATGTACTCTTTGGGAATGTTCAGCAAAACGGTGAACTTGAATCAGATGATGAATATTCATGACAAGTGCATTTTTGCATACCATGAACTTGACAGTATTTAACATCGTCAATCAGGGGCCTAAGTCACTAATCATAAATAATTAACGTTATGCTCAGTGAAAAGCTGTTGAACAACCATGGATGGAAACATCTGCATAAACCGTTTACTGCATATTCCTGTAGAATAAACACATTTGTACATTTATTTTTTTCTCTGTTGTTGGAGTATTTGCGATGGAGCAATACAATGAATGTTAAATTTACAGATAGTTAGTTGTGATTGACTTCCCAGTATTTCTCTGCAGGACATTAAATTGTATTTTAATGCTGGGATGTAAGTACTATTCAGGAGCAATGTATCTGGTTTAGGTATCTTTTTGAGGATGTATTACTAGAGTCTAGTAAAAGCTCATGTAGTATTAATTGATTTCAAATGTCCCAGCATTGCAAGAAGTTCCAGAGGGTTATTTAATTAAACCACAAAAGGTCATAATATATCCATGGAGCTGCAGTACTTGTACTGTTTTGTTTGATGATCAATAATTTCATGTCTTCCATACTTAAAAGGATTTAAAGTCACCACAGACTTCTAACCAGTAAATCCTATCAGACCTATCAGCCTATTTTTCTTGAAATCCATCAATACTGTTTTACAAATAACTAGCATTTACCAAATAGAAAGGAAGTGCTACAAAGGCAATTGGACAGGTAAGAAGGTAATGAAGCACACTACTTAGTGTGCCATAATTGGGTGTCAGTGCAAATGAGATTATTTAGTTTATTTAGTCATCGTTTAAAATTTATTTTAAATGGTTGTGACATTTAAACTTTCTTTATTTATGCTCCATAACCATTCTATTCTAATTATAATATCAATCTATTTGCTGCTCTTAAAGGCTAGAGGCCAATGAGATGCTTATTTGAAAAGAGCACTTAATTCCTCTGTAAACTGCTGGGTTCTAAGTCTCTCCCCCATCCCTCTCTCCCCCTAACCCACAGTCTGAAACTGTACTGTAAAATGGTGCAGGCTAATGGCATGCCAGATATTAACTACCATAATCATTGAAGCTATCATTCCATTACATCAGGCTCAAAGAACATAGTAATTTTTTTTAATGGGGATCTTATCTGAGCTTCCACATTCTGTTAGTGTTTTTTTCTTTTAACAAAAGGTGTAATTGAGTTGGTGGTTGTTAAGTATTAGAGAAAAATATAAAAAAGTTGAACTTTGTAACTGAGAAAAAATCTGAAAAATCTTTAAGATGACAGATAGTAAGAACTTCAGAAAGGAAAATGGATAAATGCAGCTGGCTTGTCCATCACTGTTTCTTTTTTTTTTTTCTTTGCATAGGGAGTTTACTACAATTGTGAGGGACACCAACAGGAATCCTAAAATATTTATGCTTTTTCCAGGCCTTTTCTTTTAAGGAAGTATTGGCAGCAAAAGTAAAGTGCATTTTTAGATTTCAGATATTCTTACCGGTGCCCTTGATCTGTCATTATTCTTATCCTCTGTATAATTATGGAAACCATATCCAAAGTTTAATTTTCTATACTTCAAACTCCGTAGCTTACATAAGACTTGTTTTTTGACCATCTCTCCACATCTATACAAACATAAAACTGATAACACTCTTGTGGAGTTTTTGGTGCTTTAATTCTGTAGATCTGTTGTGGAGCTAAGCCTAGATCCTAATTTAATGGAAGTAGTTAAACCCAAATCAAAATTTGAATACCATTTACAGCATTATTGAAGAAATCTTTACCTTAACAGTTTACTGTTTTTGTAAGATCTGATGGAGTAGGGGCTAGATGCCTGCTGAGTGTTCATCTGTAATATGTATTTTGTCCTTTGCAAAAGAAAAATATTACAAAACATAACAAAACCATTTGATGGTAATGATTGGCAATTTATTTACAAAGTCTTTTTATTCCACTGAAGTTTTTGGAAATTTACAGTCTACATCATCTTTTGTTCATGAAGAAGAAAGAGTTTCACCAAATATGTAGGGCTGCATTCAGTATGGAATCAGAAGTATTTTTACACTAAACATAAAATGTCAGTCAACAGTGACAGGAGTACTGAACTTTTTGGAGCACTCAGAGAATTCAAGCTTATAATAACAAATTAATTTTATAAAAATATTCCTTTTTCCATGCTAATTTAAGTGAAATGAAAAAAAAAATCACTCGTTATGTGTGGAAGTAGAGGGTCCACATAAGGACAGCCTCTTTCTTTACTTTTTGCTTTAGTTTTTCCTTCAGCAGAGGGTTAGATCCTATAGCATTGCACATCTTCAATGCTATTTTTTCATCTAATTTTAGTTCCACCTGCACTAATATATATATATAAATATATATTTATATATAATATATCATAAATATATTATGTGTATATATATATATTTATATATATACACACACACACATATATATATATACAGCTTTTTCTCTCTGTTTTAATTCTATGTACCTCCATGGTTAACTAATTAGTGATTTTTGTTTGTTTGTTTCTTTGTTTTGATTTGTTTTGTTTTATTTTTTTCTCAGTAGCCATAAATCAGAATTCTGTTTACAAGGAAGTTCCTCTTTCGTAATGGAAAAGCAGAAGTAAATGGTCTTGGCTTCAAATTTGAAATGGTCTTGGCTTTGTTAGGCATTGGAACAGGCTGCCCAGGGAAGTGGTGGAGTCACCATCCCTGGAGGTCTTTAAAAGATGTTTAGGTGTAGAGCTTAATGATATGTTTTAGTGGAGGACTTGTTAGTGTTAGGTCAGAGGTTGGACTCGATGATCTAGAGGTCTCTTCCAACCTAGAAATTTTGTGATTCTGTGAAATTCAGGATAAATAGAAGGCCTCCTATTGGCTTTATTCAATAATATATCAGGTATGTGTTTGGAGAGGATGTGAAAAGTTTAGTGACCAGCACAAATAATGTTCTGACCTAACTTTTGACCTTTCCATTCAAAAAATAGCTGGAAAGTTCCGTGATACTTAACGGTAGAAGGACATTAATTACCACCTTGTCATTGTTGGTATGTGTTTTCTGTGAAAGGAAGACTGGTGCTTCTGTCTTTTGTCGTGCTTTTTAGAGTGCCTAATACAATCTCCTTTCAAAGTGTTCCATTAATATAGAGCACTCTGCAACACTGTGTCACACGAACTGTGGAGGTGATGAGCTGAGCTCCACTGGATTTTCTATTAGATGTTGAGTTAGATACAGTAGAGTGAGGAACAGACTCTTAAAACTCCAACTGGCAGTATTTCAGGAGATTTTGTTTGTTTTTGATGTTGTGCCCTAATGAAAAAGTAGTATATTACTACGTTAACCCACAGTGATATGTTGTAGTGGTCTAACTGCAAGATGCATTTTAACCTCATTACAAAGCCTCCTCAGAAAGCATATCTATCATGTATGATAAAGGTTGGGTGCCAACTTTCTTTTTGCCTGCCAGGGCTCAAAGATTGCTCTGAAGAGTTCCTTCCCACTTGGAGCGTTTGGCCCAGTCCATGAAAGCTTGCAAAAGCTAGTTTGCACTTCCCTCATTATTTCTGGTTTGGACATCACACTGCAGTGCAGACAGACAGAGAGGATAAGTAAAATATGTGTGATCACGTTGTAAAAACAAATCTTTTGTTCTTACGCAAAGATAACAGAGGCCTGTGCTCATTTGGAGGCAATATAAACTATTTCTAGAAGCATTCACATTTAAAATCTTGTAGAAACCTTGGACCGAGTGAAAGGCAGATCTGGCAGTGCTTTTGGTGATATGCAGTAGAGCTCTTCTAATTTTAAAGGAATTCTGTTAATTCACGATGATGATATGTCTGCTCTGCATTTTATGGCCAGAAGAGAGACCCAAGACTCATGATGAAAGAAGCTGCACTTTTTCATGACAGATGAATTGGACTCTTACCCATGCCATAAATGTCCTCTGAGATCCATTTTTTTTTTTTTTTTTTTTTTTTTTTTTTTTTTTTTTTTGAAGGTGGTTGCCACCTTTGGAAATAGAATCTCTAGAACCTGAATCAGAGTAGTTCTGAGGTCTGGTCTGCCAAAATAGAGTCACTCATGGCTCTGATTAGTAATAATAAAAGCTATATTTAAAACATACAATGCTTTGAAACCCACATTTTTCTTTTACTGTCCTGACAGAAAGTCTGATTATGACCAAAGAAAAAAAAAATCAAACCCAGTACTATAACTTGACAACATTTCATACATAGTTGAAATCACACAATGGTTGGGGTTGGAAGGGATCCTAAACCCCACCCAGTCCCAACCCCCTGTCAGGGGACACTTCCTACCACACCATGTTGCCCAAAGCCACATCCAGCCTGGTCTTGAGCTCTTCCAGGGATGGGGCATCCACAGCTTCTCTGGGCAGCCTGTGCCAGTGCCTGACCACCCTCACAGTTAAAAATGGTTATCCTATACTGAAACTCAATAGCATATTTTAATATAAACCAACCCTGTCATCCCTGGCTACAAAATAATATTTAAAGGGATAATCGCTTGCTTGAACTAAGGGAAATGCAGACAGACAAATGGAAACAAATCTACAAAAGAATTTATTGTTTCAAACAGAAGGCATGATTTTGCAGTAATTGTCTTTTGCTTTCAAGGAGGGCTCCGTCTGCAAGTATAAAGTTAGCCTTTAGAAGTTTTCAGTTGACATCTTTTCAAACTGTACCTGCATTTCAAAGTCATGATAGTTATAAGTGCAACTAAATGACTTCCTGATGTTGACTTCTGATGTTGACAAATAGGAACATTTAAGTAGCACAATCTTTCAGGTACTAGTTTACAACAACACACATTGGAACTAACTTTGCTGGACTTATGGTGTTCCATAAAATGTTGGACAGTCTGCCAGCAACATTTGAACCATCTATGTTAAGATCTTATTCTTCCCAAAATATTTCCCAAATATCTTTGCTACCTATCAGTTGTTTGTATTATATTCAGATTTTTTATGAATATATGCATATGTAGGTTTGCTGTATAATGAGTTGACTTAGATGTGCACTGGGCTAAACCAGTGTGCATATATGTAATATTGTCATAATGATATTGGATTTTTAATCAATGTAAACAGATATTTTTTTGACTTTGCCACCTCCAGTTGTAAGTTATGAAAGTATCAATTGTGGGTCTTTTCCAAAATAGAGCCCAGGCTTTATGCTTAGCTTCCCATGTTTTCACATGTATTTGTTATTTGACAACTGAAAGCATTTTGTTCTAGCTGAAAGACGGATTATGTTTTGTGATTATAATCTATGTGATCTAGAAAAGAACCTTTTTTTTTTCCTGTTTCTGTTAGGTTTTTAGGCCACTTCTTTCCAACACAAGCATTCACACTCAGTCCTCTGTGTCTGGTCATAGGTCAAAAACATGCCTAAGGTTTCTTGTCTTACATAATTTGAAAGTGTGATTCACCATAAATAGGTCAATAACTTCCACATCTCAATAGCATTAACCAGTGTGGCAAAATACCTTCTCTTTGTGTTTAAGTGGGTATGTATCGGTATGTCGGGAGCTGTCTTGGGCAGAGTGACCACGAAATGGTGGAGTTCACTATTCTTGGCGAGGCCAGGAAGGGGACCAGTAAAACCGCTGTATTGGACTTTCGGAGGGCTGACTTTGAGCTGCTCAGGACACTGGTTGGTGGAGTCCCTTGGGAGGCAGTTCTGAAGGGCAGAGGGGTCCAGGAAGGCTGGGCGCTCTTCAAGAGGGAAGTCTTAATGGCGCAGGAACGGTCTGTCCCCACGTGCCCAAAGACGAGCTGGCAGGGAAGAAGACCGGCCTGGCTCAACAGAGAATTGTGGCTTGATCTTAGGAGAAAAAAGAGGGTTTATAAGCTTTGGAAAAGTGGGCAGGCCACTAGGGAGGACTTTAAGGATGTAGCGAGGCTGTGCAGGGACAAAATTAGGAAGGCCAAAGCTCATCTGGAGCTCAATCTGGCTACTGCCGTTAAAGATATCAAAAAACGTTTCTATAAATACATCAACACAAAAAGGAGGACTAAGGAGAATCTCCATCCTTTACTGGATGCGGGGGGAAACTTAGTTACAAGAGATGAGGAAAAGGCGGAGGTGCTCAATGCCTTCTTTGCCTCAGTCTTTAGCGGCAATACCGGTTGTTCTCTGGATACTCAGTACCCTGAGCTGGTGGAAGGGGATGGGGAGCAGGATGTGGCCCTCACTATCCATGAGGAACTGGTTGGTGACCTGCTACGGCACTTAGATGTGCACAAGTCGATGGGGCCGGATGGGATCCACCCAAGGGTACTGAGAGAACTGGCAGAGGAGCTGGCCAAGCCACTGTCCATCATTTATCAGCAGTCCTGGCTATCGGGGGAGGTCCCAGTTGACTGGCGGCTAGCAAATGTGACGCCCATCTACAAGAAGGGCCGGAGGGCAGACCCGGGAAACTACAGGCCTGTCAGTTTGACCTCAGTGCCAGGGAAGCTCATGGAGCAGATCCTCCTGAGAGTCATCACGCAGCACTTGCAGGGCAAGCAGGCGATCAGGCCCAGTCAGCATGGGTTTATGAAAGGCAGGTCCTGCTTGACGAACCTGATCTCCTTCTATGACAAAGTGACGCGCTGAACAGGCTGCCCAGGGAAGTGGTGGAGTCACCATCCCTGGAAGTCTTCAAAAGACATTTAGATGTAGAGCTTAGGGATACGGTTTAGTGGGGACTGTTAGTGTTAGGTCAGAGGTTGGACTCGATGATCTTGAGGTCTCTTCCAACCTAGAAATTCTGTGATTCTGTATATCAAAATTCTAAACATAAGAGTCATAACTATTTAAGTAAAATTGATAAAAGTGCTACAGTTTTGAAAAACTTATTCACAATTAAACTTTGGTCTAATGGATGGAATAGAACATATATAGAGCAACATTTTTATGCTAAGCATTTGTTCTCTAGTTTCTTGTCTTTCAGTAGTTACTAGGTTAAACAAGGATATGAAGTGTTGAACTTAATTTTTTATAACATTTTTTTGTGTTTCCATTAACTGCATTGTGTAATCTTGAAAAAAAATAGCTTTCTATTTCCAGTTATTAATTACCATAACAGGTTACATCATTTCAAAAACAGAAGTCATTATTGATGACAGTCTTCTCTCAGTATGTAAAAGTACTCAAGGAGTATTAGTGTAATGGCAACTTCAAGTCAAAGACAACTTTTGGAAATACCCCTTGATCTTTAGGCTTATTTTCTAAATCTGAATAAATTGATATGGTTGATCATGGAGGAGACCAAAGAAGTGTCCATGATGGAGAAATATTGATTGAGTGGAAACTGAGGAAGAATAAGAACACAGTAATCTTTTATACATTTTCTTTGCAGTTGATTTATGACACATTATATTCACTGAATCCAAATAAATTATTACTTAGTATAGTGGAAAGATCTGGAAAACTTGGAGCCTGATGTATTTTATTGTTAAAATTTCAGGCGATCATTTTTCAAAACTAACATTTAATGTTTTCATTATGTCTCAGGTTCCCAGGCTGAACCTCCATCATGCAGTGCCAGTTCCATCACTTGCCCATCTGCCTGCACCTGCAGCAACAATGTAGTGGATTGTCGAGGAAGGGGCTTAACAGAAATTCCAGCTAACCTACCAGAGGACATTTGGGAAATGTAAGTGCCAGTGTAATGCACCATTCTTTGTCATGTCTCTCAGTTTTTAGTCCATGATGTGAAAGAAATGCATGTTTTGAGAACTGTGTTGTAAGCAGTTATCAGATACATTGTAGTTGTCCTCTTTGCCTTCACTTTTTTTTTTTTTTTTTTTTTTTTATTAAAGGGCTCAAATCAGTATTTAATGTATATTAAGATACTGTTGAAAATTGTCCTACCTCAAAACAAGATGAAGATCTTGGCATGTTATGTACAGATTGTGTTTATATCTCAGAAGTCTGGGATTACAGTTCTATACTCAGGAAAGAAAAATAGACAGTCCCCTTTTTGTTTTTGTGAAGTGAGATTGTTTTATCTTTGGTTGGTGAATTGGCAGTTCTCATTTGCAATGAAGTATGACATTGAATCAGATTGTCCCTGCTGATTTTATCTTTGATTTCTTGTATGCCATATTTTGTTATTTCTAATTCTTTAATGTTTTTCTGACTTTTTTGTGTGTTGAAAGATATGAAGCTTGTTTTACAGACTTGTTTCTTTTTAGTGCCTTTAGGAATTGCAATAATCTATTTTTGTGTCCATAGCATCATACTACGGTGGTTCTGAAGTACTGTTGCCCGTAACCAAATTGCTTTTGGTTAGTCCATAAGGAATGCAAATCTGTTCTTTTTCTGTTTAGGTGCTTGTAGTGCAGAGGTTACCAACATCCAGCATGCTTTTACAGGCTACATAGTATGGATTCAAATATGTTTATAGTCAGTGCACTCATTCAGCTTTTAGTTGTGGTAGAAATACTGCTTTTTCAGTGACATTAAAGCACAAGTTGAATTGCTTATGTGAAGCGTGGCCCACTATGTTATGACTAACAGGAATGTAAGGGTTGTGGACAATGAAGGCAACATGCTATGTTCATTGCTGGTGATCTGCTCTACACCATAATTCCTCTAAATGACTTTATCAATTGATTTTATCATTTAAGATTCTCCTCAAAATTGTTTGGATTTTTATCTTAGTGTAACAGAGGTAACTTCTTATTCCTGACTGTGTACTTCAATAGAAAATACATATTAAATATTAGCACAGTAATGCAGGAAACAAATAGCATCTTAAAATTCATATTGTTGAGGATGTATCTAGAGCATGTAAAACATTTACGGGAAGTATAAACTCATACACAAGCTGTTCTGAATGCCTATTTGCTTGCCTCCTGACAAAGTTCAGAATCTATTGGTTGTGTTGGTGTCCAGTATATGGTTGCACATAAAATGTGCATGTGCATGTAATACTTGATTTTCTATCCCTGAAAGTTAGCTTAAAATTATCCTAAAAATATAAATATAAGTTGTATTTGACATGCTAAGAACATTCAATGTGTGGTCCTGCTTTCAATTTAAGTCAAAGTACAAGTTTGAAGGAGTGGCTGCAGTGGTTCATAATAAGAGGCAGAGAAGAGACTGTCTTTAGATTTGCTCCCAAATTAGTGCTGATTTAGAAGAACTGTAAAATTTTATTTGGTAGCATTAAAAATGATAGCAGAGGTCAGATCATCTTTGTGGCTCCATGCCAGAGTCACATGGAGAGCAGTCTCTGCAGGAAGAGTGAAATTGGTGTGCTCCAGCAGTCTGCTGTCAGCAACACTCCTCTGTGTGAGAAAGCAGGTGAAAATGCCAGTCTGTATTGTGGTTATAATAGCAACGAGTATCGCCATCCTGTCTCCTTTCTAGTTCCTCTAGTTTCCTCTAAACCCTGTAACTTGTGAAAACAACTTAGGAGAGCTCCTTAGGAGAACAGAAGGTGAAGGAAAACTCAGAGAGCCTTTAAGGTAGACGATGAGACAGCTAGTCAAGATGCGTATAACATTCTGAGAAACTTTAATAACCTGGAGGTTACAGATCTTCTAGTTCCATTGAACATCACATGAAGTACTTTAAAGATACAGATCTGGCAGATTTCTTGTATTTTAGGTAGTACTTATTTGAGTCTCTGCCCATATGTAGACCTCTTATATCACTCTAATCCTGCACATATCCTTTACAAATACACAGCATTTCAGGTGGGAGTAGTTCTGCAGAAGGAATATTGGTGACTGCTATGTTCAAAGTGTAATGAGAGCTAACCCTCGTGTAAACTTCTGTTGCTTACTTTCTGATGGAGTCAATCATGAGAAGATTTCATTTTTGTGGAATATATGCTAAGAATTTCAAGTAGTTCTATCAGAATGAGTGACATCAGTGACATTGATCACATACCATTTTTTTTCTACCGGTAAAACAGTTAATTCATTTTGTAAAAGTACTGGTAAATAAATAAATAAATAAAAAGGCAATCAATTAACCTTAAATACAAGGGCAGGGTATTACTCATTCTTGCATCTAGTTTGAGTAAAGGATATTCTCACAGGGAAAAATGTTTCAGGAAAGATGGAAGATGCTGCCACAGTGTTTTCTCAGAAAAATCCTGGCATAAATTCCTTTGACCAAGAAAGCTGTTCTGTTTTATGCAGACGTCTGTCATACTGCTTAGAAATTCAGTTTGTCTGAGTCTTCTCTGTGCTTATTCAATATATAATGCATTCAGAGGTCAGATTCCAGCTACACATGGAAAAATGACTGTCTTTTGGTTTGATGTGATAGGCAGGATAATACTCTCTCACTGTAATGTTGTAGCTGTGAGGCCAAGTAAATTTTCCCTATATGCTGTGACTCATATCTCTTACTCTCAGACAGTTGAGAGGCTGTGGCTTGTGTGTTTTTCCCTTGGGATTTATCCCCTACGATTGATTTTCAGTCAGACACTTTGTGTAAGAGGTGTCTGTGTAGTGGCACTGCCTGAACAGTTCTTTCTGGACCCTGTAATCCCATGATCCGATCCCAATAATCTTTTAGAGATCTGACTCTTACTAGAGACAAGATTCCTCTTTTGGTGTATGTGTGGTACTGACAAACTGTTGCTGGGTTGCTATTGCATAGATCACACCTCAGAAGTCCTATGGGATATTATTTGAGATGGTATATTTTTAATTTACCTGTTTCTTTCTAGCATTGCAAATAGTCATTCCACGTAAGAAACATTTCCCCTATAGACCATAGTCCATCCAGAATATTTATGTTAGTATTAAAGTGCTGTGCCTACTCTGCTCCCCATGGGGCCTTTCCAAGTTCCCTTGCTTGTTAGTTACTTTCAGTTACAGCTTTCTACTTGTATTTCCACATAACTCAATATTTCTTTGCAAGCCAAACTGTTTCAGATAAGCACCCTTGACTGACAAACTGTCCCACAAAATTGAAACACACGGCTGTTACTCTAACACGGTCATTAACAACGGCATACGTTTTACTCTGTGTTTCAATATTAATTAAAGATCTTTTACTCTGCGTTCTTCCTTTCTTTTTTCATTAATATGGGTAGGCAGAGCCTTCTCCAGCAAAGCTGCCAAGTCCTAAATTTGTTTTTGTTTTTAAAAAGCTATCACAAAACAGGCAACCCGCTTGTCATGGGACATAAAGCAAGCATCGTATGACGCTAATCTTCCCTTGCTGCTGACCTCTGCCACACGTGACTCTGAAGTTTGTTGCATTACACTATTCCACCTTCCCCTGAGGTGCATTATCCTGAAGGCCTTTATTACAAGCATGTTTATTATTAAATAAAGGAAAGTAGGAAAGCTAGAAAGCTGTATGCCAAGCATGATTTTTCATAATTTCATAAAATAGGTAGTCAGAACATACAGAATGCAGTTCCTTTTTTTGTAAAGCTTCGTGTTCAGTTGGGAGCTGATGGCATCAGCCAAATTGACTGAGGAAAAATGAGTTACAAGAAACAAAAGATATGGATCTGAGACTGTGTATGATACAAAAGATTCCCCGCTTACAAAGTGATTCTCTTGTGTTTTTCTGGGGGGCGGGGGGGGAAGCAGCATATGTTATAGAGAAGCAGGGGGGAATAAGCACAGACAAGTTTTGCACATATACCTTCATGAAAACAAGTCATTAAGTACCAGGAGGCATTTACTAAAAAGAAATACCAAAACATATGACTTCATGGTTTGCTGGTAAGTGAATGATATAATCATTTCACCGCATTATGTGTAATGGACAGGGAACGTGCAGAATGGACTTGACCTTGAAGGCAAGGGATGACCTAGAAACTGGGGAATTGTTTAAATCCAAAGCTACCAGCCACACCTCCGAGAATCACTGCCTTGTGGCTTGTGGGAGCTTGGAAGCACATTGTCGGAAAAACACTTGTCACAGCAGCAGGTTTGGGTCAGGGCAGTTTTGGCTCTTGCTGACTCAGGACATGGGGCTGGAGGGACCTGAGCTCTGGCCCTGTCTGCCAGCTCTCACCTGATAGTGTTTGGCTCGTTTTATGCGTGGGAAAGGACAGCTGTCCTGCACATTCAAATATGAGGGACTGGGAGCAAGGGCAGTGTCAGCCCTGTCTGTAGCACTTCAAACAGTAAGCTTGCTTCAACAAGTTGCCTACCAGGTTTGTTTGATGTCCTCCAGTACTGGAGAGTGATCAGTAACTCCCCACCTCACTACACTTTTCACTGTCCCTTCTTTAGTTTGACGTTTCCCTGTTGATTGTCCATCTCAAAACCAGTCTCCTTCAATTTGTATTTTAGGGTCAACATTTGCTGTGACCCAGGCTACATTTTAGGATATTAGTTCCAGACAGGTTCTGTCTGAGAATTTCATACACCTTAAAGCAGTTGTGCAGGGACTACTACTGCTACCTTTTTGTTTCTTAAAAGCTTGTTGTGCAACACCTTCCTGAGTGAAAGCCAATTACATGACCCTCCAAGTGGTGGCTCTCCAAAGAAGGAATTGATTTATTGATAGAGCCAAGGACTGACACTTGAGACAACAAAGACTAGCCGGGCCCAATAGGGAAACTGTTGGGTAGAGAAGACTGAACTCAAGGGAAGAAACAGCAAAGCATATGATGAGAAAGGCCAGGAACAAAGGAACTTGAAACAGGTTGATGAAAGTGTTGAGACTGAGAAAGTGAGGAATGTGTGGGGGTAAAGCCTGGGGTTGCTGGCAGTGAGTCTGGGACACAAACGCTGCAGGGCTGGCTGTGGGGATGTGGCAGGAGGACTGGGATGCCAGGCAGCACAGACGGGGCCAGGGCAGGGCAACACAGTGAGGATGGAGCCAAGCAGTCTCACCAGAAACCACGCAACTTCAGAGCCCTCCTGACATGTCAGCATGCACTTCTGAGACCCAACACCAATTTACCTATTTGTCCCTGTGCACTGGTAACCATCCACACAGAGCTTAACTATTAGAGTGCACAGGCACTGACTATTTTACCTGCTGTTATTTCTTCCAGTCAGGCATTAATTCCGAGGTCTGGGTGCTGCACTTCTGTTGTGTCTGAGTTTCCTTGTGATGGAATTGGTTATGTCAACTTTTGGTTTTGAATCCACTAAATAGGTAAAAATATTAAAATACTAAAGAATTCAAATTGAATCAGAAAAAAAAAATATATAAAAAAGGCAAGTTAATGTTGTTGTTGCCGTCTTCTTGCAGTGCTTTCATATCTGTTTGTTGTGGTATGCACTTTAATTGCAGCATAGTCTCATGTTTCTGTTGCAAGCTTGGACTCATTTCTTACTGTCTAGGAATGGATCAGTGTGCTGTGCAGTGAGGGAGCCTGCATACATAGGATTTGTGTTGCAGAAACGGGAAAATTTGAAAATAGGGACATTGCGGAAGATGAACTCATGAATGTTCTTCAGAAAACTGGCTTGTTTTTACCACTGGTTTTATTAAATGATTCTGAGCAAGTGACTTGTGCAAACTTGTCATGGGTGGTCACTAATGATGTGATTCTACTTTTCTGGCTGACTCAGCTGAGATATTCAGAAGCAGTTTTGAGGACTCAAAGGTGCAGTAAAAGTCAATAGGAACTGTGCTTTGAACATACAGTGCTGTGAGACACTGAGTACATTTGAAAAGACAAGTCCCAATCACCTGCAGACTTGAGTCTGCAAAATCCTGAATCTAAAATACACATGTATATCTTTAGATATTCAAACTCTTCTTAGATTTCAAACCAGTTACGTGTATTTTCCATATTGAGCTTGCTGTATCACTCTTGCTTAACCTTCACAATGCTCTCTTGTCTGGTACAATTAAGAAAAATATAATTGCATAAACCAAAAGTAATGCTGGATGGGATGTATCTAAATTAAAAATGAGGACATTTTGTTTAAATGTTGGTGTAATTGTTCCAGACAAAGTAAAGAGACTGACAGTCCCTCAAGGAGAAGTGCTGCTTAGGCCCCCATATCTGGTGAGGTTATAACCACAGCTTCCAGTCCAGCTTCTGAGCAGAGAACAAAATATGATGGTAGCCCTTGTACCAGCATCTAGCTTTGGCTTAAGGTCAGTTTTAAGGCACTTCTCAGTGTTGGTTTCATTTATCATTCTCACTATTGATAGATGAATTGATGAGTAAGATTTTTGTAGGTATGGGTAGTGCTTGATTTTGCTGCCTGATTTCTACTCTTAGGAAGAATGATAGAATTTGAGCTCTAAGGAAAAATCTAACACATTTAGCTGTTATTTGCATAGTTCTGTCAAAATGAAAATGAACCTACTTTTCTGTGCAAGAATTGCTTTGAAATGTGATGTAGTACTTGTTCCACCTTTAATTAACACTTTTCTGACAAATTTATTATTTAGAGAATTTCTGCCATGAGAGTACCACAGTGTTGGGCAGTGCTGGTGCATGGGCAGACAGACCTGTAGGTAAACAAGTTGGATGGTTTTGTTACTTCAGTGATTGTGCTGGGAAGAAATTACCCTCTCTGTTCTTCAGTACCCGTATGGTTATTTATTACAATAGAGCTGGGACTTAGTCATGAATCTTCATGAAACGTTTGTGATTGTGAGGAAGGTGATACACAAAATTCTCTTTGATGGTCTTTTAAGAGTAAATTACTGGTATATTCAAAATCAATTTTCCACCAATTAAAGTTGGAAAAGCTATAAAAAGATTGATTGAAGATATTCTATTTATTTATTATAATAAAAGTAACGTTGTATAAATTATAAATTAACTGCAGCATAACAATGTCATGTGAATTAACTATTCCTTTTCAAGTTCTCAGCTTCAGAAAGATGAGACTTTTTTTATTTTCTCAAGAATATAGGTGTATGGAGACTATAAATTTGGGGGTAGAGGAAAGACAGTACTGCATTTAAAATTATTCTTCCTTCTAAATGAAAATTACAATAATTTTCCCAGGCTTCCAGTAAATACTGCAGCTGAAGCCAGCACAGTATTTCTGAACACTGTAATAAATGTTCCATAATTGCCTCTGGTGGCAAGTTCTCTGGCTAGGGAATCAGGTTGGCTCCTGTAGTTGAATCATATAATATGATTTTAATTCACTGCTGTAAATTGGCTCTGGACAGCTTCACATGTCAAATTTGACTACTATTTTCTGAATCTCACTAGGCAAACTGTGTCAGTGGCTCCTTATTTTCAATATCAAAATGAGGTTTCTACTGACAGGACAAGAATACGTTGAAGATCTTCTATTCAATGAGGGCAAGACACAAAAATAATGATGGAATAATAAAGAAAATATTTTAGATTGAGAGTCAGTAGAGAAAATATTTATGTGGAATGTCAAGAACAAAGGTGTATCGTTTGCTGAGACAGATTGAGGAAGCTCTTTTTCAGAGTTACAGAAACAAGCAGTAACTGCAGGGAGTTTCTGCCGTAAGACTAAGGTAGGATTTACTTCTAATGTTTGCTTTTATTTGTAAAAGTAAGTGTAACTAATGTCATCTATAGGCATAATAAGGTGGTTTTGGCTTAATAAATACAGTTTTTGTACACTGATAATAATATCCATTCTTTTGGCTGACTCATTTTTTATCTTGTTCTTCCTTCTTACTATTGTGAGATAGATTTCTAAAGGAAAAAATAAAAAAGTTTTGTGCAGGTGAAATTTATGCAGGCATGCCCTGTAGGAGTTAGTATTCTTACAAGGCTTGTAGGTTTGGGTGTGTTGATATTTTTGTTGATTTTTTTTTTCTTCAGAGACTTCACTTCAGCAGGAAGACATGGTTAGCCTTGTTAATAAAAACGTATGGGGCCCCAGCGAGGGTCATAAATAGTTACACCACGTAATCAAATTTGTTAACTGAGTATCACCCAACAAAGAGTAAGAGATTTACATCAACAAAAAGCCCTAAGTCTTTTTTATCTAATACAAATGTCACTCAAAACCTTCTGTTTTGCCAAGCAAAGTGGGGAAATTGAACTGCATAATGAGCACATACATCCTGACATCTGATTATGGAAGTGTGGAAGAAATCACAGAAAACAAAATAGAGAGCATAAAATCACTTTGAAATATAATGTACGAATCCAACTTTTACTGTAAAAAGTGCTAATCATTCTTAGGTTTACATGTGTTCTCCTGTTTGTTTTGTTAAAAAATATTGGGTAAAGAACAAAGGGTATGAGGAATGTTTATTTGCAAATGTTAGAATCTGGTTTGTTGACAAAATATTGTGGGTGACAGCCTTTCAACTGCCATGATTTGCAAATGTGTAGTAAAATCAGATGTTACTGAGTGTATGGAGCTTTCCACAAGATATTAGATTATGGATTAAATTATGGCTTTTTTTTTTTTTTCTCCTTTCCATCAGTTTATTTTTTCCTCTGCACCTTAAGTGTAAAAATATAATTTTAAGTTACAACTTGACAAATATAATAGAAGCCAATTTGAAGGAATCTTCAGATTCCTGAACTAGTTATACCATTGTTAGAAAATTTAGAAAAATGATCTGTGCTGGAAATATCTTAAGGTAATTGGAAGTTGATAGAGGATAGGCTGGATCAACCTACAAAATTAATGTTGATACAGCAACATGACTGGTTTAAGAATTTAGTCTTTCTGGGACCTAATGGAACAAAAGCACTTTCAGTAAAGCAACCATTATGAGTCTGGTGCATTAAAAAACATTACAACTTGTTTACATTTATGACATGTATCTGTAGGCCAGGGATTGATTGCTAGTAGGCACTGGAGAAACCAGGTGTGTCCCAAGTATGAGCTTGAAGCTTCAGATTTAAAATCAAAACAAGCAACAACAACAACAAACACAGCAAACATGTTCAGCAGAGATCTGAGGCCCAGAGCAGATGCTGCATTGTTGAAAAAAGAAGTGACTGCCAGAACCTCATCCTCTGTGTAATACTCCCTGGAGCTATCTGAACAGTCAGTCACCAGGTGTCACAAAAATCAAGAAGTGGGAGCCATGTTTCTGGTGTGTTTCCTATGTCAAAACATCTTGGAAACACAAATCTGAATGAATACTTGCATGGTGGTTGAATGAAGTATGTGACTAGGCTGTGTTTCAGTAGTAGGAAAGCTGTAGTTGTAACTACAACTTTATACTTACAAGTTGAAAATTGTAGTTGGAAATTGCCAAATCTCTCCAGGATAGGGACTCTTTTTTTCCCAGCTTTCTACTCACAGCCTTGTGCCTGTAGGCAGATGCCATAGAGGCAGACATCTTCCTGCAAACTCTAATCCCAAATCCATGGGAGCCAGTGAAGTCTACTGAGAAGGGAAATTCTGTCCTCCTAATCCCAGTTCAGATCCTCCTGATGTACAGGGGTGATACTAAACATCAGATGAGGGAAGCAGCAAAAGAAGAGTGAGAAGGCATTATTTGGTATTCTACCCCAAAAAAGAGCTTCTGTTGTACCTTTAACATCCTCACTGATCTTACCCCCATGGATGGTGGCTCGCAGGGGAGGAACACTCACTTGAAGGCTCTGCAAAGAGGTCACACAGATGTGGTGTTGCAGTGAGAGGGAGCTCGGGTACTGGTAGAATGCTGAGTGGATGCCTGCGCCCTAACTCCAAGGATGAAGCAGGGAAAAGAAGTCAGTGAGACTAGAGGGAGAAGGTAACAATGAAATGTGATGAGAAGGGACAAAAATTCTGCCTGTGAATGTGGAGTATCACAGTGGTAGGTGGAGGGGCCCTGAGATTTGGTAATATATTACTGCATTCTGTAGTTATATGGCTATGGACATCAGTGTTATGTCAAAAACTGTTTTGCAGAATAACAGACCACAGATTTATCTGATGTCATCCTGTTTGTCTGTACAGTGCTTGGCAAAAAATTAAAATACAGCAGAGTTGGTGGATTTGTAGTTAGTGTGACCGACTGCTCAACTAGTGACTGGTGTCAGCTTAAACTAAACTACTAAAAGCTGTAGTAGGAGAGAAAATCCAATATGACCAGCACCACTTTTAAATGGACACCATGGTATCAGGGAACACATCAAAACATCTGGTTTCACTCTGAAAGACGTCTTTTGGTGAGCGTTATCAATGTAACTTCCTAGATATATTTATTTTGAGAAGTCACTTCATTCTTAATAGGATTTTGTCCTTTGCAGATCTGCCCTGAGTTAGGTGAATAGTTAAGAAGCAGTCCTTTTAAAACTACAGGATGAGCTTGACAGCTAGGCCCTGAAAATCAACCCCAAATATCAGAATGTGAAGGGAAACTCTAGTTGTCACCTTGTATTAATATAGGCAGACAGTTTACTGGCTCTCAGTTCTCCAGTTCCTAAGGCAGAGAGGCAGGCTCAGTGAGAGAAGGAGTTATAATACATATTATTAATTTTATTTGGAAGTCATTCAGGCACTATGATGAAAGGTAGCAGTGTAAAAGTCTTGGAGAACCACATGTGTTTAGGGTTTTTATAGTGGTGGTAGAGTCTTTGGCTAGGGTACAGACTAAAGGTTTTAACTGTCTGTTAGTTAAAACGAGCAGTAAGTGTTGAGATATTTAAAATGCTGAATGTCCTTCCCTCCCAAAGCACTATGTCTTCTACCTGTCAGAGAACTGAGGGGTGAGACAGAGCCACAAAAAAAGCTGTTTCTTGGTAGTGTAGGTCCATAAACACTTTGTAAAGCAATGGGTCTACAGGTCTTCTGCCTCTTGCTTTGCAGGAAGTGCCCTGCACAGTGCTGCAGTGTAAAGGGCAGTGTGACTTCTGCATTCTTCATTGCAGGATAAGCCACAGGTGCTGACAGTGCCACTGCAGTACAGGATTCCTTCCTACCCAGCGAGGCTCTCTCCTGTGCAGTGCTGCCTTTGGGTAAATACCACAGTGCAGCTACCTGAACCTGCTGTGGATGGAGAGGCAAGAAAAGATTCAGGGCAGAATTTGGCTCTAGCCCCAAGACAACCAGATTTAAGAGTGATCTTTTTCTCTTAAATACTGAAAATACATTTGTGAAATTTTCGTCATTAGAGTGCAAAATGTATGATAAGATATGTAAGTCAAAAATATGAGATAAATGGAAAGTAACAGTCCAAGCAGCTTCTATAATCCAGTTGTTCTCCCTCCCTGGCAAGGACAAACAGGCTCTTTTCTGATTGTTGCATGCTCGAGAAGTTTCATCCTTTCTAAAGGAAGCCTGTCCTTGGGCTGTGATGTACATGTGGGTTACTTCCCCCCAGTGGTCCTTTACTGGCTCCCTGAAAATCCCTGCTTATAGGCAGGAGCAAAGCAAGTGTCCCATCCTTCCCAGAGGTTGCGTGCATCCTGCCAGAAGTGTGTGCTACAGGTTACTGCTGCACTAACCTGACCTTAGGCTTTCTCTCTCCTGGCGACTGCTTTCAGTTATTGGCTGCCCGAGTGATGCCGGCCTGAAGAGCCCCAGCACGGGGAGCGGAGCGACGTGATCCAGGGAGCAGTCTGGCTCATTCACTCATGCTCTGTCTCCCAGCAGGGAAGCTCATGACTGCCCAGTGCAGAGGGACTTCTCTGACACATCTCAGGCAAGAGCTCGGTGGCACTGTTAATAGAGCATGGACGTCTCATTTGTAGGCTCTATTCATGTGACAGCTAAGAATTATCAGTACTGATGCTTCACTCCCTCTCTCCTTTTCTCCAAGCTAGTGATTTGTCTATGTTATGGGTAGGCAAGCTTGACAAAACATTACACATTAGCAGCTGAGACGGTGTTTGAAATGGGAAAATTGCTAGCAAACTGCTCCATTAGAGACCCAAGTAACAAATTCTTTCTTTCCCTCATTGAAAGAGAGATAGTTAAGGCCCCAAATTAATACGGCTGTCTCCCCCACTCTGCAGGGGGAATCACTCTTCAAGACAAATGGCTCCGTCATCCCCCAGAGCGTGAGCCGGCTCTGCAAAGGCTGCCTAGGGAGAATTTTTTAACCTTTGTGTTTTGCCATCCTGGGTGTGAGCAGTACAGGCGCCAGATGAGGAGGTGATGAAAAGATTTGCACCTTAGTGAACTCTGAGATGGATTAGCATGGGAATTTGAGTGCTTATTCTTTGCTCTGGGATCATTTGTCATATTTAACTGCATAGTTCCCCCTCTTCCCCCCTTTTTTTCCGATGTGTTTACTTTTTGCTCTCATTGCTGCGAAGTTATTTAAAAAGAGTGGGAAGAAGGAATACTTTATCCTGTCTAGCATCATGTTATTACAAGAAAAATGTATCTGAATCCACTGGGTCCGCATACTTTCCAATCTCTGATAATATATTAGAGAGGAGAAAGGAAATTGTTCTTGTCCTTTGACGTTGTTGTCAAAGCCAATAAAATAAAGCATCGAGAGTCAGACAGCATTGCAGTATGTCAGAAGGGGGGAGATATGCTTCAATTCATTGAAACGATACAGCTGCCAGCAGGCAACATGGCACAGTGAAATGGGTAACTGGAAGGAGGAACAAAAGCCCAAGAGGTTTGAACATGGCCCATTTATTTTATCAGTTTTGTGAATTCTACTCTTGGAGTGTTTTAAATGAATCTTATTATGAAATACCAGAGGAAAATCAAGGAAAATTTTTATTGAGTTGTAAGAAATCTTTAATGTGGCAGACAGTAGTTCAAATGATCAAAGTTTACACTTTTAGGACTTGATCTCCTGTACAAAGCTCTCAAATGTGTTGTAAACCTAATTTATAGTATTACAAGTTATAGTATTTATAGTATTCCAGTGATGCACACAAAAAATCAGCTTGCTGCTTTGCACTAGCACAGGTTGTTTTTGTATGACAGCACTTCATAACATGTAGGTGTAGACAATGAAAAATGAAGTTTGCACAGCTCTTTTTGTAGGTAAACTAGATAGTTCTCTCTGAAATAAAATGTAGCTGTGAAATTTGGACTAGCCTTTCACTTTAAAAAAATGACAAGACTTGGTAAGAAGTCTGTTTTTACTTTATTTGAAAGATGGCACCTCTAGCAGCAATGTTACCCATTACAGCATGAATAACGTTGGTTTATAATTAAGTCTTCATCAACTTGAAATTGCCAACACCCCTTCAGGCAAAACCTAGTGTTTCCTAGAGGTTGTTAATCCTGTACTGGCCTTCACATGTCATTTATGAGCACAGACAGCTCCAAGTATTAATACAAAAAATGTGTTTTCTACTGTATTATTTGTGTAACTGCGTCGTGTTTTTCAGCTTATGTGTTTCAGTCTATACATGCATTTATGAAAAAATAAACTGAAGTCAGACTAGTGATTCATACTTTTTAAGTACCTGTTTATGTAATGCTGCACTTTATTTAAGGCTTCAAGGTCAGCTGCATTTTGTTCCCAGTGGGAATCCACCTGAGAACATGCCCTGATGACAGAAGCTCTGTCCAACTTCTTGTTGCCCTTGCGGTAGCAGCTGCAAAATGTAGTGCCCTAAAATCATGTATTATGTGGAGTCTTTAGTTCTTCTTTTATGAAGAACTTCATACAAAAAAAAAAAAAAAATAAGGCGATAAGGTGAAAATCTAGCAGCAGAAGACGAGTATGTCTATTTGTATACAGGCCATCTGCTGCAAATGGTATAGGAAAGGATGAAGAAGTCATCCAGGGAGCTCTGTGAAACAGCACTTCTTCAGTATTCCTCTCCACTATTTCTAGAAATCTCCTTTATTGCTTGGGCTGTGACTATTCCGATTTTGACTTTTTTGCCCATCATGGGGTTATTTCTGGGTGTATTTCTACTTCTGAGTGACTGAAATTTCCTTGGAATTTTGAGCAGTGATAAAATGGAGCCATGTTTCCCTCTGCCACTGTACTTTGTCACTGCAAGGACTGCTCTGCGCCTGTATGCAGTGTGTGAACCCCCAGTTTCCATCCATGAGGCAAGGAATCTGACGAGCTGGGCCCTCTTTTGTTCCTAGAAGTGTCTACATAGAAAGACTTGGGAGGAGTTAAACACCAAACTGGCAGGCTGACAAAAAGCCTTTATGGGAAGAGTATGTGTACTGCTAATTCTGGTGACAAACACCCAATAATAGTAGTGTGCTGAAGCTTTCAGCAATTTGCATTTCACTGTGGACTTGCCAGGAATGATGCATGTTATATTTAGACCAACTGGTAGGGAAGTCTCAGAAACTAATTCGAATCGCAAAACAAGGAATAGAATTAACCCTGCTCACAACCTTTGCAGTAGAGTACTACAGAAATAAAAAGAAAAAGAAAAAAGGCTGTGCAAATTGACTGTATGAGTATCACTATATTCATGATTTAAGTAGCTTCTTGGAGTATAACTGAGCTGGTAAAGTATCTTATTTTCAAGGGGACTTTTCTTTTGCCTATTGAAAGCACAGATCAACTGAAGGATACGCTGTGCAGTAGAGGGCTGATGGGCTGTGCACATTTTCCCTGCATTCTTCCGAAGTCCTTTAAAAACCATGATTTACTTCTTTCTGCATCTCATTTTATCTCCATTCCTGTTTTTTAACATTTTTCTCTCCTCTGCACTGCTGCAGCAGCTCTAAATGCGTAGAGTGATTCATTCCTTCATTCCAGTCTGTTTTTGCATTTCAATTCTAAACCATTTCCAACCACAGATTTTTGTTATTGTAACTGTTTGTTTGTATCACATTTTTGGAAAAGAAAAATACACAACTTTTAGTAAGAGCTAGGTAAAATCAAATTTTCCTTTCAATTCCAAGTGTGATTGTAGAATTTTAGCTGCCATAGACATTAGAATTTGTTGTAGGGGGGTCCAGTTTTACATTTCTAATTGAGATGAATATTTAGGGTTCATTTGAGGAGAAGACAGACTTTTGAGCAGGTATTTGGGGATCTCGCTGTCAAAGGCTTGAAAATGTTTTTGTGAAGGCACAGAAATGAATCTCAGTGGTTACTGGATGTGGTATCTTAAAGCTGCTTACATTTTGTTACTGATATCAGTATTTATGCTACTCTGTAAAGAATATTTCTTTCAAATCATATCTCAGAAATGAGAATAGTAGCATTTTCATTTAGGCTGGGCTATATTTTAGAACACTTCCAGTATTTGTTAGTTAAAATCGGAAGACACGGTCCTTTTTCCTCTGTCCCTCTCAAAATTAAAAATCTGCATTTATACCGCTGTGCATTCCACATTGTCTTGCAGAAGTATTATTAATGCAAGTGGTGGATACAGGGAAGGAATTTCAGCATGTTCCCACAGATTGTTGCTCCTGAGTCACTCTGGTAGTATTATTAATCTGCTCATTAAGCTGTCACAAATAGCATAGCTTGCAGTTTGGATAGCTGCCTACTATTTGCAGTAGCTGGTCAGGGGAAGCTTCTGTATTTTCTACCTTAATTTTGACTAAGTAGTAATACAATACACCTAAGTTTGTTTGTTTGTTTGTTTGTTTTTTTAATTTCATGAACTTTAAAGATGCAATTTCTATAGCTTGTGGCTTTTTTATGTACAGGTTTAATGTAATCAATGAAATGAATTTCTTTTCTAAGGAAAGTTATTTCCTCAGTATTTTTCCTATTTAGTGCCTTTCAAAAGAAAAATCTCTTTCACATATAAACCTCTATAAATAGCTTTATACTTGTACAAAAAGAAAAAAAAAAAAAGTTGTAATTTTTAATGTAATTCCTGTCCTACATTTGTGCATTTAACATGTATATTACTTTTTTGTTTGTTTGTTTTCAGACGTTTGGAACAAAACCTCATCAAAATCATCCCCCCTGGAGCTTTTACCCAGTACAAGAAACTAAAGAGAATGTAAGTCTTACTGATAAGGCCAACATACAAGAGCAATCTTGAATCTTCTAGCTTCAAGTTCAGCATTTAGAAACATATTGGCAATTTCTATGTTGAAATCACTGGGGATTGCACAAATAATCTCTTCAAAGTGTAAGCAACAATGGAATTTGGTTCAGGATGCCTACCAGTGCATGAAATCCTTTATAATGGTTAAATTCACTTTCTGTTATAAATTATGTGAGCTAATTAGCTGTTAGTCTGTTCAGAGAAATCTGCTTCCTCAGAAAAGATTTTAAGTTCTTTATTTTTCTCTCATTCATTCTGGTTTCTGTTCAGAACACTCCATTTAGCTGACCCAAGTTTTAGCAGGAGTACGTGTTCTTGCAGAGTGGTTAGGACTTTTGTAGTGCATTCAATTGCTTGATTGTTTACAAGAAAACAGTGAAGCTTGCTGGAGCTCGTTTTTTTCATTTCTTAATTACCAGTAGATATACAGACAATTCTTCCCTTATTAGTTCTTGTGTTGTCTGATTGGATTTAAAAAAAAAAAAAAAAAGATAATCTTGATTTGTAGCAGCACTCTCATGCAGATAACCTGGGTATTCTCTTTGGTCTTGCTTTTTGTTTTTAAGTGATATATAAGAAGCATTGTGACAGTAGAACTATAACATGAGAGATATTGTGACAGCAGAACTATAATACAGACAATGGTAAAACAAGTTACTCCTGCTTCACCGTCCTATCAAGATTTTGATGGGTACCAGTGGATCATTAACTTCCAGAAGTCATTCAGACAGTGTACTCAGTGCTGAGGCTGAAATAAAAAAAAAAAAAAAAAAAAAAAAAAAAAAAAAGGTTCCTTTTACAGTTGTTGTTTTCCAATGTGTACAATACTTACTGGAATTAAGAAACTGTCAACTCATTTGACAAAAGGCTACTGAATCATCAGATAGGTAATGCTTTTGGAAACTGAAATGAGCCTGCGCTGTAACATTGTATTTGAGAGTGAAATTATTGTGTTTGCCAGTCCAGAGTTATCAAATTCCTAAAGCTGAAGAGCTGTAAAAATGGATCTTAATATTTAACTGGTCAAATCATCAATCTTAGAGTCTCTATTCTTCTGTCTTACTTTCAATATAGCTGTATGTATTTTTAAAGAAGTACTGTATTAGATAGCAAGATAGTAATTTCATTGAAAAATGATGGATCCCTTTTCAGTGACCTAACTTGTAATTTTTCCATAATTAAAGTCACTATTTGAGTTCTTTCTGAGGTATAACTAATTTTAGATTTCAGCAATGTTTTACTGTTGTTTCATTTTTCATGATTTGTGGACTCTAGCTTTATGGGACTTGACAAAAAAAAAAAAAAAAAAAAGTTTAATTTGACTTGCTTCTCCAAACCAGTGTGCCAGTTATGTGAAATGATTAATATTGGAATATAAGAGTAGGATTCTGTTAGCAAGTTGTGTTAACAGCTTTCCAAATTATTATTGGCATAATCAATGAGATCTGAACTCATAGTTAAATAAGAAGTTATCATTCCAGATGATCTCTATCAACGCTTAATTAACATAGCAGTGTTTTCCGGAAGAACTTGGGATAGATAGTTAGGCTGCAGAATGTCCCATAACAGACATGGTGTTTTGCCACTTGGTTATTGACCTGTCTCCTTGTTGAACTTTTATTGCTGCTGGACACAGGCTCTAAACCAGGCATTACATTGTACATGAAGTTTAATTAAATACGGTTGATCAGTGATTCGAAGAGATAACGGACATTATCTTTTCTGTGTGCAAGAATCCCAGCATTATTAACACAAGACCATCCTTTGGTCAAGAAATTACCCCTTAAAAGAAAAGAATTATTCATTCTTTCCCATTTAGGTAATAGCAAGACATGCTTGGTATCACTGAAGTCTTTATGCTTTCTTAATTTCTTTCACGGTAATTTCAATGAGTGGTGTAATAGCAAGAAGTTTATTGATTTTGTTTGTACCCAGAGTGCAAATGAATAACTTTGTTTTTCTTCTTATTATAGATAATATTTTGATAGAACTCAGAGGGTAATATTAACACAACATTGTGAATCATATTATTGTGTTCTACTCCTTCTTGTGAGTACATATGGTAGAATGGTAGGGATACAGACTGCTCACTTGCAGCAGTCTCAGTATTTTGATTATTCACCGAGTATTTCCTGCAAGATGATGCCATTTCTTTTTCTTAAATAATTAGATAACTGGCACTGGTTTATAGGTAAGAGTCACTTGTCCAGTATAATCTTCACATGACTTAATAAATCGAGATGGTTGTAGATGTGTGTATATTAATTTAACTTTATATTTGCAGCTAGCTATAGTTATTTAGAATGTCTCTTTAGGAACTTCCAGGGTGAAGAGTTGAAATCTTTTGTGTGTCGTGGACTTCTCATAATTTCTCACATCTTCTCACACAATAAATTTAATGAAGCTAAATGTACCAGTCTCAGAATGCAGATGTGGCACCTGTAGGATTCAAACACACAGTTGAATTGCATAATCCAGAATGATGGTTCCCCTGATTTGAAGGGAACGTTACAACTCCTGCTCTCTGCTCAATAACCCAGGGCCTCTAGTAGAGGTTTTGTGGGCTTGATTGAGGTGCATCCCAACCTAGCCCAGACATGCCTTCTAAAATATATTTGCATATCACCTGTTGTGCTTGTACTGTAGTTCAGTAACTTCTAACCTAACAGTACCAAAGTTTATGTCATTCCCTCACATTTTGTCTTTGCTTTTCTGAGGCTTTAAACGAACGAGTTTGTAGCACAAGACTAACACACATTGAAAGATGTGTCTGTACCTCTCTAACTCTAGTGCTTGTAATGACATTTTGTGTTGTCACATTCATTTTACTATATCTTAGCCAAAAACACACTGAGATTTCAGTCTTCTCAGTAGCTCTGTGGTGTTGATACTTCTGTTAAGCAGCTTTTAAAAGCTAAAACATTACATGACGTGGATTTTTACTGAGTACTCTTGTCAAATAAGAATAGTCCACTTTAAAATATTAAAGATTATCAACTAATGTGTTTCTAATAATGCTAGTCAACAAAGAGGTTGTTCATCCAGTGTTATTAATAGTTTTGCATTTGGCTGCATCTAAAAATAAATGTTTTGTTTCAAAACCTTTTAAAGTAAAGACATTTAAGCCAATGTATTTTGCCATACAGTCATATGTTATACAGTGACTCATAGGGTATCCTTCCTTCCTTGCTGCAAAGTTAAAAAACAATTTATATCCCTAACTGGTAACAGAGCACAGCCATGCTCCAAGGTGTGTTAAACAACCTTTTGAAAGAAAATCATCTTCACTGCACTGTCAGAGCTGCAGGGAGACGAGTGTGATGTGACTAATGTATTCCCTGCCTGGGTGGAATCCTGATAAGTTCATTACATTTCCAGCTAAAGAGCCACAATTCCTCTGAGTGATTCAGTAATACCGTAAACTATGGAAATGAGCCCTGTAAGGCTTAAATTGACTTAGTTGTGCAGGTTAGAAGAACCCTTATCTCTTTGTCGTGATGTAAATCAAGCACAGACTAGGAAGATCTTACCGGCCAGCAGCGGACTAAAGGAAGGGAACAAAAGTACAACATAATTGAATCCCTTTGCCTTAGTCAAGTCAGAAGGAGATGGAGCTTCCTTTTCCAACAGCAGTGGAGCTTGGGCTCTAATGGAAAGGAAATAATGTGCCTAATTATCTTCTAATGCTGATTGTAGTGCATCTGCATGAAGTAGGTAAGAGTCATCACACAGCATGGCATTTATGCATGTTCAGACACCATTAGTTATACACTCATTAGCATCCAGACACAGGAGAGAAAAAGGATGGAAATGTTGAAATGTAGCAAATCAATAAAATAGTGCTGAAATACTTGTTTCCAAAAACTAGATGACCCCTTTCAGATCGTCATTGGTCAGCAAGCTCATGATTTCATTTCTTTGTGATAAGTTTTACTATTCCCTAATACACAGATAGCACAAATTCCCTCCAGACTTCTGCTTACATATGAATTACTAGACCAAAACCATCAAATGCTAGCAGACAGTCTAAACAGATTTAACAAAAGGTATAAAAATACACATACCTATTTTCACTGCCACAGACTTGGCTGCTGTGAGCTGAGCTGAAGAACAAGCAACCTTCACCAAATGTTCTCCTTGTAGGCAGGATGCTCAGACAGAAAACACCAGTAAGTTGCAGAACAGTTGTTTCATGAGCCTTAAAAAAGAACCAAAGAAAATCCCCCTTTATGCAGCTAGATTTGAAAACAGAGGAATTAAATGATTTTTTTTTTCCAGCAGAATTTATGCCTCAAAACATGTGTAAAGTCTACTGACTTTCTGATTACCAAGTTCTTTGAGGAATGTTTATTTAGTGTCAATCTGGGATTGTCAGCATTTAACCCAGCAGACAAAAAAAAAAAAAAAAAAAAAAAAAGATGTATACTATGAAATATTGCATTACTACAGCCACAGCCATCAATGAAAAGATTTGATACTACTGATACCAACTGTCAGTGAATGCAGCCAGGTGGCTGAAAGTTATGCCCCCAGCTAAGCACCTAGCTGTACTGATTGACAGACCGATTGGTTTGCAGTGACAGTCGTGATAAGGCACCCAATTCTGAACGGTGTCCCAAGCATTAGTAAATTTGGTTCCATATATAAAAAAAATAAAAAAGTGCAGTCTGTATTTGATCTCTATATACATGGTTGGTTGTGATTAAAATTGAAAGTTGTTTTGATTTGTTTTGGTTTTTCAAACCAGGAACTCACTTTCCCTAGCAAATTACAGCATTGTATAACTGAATTCCACTTCCATCATAGCTAGAATATTGGTGGAGTCTCACTGGGGCTCCCAGCAGCAGGCAGCAACATGTTGACTGCCCCCCACAATGCCACTGGCTTCAGAGGTTCATGGGTCCTTTCAAATGCTCTAGTGTTCTCCTTTGCATCTGAAAATCTGGGCAGCACTGCCATTGCTGCATTAGTCCTCTTCTCTCCTACTGCACCAGATCATGGTCATGGCAGATTTTTGTACTGCTTCTTTTCTCCAGGCCATTACAACCCAAACATCACTGGTACAGGGCTGAGCTCTGTGACACGGGCACCTGCCTCTGTGTCTGTGCCTCTCCTCATCTTATCTATGATTTCACTTAAAATCAAAATACAGTCATCTATGTTTTTAAGTTAGACTTTCATCCCCACATTTAAACGTTCAAACATTCTTTGAACTTTGGTACAGCCTGCCCCTCATGCCTGAGGGAGAGCTTGCAAAGAGTCGCAATGTTATTAATAGTTCTTAAGATGGTTTTACCAATAGGTTTTATTCATTCGGCTACCTCACTGTTGTTGTTCAAAGTTTTTCATAAAACTTTTATTTGTTTGACTGTTCATAACGTTATCAACAGGAGAGCTGCAACATGTTGAGGCTTCAGCCTGTCATACTGACTGATGTTTTCTGATTGTTCCTGGAACTTGCATATCTGTGTTCTTACGTGGTTTGTAATTTCTCTGAGGTAGTATAGTCTTTTAGTTCCATTTTTGTACCAAGTATATTCTTCCAAAACACCACAGTTATAAAAGTATTCAAGCAAAACTATTTTCATCAAATTTGAATTTACAAATATTCTTTTAATCCCCTCTTCTCTTTACAGAGACATCAGCAAGAATCAAATATCTGACATTGCACCTGATGCATTCAAAGGCTTGAAATCTCTCATTTCATTGTAAGTAGAAAATAGAGCTGAATGAGTATTTGGGGAGAGCTTGCATGTAAGAGAAATAAAAATGATAATGTGCTGTCTGGGAGAACTTATGTTTCTGTGAGCAAATGCCAACTTGCATGAAGAATCTAATCTTTTGAAAATGAAAAACTGATCATGAAGGCTAGGAGAAGGAACTGTTTGCACATCTCTATGATTTTTTTTTAATAGTTGAACACCCCCAAGGTGCATTAATTCATCTACTGTACTTGTGTACCTGCAGGCTAATCCATGCCCCCCCAACTCGTCATGGCACAGAAAAAAGCGTATCACAGCTCAAATGTGTTTGATGATATTAATCAGGGTACAGAACCAAGATTGCACTTTTGTGTTTTTTCTGTTACAGTTTTTTTTCAAACTAGCTAGGGAAAAACCTGAGCTCTTAAGAAAAAAGGTTATATTTCTTAGCTGTAATTACTACTTTATTAAGCTGGAAAGGGACTAAAATATTACTTCATACAGAAGCTAAAATGAAGGTAGGATCTCTTGACAACCACTCGTTTCTCTTTATAGAGCACAGAAACTGTTTGTAATACCAAGCTGAATTCAAATGCAGTGATATTTCAACCTAGCTATTCACAGCACTATTAAAACAGTGAAGCTTTTAGTTGGTGAAACAGAGCAATACAAGGTCAGAAGCTGCATATGGAGAACGAACAAGAACAGAGTGTTGGAAAAGAGGCCTAGGTGGAGACAAGAGGGTAAACTCAATTGTGCTGATATTTAACTCCATTAATTTTAAAGACAGTTTTAAAACGTTTGGCTCATTCATATAACAGACCATCGTTTTTAAGGCTGTAGTTTATTTCTAAAAGCTACCGTAGTGTTATTCTCTGAATGCTGGGTAGTTCTGACAACCTATATAACTTGTTGTCTAGATCTACTATTAGAAGGCTGCTTGGTATTAAACTTGTATTGCAGGAAACTTTGAGGCAGGATGCAGAAGGATGGGCGTTTCATTGTGCCCGGAATCCAGCTGGGAGAATGCCAGAAATATATATTAAGTGTTGCTAGCCTTTGTCAAAGAGTTAGAGCACTTTTATTCAACCTACTGTGGAAATGATCAAATCCCTCAATGCTGTCTGGAAATGATTCAGTAAGAGAATGACATTTACTGAACACTACAGTTTTGGCATTGGATGAAACTACTGCTGGTGCTGCAATGCTACAGCTTTCTCATCTTGGCAAAGCCAGGTAGGAGCAAGCTGGACAGGCAAGACACTTCCACTGGGGTTGACTTCCCAAATCAGAAGTTCTTCAGGTTTAGCTACAAGTAATTCAGATACCCCCAGGTGGCCCCAAGAGTGGGACAGAATACATTAGATTGGAGAGAGAGGAAATGAGAGTATAAAATGGGCAGGAAGTTATAAACTTACAACTTGCACACAGAAGCAAGTGAAATGACTATATTCTCTGTCTGGTCATCCAAAACTGTGTTTTCATTAAATGAGGTCAAACTGGTTTAAGTGTTTATACCCTGGTGGTTAGAGGAGTGCTGAAGTCAATTACAAGGAGGTTACAAGGAGGAAGAGGGAGGGCAGAGAGATGAGATGCAGCAGAGTAAGGACTAAAGTAAGGAAACTGCATCTGAATAGTCTTGCCTTTGTTCAGTGTTTGTCTCTGCTTCAGTTTCCTTCTACCTCAGCAAAACAGAGCTGTTGTAACAAGCAGTCCATTTCTATTCTCTTTGGCAGGCTGGTTTCTAGGATAGTATTAACTCCAGCCTTGAATTTGTTAACCTCTTTCAGTAGGCATGCTGTAGGCATGCTGACATTGTGCTTGCCATTGGCTTTTACTTTCTTTTGGAAGGCTTCACTCTCGCTGTTCATTGCAGGTAGGTCTTACAAATGTTCTCCTTGTGGCTGATAGGAAAGAGGTAGTTTAGTTCCCTGCTCTTTCACATAGGCTTCTGGCAGGTTCTTCCCCGACAGTCACTTTACTAGTTGTTTCAGTTTCTGAGCTGTAGATATGTTCATGGAGGAAGGTAATTTGCTGTTCTGCAGGATCTGGGCTTCTCTGGAGAAAGCTCCCCTAAGTCTGTCATAGCCCTTCACAGAACTAGAGGATCTAGTTGCATTTTCATCTGATCTCTGCTATAGCCACCAGTCCAGTTCTGTCAGCTACTGGAAGACAATTGCAAGAGTAGATGACTCCTTTGAAGTGCCAGCCCTCCAAGTGAAACTGCCAAAGGGGAAAGAACAAGGAGGTAGAAGTGAAGAAAGACAGTTTGCTTACTAGAGTTTTCTCTTTTAAGTGGTGTTTTTGAGCCTGAGGCCCCAATAACTTTAGTCAGCTGCATGCCCTGAAGGAATGATGCTCTGCATACAATGCTTTAGCTCAGCTGAGAGTAACTTTTTTTGTTTTTTTTTGTGTATGTAAGTCAAATGTGATCGGTGGCATACATTTTAATGAGACACCATTGAGGTTTTATTCATGCACAGAGCAACTGGATTTTTCAGCTTGCTGAGTTAAAAGCAAGATTTTTCAGCTTGCTGAGTAAAGGAGGGGAAAATATTAATTGACAAATGAAAGTAACCAACTTTGTTACATTAAAAATAAGGTAATGCTGTACTGCCTATAATCAATCCTTGCTTTTTTTTTTTTTTCCTGCATTATTCCCATTTTCAGCTCCTCCCTTTAGTCCCTGCTTGCGTGCAATTGCAATGCTCCCTATGGGTCCAGGAGAGTGAAAGTGCTTGTCTGGAAGATGGCCAAAATTTTTAGTCTAGCTGACTAGTGGAGGCTTGTATATAGTGGGTTCTTGCTCTACTTTCTGAAGTTAACTTCGTTTAGTGTTTCCAAGCAGAATTGTTTCTTGGAGTACTCTGCCTATTGTTCTTAGGCAGAGATGAAAGAAAAAAAAAAAGGCATATTATAGTTTCAATAATTGTAATATATTATTACAGAAGTGGCTTCCTCCAAAATATATATATAACTTAAATCTTTTAAATATGCTAAATGATCCATGTTCTAGTAAGTCCTAGAAGGTCATAAGTTCTTATTTTAAATCCATATATTTTCTCTATCAGGAAGTCCAACTATGGGAGTCAAACAGGTCACAAAATATTAACATTTTTAAAAGCCATTTCTACCTTGGGTTTTCTCTGCACTTAACAAAAGAAAGTCAAGCTTATTCTTGTAAGGAACCAGGACCTCTCTGTGTCCACTTTTCATTGGGTTTTGTTCCCTTATATGTACAACAGTTCTCTGGAATTATAAATTTCTACTCCATATTTCTTCTTAGAAACATTTGGAGATGTATTTTTTTTCTTCTTCTTTAAGAATGTTTTAATTCTTCCTAGAGTCTTCTGTCTTTTTACTCCTTCCCTCCCACCCCCGCCCCGTTGTGTCCCATGTTGGCTGTGCTCTGAGGTCAGCCATGCATCTTTTCTGCAGATTTAATTCTGTTACCATGTCTGAAGTTCTCTTCCAATAGTTAGACACTAGGGTTTTTATCCTTAGCATATTTTTGGTATGAACTAAACTTCAAACCTGTTTCTGGACAAAACCGAAGGCACAGGAAGATCCAGACTCTGATGGGGTCTAGTTTTGAGAGAACAGAGCTGTGGTGCTTGCTGTAAGGCTATTGAGATCCAGACATAGAAAAGAATGTCTTCCATCTTCAAGATGCTACTGTGTGATTCAGGAGAAAAAATTTCTCTTGTGTGGCTCCTATGGCAGCTGTTAGAAAAATATCCTTTGTTTCTTCTATACCAAAATCCCCCTTCTTGAAAAAGTGAAAATATTTATCCATCTCAAAGAGAAGATGCAAGGAGGTATACATTGAAGGCCGTAAGCTGTAGTGATACTGCAGTATTTTGAACCATATGAAATATGCAAGATGAGAACCAAATCATTGGAAAAATTCAAATCTTAAAAACAGTAAGCAGCACAGCTGCAAGTGAGCCATGCTAATATTACACAGCTTTTGTGTTGTAAGACTTGTGTGTTGCTGTCTAATACTTCTTTCCATACAAACATGGGAGCAAATAGTATCATTGCACTGAGGAGCATGACAGAATCAACTAATTGCAAAAGAATGCATTATCTTAATTTTAAGCAAAAGATTGAGAAATGCTCTATTTGTATTGCATTTGATTTGCAGGTTACATGGTTAAGAATTCCACTTTGCTGGAGTGGAGGTAGTTAATAACTCAGTGCAGGACATGGAGCTGAGTTATAGATAGTTTCATGTTTCAAGACTGCTGCACGAAGTAAACTAATTTTTCATTTAATCAACTCCAAATCAGTCTGCAATATCAGCAAGAGGATAGTATCTGCATTTGGTTATTGTTAATGGCATCAAAGATAAACGTTATTCTCAGGGTCAGTAAACTTCCCACAAGTATACATTTGGAAGGCCATATCCAGACTATCTGGGGACATTTTATGTGATATGACAAAATAGTCTAAGCCTTCGGTGTGTTAAACTGTGAATGAATAAATTTCAGATCACCGCAGAGGGAGAATTCCGTTGCTTTAGTTCATGTACTGAATTAAGCTTGTGAACGATTTAAAAGCTGAGATCAGTCTGGGCACAAAGACAAGAGACTGCTTAGATTTTGATACAGCAGCCCCGTTCAGACAATCATCTCCTGGGTGATGTATGTGGTGTCATTCATAGTGATTTGAAATCTGCAATAAAATACTGTCTATTGCGATAACTGCCAAACTTATTTTAAGGTAACAAATTGCTTTGGATAGTTTTACTGTGATTTATTTAGCCTAACTTGTTATGAAGAAATATGAAATAGTGCAGGAAAAAAAATCATGTCTAAGTTTCTTTCAGATATTAGAAATTTATTGCTGTTTTTTACCCCTATCAATTCCTCCTCTTTTGAAAACGTGAATTCTTATTGAGCCTGTGCCATTGGATGCAGCTTGGGAAATATAATTCTTCCTAGCAAGGATTGTTTTCACAGTCTGAAGGAAAGTTAAAAGCATTTTGAGGACTGAAAAAGACATTGCATAAAGTCAAAATTTGACACTTCAGTAAGAATGTGTGAGCCAAGCCAAAATAAAGGAACAGTTAGCTGGAAACCATATGGTTTAGAGTAAGGGATTCTGTCTTGGGCTTTCATACCCCAAAACAGCTCTGAGTTAACTTCCAGGGAAAGAGCTCCGTATTCTGGAGTCGGACTTAACCAAGCAGCTAAGTCACAACTACCTTTGCAAGTATGATATGCCAAGGAACTGTAAAATAAGGACAGCACAGCAATAACTGTTTCAGACACTTAGAAGAAGGTATGCTAAGCTTAAGTGCATATGAAAGGCTGTGTGTTTGTAAAGCCTGCAAATTCCTTAAGTTCAAAACTGTCCAAGAGGTCAGAATGTCTAGGGACTGTGAAGAATGACTGAGACTTTTACGTTTCAAGACCCTGAGGCTGAAGGGCTCTCAGATACTTTCTCACACAAGATAACGTACTTGTTGCTAGGTATGAAGCAATGCCTCCTTTGTCTGATGTAGTCCAAGCTTTTAGATGAAGCAATGCAGTGACAGTTCCTACTGTTTAATCTTCATATTTAACTACTTAGAACATCAGTTGGATTAATCTGCAAAACTTGAAATTTAATTGTAACAATTAATTTTGAATTGGAAATTTCATAGTTAGTGGTATATTGGAATAGATACAATTTATATTGGGATATAAAAGTGCAATGCCACAATTGGGGTGAATAATCATAATGGCTTGTTATGGTTTTAATATGCTTATATCCTTTCTTACTGCAGATCCATAGTAACTTTATAGAGGGGATGGGTGAGTTTTTTGAAAATGCAGTAGGTGTTGTACTTCAGCTTTCTGAGTAAACATGTATCTGCCAGCACAATTTCCTACCAAATCCTAATCTCCCCTCCTCTTTCCTGGCATAAAATGTGAACCTTTTGGCCAATTGCAGCTGAAATTGTTGCGGAGGAGCTCTCAGTGATGATAAACTCCCACAGGCTCTGTCCAAGTAGGCAGCTGGGGGAGGAAAAGTCTTAGTGTAATCCTTGGGGAAGCTGTGAGTGTTTGGGCACTACAGATTCCAGATAGGAACTCAAGCATCATAACTTATCTTACACACAGAACTGCACATTTTAATTTAATGAGGGGTAAAAGAAAGGTTTACAAGTCATTCCTTGTCCCAGTTCTCTTAATTGAAAGCAACTAGTTGAACTGGAAAAAAAAAAAAAAAAAAAAAAAAAAAAAAGAAGTCCCATTTTTAGAGCACTTTTTGTAAAAAGCTGAATATAACTGGATTTTCAGCAAACACAGCCTCTTCAGCTAACTAGGGTGCTTCTTCCAGGCACCCACTCTGATGCTTGCAGTGCAGCCGGGGGGCTGCACTCCATCTGCTTTGGCCTTCCCAGGGTTTGGAAGGTTGATGGCAGCCTGAAAACTGCTGTGAGTTGCGAGCCAATCTGCCAGGTGCTTTTGAAGAACAGCAGTTTGTGGTTTGGGGCCATGCTGAAAGCATTTAGCTGTGAAGTGACAAGCTGATGGCTCTGCATGCTACTGAGAATACGACCCCCTCATGGCTCAGCTGCACCTATGCCGTAACGGCAACCTGCTGATGTTAGAAAAGCCACCTGCAAAAAAACTGAGCGAAGTTTGCTTGAGTTAAACATGCAGTGAGGGATCCCCCATGCTGGTCGTTAAGTATTAAATGTACCTGCCTTGTGGAAAAGACAAGAATAACATTTATGCACTGGCGAGTCTGATGTGTTTACACATTTTTGTGACTGTTTTCCCCCTTCAGACTGGTTTCCACCATTGTAAAGGATGCTTCCAGGTGGACTGCGAAAAGATAGAAAGGAATGATAAGAAAAAGGAGATCTCACAGTCTCTCAATTTATTTTGGCTCAGCCTTTGTTTCCTACTTTCAAGTTTAGCATTGTGAATATAGAATTAAGGAATAGCTGACTTTTTTCCCCAAAGAGCACATCATGTTTAGAGCTTTATCTTCTCCACCTGATAGTAAATGACATTTGTCAGAGCTGTGGCTAATTTGATCTTCCACCAAAGTTGAGAAGGCAATCAACAATCAGGAGCACAGAATGAACATTTTAGTATTTTTTTAACATTCTGATAAATGTCATTCTGATTCACTGATTGTCTGTCGACAGCAGTTACTAAACTGATTTCTGTTACATATTAACTTTATTCATGCAGCTTTAATAAAAATATTTTGCGTCTAAATTTCAGATGCTCGAGGATAGGAGAGTTACGTTTCCATGCCAAGCTTGCGCAACAGCTGATAAACCTGCATATCCTGCTAAATATAACCAAAATGCACAAGGAATGCAAGTGTATGTGCATTTTCAGAACTCATAATAACCTAAACAAATCTTCTAAAATTTATCTCTGGTGGTAAGAGCACTGGAGATTTAAATAGAAGTTCTTAACTGACTGGATTAGTTCCCTGCTATATGCCCTTATCAAGTTAGTGTTTTGTCTGGTTTGGTTTGGTTGGTTTGGTTTGTGCTGTTTTTTTTGTTTGTTTTTGTTTTTTGCAGCCCCCCTCTTTTCCCTCTCATGTCCCCTCCCAAAGCTGCTGTTCCAGAAACATTGCAGTGTTTGCCTCTGAGATAGGCAGAAGGACAGGACACAGAGGACAGTGGCTGCACTAATGGGGTGTACCTAACCTGGCCGATCTTTTTGGTAGGCTGACTCACTGCATAGCACAATCTTGGAGTGCTGCAGTTGGTACATTCAGAACAAAAGCATCTTGAATCAAGGACCTGCCCGTTGTTCACAACTGTGGGGACGAGTATGTTTTCCTATCTTAAATAGAAATAATGAGAGCTCTGAGTAGAGTAAAAGTTTATATGCTTTCTATTAGAGTAAATAGAAATAAGTAACTCAACAACTGAGATGCAAGCTATTATGCATCTCCCCTCCTCTTTGCTTCTTTCTGTAGGACCAAACGTTTGACTTCAGCTCTGGCATGGCAGGCAGACAGTGGCATTAGCTAATTTGGCTCTGTGTAGTGCTGAACATGAATATGAATTAGAGACAAGTGCCTGAGCTCTCATACTGACTTTTGTTTAGCTGTTAATTTGTTCGAATGCTAATGTGCCACAAGCACAGAAGACCAATTAGGTTTGAAACTGCTTATTTTCTTTTCATAGCTTCTAAAATTTGAAGCTTTATTTCATTTTAGAAGTTCATTTAATGAGTTTTATTTAGTTCAAAATAATAAACAGGCTGTATAAACACATCCAAGGTTTCAAATTCAGTGGAACTCAGCATTATGACCTCCCTACTTTTAACTAAGTAAATGAAAAATTGCACCAACCGGAGTTAGAGTTTGATATTTGTATTTAGTAGTACCATAACTAACAACTAGGTACAAATATTGAGATTTCTCTAAGGTTTTATTTTACATCAGTGTTTACTATCTCTACTGCCATAATAACCCTTAGTGTGGTGGTGGGATTTTTTCCTTCTTTCCACAGGCATTCGTAAAGGTTAGGTTCGGAAATCTTCCTTCTATTCTGTAGTATTATGCATTACCGATCAGCTGTGATTATCCTGCTACTTCACAGAACTGAAATGTTCGCGCAGCCTCAGGAAGCTTGTCATCTAAACTTTGTGTGTAGGTGATGCACTCGCTAAACAAATACTGTTTGTAAAAAATGGAAACTGAAATAGAAGTATGCTAGATTCTGTAGGCACTAACTTCATGTTTTAACTTTATTTATTATTATTATTGTTATCGTTATTGTTATTGTTATTATTATTATTATTATTTATGTACTTATTATTTATGTATTTTATTTATTATTGTTACATACTTTATTTTCAAATGAAATTAGGAAAAATAATTTAATGGTACTGGCGTTCATTACTCACAAAACCCATTAACTGTAACAGTACATTAAAAACCAGCTTCCTGATTCTGCAATAGACAGAAATTATCTTGTTTGTTTAGAGAAAATACAATGCTATGATCATTAGTTTCTTGGGTAGAAGTTCAGATCCTTCTAAACTGCAAAAAACATGAAAAATGAAGTTTCAAGTTTAGAATTTCATATCTAAGTTGTGTTGTTTTATTTAGATTCATTGTATTTATGCTCAGGAATGAGCTGATCTGGGAACTCTCCCACAGAGGTGATATACTTCCAATGACTGATGAAGAGCAAACTGAAGTGGCCATATTCTGGGAAGGCCAGAGAGTATTGTAAATGGCCCATCATGCTAAGTGTTTGTTTTTCAGTGTGTTCAACTCGCCATAATAATTTAAATGTTGAAAGATGGGGTAAACCAGGATTTCAGCCAGCATACAAGCCTCACATGGTTGTTTGATTCATTGCATGTTATTCCACATTAAAAAGTCAGGGAATGAACCACTTCAGCACATGAGCAGCACAGCTTTCGTTTATGACTAGGCTGGTTTATAACCATTTACCGTGTCCAATACAGAGCTCAGAATTAAATAAATATTGTTTACCCCAGTTTGAAGTCTATTAAAATGTTTAGGTACGGGATAAAATTTTCAGAGGGAGCCTAGTCATCTTCTCTCTTACCAGCTCCTAACTCAAATTCTGGTTTTCACAAATTTTACCAGCTTATAGAAATCACATGAGTAAATGATTGAAATTAAAGTGTTCTGGTCGTACATGATTTTGTTTTGATCCCTAGGTAGCGCATTTTATTATACTGCCAGTTTTGTCTGTTTTACTTCGAGTTCAGTTTCTGATGATAGTATATCTGCTATTTTCCATTTTAAAAGATGAAATACTTTGAATTTTAAAACTGAATTGTAGGTATCAGTATATATTTATGGTTGAATAAATGGAAGCTTTTACAGTGACTCCTTCTTGTGTTAGTAGTTCTTTATTAATTTTTTTATAAGCAACCTATACCTAAAATTATTTTTGAGTTTCCAAAATCTATCATTATTCCCAGTTCAGGCTATTTTTATTTTTTATGTATATTAGCTAGCTGAAGTTGTAGTAGCAGCTGGTGAAGCCATAATATTTTACCCAGTGATGCCTCTGTCACATTTCATGCAAATTGTTGTATCTTAAGAGGGACAGTTACATGGAATTTTATCTACAACTAGCTTGTGCTTCTTGGCTTTTAAATTCACTATCACTGAGCTGTTTTTGCGTCAGGCAATGTGCCTTTCAATGGTTAAAATACTTCTAAAAAAGGTGAAAAAAAACCTTGACAGAATGAAAAATATTTTAGATACAATTTTTGGATGATGTCCAGTTTCTACATTAGAAATGCTTTCCAACACCAGACGAAGCCTGAATCATAACGACTCATTTAATACCATGTGCTCTCTGAAAAGAAAATGAGATCAGTAGTTAAATGAAATGCCCACAGATCCTGGGCATGGTGCACAAGATCAATAAAGGTGATAATGCAGAGACGGGAGGACACTAAACTGGTCTGTTATTTAAGATTTATTTTGTCTTCCCATATCTTTCAGAGTGCTCTATGGAAACAAGATCACAGAGATTCCCCAGGGACTTTTTGATGATCTTGTGTCTCTGCAGCTGCTGTAAGTATGATCCTTTCCTCTTCTTTATTTTACATACTAACTAGATTTACTGATTTTTCAGCTTCTGACATTAATATAATCATCTTTTCCACTGAAAACTCACTGAGATGTGCTTGTCTGTTGTTTCTGTGTCAGGCAAGAGGGAGGCAAGGGCTGAAATAAAGGTAAGATGCCAACAGTTTTATAGCGCAGTGCATGTAACAGATAATAGACACAGAGAATTTAAGTGTGTGGAGGAAATGAAAGATTCAGCAAAGTCCAAGAAAGGAAATTTGGTCAGTGACTGATGTGAGGGTGGAGTTGCCATATGATTGTTTTTACACATTTAGCATTTGTGGTTGAATATCTAGATCCTTCAGGGCTACTGTGTTGCAAGTATCTGCACATGCAAGCAAAATGGCAATATGAAAGATCTATCTTATTGTTACCAGCCATGCTCAGTATTGTATCCTTTTCATGCCAACTGTGGTTTAGTTGGAGGGAGAAACCATTTCAGAATCTATTGTGTATTCAAGTATTTTGTGCCATGTGTGATTTAATACACTGTCATGATCAGGGATAAGATATACTCGTCAGTATTTATTAATGTACCATAAAAATATTTCCTAAGCCAAATGTGAAATTCCAAATTCCACTCACTCGTCTCCGTAATCACACTGGGAACCCTTAACTCCTTCAGAGAAGGAAATCAGTTACTATTTCAGCCAGTCAGCAGAGGGAGCAGATGTGAAGAACTTCTATTCCTAGCATTCTGAATATCATCTTGGGTTATGTACTCAGAGAATGTGATATATAAAACTAAGTGATTCTGGCTCATATCTCATGTCCCCCCACCCCACTCCACAAAACTCCCAAATAATAAATGAAATAAAATGTAAAATAAAAAATGTAGCTTTTTAACATGTTATTGTAAGCCTTTCGTTCTTGACACAACTAGAAATGAAAGTCCAAAATGTCATGATTAATCTTTAATGTGTGCCATTGTCTTTGAAGTACATGTAGCTGTATGCTATACAAAAATAGGTGTGGATTTTGATTATAAATCCATGAGCAAAGAGAAAGAGCTAATTTGTAAAATAGTTCAAAATTGCTCTATGTTAAGCAGAGGATTATTCAGGTGTGTAATTTAGCCATAAGATCTCAATTGCAAACATAGGCCATCTTATTCTAGAGAAGGACAAGCAAGAGCACATATGGTTTGGCTATGACAAACCTTGAGCTGCGATGGTAGCAAGCTGTTCATCTCCTCCTGCAGACAGCCAATTATTTTGTCTTGGCCTTTTGCACATACTTTTTCTGGCAGCTCCTTTCCTCTCCCATACCTCCCAAGTTTGTTAGTACTTCAGTGCCTTTGCGATCAGTCTGTGCACTAGGAGAAGACTGCATATTTAGGAGGGTGGTAGTTTAACATCAGTGAGAGTAATAAGCACGAAAGTGCTTAGAAGCTGGGACCTGGTGCATGTTGATAGAGCTGGCATGTTTGTCGCTGTTAAATTCATGTTGTGTTTGGTACAACAAAGATGCTGTGGGTAAAAGGAAAGCTAAAACTTTACCCGTTATTTTGATCCCTGCAAAAGAAACTATTAAAATCCAAGCTTTATCAAACTCTTGGGTTTTTGTTGTTGGTTGGTTGGTTGTGTATGTTTTTTTTCTATCTAGAAAGTATATTATGTTTACTAGTTTGAAGCAATACACAATTGCTGTTTCTAACCCAGGACTCTTTACAGATGCTGTTTCTCCAAGTAGAAAAAAAAGAAAATACCACTCAACACATGGCTCACACGTTGCCCTATAAAAATGGGGGTCTAGAGTTCTTGAATAAAGCATTAAACATGTTTCAGCCCCTTTTTCCTATAGTTCTTTTGTGCGTGTAGTGCAGGCTTTCAGTGAGTTACTTGCTGGAGCCCAGATGCAGTAATTTTCCAGTGTGAATTAGCTGACAGCTTTCTGTTATGGGGACAAAATCTATATGCCAGAGAACAGTTAAAAAGATTAACCATTTAAATATTCTCAAGCTGAGAAGATGTAAGTATGTAAATCTTGAGAGGTTGCCCTGTTTATGGGATTCCCAGAGTCCTGTGACTCCAGTGGCTTTCAGGGACTTTTGAAAGAATTTAAATATAAAGTAGCTGTTGGCAAGGTGAACATTGGGTGATTATGCACACTATTCTGATCATGACTTTGAAGCAAGTATTGTGGGATTGCTTGTAGTATTTTAACGGATACCTAAAAAATAAACAGCATTTGCTGTTTTTAGACCTGCTGTTGAACAGTTGGAAAAGTGCCCTATGATTAGATCTAATTTAGTGTTCAGTGGGCTCTAGATTGGATTTCTTCCTATTAGTCTGGAGACATACTGATAAGAAGGCTATGATTAAAGTATCCTGGTAGCCAGTATAATTTCCTAAGCTTGAGCTGGAACATTTTTGAAAATATATTGGTCTTATGGTACGGCAGCACACCCTCAGAAAAAGGGGAATGGTGGTGGGTCCTGTGTAAAAGTGTTGAGATGTTATTTAGAAGGAAAAAATACTGTGAAATTGCAGAGCAGATAATATTGTTGTTTACTGTTTTGGGTAAGACTCATCATGACCTCTCAGAAATGTCCTTATCCTTCTGTTTAAATACACTATGACACTACAGGCCCAGATGACTCCACCTTTATTCAGGCAGAATTGTTTTGTGTAAGTGCCCTACACCTACAGGCACTACCACTAATGTCAAAAATGCTGTAGCTGGGTAAAGTAATACTCAACTCAGGCATGTCAGCATCTTAAACTGTCCAATCTGTCTTTGGTGTGTGGAAAAAGAAGAATTCAGAACAAGTTTTATATTACCTGGCTAGCATTAGAATTCCGTATTTCTGTCACACAAGACAAAGGTAAGTCAATAACATATTTAGCAGAAAAGAAACCAGGCACATCTAGATATTATTTTTTGTTTTTAGTAGTATTTTTTAGTTCGAACCCTATTGGGTTATTTTAAATATTGTTTTTGAAGTCTTCATTGTTAAATAGTTAACATTCCCCATGTAAATAATCACATTATTGGATTTCTGTTAAATTGCTGATTTCACAAATCTTAATGTTTTCCCAAATACGCAATTTTAACCAACTCAAGAGCAAAGGTTACTGTGCAAGTCCAACTATACATCTGTTCTGTGGAAAAGAAGCTTTTCTTGGACCATGCCATTTTCCTTAACCTGTTTGAAGTTTCCAGGAGAGAGGATACTAGAAAGCTACTGTAGCCTGTCCTTCATACATGCTTCTTTTCAGCAGACTGGATCAAATGTCTTCTGAGAGTTTTAGGTCAATCTGGATTTGGCAAAGGGGGGAAAATGGAATCTGATTTTTTTTTTTTTTATAGTAAACTTTAACTTTCATTTCACTGTGCCATTAATCAGCCCAAAGTATGGAATAGAATTTGCTTAATTATCAATGCTTGTGTAAATTGTTGAATATCAGAAGGGTGGAAAGGGTTTCACCTAAAGGTGGTTTCAGCTTAAGTTTTCAAGTAAGTGCTAGGTATGGGCAATTTGAATGCCTGTTCAGGAGGCCTTAAGCTGAACTGAATCTGTCTAGAAAGTGGAATACATTTGAATGTCCTTCTCACCTGTCTTTCAGCTTTCCTGGAATGTGGACAAGCTCTTTCATGAGCCCTTGAGTTTGCCAAGCAGTCTGCCAGTCACTGCACAGGGGGCACAACATAATGCTGTGCAGTTCTTTCTTTTTCAGCAGCGCTGTGACAGATAAACTTGACGGTTGCTCTGCTTGCTCCTAAAGGAGCAAATGTGCAGAGCCAGCCTGCAGTGAAACAGAGTCAAGTGGCTCAAGGCAGTGAGCTGTGGATAATGGGCACCAAGTTTGTTAACCAGTATTTTTCATACCTAAGTAATACACTTTCTTTTCTCCAGCCATATTAAAACAAACATTCTGGGAGCCTTTTTATTAGTTTTACATTTAATGCTTCAGAGTGCTGTGTTTTCTGGAACCGAAAGATATAAAATCTCTACTGTTTAAAGAGATTATATAGCAAAATAATATGAGTGGATGAAATCTCATTTTTCATGTCTGGCAAGTATCAGTTTTCAATAAATCCTCCTTCTTCAGGGAGCTTACTTTGCATAGTTACTAATCATACAAATGCTCAGGTCTGTTGATCCTAAATCTCATGGCTGAGATCCCCATGGTTTGCTGGACAAGCTCTGTGGGCAAGAAGAAATCCCATAGTCAACTCTGTATTGATGTTGGTTCAAGCAGATACACTGCTGATGTACATATATATTGAAAGCAGAGGTTTGTTGATGATACCTAGATTTTGACATATTGACAGATAAAATAAATTCAAAAATGGTGAAAAAATAAACTTCCAGATCCAATCACCTAACCTGAGTTAAATTTGGAACTAGATCTGATTGGTACAACTCAGACTGACCTTTATTTAGAACAGGTTTGTTCAAAGTGGCTAGTTGTTTATATGCTTCTAAAAACTGCTACTATCAACCTTCCCCAAACTCAACAAGTCATACTTTCTTTGAGTTATTGGACCTCTTACTGTGCTTTTTATGCTGTTTCTCCTCAGATGCGTGGTATGATATTTGGTACTGTCATAGCTTTTCTGGTGAGGTTGCTTGGAAAATAGCTCCATAGTAAACTTGCCAAGTCTAAAGTACTTGCCTTGTTTGTAATTGTAAAGAGAATCCCAGTACTTAAGAGCTTAAAATAGGATCTATGATCTACCAAATATTTATTGTGCACTTTTAGAGCTTGTTAGACGCTCAAAGAAAATCCAGTGAAGCACAAACCCATATGAAGTATTAAATATATATATATATATATAAAAACTCTAAAGAATGCATATCAGTTCCAATACTTTGTATTGTATACATTGAACTGTTGTGTCATTAAATGGAGATGCAAAGAGCATATAAATGCCAGAATAAAGGAATGACAGTTCTCCATTTCCAAGTCCTTTGTAACACAGTAGTCTCTCCTTCACATAACAATATTCTGAGCTATAAGTAATGTTAGTAAGTAAGATTTCTTCATTTTTCTCATGGCAAAGAGAGAATAGGCATAAAATGAGAGCTTCTGACTGGATATAAGGGAAAACATTTTCACAATGATGAGTCAAGCAGTGGAGCAGAAGTCGTGCATCTCTGTTCCTGAAGGTTTTAAAGACAAGACTGAAAAAAAACTCTGAGCAAACTGGTCTGACCTCACAGCTCACCCTGTTTTGGGCAGTCTACAAGGACAAGAAACCTTTTGAGCTTACTGCCATCACGAATTACCCTGTGGGCCAACAAAATAATTATTTCTCAGATAAGGCTAGTTGAATTAAATTGGTCCTGCTTTTAGTGGGTTTCAGACCAGATGACCTCCCAAGGTCCTTTGCAACCTATGTCATTTCTGGATTTTGTGATTCTAATTTCTTAGCAAAATGGCATGGGGACTTTTTCTTTGATACTCAGAACAGCTACAGCAGAGCTACTGTGCAGCCCTCATCCTTCTAGTCCAGGACAAAATGCTCTCTGCACAGACCTGTTTAATAGCTTTAGAATTGTTTTCAAGCCTTTTGCCTCAAGCTTTTTTTCTTTAGATTTCTGCATTTAGGCTGCTGTTGTGATAATATTACTAAACTCAATAACTGCTGTTAAAGTGAGGGAGCAGCATCTGCCAGACACAGAAATACAATTACAGTCAAGCACTAATGAAAGACTGCAACAGCATCTGCTTTTTCTGTGTCACTTCTGTAATCTGTCTGCATGCAGCTTCCCAAAACAACCGCTAGTTCATACGTCAGCTTGTAATTTATTAGCTCTTCTGACGCCAGTGCTCCAAGCTGGACTCACCTGACAGAAACTCTCCTAGCAATTATTATACAAGAAACTATCTCCCTGATAGTGCAGGAAGTTGAGAAAATGTGTTCATTCCCCTGTGTATCTGAATTATCATATGGTTATCTGTAGGTGTAAAATGGACAATATCAAATTTTGAATAGCAGATGTGTAGATGCTACAATGACACATGCTTATAATACTCCAGGTAGTAACATGCATATGACGCAATTGTTTTACAGATTTTATTCTTCAAAACAATAAGTTGTTTGCAACTTCAAATAGAGTTGCAGTCTGTTGGATGAGGAATGAAATGAGGCCTTTAAAATCTCTCCAAACTAGGACTATCAGACTATGCTCTGCACTTCCTTTTTGACTCATTATAAGCTCATTTTCCATTTTAATTTACTTTGAATAAATTTGTCATCACCATCATACAGCTCCCTGAATGGGGAGAAACACTTCAAGCTGGTTCAAGCAAGCGTGATGATGAGTTGACACTGAGTATTATCAATTGAGGCACTGACAGACTCTTTGGTGGTCAGTCATCACATTAGAAAATGTAAATTTTAGTAGATGTCAAAATATCTTTACACAGGGAGGCAGTCGGATTGCTCCTCTATGCTCCAGGCCATTCTGAAACATTTCTGGAACCTAATGTGACTATTTTGCCAATAAGTAAGCAGGGACACACAACTACATCATTAGGTGCAGCTCATCAGTGACTGCTCAGATGGCTGTTGTAGCTCATCTGACACAGCCCTTGACTGGATACTTGCATATTGGCACTTCAGCTGTTCTCCCATAATAAACTGCGTTAAATGCAAAAAAGGTCTCAATACCCTACAGATTTCAAACCAAAATGCTGGAAAAACCTTGCTGAAAAAAATATCTTGACTTTTGGTAACAGGTATTTTATATACTAAGGAGTGTTTTCTGCCAGGAGTCCTTTCCTTGCTGCCATGTAGTACCTTTGAAAGTAGGTGAAGCCTTTGATTATTGATATTCTATAAAAGGCACATGTATTCAATTTGTATGCTGCTTTTACTTGTGCAAATGACTTCATTTCTCCTCTCCTATGCATTTTGCATCTGCCTTTCTCTGGTGAGTTCTCATTTCCCCAGCAGAGTTTGGCATGTAGGATGTGCCAGACACTTCATGGGATTCTTTTTCATTGTGTTGCCATCATTGTTAAAACAAAATGATAGTAAAAGGAAAGATAAGAATTTTTCTAGTGGTTCTGCGCAGCTTTTTTCCCCTACTACTTTCCTTTGGCTCATTACTCTACCTAGGATGATTTCTGGTCCGTTCTATAGCAACAGAAATCAACCTGCAGTCTCCAGTATGTGTTAAGGTTGCTAGGCTGCTATTGCGGTCTCTGAGTTACGTAGTTATTTGTTGATAGTTTGATTACTTGACTTCACTGAGCTGAGAATGCAAACACTGCTAAGGGTAAAAGCCATATCAACATCCCCATTTGCTCTTAAAAAGCAATTTCTTCGATCATTTTGGTTTTGGAGTTCAAAATGTTATTTAAATGTTAATCACTTGAAACTGTGCTTGGGCATATAATTCAATTATGAGACCATCTTAATTATGCAGATGGTGCTTATGAGCATCTGATACAATTACAGTGCCAATTCAGTACACATTTGTTCAAAGGGCTTAGCTGAAACATGTTATTATTTCAATGAGTGTGGACACACATCCCTCTTTCAGGAAAGGGATCGTGGAATTGTGATACTGCTTACTGTTTCAGTGGTCTGCAGAGCACAGTGTCCTTAACCATCATCCCGTATTCTGGGGTGGTCCTAGACTTGCAAGAGGATTTCTTCATGTTTTTAACATATCCAGTGGGATGAAAATGGAGACTTGAGTTAATAATCTTTCCTTCCTCTGGGTAGCATGCAGTTTTATTTCTACTTGAATTTTTAACCTACATTTGAGTGGTGCACCACATCTGGAAGCCATGTGTAAATCTCAATCCAATCAAGCTGATAACAAAATGGGAAAATTAGTGGAGTTTACTTTCATAATAAATCGGTGCAAAACAAATAGCATGCAATTCTTGATAAAAGATGACTCAGCTTTTAATATTGTCCCTTCTTTTGGTGCAAGTCCAATGAAAATAAACTCATAGTCTCTTTTACATCATAGCTCGGTGTTTAGGCAAGATCAGCATTTCTGTTTGCTACAGTATATCTGTTTTTCTAGTTTGCCTTTGTGTTAAAAAAAAAAAAAATCATATTTAACTATATGTGAGGCCAGTCACATTTACCTAATTAATAATTAAAAGCCTGGGGGGCTGTGACATTTAAGAAGGAATCAAAAAAGAATTGGAATAATATCCATAATGGATATTTTAAAATAGTTGAGTGTTTTGAAAGAAGATACATAAACCTTAATGCTTATGGCCAAAAGTCATCCTCTAATTCACAGCAAGTAGGAGGTAAAAAAAAAAAAAAAAAAAAGAGGGTCTGATTTATTTTGTTTTCTCATGGTTTTCCACTTTCGTTTCCCTTTCTCGCTGATTCTGGTCAGAAATAGGACATTAATCTATGTTATGATTTTATGATTCACCCGGTATGGCTACATCTGGATTAGTATTAAGCACACCATCTGCCCTCTTTAGATTTAGGTACTGCACATATATTGTGTAGACGGTATAAGGAATAGGTGTTGTCACCCTGGAAGAGCTTTGTAGTACTTGAATTCCCTCTTCTAAACAGTCTGCAGAAGCACTTTCCTTTTACAAATTACTTTCTCTGATGCTTAAAGCAGAGGGTGTGCCTCTGTACTCTGTATTTGTGACTACGCATAGGATAAGTTTTGCTCATTTTTAGTGTTTGGCTCATACAGAAATGTCACTGATTATATGACCATGAATCTAGTCACCAAACATTTATGCTAGGAAACCTTGTCACATTGTACATTCTAATTGCCAGCATTGGGTTTATTCATGTTTTGTTGAAAGACAGAATGAATTTAAATCCTGTGTTTGACTGCAGTTCCAGGTCAACTTTGCTCTGAGGGCTTATTAAGTGGGATCAATGACCGTTAAACTTCTAGCCCATTCTTCAAAGGGGGTGAGCAGCATCTGTAGAGCTTTGCACTGCTATGTGTGCACTTCTTAAAGCAGACACGATGGTTGTCCATATATAAGAATCCAAGAGTAGTTCAGTTGTAAATTCTCTTATTCCTGAGATTATCTTCAATTTGCGTAATGGTTTATTAGAAGTGCTACTTGCAATATAAACTAGAAGTATAATAATAGAAGAAAATAACATCTAGTAAAATATATCAAAGTACATTCTTGCTTCCAGTTTCCTTCCTGTATAACTAGGTACCAAGCCAAGGTATAACAAGGTACCAAGCCATGGAGCAACCAATCTAAGTTTATGTGCATTACCTAAAAACAACGTGAGACCAATACCCAAGGATGGGGAGTAGATACGGGAGTGTTTGCAACATTTAGTGTATGTCTGTGGCTATTGTTCAAAACTCAGTAAATGATTATGCTTTCTAATGACTTGTTAACCTGTTCTTTATATAAAAGATAAAGTACAAGTATAAAAGAGAAATGCATAATGCATGAGAACTGAGCTGTAGAAGGCTGCTTTGGCTTAGACATATGAATGGCTATTAGAAGCAAGTAGTAAGAGATGACATTGATGTTTGTTGTTGAAGCAAAATCTCAGAAGTCTAATAAACAGGAGGAACTATTCTGGAACTTTATTGTGAAAATTACAGTTATTTCTAATGGAGTCAATGGAAGTATGGATTAGGAGTCATGTAATTATCAGACAAAAATACTGGCAACAGAGAGGTCATAGTAATGCTGCTCATGATACCATAAAATGATTTGCATTATTAGTTCGTGCAAAAATATGACCTAATTTGTCTGTTGCCTTCAATGGGACTTTCTCTTACCTTACATCAAAATTCTTTTTCCAAGACTCATGGAGAAGAAAATTTAGGTGAGTTGGTATTGACTTTTCTGTTGGCTGGAGTGGTGAGTTCTGCTCTAACACCCTCTCACTGCCTTCCTTGAGAAAAGGACTCTGCCCAAGTATATATCCATCTTCTGCACAGCACAGTTACTGTATGCTGTTAATACAGTAATGAGGCTCTGCCAAATTGATGGTGGGAGCACAGAGCTGTAGAGTGCAAAATGTTCCAAAGGTTTCAGCAATGGAAAGGCATGGTGCTATGCAGAAGAAGCGCTTTTTGAACTTATATTTTGGAGCAAAAGAAAAGCATCATATGCAGCTAACAAGTGTGCATTTGTTGCCTGTTAGGTTGGCCTGTTGTCTAGAGTGCTCTATGTGCAGTTTCTCAAAAACAGACAATCCCTGTGAGTTTTAAAGCGTGTTTAATGGAAAATGTCTTTTCCTTTCTACCTATAAATACATTTGCCTTCTGATTTGATATGAGCATGGAATCTCATGGAGAGTCACACTAACATAATATTAAACCTTTCAAACTCAACAGCAAAGTAGCGAGAACTTTCTGATGAAGTGAGATGGGTTAATACCATACCCTGTTTGCGATGTACCATTTTTTTAATACTTATAGTAGTTGAAAAATGTGGATTTTAGCTCATCTAAGGATAGGTCATTTCTTGTCTATTTTCCTTCTATGTGTGAAATATCACGTATGTAGATGACAGTGGCAATTTAAGTGCTCCTCTGTTTGACTGTCTCATAAAGCAATCCAGCTTGTTGTTGAGATGGTATATACTATATAGTTGCCAGGACTCTGGCTAGATAACATAAGAGAACTTGCACAAGCCCTGTCATAGATTTTCTGGCTGAACTGATGAGTTTTACTAACTGGTTGCTGTGTAGATCTGCAAACTAAAGTATAAACAAATAAATAAAAGCATGACAAAATATCTTTGTGCTGCTTTTCCAAAGCTGCAAAGTCATCTGACGTAAATTGAATGAAATATCTTCACAGAATTGTAGGACAATTGAAGTTGGAGGGAACATCAGGTGGTTACTAGCCAAAAAGACCTAAGAACCTTTACTCAAAGCAGTCAGCTTACTAGATTGGAGAAGGTTGCTAATGATGTTATCCGGTCTTGTCTTGAAATCTCCAATGGTGGAGGTGGTGCAACTTCTTTGAGTAACCTGTCCCACTTCTTGGCTATCCTTAGGCATGAAGTGAGTTGGATTTCAGTAAGTTTTAGTCCAGACCCTACATTGCTTTCTTCTTGTCTCTGAGGCGAATCACATTTTCTGTTCTTCCATGATCCAATTTACCCTGCATTGCTTATCACAAGATGTCAACCTTCAGAAATTTCAGTTAGACTTAAGACAGCTGCCAACTATAGAAAACTGAAAAAGGAAAAGAAAAAAAAAAAAAGGTTTTGTCATTGTGGACTTCGTATGTGTGTGTGTATGGAATAGCAAGGTGGGAAGTGTTTGCCGTTTCCATGCATATTAAGCTGAAGTCTTTAAATATTTGTTTGGAATTTTGAACAAATGGGGAAGGTGAGGCATTAAAAAAAAATTAAGTATTTGAATCTAGCTAGCACTGTTATATGTCTATATGTTTCTCTAGCTATGAGAGTACTAATATTGTCTGTGTTTTTTTCACCTTTTTAATGTAACAAGCAAATGGAGATGTGTAAATATGGAGTGGCTTTGGTGACTGGGTTAATATGTTTTAGATTTAACCCCAAAGTTCAGTCTATCTTTATTTGATTATAATAAGATTAATGAATTATAAACCTTTCCTCTATTTTCAGGCTTCTCAATGCCAATAAGATCAACTGCCTGAGGGTAAACACGTTCCAAGGTCTGCATAATCTCAAACTGCTATCTCTTTACGACAACAAACTGCAGACCATCAGCAAGGGGCTCTTTGCGCCACTTCGATCGATCCAGACTCTGTGAGTATGCAGGCATATCAGAAATGACAAGCTCTCCTTTTTTCCCAAAAGACGTTGCCTGTCTTTGCAAAGGATGTGCATCTGACATTAAGAAAATTTGAAAGAGACACCAAGGTAGCAGCCCCTCCTTTTCTGAAAGAAACAAAAGGAGCAAGATAAAGAGAACTGTTGCGTAAATTCAGCACAGCTACCTATAGTAATGTAGTTACGTAAACATCATAAGTGAATTAAGCTACCCAATTAATTCATTCATACTGTTTGTTGGAAGGTGATATGCACAAATTTGACTCTGCACAATATATGAACAGGGGATTCTATTTAAAAAATTGCCTAACAGTTTTTAACGAGCTAGTGAGATGGTGTAGCTCCTCACTGGGGCTGAGTTATGCTGTACCAGTCATTGCTTCTGAAATCATATTTCAGTTAACATTCCACTTTAAGGGAAATGATGCACTGTATTACTTCATCCATTAAGAAAATTCACTAAATATTTTTTGAATGTCTTTGAATTGGAGGCATTAGGAGAAGCATTAGCTTCAGAAGCAAAACTGGGAGCAAAAGTATGGAAATGACTTGATACTTTACAGAAGAAGGTTTCATCCTAAAGCTGTGAGTAGGAAGATAATAAGGTAATAGGACTTCTTCAGAACTGGAGTTGGCAGCCTGATATAAATGAAAAATAAGAAACAACCCCCTCATACACAATATTGTCTGTTTATATACATTTGTATGTGCATTTATAGGTATAAGCCTCTGTATATTTGTGTATATAAATATATGCACATATATTTTTAATACTGGAAATGCATTACACAAATTAATTTTATAATTGTTTTAATTCCCAAGTAAATGAATTAATATGGATGATTCCTAGCTGCAGGGTATCTGCTACCTCCTCAGTCAGCCAGAAGCACAACCTTAATTTCCAACAGATATCTGGCCAGTACTTATCGTTGTGAACCATTAAGACATTAGAATAATCAGGTAGAAATCCCAGCCCACCTCATCCGTGCACACCATCTGCTACAACCGTAATTTTCAGACTATGTATGTGTGAGCATAGATACATATGTAAACAAGTGCGACAGAAGATTCAATTACAAGGGTACATGTGATTTGTCAATTTAAACAGGCAACACCCTATAAGATTTTTTAAAAAAATCAATCTCTTTGGTTTTTATGAGTTTTTATTAGCACTGCTGTTGGCCGTTACTTAGAATGGCCTTGCTGCATCCATTAGGATGCTTTTCCAAGAAATCTTTTGATTCATTCTCCCATTTTTGTTACTCCAAGTGATTGCAATTTTCTGCTTTTTTTTTTTTTGTAGAACAACAAAACTAGGCCATGTCCTGTGTCATATGCTTACTTGTTTGCTCTCTGGACCTTTCATAGCAGGAATGGCATGGTTTTACTACAACAGCAATCTTTAGTTTCTTTAGGCACTTTCTGCTATGCTTGCTTTCATTTCCCACTTCTTGACAGCCATTGCCCTGTTGTATTTTGCACTTATTCTGTTAAGTGTCAGTTCATAAATATAAATCCAGACAGAAGAGAGTAGTTTCTGCAGGTGGGAAAAATACACTAGCAATAACAGAGCAGCGTTCTTGTGAGGATATAACTTTACACCTCTGTCCAAATCCAAATTTAAGCATGTCTTTTACTGTTTTCCCTGTTACTGAAGTGTCCTGTTCTGCTCCCTTGGAAATTAGAGGGGTGGGTGTGAGTTAATTTAACTGACATCACAATCAAGTCCTAAGACCTGACAAACTCCTGATATACTGCTCAACTTTGATAAGTGAAAAGAATCATAACAAAAGCAGAGAAAAGCTCTTTCTCTACGAGGAACTTCAGGGGGTTTCTATTAACAAAGTCTAACTCTCCAGTTAAAAAGTATGCTATAGTGCCTATCTCCAGCTGTGTGGGAAATGTGTTGTGGAAATTTTGGTGAAGGATAGCATCAAGTTTTACTTTGCATAAACAGTTCACTCTCAAAACTAATTTTTTTTTTGTTGTTTCAGGAAGAAAGAGATGTAAGGGGAATACTATTAGGCGTGTTGATATGTGCAAGTATCAATTTCACTCTTGAGAAAAGACCCCTGGCTTGCTTCTGGCTTTGCCCACTGATCTCAGGCACTTCACTTACTCATATTTTGATCTCAGGAAACTGAGCTGCCAATAAAATTTCTTTTGAACCAGGGTACAAAATGATCTTGGGTCAGGTGCATCGAGAAGGCAGCATTTCTCTCATAATGCATCATTTCAAGCTTTCAGGAAAAAATGCTGGCTGCTGTAGACAGTAGGTCTGTGTCCTTTAAAGCAGGCTTTGCTGTATTAATTTTTGTTTCCTCCATGAAAGAACTTGCAAGAGCCTTAATGAGCTACAAAATGTGATAGCTCACAGAATTCTTCCATTCATGTGAAGCTCTGTGGTTTCCGCCAGGCCTGGGTTTTTGGAAGCTTATTCAATTACTCTACTCTTCAGGTTTGCATTTGTGAAAAACAGTGATGGAGTACAGTGTCACAGGTCACTTCTGATTAAACATCCCATCCTTCTCTCAGACATTTAGCTCAGAATCCATTTGTGTGCGACTGCCATTTGAAGTGGCTGGCTGATTACCTGCAGGATAATCCGATAGAAACCAGTGGCGCTCGATGCAGCAATCCGCGTCGCCTTGCCAACAAACGAATCAGCCAGATCAAGAGCAAGAAGTTCCGCTGCTCAGGTAATTCATTTATCCAGGCTGTACTGCACTTTCAATTCAGAAATAAGCAGGTCCAGAGAGCCTACTAATCGAATCTGCAGGACAGTGTTTGCTATAATGGATATTATGGAGCATCTTTTAAAATTAAATTTGGAAAATTCAGTTAGTTCTTCAAAAAACCAATTACCTTATGGATTTAAAAAATAAAAAATAAAAGAAAAGAAAAAAAAAATAAAAGAAAAGATGGTAGTCTATAGCTGCCTTAAAAAAAAAAAAAAAAAAAAAAAAAAAAAGAAAGAAAGAAAAAGCTTGTGGCATTTAATTTCAAAAAATTGCTAAGTTATAAAATGTCTAAGGAAAACAATGAAGATATATATGAATTTGTGGCGAACTACATATTTTGGAGGGGTGGAAGCTGTGTAGATTTTCATTTCTATTCAGGCAGAACTCTCAATGACCTTAATATAGCTGAGCTCAAGTAAGTTCTCAGACCTGAAAGGCTGACAACATTATGGGTGAAATTTTTATATAACTGGCAGTGGGCTCTGCTGACCTAGGATGTGAGTGAAGCTGGAGGTGAGGGGATGATGTCAATTCATATACTTTCACAGATGTTTTATATCCAGAAGTAACATGCATTAATTTGAGTAAAACTCATCAAAGTTGGTAAGATTTTTGTGTTCAGTAAGCTAGTAAGCTTTGAATCAGTTTGTATCATAGCTTGGACAAAGATTTTGTATTGTGAGCTAGATGGAGTTTTATTTTCCACCTGAAAATAAAGTCCAAAGTAACATAAACACCCTCTACTCAGCCCTAGCTATCCTTTATTTATGGTACAGCTATCAGTAAAAGTATTGCCTAATGCAGCACAACTGAGCAGACTGCTTTTTTTATGTTTTGATATATATGTGTTTTAGATTACTGCTTTTTATTTTGCTTTTTTTTTTTTTTTCGTATACAGTAAAGGCAAGCAGGTTTCAGTGAGATAATCTATTAGTGTGTACTGAGAAGAAAAATGACTGTTATTTGGTGAAGTACTTTGCAGTGTTTTCTATAAAAATTACTACGATTTTTGTCTTTTCCCTATGAGAAAAAAAAAAAAAAAAGCCATGATTAATTGTGCTCCTGGTAGTAAAACATTAACAACTGTAGATGGAGATGCAGCACGAAACTGAATGGCAGGAGCCCAAAACAAGCCATGGTGTTTTATGCATATCTGCAAGCAATATGCTGAGCAAAACTGTCTCTTTATGGGGAAAATAAAATAAAGATAACTTCATTTGCAGTCAGGTTGTCTTGGGTATGCATGTTAAAGTCTTCCATCATTTGTGACTCTAGCCACAAAATTTATAACTAGAATTGAAATTATGACATACTTTCCTCCAGGTTTTTGGGTTGTGTCCATCATAGTAACAAGTTAATTAGCCAGTAATATTCATCTTTAAAGAAACTTGAAATGAAAATGCATACATATAATTCAGAAAAGGAAGTAGACTGCAGAAACAGATTTGAATAAATCTGTACCCTATTTGCCATGGTTACTTTCTTCTGCTTTTATTAATAGGCTAGAGAAATTAACGTTATGTATGTGCACGCATGCCTTGAACAATGGTACAGGCTATTGGATAAGGCAAACACCATCTGATATCATTTATGAAAGGTCATAGCTAAGAAGAGCAACAATGCAGAACGCTGTGGCTGGTGATGTTGATAAAATAATATTTTGTATGAGTTCTTATCTTGGGGGTCTTTTCCGTAAGGCATTAAGCTGTTTTTTTCCTTGCTCTCCAGTTCTATGAGAACATCAAAACCACATGGAAAAGGCATAAACCTGACTTATGAAGGAGGAGGGCAGGGAATGTACAGATTCAGAACAAAGATTTCAGCTGGATGAAAACTAATTCTATTGAAAAGCTCAACAGAGGAGCTATCCTTGCCTGTAGACTTTCCAGATGGTGTTGAGATTCACTGAACTCGACTCACTCTCTACTCACATTGAGCAGAGGGAACATCTAATGGTTTATAAGAATCTTAGTTTGTAAATCAGTCCAGAGAGCATACATCCTTGGCACCTGTTCTGCTCAAGTTGTCCCTTTGAATCATGGCTGTTTCAGACTTGGCATTTAGCAGGAATTTTCCATGTATTCTTTATGAGGAATATATTTGATCCCAGGATTTAACACAGCATGTCTTCGTGCAGAAAAGTCCATGAGGTATGAATCTTGGTCATTCAAAGCCAGGCTCATGAGCAGTGCTTTGTGTTACCCAGGAATGAGTCTCCATGATCCCACTGGGATAGGAACACTTAGTAACTTGTCAGTGACCTTGCTGAGTGTGGGATTCTCCATGTCATTTGCATGTCTTTAACTTAGTGTATAGGAAAATAATTTTTATTTTAAATCCTTTTGTCAATGTTCATCTCTTTGCTCAGAGGGTTCACGCTTCAGGGTTCTGATATTTTCACGTAGTTTAATACATTTAACAAACACCAATAATTAGAAGTTAGTTCTGTGAAGAAAAAACAGTGAATATGGGGGTTAGTGTAGGAAGCAATGTGAAGGGTGTTATCCCAAACTGGTCTTTGACCTTTGGGAGGTGGTGATGATGCACAGAAAGTATGAGCTTTGTAGAGGTACTCATCCAGAGTCAGGATCATACCCATGCTTAATACTTCGATGTTAGGGCGAGTTATATACTTGTACAAATACTTCGAAGTTAGGGCATTTTGTCTGAGGTTTTCCTGAAGCACTCTGTGTTTGCCATGTCTGTTTGGATTCTGCAAGATATCTTGAAGGACACTGTCAGGAAGAACATGGAATGAGAAAAAAATGTGTTTGTTGAGTAAATTAAGAGAAGACAGGGAAGTCCTTTTTGTACACAAATAGGAGAGAGGAATGGTTAGAGGAATGGGGAAGAAAAGCTGAGATGTTTGGAGTTTTGTCAGTTTGAAATGGTAGAGACTTTAAGAAGGTAGTGTCAAGAGAACACATTCAGCAGTGCAGACAGGCTAAACAGAACTGTCTTCCATTAATTAAATGTGACTGTGAGGACAAAACTATGTAACACAGAAAAAAAATACTGAGATAACTTTGTTCTGCATATTGGTTCCTTTAGGATTTATTCCATCTCCCCATTATCCTTTTAGATAGTCTTTAGCAAGAAGAACATGCCTTCTTTTTTAATTCATCATCAAGGCACTTTTCCCAGATGCTATTTCCTTCCTGAACAAAATGACTCAAGCTTTTACTGATAATGATGGAGCAACATCTGCAAAGGTTATGAGTAGCCATAGGAAGTAGATTCTGTGCAACAGGTAGATAATGTACATAATTCCTTTTAAAATGAGAATTGGAAGCATTATAGCATGAAATGGAGGAACAGCAGGGAAAGGGACATGTTTTTGCCCAGGGCTGTGAGACAGGCAAAGCTGTTGGATACACTATCTAATACGTTTAAGCCTCAAATGGCAATAGATACTATGTCTTGTGTTTTTCTGCCTTCCATTTAATGTAATGCACCAAAATATAATAAAGCTCCCCCTCGTTCAGCTCTTTCCCCACAATTCTTTATAGAATTTGAGACTAAAAGAAAGGAGTTTCTATGAAAGAGATAGCAGAGAAATGGTCTGAAACAAATTCTGTCTTCTATTTGGAAAAAGGAAATGCTGTCATTTTTCAGTGGCAGCAATAAAATTCTGATTGTTTTCTTTTTGGCTGCATCTGCCCACTGTGACTTAAAGATCCAACGGGACTTGCTAGCCTTAGGTCACTGGAGGCTCCCATTTTTAGTCAGAATAGGGGGGGAAAGAACAACAAAAATCTTCCGCCCAGTAGGATTTGATTGAGTTCACTACACAGCAGTTTTGTTTCCTCAAGCAGCACTGGGCTTTAGGAGGAAGGGAGATGAATCTATGAGCAGATTGTGTTGTCTCTGTGGTAGCTTCTTGTCACTTCAAGAGTTGGCAGGATTCTTGATTGCTGTGTGACACTGTACGAAATAGATTTCGCAGAGGGCAGCTCTTGTATTCAGCTGTATATCTTTTTTGCCCTGCGATAATGTTTGTGTTTATCAGTGTATTTTGTATTTAAAAAGTGATTAAAGTTCCACCTGCTGTACCTACACAGACCATTTCTGATAATGATTAAATAATATGCATATCTACAAGCATAACATCACCAAAACTTTCATCTTCTAATTATTAGAAATATTAGCAATAAGATTCCTTTCAGAAATAGTAAGAAGTAAACCTGTCTTTCTGCTTCCTATTGCATTAAGACATACATCATATCTAACTGACTTTAATTAATTACTTCAGTTCCAAATAGTGCTGTACAAGTCAAAAGCACAGGGAATAATAGGAAGAGGACAATGAACCATCTGCCAGCACAATTCTCTCTCTTTTTTTTTTTTTTTTTTGGTGCTGCCTCTTGTTAAATCAAAGTCAGCCTCTGCTATACATATGGATCTAGAGCTTGCATGTTTAGGGCTAGTGTCATCCTGTGTTATCCTCTGTTACTAGAAAGCAGTATGTAGTTGCTATTTGCTCACTCATAATTTTCAAAGGTGTTTGATAAACTCTCTTCTTAGAAATTGTAGTTTTCCTCCTAGTTCCTTATGTGTCTTTTGCAGTCTCTGTGTTCATACATATTCATATTTCTTGAGTTAACTGTCTACATTGGAACAAAGTTCTTACTCCTTGCGATCATGTGGAATTTCATTCTCTTTTTTCTGCGTTGTTTCAGCCTTAGAAGTATAGAACTACAGTGGACAGAGATTTCCCAGTCAGAAGAAGACAGGCTGCACGTCAGGGTGTTTTGTCGAGTCCCTATGGCAGTTCACATGTTTTCTGTCCCTTGCTCTCCCAAGGTTATCCTGTTCCCTATGGTTAGCAACATGTAAACATTTAAGCTCGTTGGACTTTCAAAATGAAAGGTGTAATATATCATCAGTCCTCAACCACTGTTTAAGAGTCATGAAAGTCAAGTGAGTTTAATCCAGTTCTTACAAAATAATGTGTCTGATTTAAACACTCTCAGTTGTTCCCATAATTTGCCGATCACTCCAATGACAGATTTGCAAATTCCTTCCATTTTTAGTAAACAGTCATTTACAGACTCTGTAGTCATATTGCTGTCCTTAGTATTTTCTGTCTGATGAAAAGCACTGATATCCACTTGCTTGTCTGCTTTGCTGCAATGCTGCAGTGACACATGCACAGGGATTCACGATTTGGCCTGCCCCTAGCATACTGGTCTCCAGCAGCTCCTGCCTGAGCACGCACCAAATGTGACAGCTCTCTGGTGTGTCCGTGCTGGAGGTGACAGTGGTGGGCACTGGCAGTCCTACACAGGATGCTCTAGGCCTGGGCATGTTCACAGGAAATCTTGTCTGAGGCCAGGCTCTAGCACTCTTCCTCTCCTGGGCTTTTGCTTGAGCATGAGTGAAAGGAATGTGAAGCACTTGCCTCTGATCTGGACAACTGGAAAATTAACAGCATTCAGATTTTACTTTTATAATATTTGTTTTAATTCAGTTAAATGGTGTGTTGAGTTTTTGTGTGTTTTGTTTTTTGTTTTGTTTTTACTGGAAAGCCACAAAGACTCAGCAGAACTATCTTCAGAGACTGACTATAGCAAAACTGAGGACATGTCTTTGTTGTGCCTAATAATTCTATCTGAATGAAAGGTTGTTTAGCAGCAACAAATTACCTGCGGATTGAATCCTAGATTGATTTCATAATTATGAACATGAAGTCTTCACTGTACGCTGTGAGTATATCTGAGCTTTGCCTTGCATGACATTTTTCTGAAGTTAAAGTCATTAGGGAGTACAACATGACTGCTATGACTAATGGTAATGGAGCTGAATTCCCTTGTACTGTAGAAATGTTCTTGTTGAAAAAGAAATTTGTCTGTACTGTATGCTGATTATAGCCCTCCATTTTCTGTAAACCTTTGATAGCAATTCAGATCTTTATAATATTAGTCATGCCAGTCATCCTAACCCTTCACTAGCTTCTGATGAACAATATGGTGAAGGCTTCCTGACTGCAGTAAAGGGGGAAGCAGGAAGAGTAGAAGGTGTTTCACTTGGGGAAGTATAAGTTTAGTATGCAGTAGATGCGTCTGTTTGGCAGAGAGCGTGATTCCTAGTGGGTAAAACGAAAGGTCTTAGTTAAAAAGTGTATTTTAAGGATCTTTCTCATTTTATTTTTAAGTTGGAGTAGTCTTCAAAAATAATAAAAAAATAATATCTGAACTACTTTGTTACCAACCAACATCCTTATTTGCAATTATAGTAAAGAGACGATAAAGGGCGGGAGAATTAATGTTGAGTGACAGATGCATCCATATCGTTGAGGCATGCAGATAATACAATCGGCCTAGGTTCCCCGTGCATGTGGCATCATAGGTTCCTCATCTGAGATTTGGGTTGTCCTCTGGAGGTGTCATTATTAGCAGAAAGATGGGTGATTGCTTCTGTAACTCGGGTACCTCACGAGCTAAGCTGGGGCACGGCTTGTTCTCTTCTTCTGTGTACAGGTGGTCCCTTCTAGTGGCTTTGGGTAGCAAGGGGTGGGGCTGAAATCATATCACCATCACCTGTTTGGAGATTAAGCTGCACAACACTCACCAAAGATGCAAGTGTAGCACCTTTTTGTATGCATTATGGCGACTTGAATTGCATAAAGAAAATTATGGTGGTGTCTGTGGCATGAAGGTAGCCAGTCACCTAAAACTGGTGCAGGAATATTCAAGCCTTCAATTGAACAATACATTTTTTTCTGACTGTTTGGAGACTACAGCAGGCTCCTGAAGTATTACAGCTTGGTGGGACAGTAAAATAGGGTCCCAGATGCAATTTCTTTGCAAACTGAGGATTCAGTGACTGATAGGCACATCTCAGATTACCAGAGCTCAATTAACATTAAGAGCAAACCATACGATCTTGCTTGGATGCAGAGCACTTCTACTTGGATCTTTCTGGGTCTTTCTTTATTAGTTTGCTGTTGTTGTTGTTTGGGTTTGTTTTATTTGTTTTAATGAGAAATGGCAAATATCTGGGGATACAGTCATTCCTTTTTCAACGTTTTTGTTGCAAACCTGTATGCAGAATGACCTTATGCACATCCAAGGGCTTATGGATATTTTTTAAACACAATTTACTGTGCCTAACACAAAATAGTGTGCCTTCCTGCTTTCTACTCTATTTGCCAAAGAACGAAAGAGGTGCAAAGCAGTAGACTATTAATTCCTAAGCATTTTTTACAGTAGCCTGCAAAGAGCACAAAAGCCAAAATATGCTTGTGGATTATTTTGCCTCTGATGTATTTTGGGACATAAATTAGGGTTTTGTCAGGTTTCTTTATGTGCTGGTACTTCTTGTTCATTGCACCTGATGATTAGCTTAGGCAGTTACTGAGAGCAGTGTTTAATTAGTGCAGCAGAGGAACAGAGACTTGTTCAAAATATCCTCTAGGGGGTTCTCAGGAAGATGTTTGCAGGGCTTTGACCACGTTTTTTTCCAGTAGGACTGAAAGAGTTCATGGATGCTGAAATTACAGTTTATTACAAATATTCCTCTTAATACTGAAAATCTGCATGTGATACACAAGTCTTTGGAAGATGTGAACCGTTACTTCTTGTTGCTTAACAGAATTCCGTGGATAAATTCACTTGAAGAATGCCAGAATTGCTGCATTATTAAACAGGTGTAGGAATAAGGATATGAAACTCTGAACCCTCCTTTGCTAAAGCCCTACAAAATTACTGGCAGAAATGCCAATTACGTGTAATTTGTGAATAAATGAGGTATGGATTTTCCAGGGTTACGGATATTTAGAATGAATCATGGGAAAAAATTAATAATGCCTATTGTGCCATTTTGCGTGAGTAACAAAAGAAAATTAATAATCTAATTTTTGTACCCTTTAGGACTGTGGCTAGTTTGTCAGCTTGTGGGGAATGAAGGTTAATTGTGTTGCATTCCCCCAAAAGCTGCTTGTCTTACCATTAGTATAGTTAAGGAAACAAACCCAGCAGAAGGTGACTAAGGTAACACTGTGCATAGTTTTTGGAGTTTGCAAGTAATTGTGTGTTGGCTTTCTGCACGGTAATGCTGGTTCACAGCAAAATGTACAAAATGAAGTCGAGCCCTTTGCTCTATTATCTGTCATCTCTGCCTGAGTACTCACATTGTTCTCTATGTAGGCAATGAATAATCCGCTTGATGCTGACTTTGTTCTTTAAGCAACGCAAACCCCTTACTAAGGATAGCAGCGTTTTATTATTTTTTTAAGGCACAAGCATTGACCTTCACTGAAGTCCAGCAAAATGTTCTGAGCAGTTGCAGAGGACAGTCTTTTCCTCTCATTCGTGAAGCCTGCAAGAACATTTGAGATGTGACTTTCAAAAGCACCCTCCATCAGCATAGCTCTGCAGACATTAAAGTCAATGGGAGTTTTATTTCAGTGGGAGCAGTCAAGCCAAAACAGAATGCCCTACTTTATATGTCAGAGCTTCAGGAATGAGTTATAGTAAGAAAAGCTCTTTGAAATAATCAGGAAAGAAAGAAAGAATGAATTTTATGCCAGAAAACCAAATAACAAAATACTTCTGTTTGCCTTCATATGTCTTGAGTCGCATGTATGTGCCACGATGTTAAAAAGTACAGTTGAAAAAACAACAGCAGGGCAAAGCGGTGGCATTACAGATTGTCAATGTAAGCGCCACTGGCACGAAAGGCTACTGGGAACTGAAAGCTGGCTCACAGGGAGCTTGGGGAGCGTTTAGTGCCAGAGGTTGGCCATCAGCTCAGAATCCACTATTATTAATACTAGCTGTGGTATTTCTAAGATTGGATTTAAATAAATGGGACAAACCAAAATGGAATTTATTCTGAAAGGAGACACCATGAGAGTGTAAGTAGCTAATAAATAGCAGCATACATCAGGCATTCAGTATGTGGTGGAAGTTGCACATCCTTCCTGGAGGGAGCTATTTGCAGTCCTTTGGCAGTGTTTTCTATCATACTAGTTCTGTCTCTGAATTTGCCCGGGCTCTGTTCTTGTACACTAACCCCAATTGTGCTCCAGGGTGTTCCTGCAGTGGTAGCGTAAAGGATGACCTCTTGTATCCAGCACCTTTTTGCATGGGTGGAGTGGAGAGCAGCTCTCAGTGAACCTTCAGCTTGTGCTTCTCCATGCTGCTTCCTCTCAACGCTCTTCTCTCTTTGGCGCTGCCTAACTCTGACTCTGGCTGTTCATGGGGTTTTCCTTTGTGCTTGATCTAACCATGTGGTAGAACAATACAAATTGAACATGGTTCTGTCAAGCACCATGGAAGGCTGCATACTCCCTGCCGCATGGCATGCTGGGATACTTCTGCTGTTTTCAGAAGCATCAAAAGGTGAGAGATTCCCCTTTTCTCGCAGGAAAAGTCAAAAAGGTGATGTGTGTTGTTTAACCAAACTCCCAGGCACCTGTTGGACTGCAAGGGGAAACCCTAGTGACAATTGGGTCAGACTTTCCAAAGGGTTTGCATGCAGAATAACCATTTCCAAGTAATTCATCTGTTTAATTGTTCTTAGAATGAAAAAGTTAGGCATCCTGTTAATGAATTTGATTCAAAGGTGATTCCAGCCATACCTACAGAGATTAAAAATATTTTTGTCTACTTACCTTATAAATAATGTAAATACATCTCTCTGTTTGAGCTGCCCTTTAAGTCCTTCAGCTTCAGGTACGTTTGGATGCCATTTTGTGTAATGAGATGCCTGATGCTTAACGTAACCTTGGATCTGATTTGAGTAATCTTAATGTGCTGGCATTTTGTTATGAAGAAGTATACTGCAAAAGAACTTCAGAAGAGTCTGCAAAGCATTATCTTCTGTCTTGTGAAATGACACCAGTAATGTGGCCTGTGTGAAAGCGGTGTTATTGAATAGTTACATAGCACAAGGCTGAGTCAACATTCTCAAATAAGCCTTTTTGGATCAGACAGCGTAGGTAAGATCTTTAATGTACTTCTGCATAACTTTTCCACCATGTAAAGTAGATATAATTACAGCTATTTCATAAAGTACTTTGAGGGCCTCACACAGAAATTTTCTTATATGGAAATATTGCCTCATCTTGTGGAGCTGCTACATATCTATTGTGGAGCCATCAAATGGAGGATATCTGTGATTTTTTAGGTTTTCTCTGTAAAACTGATACAAATTAATACTACTGATGGGAAATTATATAAAGTAATCTATGTCCTGTGTTGTTGTTTTGTGCTTGCTTGTGTGTTTGTTTCCTAAAAACCTATGGGAATTGTGGTCTAGTGGTTAAGTGATAGAGTGAGTGTCAGGATTCCTGGGATTTTGGCCAAGTGTTAAACCCAGTGACGTCCATGATACTATTTTTGCCAAATTTCAGACAGTTGGATCCATTTTTTCTAGAAGGAAAATATCAGGTCAATCTTCAAGCCCTGAAAAAATAGCTTGATTTTTTTCCAGAAGAGATCATCCAGCACTCCTTTTGAGTCCTTTGGGAATTGTTTGGTTTTAAAAACTGAAATCAGGTTTGCTAAGCAATTAAAATAGGACAAAAAGCTATTCGTCTTTGCTGCTTTATTACTTTGCGTGAGTACTAGAAAAGCATCTAATATTTGCAAGCACTTGGAAATGTGGTATTCCTTTATCACAATACTGCTGTTCTATAAAAAGGCACGTGGTCTTGCTTTATGATACTTAGGAATTACAATGCACTGGTACCTTGTAGTGGTGTCACATAGATTGCGAAATGAAAATGTTATCAGTGTAACTAGCAATTCAGATAAACACATTCAGTCAAACACAAGCCTTTCAGTTGCCTTGGCTACTCATGTTACTCATGTTAAAAAATGCTTTAGTTTTGGAAATTTCTGGAAACTCCCAGGTTGTGTTTTGCATTCAGCCAAGCTTCACAGAGTTCTCATCTACAATGCATACATGCCTTCAGGTATACTAAAATGACCAAATGGCTTGTCTGGAATAGTAAAATGAAGTCAGGTGTGTGTTCTGTGTGTGTCTGACATCTCTTTCTACAGGTGATTTTGGAAGTACAAGAAGTACTGAATGCTTGCGATGTCTAATTGCGCTTCCTGAATCCTGTTATATCCACTCAGAGCCCTGTAGTAGTGCAGTGATAAAGCCCTGTGTGTAGAAATGGGTGTATGTACGTAACTAGTTCTGCAAGTAGATGGCTCAATTTCACATTAGTATCACAGATGGGAATACCTTCATAGAGCAGCCACCAGTCCAAGTGATCTCAAGGCTTAGGTCAAATAGTAAATTTTATCTATTTATCTTTTTCTAATGGATGACTGAGTGCTTGCTGAGCATATGCATGCTATTGATTGCTTTTGACTGTGCTTATCCAGGTAATTCTTATTTGAACCCTTATTATATTTTACTAAAAACTAAAAATTCATTTTATTTTAATAAAATAAAAAATAATATGTATGAAGGTGTTGGTTGGTGGCTTCCTCTCCTGCTGAGCGGGGAGGGTCTTACCCTACCACGAGCATGGAGGTCATGGACAGGTGCCCACATCACAACAGCTTCTCATGGCTGATGCACTGTGGGAAGTTGTACACCACCAGGAGAATGAATCCGCTAAGTCAAAATGTGGTAAATATTCTTTATTTACTCTGCCAGAAAGCTTCAGGAAAAAAAAAAAAAAAAAAAAAAAAAAAAAAGACAGTTTTTACTCTCTGATGATGATACTCCATTTTATCCTTCAGAAAACATTCCACTTACTTTCCCATCCTTCTTTTTGATGTAGGAAAATGAATCCTGTATCCATAAGTTGACAAAAAATTATACTTAATAAAATCTTACCCTGTGAAACTTCATGATGTTTGTGATTATTCTTTCAAATAATGTTTTTACAATGAAAATTAGATTACTTGTTCAAGGGTTAATTTGAAGATTTCAAAGACACTTTTCACTGAAAAATTTTGCTTTTATTTTTCAAGTTGTACTGTAATTGTAGCAGTTTTAATAAATCCTCATCCTGATAGCTGTTCACTTTGGCATTATTTCTAGGAATCATAAACAACCAAAACAACCGTTTCATGGACCTAAGGAAAAATAGCAGTATGTTCTTGTAATCAAAGCATAATATGTTCATCACTTGACATTTTATCCTGGCTGCCAAGCCTGGAATTTTTAGGACCAGAAAAAATGCTTGGTTTTTGTTTTTCCCCAAAAATATAGAGTTTAAATGATGGTGGTATGAAGAAGGCTTAGTAGTTTTTGAAATACTTCAAAATGCCCGGTGGTCCTAATATTTAAGTGCTGTGCCATCAAGCTAAAAAAAACAGTAGTCAAATTTCACTTCAGATATGTAATTTACAAGAACCATGATAAATCGCAAATTATTTAGCAGCACAGAAGCAGTGCTGCTGTGTACAGAGTTTCTATGGACAAAGCTATATGTAATGTTTCTCATAATCTAGTTTGGAATTACAAAACTAAACCCAAGTGTGTCTGTGGAATCAAAATGTTAGATTGCCTGCAGAATTGCTTGCTTTCACTGCATCACCCTGTGAAGGTAATGTGCAACATAAATTAAAAGAATAGTGATTAAAAAAAAAATAGTATGCAGCCATAAAATGAGCAGTGGTGTATTTATCAGTCTAGAAGAGGGAAGCAGGTGGAGAATGTTGTCAAGTCTCTAAAACCAAATTTCAGCTCAAGTTTAAGTTTTTGTTGATGTTTTCAGGTTCTTTTTAAAATCTGAACTTGCTCAAATCATTCCTGAGAAAGCCCTGAAGTTGACTTTTAAGACTCTGGAAAAATTAAAAATACCTTTCAGTAGTTATGATCACTGGACATAGCACAAAGTTCCTGAGACAATTCTGGTGTTTCCATTGTGAAATATGAAGTGAGTGGGCAGGTAATGCATGGCAGGGCCTGTCTTGGCAACACTTTGATTACGTACACATTTATTAATGCTCCTGGTTCCTTGAAACACAGAGATCAGGTTTCAAACCTGCTGTTATTAAAAGAGAAAAACCAAACCAGAAAAGGACAGATTAGTTCACTGAGCCTAATTGGAAAAGCATTTCATTAGAATGGGTCAAAAACCTAGTCAAAGAGGTCTGGCATTCATGGTATAATGGTACATGAGGGAGTGCTTCTCACTAAGTACGGTCTACCCGTTCCTTAATTAAAATGAAAATGATTTAAAGTGCTATTACTTTCCTCCGCTGTTTGTTTAACATAGTTAATAAAGGTATCTAATTGTTGGAAAATTGGCAAGGTTCTCTTATACAAGGTTACTCTCAAAAATAGCTCTAGTAGCTGAGGTCTGAAAATTTTGCTTTTTAATTATTATTATTTTGTAATATATCATTTGAATGCATCAAGATAACATCTGCTTTCATGAGATTCTTAGTCCTACTTGTTGGTATAAGTGCAAAGCATGAAAAAGTGACTTTGCTGGAGCTCCTTTGAAGCAGACCCCAGCAGCTAATTAAGACATGCTTATAAAAAAGATGCCTTAACAGGAATAAGATAAGATGTAGCAAGGGAAGACTGACAAAACAGAGGCTAGTCTTGGGAATCATTTAAAAAACTGCTGGGAAAAAAAAAAATGCTTTAGCAAGTATTGAAATTGTGTGCAGGAGCTGGTAGCTGACAGGAGACAGTGTTGAAAACTGATTCCATAAAATCTTTGATTGCTGCAGTTATCAGGAGCTGTTTGCTGGAATATATTTTCTCTTTATTGCAGGGTCTGAGGATTACAGAAGTAAATTCACCGGGAAGTGTTTCATGGATCTTGTCTGTCCTGAGAAGTGTCGCTGCGAGGGAACAGTTGTAGACTGCTCAAACCAAAAACTCACCCGATTACCCAGCCACCTTCCTGAATATACTACTGATCTGTAAGTGCCACCTCTCCAAGATGTGCTCAGACAAGCATATTGGTTTTCCTAGTTTTTAAAGTTTGTATAAGATACTTGGCAATTCAAGGCACCTTGAATTTTTGATCCCCATGGGAAACACAGGGTGAGTTGATTTTATTTCAGAGAAGCACCAGAGCTCTCTTACTTTCTCAGCTCTCATACGAAGTGTGGGTGCAAGAAAGGAGACGTGGCCCTGTGCATCAACTGCCTGTGTGCATCTTCTTGCAATGCTGGCCTGTCACATCGCTCAAGCAGAGCCATTACATCTGGACATTTTTATTTAAAAATTGAATTAAGTCTTTTGAGTTAAACCTCTGATCAGGAATTCATTCCAACTCAGCGGTGCTTGTTACCTGGGTGAAATGGCTCTGTCTAAAACCAATATATTGTTAAGCTGATTGAAATTTTATGAAATACATCTGCTTTTAGAGATTCTTAGGAACTATAAACGTAATATACAGCTAAGGACATAATATCCAGCTAAGGAGTATATAAAAATATTTATGACTTAGTAATTTAAGAATCTGTTTCTCTTGTTTTGTTAGCAGTCCCTTCAAACACAATTCTGTTTTTTTGGTAGTATGTTCTTCATTGTAGTTACTCTATAGTACATAGATACTCTATGTGAACCACAGTAATTGTTGTTCTGAAGTTAAGATAGAAGAATACAGGAGAGAGATATCCAGAAACACAGCAAGTTATCTATGTAGAAAATTTGAGCTACATGTAATCAGAGAGAGAATTTGCATCCAAAGCATGCCAAGATGGTAGCTTTTGCATTATTTGAGAAGACCAATAGATTTTGATGAGGAAGAACTTGAAATCAAATCCCTTCAATTTATGTGGATCAGATCTCCAGCTGCATGACTCCTGTATGCAAGATGGACGTTTAGTCAAGCAAAAACAAGGCTTTGTGATGGTTATAGTTAATAATCTCTTCTCATTGAAAGAAGGCATTCTGACATTGTCCTTTGGCATTATGCTTTTAAGGCATCCTAAGCTTTTATAACTTTTCACTCTAGGAGCCTCAGACACATGGCAGATAGTATCTTGTTTAACAAAGGTCATAAGTCTCTGTGTGGCAGTCCTGTATGCCACAGAGATATATCTATAGAGATCTTTGAAGCATTAAATGTCTTTTTGTTTGTTCCTCTCAGGCGTTTGAATGACAATGATATTTCTGTTTTGGAAGCTATCGGACTCTTCAAGAAATTACCCAACCTTAGAAAAATGTAAGTTCAAGTTATTTGCTTGTTAGAATACATCCTTGGATTGTAAGGAAGGAGGAGAGGATAAAGTTTTTATAGTTCAGTACTGCAGTAGCAGAATTTGTTATTTGTAATGTTAATTTAAGGAAACTGACTTACGTGTTAGATGGACAGGCCCAGTTAAAGCACAGTGACAGGTGAAGACCCCTAGACTGACCTCTCAGTATTCTTTACGCTATATTTCTTAAAGTCATCAACTCGTAGAGACTGAAGGGAATTCCATTCCAGAATTCATTTAGATATATGCCTATTGTTAGAGATGGCCACCAATTTTAGCTTTCCTTTTTTTCTTTTGAATGTGTTATCTTACATGACAGCAGAGGCAACCATTACGTTTCAAGTATGACTCCAAATAGTGCGATTTTGTCAAACAGTTGAAGGGAAGTAGTATTACAAGAAATAGGTGATGACAGTTTCTTTTGATCACTATGGTTTTAGAGAAGAGAATCAAGTAGCTACTTAGAGATCAGTGATTCAAAGAGATCTGTATAATTCTGGTAGCAATCAGAGTATCGGCACTATTCAGGAAGTATATTTAATAAGATAGTGTGTGTTTTGCAAAGAGAAAAATATATTAGATACCTTTTGATCTTCTAAATGGATCTTCCTGATATTTTTCAGTTTTAACTCTATAATGCCATTGCTAATATCTTATTTGTTTACTTTTAGTAAGATTTTGTTGTTAGATTCAAGGTAATTGTGGAAAACCAAGCAATTGACTTTCTGTTCAGTGTTTCTTTCATGTGGTTTCAGCCACCTGGAGATTCCTAGCCATTTGAAGCTGTGTAAGGTCATAGGGGCTTTGGAGACAACTGCAGTGTGATTCGTACACCACTATTATTTCTTCAAGAATGTCAGATGCAGCACTGCAGATTTGAGAGTGTGGGGTATGCTTGTGCAAGTACAGACCACCAGACTTGGGGAATCAATCATAAGCTTTAGCCTAGTATTTTATGAATGATCTCTAAGTTGTAGCTAAAGTGCATTTAGAAACTAACTTATTGATATTGTTGACTATTCTGTTTTCTATATAAGTGGACAGGAAATGAGTAAAAAATGCACAGCATATAAAAGTACACATAATTAGGACAGAATCTGTCCTTATCAGACCTTCAGGATTTGTTTTGAAAGTTGGTAAGATGGCATAGCTGGAGTAATTTCTCTCCTTTTATTTAAAACTTACTGTAGGTCAGTTACAGTGCTGTCCTTCATGTTCCCATCAATCACTCAGGTGGAGGGATGCCTCAACAGGTCTGTGTCGTTATGCATAACAGCAACGTGAATTGGCTTTGAGTGGGTTTTTTAAGAGTTTGTTTCCTGTGAAACAAAACATCTTTCTGGTCTGTTCTTAACATGACCAGATGCGAACAAAGGGGTACAGGTGCAGTTCACATGGATGGCAAAGAGCAGTAGTTGTGCCCCACACTTCATAAAAAGTCTGTGTCATGCATTTTTTAGTGGCAGCCCCTATGCAGAGCCTGTTTAAGGTACTCTTTATAATTGAGCTGATTTCTTCTACTGGATGTTGTGAAGAAACATCTCAATTTGAATACACAGATTTTCTGAAAAGGATATTGCTCCATCAAAGAAGCTACATGTCAACCATAGCCTTACTCAGTAACTTGATTCTTAGTAAGCCAGATTAGTCATCTATTTTCTAATTCTCCTAATTATATTTTGTGAAGAGACTGGGTAGCCAGGAAAAACATACATCCCTTTCGTTTGGCTAATTCATAGTCCTCTTTCCATCAGGTAAGAAGGATTTAGTGACCATATAGGGAAATATCAATGGATAGGACTGCAACAGTTAGTAGTACTAATGCACTGGCTCTGTGTGTGTGGCAGGTTAGAAAAACTCTTCATTAAGCCTTACTTAAGCTGCTGTTAATTTAAGGAAGAAGAGTATTGATCAAATACCCATTTTCCATTGTGTATAAAGAACAAGAATTTTTACTGTTATTTAATTTGGCAATATTTACTTGGTCTCATCATATTCCTTGTCTGTTCAAGTGTTAAAGGAGAACAACAGGTAGAGGAATGTAGCTAGAAATTGTATTGCTTCCTAGGCTTAAGGAAAGAGTTCAAAGCTTTGCACTGGAAAGCCATTGGCCAAATTCACCTTTGGTCAGCAGGTATCGATATAAGACCTTTTATTTTACTTTAAAAAAAAAAAAAAATTCATCTCTGCAATTCTTTTTTTTTTTTTTTTCTGAAATAAAAAGTGCTGAGATAGCCAACTTAATTGCCTTTTCATGGTTAGCCCAAGTTGAGAGGATAGTTTTTTAAAGGGACATTTGAATAATTGCCCTCTGGTTTTTCTTCACCTCAGTTTATGACTCAGTGACAGAGGTGTGTCAAGGAAATTTGCAGAGAAGCTACTCTAACAGTTCTGCTCTGGCTAGAAGAGCTCCAGTGTGATTCCAGAGACAGAGGAATTAGCCCTTGATTCCTCTTGACTAGTGTTCTTGGTGCCTCCTTGATTTATATTATGCTGATGTGTAGCTTTGGTCTATAACATACACACTTTGAGGTTGACTGCAAATTGGAACTTAAGGAGGATTCAAATTATATTTACATTCTAGGTATATGTTCATGATTGTTCTTTCGTCACTTAAGCTCTGTCAGTTGTGCATGTCTATATGTGTCCAGTTGCATATCACAATCTCTTGGTTTTTTTTAGTAAGATTCCGAAGGGGTGTACACACAGATTTGATGATGGCATATTAGGGTTGCCCCAGTGATTATGTGTGGTAATGGTATTTAATTTTATTTAAACTGTGTCTTGTACTCTCCTTGGATTTTAGTAGGAATCTTAAATATCTGTGTTCAAGACTTAGAGTTCAGCTAATTCCTAAAAGATTTCCACAGGGAAGATGTATCATTTGAATAAGACAACTACGTTGTATTCACAAATTCACAAATATGAAATCAGATTTTATTGGAGTATGAGGATCTTTTCATGAAAAGACAGTATTTCAGTATTTTGGCTAGCTTTATTTCCTGGCATAGGTGAAGTTCCTTCTTCTTTCTTTTTCTATTTTTTTTTTTTTCAGAGAAAGGAAACTGAAATCATCTATCTCTAATCCTGAAAAGGATATCTGACAATTCATTCTGTTTTTTGTTGTTGTTGTTTTTTGTTTTTGTTTTTTTTTAGGATTTAATTTGTCAGTAAATATTCCTCCTAAGCTGAATCTTATTGTATGTTGTATCAGCCCAGGACTTAATACATGTTAATGCAAAACAGAACTGAATTCTTGATACAGAAATTTAAAGGTCAGAGAGCCATAATGCTAAGTTCTGCCTCGTTTTTCTAGAATTTAAATTGCTAAGATTACTGTGTTGTTTTTTAAAAGGTTAACATGTCTGCATATGCCTTTAAAAAAATCAACTTTAATAATTAGCTGCAAAATCCTGTATACATAGTACTATTTTCATAGCCAAAAAATAAATCTATTTTTGTTTAATGCTTTTTACAGTGCAATAAAGAGGTTGATGTGGATTACTGTAAGTAGATCCAACCCCACCCAGATATAATTTACTGGGTTCTTCAGTGGCTTTTGCTGAATGCCCTGAACTCTCTTTTGCTGTCAGTGACTTATTACCATAGCACCTCACTTGCTTTTGCAAGTTTAAAAGCATGACTTGAAAGCAAAAGTCACATTGCACTGCCTTCCAGCTTGAAGAACTGCATTGCTAGTGTTTTGCACTGGGACCACCTCCAGCTGTTAATCAGTGAAAGAAAAACTCCAGAGCTTGAGGACTAATATGACAGCAGGAGTGTGGAGGTGTCTTCTGGCCATGGGAGACAGGTTCAAGCATCCAATCCCCTCAGTACCCAACTCAGTGGGAGCAAGGAGATGCACTCAGTTGCAGAGATGGGATACTGACCTGCAGGGAGAGGCTGCAGCTCCTTGGTATCAGCCCCAGCCCTCTCCCTGGAAATCAGTGGGACCAGCTGTCCCAACTGGGGGCCCCGAAGCTGTTTCTGCAGAAGAAGAATTGGCTCCAAGCTCACATTCAAAATAAAAAGGTTAAGTGCCGTATTTCATGCACTGCTGCAGAAAAAGGGCACTGACCTCTTTTATTCTGCTAAAGAACAAGAACAATAAAAAAATACTTACCTCAAAACCTGGAAGGGACATCTGACAGTTCATTCTGTATTTCTTGCCAAAGTTACAAAGTGAATATAAAATGCAGCCTTATAACAGGAAAAATCAGAGTGTCTTGGCAATAGCTAGTACTGCCAACCCCACCTTTAGTATATAATTAACTTTGGAGGCTTAATTTGTCTGTAGGTATTTCTCTTACATTAAACCTTACTGTACAACATGCCACCCCAGGATTTAATACACTCTACATGCAAAATAAAACTGAATCACGATAAAGTTTGCAGACAACAAGTCCATTTAATAAACATAAACTGAAGTTTTTTGGAGAGGTAAAAGTAGTTTCTGGCTGTAGAAACAGCTGTTACCTGCTGTTCTTTCCCCTAAGCATAAATTTTACCATGGCAATTGAGGTCACAGTCATCTGTCACTTTTTATACAGAAACAGACTGTATTTTGTGGAAATGAAATTGTGGAGAGTGTTGTGATATGTGGCATTTGGGCTTATCACATGCCTCCTTTTTTTCAGTGATACCATCAATCTGCTCTGCTGCATGAAATGTACGAATGTCACTGAGTATAATTCTGTGTCTGTCTGTAGTATTTAAGACTTTCAGTGTCATCCTGCTCCTGAGAACAACTCACTTTGTAAAAGACAGCCAGACTGTTGGTAAGAGCTGTAAAATATTCTCAGCAAACATCCTTCCTCCACAAGAATGGGGTTTTCCTCCCAAAATACACTTAAAGACTCCACACGCACCACCAACAGCCTGAAATATTCTTGGGAAAACCCCACTCAGAACAGGCTGTTTGTATGTTAAAACAATAAAATGCAAGTTGAGACCAAGCAGAGTCTTTGCAGTTGGACTGCACTCTGGTGGTTGTGCTCGTGGTAGTTCAGCAGCATGTGCTGGTAATTCAGTGATGAATATCATGATGAAATGTTGAAACTGACCCAGCAGGTACAGCAGCACGAATGGTTCTGTTAAGACTGAATAGAATCCAGCTTGTTCTGTGTTGAAGTTAGAAGATCAACAGAAATAATATTATCATAAACTTTAGCCATAAGGTAAATAAAATCTGACTGAAAAGTGAGCTGTGTGAACAATCTCACCTTGAGAGCTTCCTAAATCTGTTCATTTCCTATTCACAGCCACATATAAAGTAAACCCAGGCTTTCTGAAAATTTCTTTTGACCTCTTACCCAAAATACAAGTCTGGAAATAGGATTAAAATTTATCACCGTGGTAGATCAGGGTCCTTCTGGAAACAATAGCCCTCTTGAGTGACCAGGTTGACTATAGGTTCCTATCTGGGTCGCGCCAGAGGCCATAGGTCTCTTGGTAAATACTCAAGGTTCATTTTCTTTTCCACTGTCTTCCATTATTTCAAGAACACTTCCTGATAGAAACTTAACACTGTGAGAGGATGAGGCATTTCTGTAATTGGAGTTTGCTATAAACTCTGTCAGAAGTTTTCTGATAGAAAAAAATGTTTCTTGCCAAGTGCAATGGTCACCATATATGAAAGATTATTTTCATGCTGGGAAGGATAGACTAAAGCTCTCTGAGTTCGAAAGCAGGCAAAGTTTTACCAATTTATTTTTTAAGGTTTTGATCAACAGTTGACTGTTTTTTCCTGGTAATTCTAGACTAAAAAGTATGTAATTTCTCACGTCTGTTATTCTAGAGGGTCAGACATTCAGGATGATGCATCTTCTGAGTGAATAAGTGCTGACATCTAACAATTTCTTTTTTGCATTCTGATAAGGAAAACTTTAATTTAGGAAAACAAATTAAGAAATCGGGATTGGCAGAACATCTGCTTTGACAGTACTCCAAGTGGGATTGCAGGACAGTATTTTCCTTACCTTTTTGTTATTGTAAAGCTCATCTTTTCGCTGCCTTGCAACTTTGATTTTGTCATAGCATTTAATCTTGGAGTTTCAAGTCTCTTGCATGGGAAAGGTACATATAATTGGCTTTTTCTGCAACTGCTAGCATATTTTTGGATAATTTTATGCTGTTGAAACTCAAATGGGTGAAGTTGCCTATCTACAGAAGTTCTTTGGCAGCAAAGAAAAGTCAGATGGTTTGGATTGTTTGAAGGTGCCAGTTCCTTGTCAAATTATGGCCAGCCTTCCTCTCCAATATTTGCTTTTTTGCCTGGAGTATCCAATCATCCATTAAAATTGCACCCATTTTAATGTGACTAAATATCTTTTAGACGGTAAAAACTAATAAAACTTTAACAACAAGTATAGGTCAGTCTGCAATCTGTGAATTGAAAGTCAAAATCTTTGTATTATACTAACTCACCCTCCCTTCCCGCCACAAACGTTTACTTATTTATTCATTTATTTTTGTGCAAATAAGCATCATGGGGTAATCTTTTCCAAGAAAGGGCTTATTGGGAGCAATTACTTATGCCAGCATTCAAAAGAGATGCTGAGGTATAAACATTTCCATTAGAGAAATAGCTGAGCACCCAAATTAAATGCATATGTCAGCATATCTGTCCTTGACTTGCTTTAACTCACATAAACTCTTCATGTGAACGTTAGACAAAGTACAAAACCCCTGGAAAGCAAAACCTGTGAGTATTTCTATATACTTTTATATCATTTTTGGCTGATTGCTGCCATACTGCTATTCTTTCTGATCACAGAGAGCACAAGAGGTGATGGACCACATGCTGTAGGACCCAATGTCTGACAGTTGTTCAGCAGACATAAACCAGCATACTCATATCCCACATAAAGCATATCTCCAAGACTCAACATTTTTTTTATTAAGTGATGACTGCTGCAAAGAGCAAGACCCACATTATTTGTGTCTGAGGCCAGGCTGTCCTGTTGCCATGTCTTCCGTCAGCTTTTATCCCAACAAGATTGCCTGTTCTTATGAGCAGTGTAGCCCAGGTGCTAATCTGATACTTTGTCATTTGTTTTATATCACCTGGAATTGGGTTTTGAAACTATTACTCATGCTGTGTGTGTAGTGGGATCATTTCTGGAATGAGATGCTATTCAGTATGAGTAATAGTGTTGGAATTTGGCATCTTCTTGGGAACAAGAGAGTATCTTTTACTTTCTCTTTTTTATTGTAGACATTAAAACAATAAATAGTTTTTCCTGTCAAAGGCCTACACAAATAGGATTACATACTGTAATCTCTACAGGGCTTCATGAGGACATGCTTGAAGGACTGATGCCCAAGGTCTTACAGTGCTTAAGGCCTTTTATATAAGTGTTTTAAATAATTAAAAAACATTTATTTTTATGCATCTCTAAGGTCATTTTATCATTCAGAAGTTTTCTATTCACTGGGTTTTTCACAAATATGAAATATTCAGAAGATTCACTTTGCATTTCATCAGAACTTCATTTAACTTTCTAGATTGAAGTTCTCCAAAGTTGATCTATAAGCAAACATCTTGAGACTGTATAGGCAGAGTAAATATTTGGAAAATAATGTTGTATATTGCAGTAGATGTGAACTGAGAATTAAGTAATAGGCATTTCATTTTGAATGATGGTGTTAAATTTAAATGCCTGGGAGTTCATGATTGTACATATAAAAATTTTTTATCAGATACATGCAGTCACACAGTTATTTATCTTACAGAAGCATTGGGTTTAAAAAGAGTAAAGGTCCTGGTACACTAAATGAATGGGCTCCATATTTCAATATGTGGTGGTAGCTGTTTTAATGGTAGCTGATTTAATTGCAGAGCACCCAATCTCAGCAGTCTCCAAAAGTTCAAGAACATAAATCAGATGTTAGAAAACCATTTACAAGGGTCAGAGACCCTTATAAGCAACAATGAGATGAGGTATGAGAGCTGGTAAATCTGTGGATTTAAATACTCTTGATTATCTGTTCTGTGTTGGTTTTTTGTTTGGTTGTTTTTTGTTTGGTTGTTTGTCTGTTTTTTTGCGAGCAGAGTAAGAAGGTTAGGTGTACTTCTGAACTTCTGTATTCTCTCCTTGCTGACTGAGTGTTTTCCTAGATAACCACTGAGATGCATATAACCTACCTCCCTTCTGTCCTTCCTTCCATCATCCTTCCAGTGTGATGATGTATGTTTTGAACAAAACACGAATGCTTTTCTTATTGTTTCTGGTTGTCTTCTTCCAGAAATCTGAGCAACAATAAGATCAAGGAGATTCGAGAAGGCACATTTGATGGAGCTTCAGGAGTGCAGGAACTGATTCTGACAGAGAATCAACTGGAATCAGTACATGGACGAATGTTTAGAGGCCTTACAGGGCTGAAGACATTGTAAGTGCAATGATCTGTCTTTCTCTATTCCTCTGTAACTGGAGTGGTCATGCTCAAGTTCAGCAGCACTTGTTAAAATCTGTTACTAGACAGCAAACTCTAAAGCAATGCCTTGTTTCAATGTTATGAAACCTTCGGTAAATTTCTGGTCTTGGGTAGGATGTGAGATTTGTCTTCTACTTCTGTAGAAGAAGACTGATTTTCAAAAGTTTCAGGAGCAACTTGATGGTGAAACTGTCATCAGTCGTATTTGGTCATTTTTGGGCATACTTCTATTATTTCCATGGAAACAAGGTGTTTAGAAACATACTTGCTATCTATTAGTCCATCCTCACACCCCTGTCCTCTACCTAAATTGGAATCGTTGGTCTGCTCAAACCAAACCTCAGAGGAGGAAAGAAACATAAAAGATTTTAATATCGTACAAATCATATGAAATCACTAGCTAGCAAAAGAAGGCTCAAGTTATTGTTACCACCAAATACAGATGTAGCTAAGCAACTTTTAGGCAGGCATAATCGTAATGTTATAGTCCTGCTGGTAGAAGGTAGCTGGCCATTCACTCTGTACCAGATGAATCAGCCCATGAGCACATGCATGACTTTGGGCTAGCTACAGTCTTGATTGCCATAGAAATTACCTGCGGATATAGTATTAATGTGGTTGTGGTTGGGGAGAGCATGTATAAGACAGCGAACATAAACGCATAAGAAATTGTTTTGGTATTACTTAGTTGCTCTTAGAACAACTTTGTAATTTACTTCTTAGAACTAACACTGGTACATAAACTCACAGCAAGTAGCACTAATTTATTTTCAAGCTAAAAAATGTATTGAAAGAAGGATCACAGAGAGGATTTCAAGATGGCATCTAATCTATTCCTTTTCCCCATCCTGAAAAACAGTCAGGTTTCTGATGACAGCAGAGACTCAAGCCAGATGATGTGTATGATGTGTACGTGAAGAATTTCCACTTTTACAGTCTCCCTGCTGTAGAAAGAAAGCACTTGACTAGGTGGCTGCTGTCACTAAATAGACTACAGGAATCAATATGGAATTTAAAATCTGCAATTTATTCATTAGAAGCAAATGCTTCTTATGTTGCACAAAATCATCACACAATCCTTTCAGCCCTTACTCAAATACAAAAAGAAAAAAAAAAATTCCAGGCTTCACTTGGAGGCCTTTGCCCTGTAATGACAAATAGGGAACTTTTCTCTTGCTATTCCTTAGCATTATTTTTCTGTGGTTACAGCCATCTGTTCTTTAATGTATGCATTTTACTAAGGGAATTTAAAATACTGTCCATAGATACTAAATTAATTTTCATAATGTAAAGCAGCCTGTGGCAGTGCTCCTAAGCAGTATTCAGCATTTTTTTAATAAAAAGATACTTAACATTCAAGCTATCCTGCTGACCTGACCTAAATTTCTCCCTAGCTGATAAAGCAGTCTAAATATACACAGCATGAAATGATGTTCTGTAAGTATAAGTTTCCCTTCAGGAAGGGCACACAGTGCATAGTATGCTGTGGTATAAAACCAAAGGTTTTGGCTTGAAGGACATATGCAATAATTGACTTTGAGCACTGAAATTGTGGCCTTTTATAAAGAGGTCACGCTGGACAGTCATTCTTAAAAGACTTTGTTTTCTAAAAGGCAGTAAATCACTGTGGAATTGATGTATTGACATCCCAGTTCAGTCATCCCACCTTGCAGAACGACTGCCCGATACGTACAGAATTGAGAAAATGCTTCTGTATATGAATTTTCAAGAGTGACCTGAGCTGCATTATTTCTTTTATTTACTCTTACCTTTTAGAGGTCATGGTTTTGACCTGGCTTTCAAGCAGCTTTGTACTCAACATGTAAGGCATGTGCCTCTCTGCCTCCTGACTCTTTTCTGACATAGTTTCACCCTAGTTGCAACACCAAAACCATTGCAACTGTAGTGGCTGTGGTGGTAACTCTGTGTAGAGACCAGTAATGCTAAAGCAGCATAATGTCCAGGTCTTAAATGCTGAGCGTTTGTGATTGCACAGTTAATCTCTCTTTGTTTTTTTTTAAGTATGTAAATGCCCAACTGTTGGATACAAATAGATTTAAATCCAGACTTCTAAGGGAGTCTGAATTGTCCTTGTTCACTGCATGAATTTGATACCAAAGAATGAACGCTCCTTAATTGAGAGGATCAATTCACTGGAACAGCAGCATGAGCTGCTTATATTGTCTGGATTTCTGGTAGTATGCTTTAATTATGGAACAATTTTTCACCTAAGTAGAAATATTACAACTGTGTGGTTATGTTTACAGATCCAGATGTTGATTGGCATGAAGTGTAACATACTCATAAGCCTCTTTTTGCTGTGCAGAGATACAAAACACTGCAGTCTTTCAAATTAATTAGGTTGTATCATCGAGTTCATTGTTACCATAACAACTCAGAGAGATGTATCTTCCAAAACACAGCATTGATTCATCTAGTACAAACACTGAGCAAAGAACAATTTATAGATTGGTTACTGCTTTCTGTCTTGTCAATTAATTATTATAATGAGATTTGAGAGCTTGCTTTAGGTCTGGAAATCTTTCCTAAGCTACTCTTTGATTTCTGCTAAGGGCACTGTTTCCTTCTGTATTTCTGCAATGTGGATTACAAAAAACATCCATGATAGAAGCAGAAATAATGCAGTTAGTATTATTGTCACATAACCTCTGACAGTCTTTCTCAGTTGGTCTCTGAAATACGTATTGACTTGCTCTCAGATACTTACTAAATGGAGAGACTTGAGTGTTTATTTCAAGTTTGCCACTAGTTGTAATTTAGATTGCATACTAATTTCAGATATGGAGTTCCCATCAGCCTCTAATGCTGTGTGGAAGAAACGCATTTTAAATTCACAAGACAATGTTCATATGAGTTTAGCCCTCTTTTAGCTGTGTTGTACTTCAGCAATCAATAAAAATAGAGCACAGTACTTGCGAAAACATCTGTTGATGCCCTAGAAACAGGGCCTCCTGACCTGAAATTATATTCCCTCCCAGTATTTCCTAATTTCTTGTTTTAATCTTCACAGGATGCTGAGGAGCAACTCTATCAGCTGTATAAACAATGACACCTTTGCTGGACTGAGCTCAGTGAGACTTCTTTCTCTGTATGATAATCATATCAGCACCATCACACCTGGAGCCTTCAGCACATTAGTCTCTTTGTCTACAATGTAAGTTATCTTCTTACAATAAGAACATATTGTGATTCCATGCTTTCTTTTTGAGGAGACAGTGTTTGAGTTTCAAAATCAAAATGCTTACTTATTCATATTTGGAAAACCTCATTTAGAGAAAGAAAACCCTATCCTACTGAAGTCACAGGTTGTCTTTGAAAGATTCAGGGTATGATTCAGAAAAACATTTGAACTGCTTCAGCTAGAGTAGCTGAAAAAGCTCAGATGTTGCCAGCCTCAGGCAGGATGACTGCATGTTTTGCTATGTTATAGCCTAGTGCAGTACACAGAAGGGGTTCAAGGAAAACAACCTCTACAGATTCAGAATTGCATTAATTTCACTACAGTCTAGTTTTGTAAGGACAGCATTCTTGGATTTCAGTTAAATTAGTTAGATATCAGAAAAAATCTAATAGCTAATGCTTAGATTTTCAGATGAACTTAAGAGGGCAAAACATTCCAGTCCTACTGAACAGGAATTTAAAAATTCCAGTCTAAGCTTTTCTGGTAATTCTCTTATATTCCTGTGTACTTCTTTGAAGTAGTTCCTTTCCTTTTCAAGTATTTTTACATACCTTTTGTGAGGTGTCCATTTTAATAAAAGACAGACTGATAAATATGGAGAGAAAGTCCGCTCTTTGTTTCCAGCTGTGAATATGGACCCTGATGTTGCTGTTAGTGTAAGTTGTCTGATTAATTCCCTTCACACTGCCCTGAAAATACACTTTAATTGTCCAGCCAAAACAAACTATTGTAGCTATTGCATTTCAGGTTTTGAACCTGGACTTTTCTTCCATTACTTTCTGTAACCCCCAAAGCCCCATGAAACTGATGGACAAGAAACAAACACAACCAGATTATTTCTGTTGATCATTTTCAAGTCACAGGTCAAATCAAGTGGTACTTGCTGAAATCTTGTTCTCACTATGCTGCAAGCAGTGCCTACTTGCTTGTTGCACAATTGCTTCTGTACTTCCGTCTGCGACTAGGTGTGACTCTCTGAATCAGTCTATAAAGTCCCTGCCCTGTTTGAATGGAAACATTTTTGTCATATTTTGTTAGAAGATGCCCAATTTTCTTCTTTTTTTTTTCAGCTGCAGATAAAGAATATTATAATTTAGAGGATCAGCAGTTAAAGCTGCTGCTAGTAAGACTGCACTGCTTTGGCACGGACTTAAAACCACATGCTCTCATGGCAGGTTCCTACCTGTTTCTTGAAGAAAAATTATGTTCTTTGACACATTTTCACTTCGTGTTTGATCCACAGACAGTTAAGGCAAGAGGAGGTTTGCTTTTGACTTCTTTAGACATTGTGGCCTAGACAAGCCATAGTGATATTTCACATATAAATGCAAAATGCAAATGTGTTAATTTCCTAGCAGCACTCCATTGTAGGTTGTTATATGAAATGACAACACAGCTGAAGATCCACGCTATGCTTGCTTTTCCCTTTCAACCCACACTTTGTAAGTTAATCAGGGTTTGCAATGACTCACTTTTGCATCTATTACTGTGAGCCAGAAATTAATACAAAATTTAACATTTCTTTCCTTTTTTGTCTTGCCATATTTACAGCACTTAAAAAAAAAAATAAATGCTCCTTTTGTTATTGGTCATTGAGTCAGCCTCACTGGTATTATCAAAACATGGACAGCTCTGAAAATAGTGCACTAATGGTTTTCAATAGATGAAGAACATTTATTTTATAAGTTATTGGTGAAAAAATATCAGTTTTTATTATGTGTTAGTAGTCAAAATAAGTATTTAGCATGCTAATTTGAAAAGTACTTTTACTTTTGCACACATGGTGTTCAATGATGTCTGTCAGTCCTCACACAGTCAGCTGGGCAGATTTGTAAGAAGAGCTGGTTTTCCATAAATTAAACATGCAGCTATTCTCATATAAACTTACCCTGAATTCCAGGATGTATTTTCAGCCTAATTTCAACAATATCCAGATGCGTTTCAGCATGTTTTTCTAACAGGTCACTAGAATTCATTTAAATAGTTAATATTCCGTAGCTACTTTGCAATTTTTAACAGAGATGTTTCTAATAGGATAGGAATATTTCATCCCTCAAGACTTCTATTCACCCTTGATTTTAAAAATATGTCTATGTCCTTGAGGAAGCACTTATGAATTTAATGTTAGTAAGACATCTTTGCTAAAAGCTTGATTGCTTTGTTTCTGTTTGAGTAGTTAAATCACTATCTTACATGTAGGAATTCTGATTACTAATTATGAATTTTTAAAACAATCTGCCTGTCCAATATTTCTGTTTGTGATTTGAGAGCTCCACTTGAACAGCCGGTTTCCAAGATAAAGCTTCTGAAAATTATTGTCTGTTCTATATTTTCAAGTGTTTTTTGTAGAGGATCTCTTGTCCCACATGGCACTCTAGAGACCCTCTATCTTAAATTTTTTCCAAAAGCTGCATCACAGCATTGCCATGGAAAGAGTATATATGTGGGCATGTCACCTTCATATGAAGTTAAAATAGAAAGTCGATTCTCTTCAGCTGGACCAAGAATTAAATTTACATGCCACTGAAGTGGTAGGAGGACATGTGTAAATTGTGACAAGATGAATTTTTCTTTTCTTTTTTCTTTTTTTTTTTTTTTTTTTACCCAGAGTTATTTAAGTTTCAGAACAACAGATTTATTTCTCTATCGTATTTATATGTAACAACTTCTCGATTAGTTCTTAGGGAAAGTATAAACCAAATGTATTCCAAGGGTTTAATATTTTTTATTGATATGTTACCCTTTGTCAGCTAATGAGGAGTAGCACATTAAGTTAAAGCAACCTCTGTAGAATGGTCATACTTATTAATTTTGATGGGAGCATCCTGCAGATTGACCATATGAATGTTTCTGAAAGTTTTTCCTTATGTTCAGAGTTGCTGGTTCTCCAGAAACCTGATTATATACACCTGCTGTTTGTTTCTAACAGTGGATTACTTCCTTGTAAGGATTTGTTTCATGGAAGTTGTTCTGCGAATATGATCTCACTCCCTTCCACCAGTGGAACAAATGACCTTTGGAACATTGGTTCACTAAGCTTTGGAGATTTAAATGCTTGGTTTAAACACTCTATTCATGCCAAAGTATGTCAGTATGGAAAATATACAAGGCATCCTGCATGTGCTCCCATTATGGATTAAAGAAAATGGAAAGCAATTCAGAAATGAAGTAACCGAAAGCAGAGTAATACTTTCAGCACTTTTCTGCTTCTTTCTGACTGAAAGCTCCTATGTAACTTGTTCACTTACTCACCTTTATACAGCAACTTAGTCGTGCCACTGAAACCTAGTCAGCATAAAGTAGGTTGATTATTTTTTATTATGGAACATTACACTGAGTTTACTACTCCTCCCCATTTCTCCCTTTACACCAATACAATAGGCTCAACAAGATCCACGTGTAATTACACACCCAGAGGTCCTGGCTAGTGCAGTGATTAAAGTGTGCATTGACTGAAGTAAGCCTTTTTACTACATGCTGTAAATCATATTGTGGTTATGTAGTATTGACCTAGAACCTATATAATTTAGAAATTCTTTTGGGTTTGTTTTCTTGCTGCCACACCTTAACTGTGCCAGATGTTTTCATCTTCAGCACTGTTGTGTTCTGAAGGAACTGCTTGGCTGAAAACTTTGTGATACTGACTACGTGGTTAGGTTTGTAAAAGTATGTTGCAAGTGAAGATTTCCAAGGTCTTCAGCTACTACACCTGTATTTGAAGCATGTGTTTCTTTAGGAAACTTTTTCATTTTTAAGATACCTTGTGCTTTAGAGGATTTCATTAACTTTTTTTTTTTTTTTTTTTTTCTCTACTACCATAATAATAATCCTTGGACATATTTACATATGATGTGGGAATTCCATCAGTGTTCATTTGGATACTTCGTTTTCCATATGTGGAGCTCTGACAGTTCATTTTCTTCAATGGAGCAACCCTAGAGGCTATTATTCTTTCTGTATTTGTACAAAAGATAGTCAACTTTTTTTTTTTTTTTTCACCAGAAATACCAGCCTCTTGTTTTCATTTGAAATTTATTCATAAAACTCTTACACACAAATAATGTATAGGAGTTTCAGTACAGGACTCCAGTAAAAAAGATTTTTCCAAGATTTTCAGCTCTAATTCAAGCTAGGTTAGAAAGATTGTTGCTTAAAACAAACATCACCTTATAGTCCTCTCATTTAAAGAATCACAAGCTAATAAGGAATACAAATGGGTAATAGCTTTATTTTATATAGATATCTATGTTACAGGTGTTCAACAGAGACTGCTGTAGCGTTTATGTTTTCGTGCCTTGACAAGAGAATGGATAAAGCTTTCTTTTTTTTTTTTTAAATGTTGCTAACACAAGCTACACTAAGAATCCTTTTCTCTTAGAAGGCTGTAAAGTGGTTGCTTTGGGTATCACGCACTACAGTGCTGCAGCTAGGCTGCAGCAGTATTTTAAGTGTATTCTGGGAGCTGTACCAAGATTTGATGCAGACCTCACAAAGTTCACAAGGCAGTAAAGCACATGCTTTTAACTACAGATAATACTGACCTTAGAAAGAAAGCTTGATAAGGAGTGGCTCAAGCTCACAGTGCTGCATAGTTTATGTATGTGTGTATACATGTATGTACATGCAGAATACTGTGCTTGTTGTTTCTGTATTTCTGTAGGCAGCCCAAATCCAGGTTGCCAGAAGCTCCCACCTGGCACTGATTTGTAACACAGGCAGGTGGAAAGATGAGTGTGTTGTGGCCAGGATCAATGTGCTAAGCTAGCGTGGGTGTACACGTGCAAAGTAGTACACGTAGGTCTTTGTTAATGGCTAGCCATGCTAAGCTTTTCCATGTTATTGCCTGAAGTAATCAGACTGAAGATCACCCATACGTGTGTCAGTGTGTGATGTGAGTTTAGACCTGGGTGTCAGCTGTCACTTGGGGTGAAATACACTGAAAATAAAGCCCTATTGGCAATGCAAGTGTGTCTTAATAATAGCTATAGCGGTAAGTACTTCAGTTCATATACATACATATGTGTACATAAATGTATTTTATAATTACAACCCTAGACTTACTATAAAACCTGCGTAGAACATGCCCGATGTGTAGAACAGAACAGGATCTCAAAGAAACAGATGGCAGGAAAGAGCTTCAACTTGGAATCTGTCTTCTTTCTGCAGTTATTTAAGTATTTCTGTATGTTCTTATTTGATGCAATTATGTCTTGTTCCATTTCAGTAATTTGCTGGCTAACTCCTTTAATTGTAACTGCCATTTGGCCTGGCTGGGAAAATGGTTAAGAAAGAAGAGAATCGTCAGTGGAAATCCCCGATGCTTGAAGCCCTTTTTCTTAAAGGATATTCCAATTCAAGATGTGGATGCCCAGGATTTCACCTGTGATGGTAAGAAAATCCAGTTCAATTTGTCATTTATGTTGACATCTGTATGAGAGCCTCCCTGCCTATCGAGCAATGATTCATGGTGAACATTTCAGTTTAGAGATAAGGAAGACAGCCATTTAGAGCTGAAGATTATTGTTCCCTATCAGGAATTTATTGTTGTTCTCATTTTCCACTTTCTAAAATTCTACCATCTGCACCTAAATATAAGAATAAATTTATGAAAGACAGATGCTCTGCTTTGTATAATACTAGTATAATCCTGGCTCTTCCTCCCAATTCCTTATTCATGCAGCTAGTTAAAACTCATTGAAACGTGTGGGAATGGTCTTTGCTTGGAAGGTCTCATATTTGGGAACTGTTCCGTTTTGCCTATAAAGGAGATGAATATAGGGAAATAAAAAAATTAAAAATAATTAGAAAATAATTAGATGCTACTGGAAATGACTCAGTGATGCTTAATGCTTTGCCGGGACAACATAGGTTATAAATAATTAATTAAATAAAAATCCTTAAATTTAATTATTTTTTCAGATAGTCTCTGTCTTCTGATCAAGCAGATTTTAGAAAAAATAGAGAGGAGAAAAACTGATTGATGAATGCACTGCTAACTTGACTTGGAGGCTGTGGTTGCCTGTCAAGCCCAGATATGCTGGAGCTGCAGGTAGTCATACCTCTAAAGAAGGTATGACTAAAGAAGTCATAAGAAGTTTCCCGTTTGGAGAAGAAATGAACTCTGTCCTAGTCAAGCTATGTGGCAGCAAGGCAACATGTTTTGGGCTCTGAGGTCAAGGGAACTGAGTGTAGTCTTTAAAGAATAATTGGCTTTTAGTTTGAAAATAAAAAATCTTGGTAAAGAAAATGACATTCCATACTTCAGAGCTTTCTCTATGATAGATTCAGTCAGACAGCCATGGTGAATGACAAGTATGTGGTGGCAGGATATAAAAAACAGAACATTGGGAAAAACTGAATATGCTGCAGAAACATAATTTTTCTGCAGGTTTGTGAAAGGCTTTGAATTTTGCTTCTAACTGTAAAACATGTTAGAAAAAATATTTCCTGTTTTGTTTTGGTTTTTTGGTTGTTTTTTTTTTTTTTTTTTTTTTTTTTTTTTTTTGTAGGCCAGTCAGGTTTCTTCATCCCTTTGACTACAAATAATTCCCTACCCATATATTTATGAGTAATTTTGTTATCTTGTAGCAGGTATTTCAGTTTTATTCTTTAATCTCAATGCTCATGCTACATCCAACACAGAAGGAAAAATCAGATCAGTCTCAAATAGTCCTTGCATCTTTTTTTTCTTTTTTTTTTTTTTAAGAAGGCACATAATGATGGCTGGCTGCGTTCTCTTGGATTGCAGCCCTGTGTGTCAGTGCTGGTCCACTCAGGCTGCTTGTACTCACAAACAGTTGCATGGTTCCTCTAGCTGTCATCTAGAGAATGTGCCACTAATTGTTTCTTTTCATATACATTGTGATACTGTACTGTGCATTTGCCTTATGTTTTGCAAAGCCTGTTGGTTTTGGGGAAAATCCATGCCTTAATGTTCTTAACTTCAAAGAGTTAGTTTGTTCCACAGAAACTCTATTGTTCTTCAATTATGAGATTTAATCTGCTGTTTATGGAACTTTAAATCCATTTTTAGAAAAAGTAGATATTTTAATGTGTGCACAGATGGATTGCCAGCAGTTGGAAGTATGCTGCTCAGTTTGTTGTTTGCCTTGTTATCCTTGTCAAAAACAATGAGCTTTTTTAATTCAAATGATAAATGAAATGCCAGGCTGACATTAAAAAAATACAAAATTAACATCTAAAAGTTGAATTTAAAAGCAAACAAACAAACAAACAAAAATCTCATAAAGCAGATTGTACATAGTGAATCTTAGAATGGTTTGGATTGGAAAGGTCCTTAAAGCTCATCTAATTCCATCCCTCTGCTGTGGGCATGGACACCTCCCACCACACCAGGTTGCCCAAAGCCCCATCCAGCCTGGCCATGCACACTGCCAGGCATCAACAGCTTCTCTGGGCAACCCATTCCAGTGTTCCACCACCCTCATAGTAAAGAATTTCCTCCTAACAGTTGCTCCAAAAGCTTTGAGAACTACTTTAAAATTCTGTGATGGTTACCCAGGATTCAGGGATGTCCCTCCTTGGTCCTTGTAAGAAGTTGCCTTCAAAGTGCGTCAGTCTGGGCTAAAAGCTGATTTCCCTTCTGAATACTCAATTTCTCCTCCTCTGCAGGTAACGATGAAAGCAGCTGCTTGCTTTCTCCTCCTTGTCCTTCCCAGTGTACCTGTGTGGACTCGGTGGTACGTTGCAGCAACAAAGGTCTGCGGATAATGCCCAAAGGAATTCCCAAAGATGTGACTGAGCTGTAAGTTACATTTTACATAGCTCCTTTCATGAGAAGTTCATGACATTACATTGTGGGGAAGCTTTGTGAGTCTGTTGGGGTTTTGCCTTTGACTTCAGTGACTGACTGGTATTTTGTGCTTTGGTGCTTTCTGTATGTTTTGACCGTTGTTATTTTTAAACTTATTTGTCCCTTGACTGAATGTGTTGCAGTGCAGTGGGAACAGAGTTTATCTATCCTTGCACCCATTACTTCTTTGTGGGGAACAAATGCATATATTGGTATCAAACGATCCTGTAGAGCTTCTGAACAGCCTGAGCTCATAATAGGCAGTTTGTAAGGATGTTGAAAATACATTCCTGACTTAGACAGCTGTGAGCTAATTTTCCTCTAAAGAGATTGAGAAGAGGAAAAAAAAAAATGCCAGTAGTGGAAACAAACAATCAATTTTCTCCAGGCTTCATGGAATGTCTAAAATAACAGATAATTAGATTAAATAGTAAAGTAAATTCATCCTAGTTGATAACTGCCTTCCTAGTCTTCTTTTCATCTACCTCTTTTTTATGAATTTATAGTGGATTTTGGTTCTTTGCTTGGAAAGAAAATACACTGCTTGGTGGAACTGCTTGGCTTAAACAATTGGCAATAGAAATACAGAGCTTTTCCTCGTTAGATCCTTATTCAAATCTATACCAGGTGAATTTTTCCTGAAACTTATTACAATTTCTGTATGAAAGTAGTTGGTTGAGTTAGTTGGTGTGTTCAGTGAATTTTCTAATGAATGAAAATCTGCTTCTGCTTTACCCTATTTAGTAATGAGGCAACTGATGAACGAGATGCACATCCTTTTACTCCCTTTGAAGTGGAAGGGAGTTTGTGTTGTTTTATACAAAGCTTAAATGAGGAATAGACTGAGAGGGTATGTGAGAACACAAATTAACATGGATATTTTGCATTAATGAATACATCTGTATGGACACTGGGCATATTTAATAGCGGTTTGAAGCAAAAGTCGAGTCCAAGCCTTTGTATTACTTTATATATTGCCATCAGTAATGAAGAGTCTGTAAGGTGGTTTCTGCTCTGTTCTTGTTCAGGTCCCATTGAATTCAAATATTCAAATATGACTTGCCAACAGTAAGATATCACAGATGTTACTCCTATTTCCACTGCCACACTGAGGAATTTTTATCTTTAGATTTTGCATATCGAGTTTTACTGATACTCTCTCCGATACACTGACGACATAGCTTTCACAAAAAGAGTGAAATTAATCTCACATTTTTTGAAAACTGCTACATTTCTTAAGCTATTTCTTGGCAAATGAGGCAGTAGCCTGGAACTGAGCAGTTTGAGTTCATAGGAGTTTACGTGACTGTCTTCTTCAGTAGGAGCCTCTTGGCTGTGCAAGCTTCTAGTTCAGTTTTCTGCGTTCAGTCCAGAAACGTGTCAGGAGAATACTGTCAGCCATGGACTGGCTGGCTCTGAATTTTTTCATGTTCTGCAAATATAACCTTGAATCTGTCCCAACTGTCTCAAACTCAGTTCCTGATCTCACTTTCCTCTCAAGCAATATAGACTAGCTCCTTATATGTATCTTTACAAAACGATGAGCTGCAGGTACTGAAAGAAAAAAAAAAAAAAAAAAGTGTTTCTGAAAACAGTGAAAAGAAGGAAATTAAAAAGAAGAAGAAGAAAAAAATAAAAAGTCTTACTTGTCTTTCTTCTGCTTACAAACTGAGATAAACATTGCCCATGATTTAGAAGACACTGTACCATCTACATCTATTGTAAAATGTATTTTTACTGTCCTGTATTTGATAAATCTTACCACTGTTGTGGCAAACAGCATCTCCTGTGGGAGCCCACCTTTTGCCTCATTTTGAGGACCAGTAAAATTTGACAGACATGGCCCAGTAACTTTCTGCACACAGGGTGAAAGAGATTATTCCTCTTCAGTGTATTTATACTCCTCACCCCAAAATGCCCTCCTTTCCCTAGGGCAGTCCCAGATCCCATGAACTCTGTCCTAAGGCTGGAGTATTTTGTCAAAGCTGCTTAGTCCTCTGTGGTAGCAGCAGATGTCTTTCAGCTCTTGGAACTGGAAAGCATGTAAATTACCTGCTGCAGAAGACATCACAGCTTTTATATGGCTAGACAGAGCCCCAGCAGTCTCCAGGGCAGGGATCCTTCACCTTTCTCACCAGTATAGCAGCCAAAGGTGCTCAGGGAAAATCCTTAGTTTGTGTTCCTGCAACCCATGCAGCTCTTCTCCCTTTCCCCACCCTCACCTCCATGTCAGTAACCCCCAGGTGGTGCATGGGGGTCTCCTTGCCACCCCCACAACAGGCACTTGCAAAAAGCCACAGTCACTGAGGGCAGAGGTTGTGCCATGGGAGGGACCAAGGGCGTAAAGAGCCTGCAGCCCCCTCCCCGTGGGAGGCCCAAAAGGTGCTGTGATGCAGGGGGGCGTTTTAGTGGGATTTTTATGAATGCGCCAGTCTGCATTTATAAACTTCCATTATTGATGCATTCATTTACAAGGCACATTAGCTACAAAGCTTTTTATTAAACTGCAGTGTGTTTTTATATAATATGGTTTGAGAAAAAGCACTGCCATGTATCTGGGTAAACCAGTCTGTTAGGGCTGTTTTCTCAGATATTCTTTTAAATTCTTTTAGAGGTATTAAAATAGCCTTGAAATGGGAATTCTTTCATTGTAGCAGGTATTAAATATCAATGTGAAAAATTGACCACCTTACACAGGTAGGGATAAGGTTCACCTTTGTTGGGTCAAATTTCACTGTGCCTAAGCTCAGCCAAAAGATCACCAGCTATGTTTTATTATATGGTGTACCAGAGACTTAGGCTCGCTCCTTCCAACTTTCTTTCTGAGTTTCTGTTCTGGACAACAAATGGGAAATCTGTGACATCCTTAACATTTAAAGCTGGGAAAGACGGGAGACAGACCCGTGTTTGGTTTGCACCACCCCTGGAAGGAAGAATTACCTTGGCAGGGAATGCCTCCACATAGAACAGAGTTGAAAAAATCACTAAGTCTCCTGTTTTCAGAGGGGTGATAATACAAGCGATTTCTGTTTTCCAGCAGTTCTTTCACAGAACCCTGTCATCATGGGCAAGCCTTCTTTCAGCTTCCTGTGAACAGGGAAATACTATGTTGTTTCTTGCAAATTCCTTTGCTGTATATTTATATGCTGCCCACATTTTTACCCCACTGTTTACTTGCTCTGAAGAGAAGCCTTGGTTCTTTGAACACAGTCATTTATCTCGTCCAGAAATTCAGAAGTAAAATGTTGATGCAATGAGCTAGTTTGGAACTTCACCTGACTCTCACTTTGTGTTTTAGGTTTCCTTTTCTTCTTCTTCTTCCTCCATTTTTTCTTTTCTTAATGTATATCTGAACAAGCTTCCCATGCTCTTTTTCCTTTTATATATTACCATCAGTGTATGAGTGCTAGTATTTTCTTTTTTTTTTTTTTTTTCCACAAAACTATAGTCTATTTCTAAAAGTCTTATCTGACAAAATCCAGCTGCTGTTATGGACCTACAGCATATAATAATTTGCACTGAGGGAAAAAGCTGAAGGCAATTATGTGGGCACTGCATGCATAAGCTGTAACATAATGAGCATGGTGTGTTTCAGAATAAATCATAGAACCATGGAATCAAAGAACAGCTTGGGTTGGAAGGATCCTTAGAGATCATCTCAGTCCAACCCCCCTGCCATGGGCAGGGACACCTCCTACCACACCAGCACTGCTGGTTCACGTCGAGCTTTTTGTCCACCAGAACCCCCTCTCTGCAGGGCTGCTCTCAATGAGTCCTTCTCCCAGCCTGTGCTCATGTCTGGGGTTGTCACAACCCAAGTGCAGAGCCTTGCACTTCGACTCACTGAACCTCATTAGATTCTCATGGGCCCCCTTTTCTAGCTTGTCCAGGTACTAATATGCACTAGCCATGTAATCTCTAGACTCAAATGTTGTCATGACACTGACCTATATGATAGCAGTGATGGGGTTGTTAGAAACCAACCATACATCGTTGTTAGTGATTCATTTTCTTTCCATTTTTATTAATGCATATTAATATTTGAATTTGCTTTGGCCATTCCTCTCCTCACAAGCCTTCTTTCTCCTTGTCGTGTTTTTTGCTCTGCATGTTTTGTTCTTTCAGCCTCCAAGCTTGTTCAGTCCTTTTCTATACAGCAGTTTTCACAAGTGGCTGACCTGCTTACCAGCAGAGGAATCCTGTCCAGATGCCTTCCAGCTGTTTATTCCCTGCCCCTGGGGTGCTGCCTGTTCCAGCGAAGGAGAGCTCTCCCCTTTGAGAGAAAGGATAATTCTACAGGATATTCTAGTCACAGATAAAATAAAGAACTTTAATCTGCATTTCAAATATGATAGATAAGAAAAGATAAATAGATCGGATGTGTGATGACTGAGGAGGTTTGAGTACGTATTAGAAAGTTATTTTAGCACTAACTGAGAATAAGGGTAAGTTAAGCTTCAGGGCGTTCACTTTTCTCCCAGTCACGCTTCAGTGTGTCAAGCCAGTAGGTTGTGGTCTGACATATGAGTGCACAAAATCCAGGCTCCAGATCTGCCAGAGCTTTCTTAAGTTCAAGTTCCAAATTTGTACCTGGATCTATGCTTGAATTGTGTATCTTCTCAAGAAACAGTAATTGAAACTCAAAAATTCATGTTTTGTGGATATGGTTCATCTTTCACATCAATGCTCTTCTAGACCTCCTTTTTCAGGAAATGAAACTTGCATCAAAATGTTAGGATATTGAATATCCGCATTAAAAGGTTTTGACTATAACTTAATTTTAAAGCTGCATAAAATTGGCAAGTATCATCTTTTTTTTTAATGTAGCATTCTATATGAAATATTCAAAGAAATTAAAGAAAAGGCTTTGTGCCTTTCCATTTTCTGCGTGAGAACTGATGTTTCTCTCCAGTTTCTTCTCTTAGCACAGATTGCAACTATGAGCTTGACTTTATGGCTGAATAGACATTTCAGTACAAAGAAGGCTCCAAGTAATTCACATGGTTATATGATGCCTTGGCACCTTGTGCTGGTTGTATCACCTCAAATCCAAGTAGTTTCAGTATAAAAATAGACAAGTTGGAAAAAGAACAGCTGTCATCTTTTATGCATCGTTTTAAAATTTTTATGTGTGATGTCAGTGCATGTGGAAGGTGCTGCTGGATGAGCCCCTGGGTTGCTGCAAGCACTGGGCTCCAAGGGCTGGAGTGGTTGGTGCAGGTGCAGAGCAAGGCTTGGCCATGCCTTGGAGCACCAGCCATCCTGGCCAAGCAGGTATCCATCTCCAAAGCTCCTTCAGGTTTTCAGACGAAGTCTTTTCTGGCACAGGATTGGTGGCATTTTATGAGAACATGAGCACTTTATTTATTTTTTTCCCCTATTTTGACTCTGGAAATTATTTGTTGGCTACAGGTCATTATTCAGACTTCAGGATTCCCAGCAGCATTCACAGGGTAGAAAATAATTTCCAGTCTGATATATTAAACTACAGAGTCATGAGACTGTAGGAAGCAAAGGAGTTGTTTTGAATACTAGTCAGCATGTCTATATTAAGGCAGCTGACACCCACTCTTGACTCTGACTGTCTGTGTATTAATAACTTGACTCTGAACATTAAAATTAGACATGTATTTTTTCATTCATGCCAGAATTTCTTTGCATGCCAGATGCCATGTACATCATCTCGCTTTGGCTAAGCATTAGAAAGAATTAAAAATACAGTCTTCCCTCCACATTCTTCTGTAGGGTTTTGTTGTGGGATTGTTTTTGTTTGTTTGTTTGTTTTTGGGGGGGGGTGTAACTTCCTCCTTGGTTAGATGTGTATACACAGTTGTAACTGGTTTCTACCCTTACAACCTCAGGAATAATTCTGTTATGCACTGGGTCCAGTTTCCAGCCCTCTTGCAGCCCCTGTACATCATCTGCAGCCCAGCAAGGTGCAGAACTGCTGCTGCTGTGTTCTCTCTGTTTTGACGGAGTCCTGGCCCATGGCAGTCAACAGTTCACCTGCAGCAGTTGTGTTCTTCAAATGCAACTCAGATCCTCCTCGTTCTTGGCATGTTCTTATGTCCTAAAGGCTCTGGTTATTTCAAATTCATTGCACATTCAGAATTAATGCCTATTACTTAGAAAATATTGCTGTTCTTTGTATAATGTGGTGAATGGTTTAACAGTGGTCAATTGCTCTTGCGTGCATGAAAAGTATATGATCAGTCATTTTTCATTGTAAAATTGTGTTTGTTCAGAAGTTATACCACTAGAATAAATGCTGCAGCCTTTTTCATGCACATTTATATAGCCAGTAAATTGTTTTGCAGTACAATCCAATTCTATTCAAAGGAGATCTTCTGTAGGAGTTTAAACTCTAGGAGCCTGTGTGTCTATGTTAGTCTGAGTAGTGAAGCACTGGATGAAAATGTACTCCCTTGACTTTTGGTTGCACCAAAAGGCAAAACACGGAAGAAGAAGAAAAAAAAAAAAACTTGGCTAGCTATCATCATTTTGTTCAAATTGGAGGCCATTTCATATTGGGATCAACAAGAGAATATCATGAAAATCTATTTCTGAGGATTTCAACACATTGCAAGAGCTGAGTCTCTTCCTAAATGAAAATCACATATTGCCTCCAAATATATAATACATGACCTGCTTTTGATTTCCTTTGGAAATCCTTTGGATTTTACATGTGGAATAAACATTGGAGCCTTAACCTACCCTCATGCATGACTTTAGGATTTGCAGACTTTGTGGGATGAAAGAGAAGGCACAGACTCTCAGCAGCTTGCTGCATCCATAGCAGACCACAACTGGGGAAATGAGACATGATTTGCCATATTTAAATAGTAACATATGCAGTTGAATTCTGAGGATCTTCTACAATTTATGGTGTGAATTTGCACTATAGCAAGGCACTCAATTTTCAAAATAATTTTCACCAAATTTAGACAAAATGAAGCAAGTGACTGTGAATGTGGCGTAATTAATCCATATCCTGGTTCGTCTATAACCTGTGTCAGCAGAGCAGCCCTCACTCCTTTCAAGGGTTAACTGTTTACTGTATAATGCTATCAGCTGATGCTTGTGATCCTTGTGAATGGAGAATTAATCTGTTCAACGGATTTTCATTAAGGAAGGATTGTGCTTTTGGTTAGAAATTCAAAGCCTGTAGTTCTGCTTGTCCAGCTTAATCCTAGCAGGAACAAGGTCATCTTCACGACATGGTCCCAGACAGCTCTTACTTCACAGGATCCTGGCACAGGCAGAACAGATAACTGAGGCTGGGGAGGAGGAAAGTAAGCATTTCTCTGTACTCATCCCTTAGTGAGGATTTTCACTTGTATCACTACTAGGCTCCAGTATTTAACAAGTTACAAGAAATTCTTCTCGAAGTAGTTTCAGTTGAAGAGTGCTCAAGCAGCAGAAAATGATGAGAGGCCATTATATAGAAATCGAAGGGGGAAGAAAAAAAAAAAGAATGTGACAGTTACGTATTATGTAAGAAATTCTGTTAGTGTTTACAGTTTTTATTTTTAAATGAAGTAAAAATAAAAATAAAACTTGTGGGATAAAAAAAATTCTTGGATTTTGTTTACCCAATATCTCAGTGTTGTTACAGTTGGTATAGAGGGAGAATGTATAGCACAGCAATAATCTATTATTATTGTTGTTTATTATAGTAAATGCAGACTAAGGAGATTTGTTGCCAAAGAAAATGAAATTGTATGTGTGAGATGCAAATTCTTACCATGATTATTGGATTATATCCTCAGCAGCGGAGGCAGCACAACAAGTGTTCTGGTGTCTATGGGCTGCATTTCCTGACACTCGATAACCTCTCCGAACATATCACGTCAATTGCAGTGGTCTGTCTACCGTAGGAAAAATCCCTCACAAGGAGGCCTATGAGGAGAGAAATGGCCAAAGTGGCCAAAAAATGGGAAATGTTTTTTCATCTTTATCCTCACCTGTGGGGGAAGGATTTGTTTCCCTGGTTGATGTGCCCTCTGGTAAACATCTGATGGACCACCCAGCCAGCGCCATGGCACTGCAGTGGCATGTTTCTGTTGAGAGCCTTGTTACTTTGATATCTTCCAAGGGTGCAGGTTCAGCCCCCCAAAAAACAAGGTTAAGGATAAACTCCAGCTCTGTCTTTATCATTTAGTAACAAACAAGAAAAGGCCCACGCCCCGGTTGCTACCACAGGAAGCAATGTTAAGTCTTCAGTATCCACGCTCTCTTCAGAGCAAACTTTTGGAAAGTATTGTATTTGGTCAGGGTTTTTACCTTCCTTACTGTATGTTTACATGTCTTCAGTGGAGCAAACCTACCAAATCCAGGCACTTTATTCCAGGAACATGAGGACATAGGGTTATCCTAAAAAACTTCAGCCCTACTGTGCACGTGTCTGAACAGAGACACGTATAATGGTGCCTCAAAGTACTGCCATCCTGGAAACACAAGCTTTTATTAAGTTCACTTAGTTCTTCTGGGAGAAGCCTTTATTCAAAAAAAAAAAAAAAAAAAAAAAAAAAACATGGTCTTTCATCTTCAATTTGTCTCAAGTTTTCCTCCTGTACCAGTGTACTTTGAAAAGGCAAGGTGAGGAGGGTGTATATGCCAGGGTAGGAACTGCTGTAATAAATGTGGCATCAAAGCCATGATGTTTGTGTTGACACTGGAATAAGTGAAACTTCTTACAGCACAGAGACCTACAGTACAGCTCCTTCTGGCTGTACAAGGGATTTACAGGCACAAGACAAAACCTTTTTCAATAGTTTTGGTCAGCAGTCTATGTTCTTGAGAAACTTGTTAAAGGTAACTTCAAGTAAGGGAAACAACCCCTACAAGTGCTTCTCTCCTTACTTCTTCAGCTGCAGTCTTAGAAGAACTGAATGTTGGTGGTCACCCTTTGCTGTAGGCCAGAGATTTTTTTATTCACTTCCAAGTCTTGAACAAAACCATCAGTAAGCTACTGTCACGCTTTGCATGTGGGATAATTCATTTACAAAGGACAAACTCTTGCAGTTTCAAAGCAATGAATCAAAGACAATTTCCTTAGTGACTGAATTTAATTTGTATTTTCTTCATGATGCAGATTGAGTGACAGGAGTTCTTGTTAACATGTTTATGTAATTGTCAAATGTGCTTTTTTTCAGATACCTGGAAGGAAACCATTTGACTGCTGTGCCGAAGGGGCTCTCTACCTTCAAGCACCTGACTCTGATGTAAGAAACACATGGTTTCAATGCCAAGAAAATTAGATGACTTTTTCTACACTGTGTTGTAGGAGGAACATAAATAATTAGTATTTGGGGAAAAACTCACCACACAAAACAAAAACCTTCTGTAATTTGAATTTGGAAAGAATTTCATAGTAGCCACTGCTGCCAGTAGTGTTCCTAAACAGTGGAGAAAGAGTGAGGTGACTAAGAGCACCAAAAACACTTCCTCTGCAGGAGCTTCCAGCATCTGTGAGAGGACTAACCTCTCATTCAGGGTGCTACTGTTTCACTTGGCAGATTTATCTGTACAACACTGTAAAGGTCATTAACAGAGGAGACAGCGTTAATTTGTTCTAGTTGAGGCAGCATTTATAATGCTAAGGTAATGAAAATTTGCATAGCTGTTTCTGCTATGAGCAGTCATACTTACAAAGACAGCTAGACTCTGTTCAGTAAATTGCTCCCTGAAATACACCAGAGTGAAATTTCTTGGCTGAAATGTTTAGCAGAAATTTTCAAATGCTCTTTGAATCAGCTGTAGATGCTCAAGTTGAATGGGCAGAACAACAACAGGTTAAAAAAAAAAAAAAAAGAAAAGAAAAGGAAAAAAAAATATATATATATATGCAGGAGAAAACTGGAATCCTCTATTTTAAATAAAAGGTTTTTTTTGGAAAAACCTCTAATTTTATTTTTCAAGGGAGAGCAACAACAAAGTAAAAAGTTCTGTTTGAGCCTAAAAGACTCTTTTGAAATTTAAAAAGAAAAAAAAAAAAAAAGAAATATCTTTTATTTCTAGATGAACCAAAGTAAATAAATGCCTTTCCTGTCTTTTATTTATTCAGTTTATACCAGTGACCATTCTTTTTGTAGTTCCAGTCCATGTGAAGAGCATACAGAAATGGCATACCTGAAATAAATTGGAAAGCAAGCTGGTATAGCAAATATTCACCCATACTTACACTCATCTATTAATTTACCTTTGTTCTCTGAATTTTTTGCTTGTATTCACTCTTTTTTTTGAAAAGCTATGTACAGGAAATTTGCCTTGCTGAAAAGTCCAAGGCCTATTTTCGTGAAAATAACCTCATGTGGTTTGCAGTTAAGAGTTTTTTTTAGAGCTGGTTAGAAAACATTATATCAATTGATAATATTTGACTTTTCAATAGCCTCAATCATTTTACTGTGCAGACATTATGAAGCCTTTAAAAAAGACTTTTTTCTAAAGTCATATATATAAATGATGTTTTCTTTGTGTATTTTTTCAGTGATTTGAGCAACAACAGCATAAGTGTATTGGCCAATTATACCTTCAGCAACATGACTCAGTTATCAACACTGTAAGTAGTCCAAAGTTCTGATGAGTCTTAATTGCTTTTCAGACACTATCTTAGGTGTTAAACAGTTAGTAGATATCTTGTTACTTAAGCGTATGGCTTTCGGTACTTCTTCATGGTTGAATTAGTAGTGAAATGATCAAAGAAAATAGTGTTGTAACTGTGTTCTCATATTCTACCAGCATCTTGAGTTACAATAGACTTCGGTGCATTCCAGTCCACGCGTTCAATGGGCTCAGGTCTCTTCGAGTGCTGTAAGTACCACTTTTTCAATGCAGCTGAGTTGCAGCTTATTAGAATGCTGTTGATGGCAGGGAGGTTTTTAATGAGCAGATGGCTTTCGCTTGATTCAGTAGTCATAAATATTTTCACACAATTAGCTTCAATGTACTTGTACTTAGGTGCAATACATCCAGTAATGACTAGAGCAGGTGAACACTAAACTTTGAAAAGAAGCAATTATATATTTGCAGGATGAATGACTTTTTCTTTGATAGTTCAGGGACAAGAACTACCAGAAAACAGGCCTCCAAGAGTCTGCATAGGGCCTTTCTCTCCTGCTTGAAAAAATTTTGGGTATCCCACAGGAAAGGACTTCTTGCCTGTGAAAACTGTTCATGTTTTAGAGTGTAAGTTTCCATTGGATGCTTCAGCAAGAGCGTGTCTTTACTGAAAACTTGAACTTTAGAATATTTTCAGTTTGCTTAGATTTCTATAGGCAAGTTTTTATAAGAGAATGCAGTCTGAACAGGGTAAGTCAGAAGTCCCCACACTAAACCAATGAGTAAGCCAAGCCAGTGGCTGGCTGGGCAGCAGTGATGCTGATGTGCCCATCTTAAATTTCGTTATGCTGTGAAGGAAATTTCTCCTCACAGTGACAGGAGTGTGGGCACGCTCAGAAGCAAGCAGCCTCCCCTCTCCACATGCTTTTCTTAGGCATCTGCTAGAATGACTCCTGCTTCAGTCTCATTTTCACTGCATTCTCCATCTGACCATCAGAAGCTCACCCTGAGTTCACTTTGCTTGGTTCTTGGTGTGGATGTGTGACCCCATGGGCAGTTGTTTGGACACTCATTACTTGTATGGTAACCTGAGAGCAAACACATTAAATAGCTCATCTGTGATGAGATTATTTGGCTTGGTGCACGTGGCCAGAACAGAGGAGTTGAGTAAGATGTCCTGAGTGCTTTGAAACTTCAAATTAATTTTTGCTATTTTTTTAAGAAGTTAGGTGTCATTTTCATTCAGAAGTTTCTGTGAATATAAAGAGCAGTGATTATTGTGTACTGACTCCCGAAGTGTGGAATCCAGTTGTCAACGTGGGCAACAGTGGAAGCTATAGGGCAATGCTATTCAACAGAGCTGTTACACTGCAGTATGGGTGGTAAAATAGATAATCTACATTTCAACCTCCTAACTTACAAGACAGATTTAGACCCTCAGTTTTCATTATTAAAAACACGGAAGATACGTGATTTGGATTTGTTTTTTGAAGTTTGGCTTGGGATTCTGATTTCTAGTGCACTAGGATGGTCACATTTGAGCTGTTACATGAGTCCTGAAACTCAGCCACAGATGAATATATGCGGTTTCATGGCCAAATAAATTATTCCATGTGGAGCTGTCTTCTGGCCTGCTTCTGATATGCAAGATAGCTTGATTAAAGCTAGTTTGGGACTCTCTACACTGAATTATAGGGTAGATATACCCTGTCTCACTCTTTCCAATAGCTACAATTTTTCTTTTTCCTCCTATTCTTGCAGAACCACATATGTACAGAAACAAAGGGCAGTATTTTGAGTATCAGCTGTAATCTTTAGGCTTTATTAAATGATCTGTTAATCAAATTGAAAATATCTTCCTTCTTCAAGGGAGAAGCCCTCCCTGTCTTGTGCAGAGCAGCATGAGTGAAATGAAGCCTGAATGGGAATCTCTTTCTCTGCTCTGTGCACTTGGAAACCTCCAGATTGATTTGATTTATTATGGCCCACAAAACTCTGGTATCAGCTACAACTTTTGCCACATGTCATCTACGTTGTTATTAAAAATCAATTCTCCAGAGGGAAAATGGGCTTCCGAGTGACAGCATGCAATCTGTTATTGTCGGTTATGTATTTTCCATATTCTCAGGAGAATTTAAAAGAGAAAGCATCAGCAAAACAATTTCCACTTTATTTTTTTTTTTTTTTTTAGTAAAAGAATATAGATATCTCATTACCTTTGGCAGTGCTTGCCTTTGAAAGTAACAGACTCTTCTCATACAAACTTCCGTGTCTTCCAAATTCTGTTTTCTTTTCTTTTTGTCTCTGTGCAGTAAATAAAATAAATATGCATTTAAAAATCAGAATAATCATAGATGTATGATGAAATTGATCTCTGACAGATATCTGGTTCTCTCCTCTGTCTCTTACCCTCTTATCCTTTTTTTGTACTTCAGCACAAGCCCAACTGAGAAAAGGGCTGAGTCAAAATGTTTAAGTCTGAATATACATCAATGTTTACATAATTAGACCTTTAATCTTTGCATGGCTTATCCATAATGGCAACCAAAGTGTGCTTTGGAGCAATTTCAACATAAAATTGTAAGATTTTTTTTTTCAGCAAGCAAAAGTCTATATCAGTAGTTTTTTCCACCAAAAATATTGCAATGAAAAATTATGATTTTCTTATTCAAAGCTAGTGTTTTTAGAAGCTAAATATAGTTTTAAAAAGCTCAGAGATTGAGACAAAGTAATTAAAAATGTTAGAACTCTCCGGTTGACCTGAATTGATTATTTTAAAGATTATTTTTATTGTGTGACAGTGTTACATCTTATGACATTTCATCCTGATTTAATTAGGAGGGAAAGTCTAGAAATAAAAATATTTTATGAGATCACTAAAGAAATTTCCATGTTATATTCATGGAAAAACTGCTAAATGAGCTACAGAATATTCTACTAGCATGGGATATTCTAGTTATACTGAAAACCAATGGATGTTTAACTGCAGTTCAGGAGCTCACATTTATGTAGAGAAGTGCAGTGGTGATTTAGAGCTCACACAGAGTAACATGTGTGATAATAAATCTGCTGCATATACTATACAGACACCACCTTGGAACCACTTTTTGCAATATACTTTCATTGTTATATGTGCACTGAATTGACCTAAGAGAAATATTAATTGCCTTAGTTTCTTTTCTTTTTGTTTGCATCACAGAATGACTCCATGTAGTTATCCTGCAAGCCCAGCCAAGCTTTTAGCCACGTTTCTGTCGTTACAGAGAAGATTGATCTTTACTGGAAAAGCCCCCACTTTGTGTTCATAGTTACCTAATGTTAGGAGACAACAGGTTAGGAGGCAGGACTTGGGAACATTTAGGTTTAGTTCATGTCTTTATATGTAAAGTATATAAAAAAAAAAAAAAAAAAAAAAGTAAAACAAAGTAAAAGTAGGAATACATGAGGAAGAAAGTTTTTGCTTGAGAAATTCAAATGTCCTATTATGGGCTCAAAGCAGAGATCCCCATCACCTTAAATTCAGCCTCTTGCTGTTTACCAGTATTTGGACAAAGAGATACCCAGAAGCTGTGCTCCTGAAGGAGATAATAAAGCATGCGTAGGCATTATCTGTCCAAATGCTCAAGAGTTAAACCAAGCACTTGCTTTCAAAGTTTTTTGTTATAAATGTGTTCTTATTGTTGATCCAAGAGGAAAAAGATTTCACTGCACTGCTGAATTCTTCTATTGCCATTTTATACTGTAACTCTTCTGGTTTTTAGCATTTATCAGTTAATTTTAGTTGCGCGGGTGGAGATATTGCTAACATAATCTTTTCATTAACATGCAGTCACTTGTATCCATGAAACATATCTCAGTGCTTGAGATATGTAGTGAAGTCATTAATTAAATATGGGTTTATTTTTTTGGTGTTTCTTACCTTCTTAGAGGTGAATCGCTTTGTTATTCTTCAGTTTCTCTTGGAAAAAAGTTTCCAAGACATTTTCTGTAGGAAAGCAATTGTACACCTTCACAAAATAGAGAACTGATATGATGATAAATACAAGTTCTGCTTCCTGTTGAAAGAGAAATCATCTCATACATCTCTAAGTAGTTTATAATATCAGCTCATAGGCTCATTCTGAGTTTCTGTTCATTTAAATATGTTCACTTCATTAAAGGAAGGAATATTTTGCTGATAATTTTTTTGATCAGGCATGATCTTGCATCCTGACACCAATATAGGCATTCCTTATCTTACAGCTGTTTGGGTATGGCCCTGTCAGTTGGTCATTCCGTATAGAATCAGTGTGTTTTATCTGGAGTTACCGTGTGGGACTTCACATCCTTCCTGTTTGTGTTTGGATTAATCACTTGAAGATCCATCCTTCCTTATACATGACAAATATTAATAGCCCAAACTTAGGTATGCTCAAAAGAAAATATCAGAGTCTGGATGGTACAAAGGGAAGTTTTTGGTTTACAGTGACAAGAACTGTAAGAACAATCCCATCAGGACAGTTCTGCTGTAGTTTTTGGTGTCTCATACTCTGTAGAAGAATTTTGCTTTATAGTAAGATAGAAACTGTACCTGCCATAAGACACTGGGAAACTTGATCATGGTAACATTGCTTATGCTCACATATCTCGCAGCCCCACAGCAGATCCCTGGCTTCCAGGATACAGGATAAGGGGCCTTGGGGACCCTTGGGGACCTTGGTTTTCCTCGTTGTGTGTTTCTTGGTGTAAGGCACTGTGTAAAAGTTAAATTCGTAAGAAGTATAAGGCATCACAGAGATCCTGGTGAGGCTGAGAGTGGTGTTAGGGTGGAGAAAGGATGGAAAAAGAGATGCTTTTACTTTCATTTGGGGCTGTTTTGTATTTCCATCCGCCCAGATATTTGACTTTTTCACCATTTCAAGCACCTTTAACGGTCACAAAACTCAAAAAGATGAGATTGCTTTGTTCCATAAGTCACCAGGTGAATTAGAAAATAAATGACTCAAGCGAAATTGCTGCTACAAACCCAATACACAGTGGGCTTCTGTTTTGCACCTCCTCTGCCCCATCTAGAGCCCTTACAGTACTTGATGGAGCTGGGAAAGTGGACATAAACACTACGGGATTCTTATATAACTGAAGCAGCTCAGGGGAGAAGTGCAAAACAAAATAACACTAAATTATATCATTTTCCTTTACAACTTCTCTATGACCTTTTGTTTGAGAAGGGGTTAGTGGGGTCCAACGGAATTGACTCTTAAAGAGTTCTTTCTATCTGTTACTGTGTGAAGTATTAAGCTGGCAGGCAGTGACACAGAAACTAGAAAAGTTACATAAATATTTTTCTCCATGCCATATTTTGCTAGATAGTTATCCAGTGAGGCAGAGGATGCTGCAGATGAATAGTTTATTTTATTTTTATTAAAAATAAAAAATTACGCAATTGTATATCTTCTCTGGTGCACTTTTTAGATAGTTTTTATGTAGTTGACACCTCATCATCTCCCCTCCTGCAGACCATCACACTCATTTGCTGCTGTATGTTGTTAACAATACCCTAAAACAAGTATTTTCACTGGTAACAGAAATTTATTTATCAAACAGATTTGTAAAATACCACACAAAGAGTTATTTCCTACTGTAAGAATGGAAAACTGCAATGTCAAAGTGCAGATATATTTGCCTTCATGGACCCTTGCTCTCTCCTAGGGTCTCTCTGAAGTCAATATTTAATTTAACTCTCACATTTCTTATTTTCCCTCTTCTGTTTTCTTTGTGTTTTCAGCTAATGGGATTCTGTAAAAGAATTACAGGTCTGTATGTGAGGGTCTGCTTGTCATCAATACACTTTTAATAGCATAAATAGTATGTCACCTTTTTAATTTAAAACATTAGTCACCAACAGTTCTGATTGTATCATTATTTTAAATGTCAACATCTAGAAGTAGCATGGAAGTTTGTGAGTTGTGAAGCTTGTAGAAACTCACAAAGAAGGAAAATTAAATATCATTCTTCAGCACTAATTCCCTCACTTCTGAGCAGCTGGCAATACCATGGTTTGATACCTTCCTACTTCCCCCCTCTTCTAGGACGCTCCATGGAAATGATATTTCCAGTGTTCCCGAAGGTTCATTCAACGACCTGGTATCCCTGTCCCATCTGTAAGTACTTCTGTCTGGTTCATCAGTTTCAGATTTATAAAACAGTACAGATTACTGCAAATTTAAGATTGTATATCTCTTCTGTTTTTTCTGCTTACTTTCCGTATTCTGCTGTGGATATTCACAGTTCAAAGGAAATAAACTAAATACTAGAACCTGTTGTTATTAGTTACCAAAATATTTTCTTAAGGAAAACCAAATGAGCAAATGTGATGGTTTCCTCTTCTGAGCACTTTGTGTTTAATGCTTTCTTTCAGCATTGTCTATGTGAAATGCAGAGTGTGTTATGGTGTGAGAGGGAGACAGGAAACCTCCCACAAAGAACAAATATTAAGCAAATGTGAATTCTGTGCTTAATAAGTGTCATATGTTTTTCATACAGAAATGTTGTCAGTATATGAACTTGATGAATTGCTGCTTCAGACTATGTATTTTCAATCATAGCGAAATCGGTTATACCGCAGTATTAATTCTTCATAATTTTTAAAAAAATTATTAAAAGTTTCACGTATTTCAAGAAATGACTGTCATATTGGGTCCAGGATAAATGCAATTTTTTAAATGCAATGCAATTGATGAAAGAACTTTAAAGACAAATAGCTGCAATTTTTACAAAACACAGTCTGTTAGTGCCAAAATAGTGAACAGAATATCCTTGTTCACTGAAATAATGTGTGATACTGCACATTATAAGACAATAGATGTAAAGGAAAAGTAATTTTGTATGCCATGTTTCTTGGTTACTGTCCTTAAGTAATCAAGAGGTTGTGTATGTCTTGGTTGTTTTGTGATATGATTAGTTTCACAAGTGTATATGGATATTCTGCTGTAATGCTGCCCTCATGCATATGAGTTGATTATGGTGTATACATATATCAAGACATAAAAATGTATGTGTGTGCATATGCACATTTAACATAGCTTTTATATCTCTGTTTCTGTCTTTGCAACCTTAAACATGCTCTCTGGAACACGTGTCTGAACATATTTTCTGTTCTGTTTTGGAGTGAAACTCTGACAGAGCTGAAGTCCTGTATCTCCTTTTGGAAGTGCACCTTCCATACTGGGAATCTGGCTTCTGAGGATATTTTTAGAACACAAGAGATAAACATATCATGCCCCATTTGTTTGGATTTTCCTCGGGGTTCACTTTAAATGAAGTGCAGACACAATTTTGCTGGGTAAACTGTTCACCTTAGGGAGTGATAAAAACCCCTTTGGCCCAATACAGTCACTGCAGTCTATCTGTTTAGATGTATGTGCTGCCAGAAATGTAAAATACACAAAGCTCAAATGAACAGTAATAAATAGGATCCATAAAATAAATAAGACCTGTCTGGGGTGTAATTTGCAATGCTGAACAATTGAATTTTACAGTACAGTTGTGGTCTCCAGTTTCTTAAAGAGGATACAGCATGATCATCTGAAACTTTTAGCAAACACAATGATCTTGCTAGTTTTTAAGCTCTTCACAAGCCAGAAAAAGCTGGGCTGATTCAAACACAGTCATACATAATTGAAAATAAATTAATCTTGTGTTGCCCTAATACATAGATCTTTGATAAGAAAGCATGTGTTTTAAGTAAATTTGAAAATGGTACAAGAGGTTGCTACTCATCAAACTCATAACTCGGGGGAACAAAACTTTCTGTTGAATTTACAGGCTCCGCGTGGCTACGGGTAAGATAGATATTAGGACTGGAGGAAGCTGACTACCAAGGTGCTGAGCAGTATGATCAGCCTTCTGCTTCAGTACAATTTAGAGGGGTCAAATGAACTACCAGAATTGCAAAGAAAGATGTTTCTAGTATAGACAAAACAACTGTTTTTAGTCAAGTCTTTTATAACAGATTTAAAATGGCTTGCATTTGGCGGAACAAAACTGACATCTATATACTTTAATCACTTTTTCCAGCATTGTTTAAAGCTTAGGAGAAGATACTGAATTTCCTTTACATTGTAAATATATTGTCTGGCTGTACCTGATCAGTTTAATTGTCCTTATTCTAAGAGTTACCTAAAAAATACATTAATTTCTTTTTTTAAAAAAAAGGCTTAACAGAAATATCTGCAGCATGTTTTGGAAATGTTGTTGGTTGTATTTCATTATAGCAGAAGGTATTTGTACCTTCTCAAAATAGTTTGCTATAATGGGCAAAGAAATAGAATATGTTAGAGCACATGAATGAGAACACAAGAATTCACAAAATTCACAATAGTTCCTAGAAATGGGGGGATGGCAGGAGAAGGGAAAAAAAAAAAAGATACAGAGATATGTGTTATAATTTCTGTAGTTATACAACAGTGTCATCGGTAATCATTTCTAGTGACTGTGGGGCATCTTCATTTCCAATGTACTTTATGAAGATTAATTAACATGGGTAACTGGCCTTCCGTTGTCCTCCCACTCCCATTTTATGTATTACAATTGCTTGATGCTAAAGTTAATTTCTGGGTCCAAAATTCACTGCTGCATTTTGTTTGACCTTGGACAAGTGAGCCGGTTGATCACAGTTACAGGGTTAAAAAGTCAACTGAATAGTTTTCTATTGTTAGCAATGGATTTACAGAAGGAATGGATGGATTTTTTTAATGCTGTGCTGCCGTACACATATAATTTTGATGAATGAGCTCTAGACGGGATTTGAACCTATGAACCCTCATTATGAATCTGTCTAGGGCACAGTGGGTTCATTAGTCACTCCAATAGAAATGTATCAACAAATTTACTGAGATTTCTATTGCAATATCCTGTCTGATATTTTTATTTGAAAGAAGATTGAGTTTAAAATACCATCTTAAAAATAGTTTTTAACAAATGTAGTGATCTCTTCCCTATCTGTAACTATTTGGTTAATTTCCTTCCCACTGCAGTTGAGGTGTTGCACAGTTAAAGCCTTACATTGACTTTCAGCAAAATAAATACTGACATCCAGCATCTTTACACTTCCAAAAGTTAATTGTTTATAGACTTACTTTTCTGAAGTCCGAGCTTTGTCTATGATTGAATCATTGCCTAAAAAGACACTTTTGAATGAGGAAAAAGAAAGAGTCAAGATGGCACCTAAACTTAGAGTAAAAAGTTTTTTTGTTTGTTTGTTTGTTTCCCAGATAGATCTGCATTAATAATGAAAAAGTCAGGTGAATTATTATTACGCTATTTGAACACATCTACTTCAACCATGTGACCTCATTCAAGAGATGGGTTAACCTTCAAATATGTTTTCAAAGCCATAAACAAACTTTATACCAGGTTGCAGTTTTGAAAATAAGGATATACTTTTAGTGCATGATTTATCCAGTGAGGCAACATTAACGTGACTCATCAGATCCAAACTAAATAACACAATTCGCTGTTAGAATATGCTCACCATGGCCAAAGACTTGAATTTTCCAGGTTGGTTTCTTTTATTTAATGAAAGCAATGCATGTCTGTTGACATTCCTGAAGCAAAAATGCTTGGTTGTTAGGTATTTATGAAACCTCTGTTACTAATGATGGGAAGAAAAGGAGCAGGAATACTGGAGGAGATAATTCTAGAAGACTTTCTGAATATTCAGAAGATTTTTTTTCCCACAATTTGAAATAAAGCTTTCCTATGTGAGAGTAAAATGTGCCTTAATGAGATTCAGGGATGTTATCTTTGCTTGCAAGCCAAAATAACTGATGTTAATTTTTTTACATACTACTAGGGCACTAGGTACTAACCCTTTGCACTGTGATTGCAACCTCCGCTGGCTTTCTGAGTGGGTGAAAGCAGGGTACAAAGAGCCGGGAATAGCGCGCTGCAGTGGGCCCGACACCATGGTGGACAGGCTGCTGCTCACAACGCCGACTCACCACTTCCAGTGCAAAGGTGGGAGACTATTCTTTCCTATTGCTTTTCTTTGTCTGCACCACTTTCTTTCTATACTCTTACAAGCTGGTTTAAAGTGAGTATAGACGGAGTTGGATTTGGTTTTCATTTTCTGAACATCAGATTACATTCAAGTTGCATTTTCAAGTGCTCTTCCACAAAGTGCAGTTACCTCTACCACTGGAATGAAAAACAGCAGACCTCGGAATTAAACTTCATGAAGTTTGCACCAGATTATGTGATAGCAAGTTAGCATATAGGATGTTGTTATAATTTAGTTGAGCAAATAAATTGGTTTTGGCCTTCTAGCTACCCCAGATAACTTTGGTAAAAATAAGGGTTATTTTAAAATATAGTTATCTAGTTATTTTTTACATATTATTGAAAACCAATAAACTGAGAATTCTCATGGAAAACAGATATTTACCAACATTACGTTTATTTTTTTTTTTGAAGATCCACAAACAACTTCATGCCCTCATCAGCTCTGTATCAGAAACTATATGTTAAGGAAAATCTTTCATGTCTGAATATAGTCTGCATTCAGGAGAGGGTTGAAGTGCAGCTGTTAACAATTAAGTATAGTCATGGACAGGAATATGCTACATTAGAGAGCAGTCAGACAAAAGATAAGGAGCACATCTTCTTGTGGATAAAGTATGTAGTGTGTTGTTGAATGTAGCTTAGGTTATACCCAAATATTCTTATTGGAAAAGGAGTTTTGGAGGTTTGCTCAGATTGCCAGTAAGTATATGCAGATCATAGAATCAGAGAATATCCCAAGTTGGAAGGCACCCACAAGGATCATCAAGTCTAATTCCTGGCTTCACACAGGACCACCCCAAAACCAGACTGTGTGAGAGCGTTGTCCCAGTGCTTCATGAGCTCTGACAGGCCTGGGCCATGACCACATCCCTGGGCAGCCTGTCCCAGTGCCCGACCACCTCTGGGTGCAGAACCTTTCCCTCACACCCAGCCTGACCCTCCCCTGTCCCAGCTCCATGCCATTCCCTCAGGTCCTGTCGCTGTCCCCAGAGAGCAGAGCTCAGCGCCTGCCCCTCCGCTCCCCTCATGAGGGAGCTGCAGGCCGCCCCTCAGCTGGAGATAGAGATATATTTATAGGAGAAAAGATGGATCAGTAGTCTGTTTTGAAAATGAGGGCAGAAAGTCTGTTTTTATGTCTCTCTCAGTGCCATGAACACTTACAATATTGCTTGGCACCACAATTTTATAGAGGCTGAGATTAAACTGCTGAACAAACAAATGATGGTGTTGAGGTAGGTTTAGAGCACAGGTTTCCAAGCCTGAGGTGAATTTTATGGCCTTTCAAATATATTTTTAATAACTGCAACCTTATAATTTAATTGCTTTGAAATGTCAGTCTCAAAACTATCAGAACTTTGACTAGTTATCAGAACTACAGGTGTTATAATAGTCTCAAATGTGAAGTGCAAATATTCCTAAATACTAAAAAAAATCAAGAATTCACTTGTTCACAGTAAGTGAAATAAGGAAAGTGGTCATTCTTATGTATTAAACAGAGACTGAAAATTAATCCAACAGGAGAAGCCAGATGACTTCTGTTTTGAAGCTGTTATGTATCAATAACTAAGCTCATTTTCAAAACTAAACAGGCATCTCTCAGGCAAGAGTTAAGTAAGCCTGTGATTCTGACTATTGAAAAAAATTGTATGTTTTTATGTAGGTATCAGTTAGGTCCACTAGGAAGCTGGTGGGCTTTCTGTTGTCCTAGCTGTCCATGTGGCTGTCTTTATCTGAATGGAAACGGAGAAAAGCAGTGATGCAAAGTCTTTGGACAAGTAGAAGTTATTGGTGGTCTGAACAAATGTCAGGACACTCCAAGAAGCTCCAGACCCTAGTAAAATTCACCCTTTCTCATCACAATTTATATATATACATTGAAAAACAGTGCGTGATCTGGTAATCTAATAGTAACTGAACCCAATTCTCATGTGCACATTTAACATCCAGTGCATTGTACTGTTTCACCAGGACATCAGTGATACTCTTTAATGGCAAAGTGACAGAATTTTTTGCAGTGCCAAGTGCAGTTTTACCTTTGGGATGGAGCCACCTATGTGGCCTGTGGTAGGGAGTGTTGTGGCTGTGCCATGAGCCAGCAGAACAACACTGTCTGTGGGATGACACAGTGACCAGGAATATGTCACTACTTCTGCACATGTAGGTTCAACCCTTTCTCCAATATTGCTCGCAAAGAGCTCAGGGTGTGCTGAAGTGCCCCCTGCCTCAAAAAAGCCTGGATCATTGCTGCAGATGTCAGCCCACACCAAGCTCAGGACCTTGAGATGCTTGTATAAAGGTTGTGCAGATATCCTCTGTGGCCTCCCGTAACTTTTACATTAAAAAAAATAAAATAAAATAAAATAAAATAAAATAAAATAAAATAAAATAAAATAAAATAAAATAAAATAAAATAAAATAAAATAAAATAAAATAAAATAAAATAAAATAAAATAAAAAGTAGTTTAACTTACTCTTGTTAAAATTACGTTTTTAGTGTGTGTCTGAGCAGAAGGTTATGTCTCAGCAGAGCCAAGAAAATAAAAGTATGTAATGTGCAAGTCATGCAAACTCAGATCTGCTTTTTATTAAATTGCCCTCCTAGTTATGTAGTAGAGGAAAGGAATGTGCTGGGCTGAGGGCATTTTGCTATATGGATTTATAAATCAAATCCCCATGGACCAACTAATGAACTACTTAAGTGCTAGGAACTAACACTGTTCTTATTAGCTCCTACATTGATTAGCTTTGATCTGTGCCATAGGAATAAATGGAAAATGTATGTTTGTATATTAGAAAATAAATAATGAATTCTGGTTTAGTGACCTCAAAATCAAATAGAAGAGCAGCACTGCTGTCTGTCTTGTGAGCTCACCAAGCAGCCACCTTTGCCTGTTCTGAGAGGAGCAAGCGAAAAGCAGCTCACATGTGTTGCACTCCACCCCTGTCAGTGCCAGAAATACAAATGTTATTTCCTCTTGCTATCCTAACTCTAAGTTAAAAACATGTCTGGTATTTAGACAGACATAAAACCCAAAGATAGAAGAGGAAACAGTCTTTTTTTTTTGGGGGGGGATTTGTTACTTGTATATTTTTCACCATTACTGTGTGTCTCATTCTGCAATCAACTGTGCTGCACTCATCAGTCATGTTAACACTACCATCAGTACAGGATCAGGATAAAGCCTTTATATTGTAAGCACTTTTCAGCTCAGATTGTTGATACCTGTTCCCGTGATGTTCTTTACCCCCTGTTGGTGCTGTGCAAGTATTCAAAGTTAATAATGAGAGCTTATATCTCATAGAGGACACTCCAAAGCAAATTCTTGGCTACAAGGGATCTTTCATCTCTAGTTTTTGTAGCACTCTACAGCTCCACCTGCTCTCTAGTATAAGCTATTCTTCACTTTCAGGATGTATCACAATTCATTCTTGCTTATCATTTATCATTCAGGAACAGAAGGTCAGTGTCTACTTCTGATCATCACAGTATCAACTTTAAGATATTTTAAAATGCATTACCTTAAAAACGAGATAAAAATATTTTAGATTCATTACTGCTTGGTATAATTTAAGACTTTTTGAAGTGTTGTGCTTTAATTTTTACATGTAAAAGCTGTCAGGGCATTAATAGCTGAAATTTGGCCACTTCACGATCACCATTTTCTTAATTGTAAATGGAGTGGTCTTAATTAGCTTTCTGAAACATCTCTAATTAAATGCCGATTGATTCAATACGTGAAATATAGTTAGTATTGATTTGGTTTTTGTTCTGTTTCTTACTTGCCCACAAATTTCACTACTTTTCTGGATGGGTTATGTTCAAAAATGTCATTTATTAAATGCTATTTAAATACAGATGTGCGTATTTACCTGCATATATTTACATATTTGCGTGTTTATCTTTGTTACATTTTGCCAAGGTATCTGAATGTTGATGGTCTTTTGTCTGGGCAGAACCTGAGGAAAATAAATTTTAAACTCTGGTAAAACTAAGGATGGTAGAACACTTTGCACCTAAACATTCCCATAAGCTTCTAACTAAATCTTTCTTATGCATGTTTTTCATTTCTGCTGTTGAATCTGCACTTTCATTCTTGTTACCAGCCATAGAAATGTCATGTTATAGTTCCCATGTGGTTGCTGTTGCAGAACTTCCAGCACTGAGAGAAGGACAAATTGCTATAAGCTATATATATATATACATATATATATATATATAAGCCCTTTCTCTGGAGATCCCAACACATTTTTTCAGAGCTGATGTTCGCATGTGCAGAATATAAGCATCACTGAGACTTCCCCAGCACTTGATTTAAGTACTTAAAATCCCCATAATCCCTGTGAATCCCTCAGTGTTGTGTAAAGTTGCACCCACAGAATGCGCATTTTTGCCAACACAGGGTAAATACTGCATTAAGAAAAAATGTATATGAGAGTATTCATTTCGTATTGTATTCATATTGTATAAGGAAGTATTAATTTCATAATGCAGTTCTCTATTAATACACTGTGTTTTGCCTTTCCAGAGCCAGTAGATATCAATGTTGTGTCCAAGTGTAACCCCTGCCTCTCCAATCCGTGTAAGAACAATGGGACATGCAACAATGATCCAGTGGAGTTTTATCAATGCACTTGCCCTTTTGGCTTCAAGGTACGCCTACAAATGAACTACATGAAAAGCAATAAAGTATTCTCCATCCCTTCTATTTTCTTAATTGTTATACCATGAGAAGTCAATTTTACAGGCAACCGAGCTCAACAGATCATTTCCTTAAGCAGATTGTATGCGACTGTGCTCTACTTTCAACTGTGCTCTACTGCAAAATTTTATCCTATGTAATAGGATATGACTATACAGATGCGTCCTGAGCAATCTGCTCTAGTTGACCCTGCTTTGAGGAGGGGGGCTGGACTAGACAATTTTCAGAGGTTGCCTCCAACCTTGCGTGTTCTCTGATTCTGTGATACATAGACATAGACATCTATATGAAATGGCGAGTTGATTTTATCTTCATTTTCATTTCTTCTGCCAACATCGAGATAACCGTTTCATGGGCTGCCATGCCAAAGGAAAGGCAGTTCAGATGAAAATCAAGTACTTGTCTCATCTACTGTCACAGAATGTGCTACCTGCTAGCTTTCATCCATCTCACATAGACTGATTAGCAAAAAGGTGATAATTGATAACCACTAGCTCAGCTGTCTCTGACTTCTGAGTACTGTCTGTGTAGTGATCTGAAAATGTGAAATTCTGTAGATGCTAAGTGTTATGAGCATGCAATGGCAGTTTCTAGATAACAGATTTAAAAATTGGAAAATTGTGTCATTGAGTAATGTTATTTCTTCATTAGTGATGTATAAATCCCTTGATAAACATTGCATCATTAGAGCTTAAGGCTACCAAGACTTTTTTTCAGAGTTGATATAACTGGAAACCTAGCTCCGTAGTCAGTAGCTGAGGGATCAAATATAAGTAATAAATGAGGCATATGATCTGTTCACAGGCTGGCGGAGAGGATGTTAGGACCAAAGAAGTAGGTTGCATCTTTTAAATTGTGGTTTTATTTGCCTCATTGGGTATTTCTTACAGAGTCTTGGTCAGTTAAAGCAGATGCTTATAAAACAGAGTAATGAGAGCTATAGACAAAAAAAAGTCATAGCCAGACATACATGTAGGACGTAAGCACAAATATCCATGTCTTACATTCCAAGTAGGATTTACGAATTAGTTGGAGAAGATGATATCACCATTTCCCTTCTGTATTTACCTGGGGTACATCCTAGATGGTAAGAGAGTAATCATGGTGGATCCCTGAAAGACTGGAAGAGGAAAGATGTGAAGCTCATTGCTGTTTCACCCTTGTGCCCCCTTACCTAGTACTCAGGAATAATACAGGAATAATCTCTGTTCTCTTAAATCATTTAAAATCACTTAAAAAAATCATTGGAAATTTCCTCTCATTATAAATCCTTCTACCTATTGATATATCAACCTGAAACTTCCAGGATGTTAAAAGACCACATTGTCAAAAATTCATTCTACTGAAACTAGCTACTTGGTGACAACTGATTTGTAACAAGGGAAGCTCTGTCTATTTATCTCCTTAGGTTAATAGACTAATGGTCATTTTAATTTGATATTTAACATAATCTAGATTGAATTTTTCATATGGGCTTGGGTGACTGTTAGGATAACCTCAAAAATAAAAGCTTTCTGAACTAGCAGGAAAATACTAGGTATCTTTGTATGCCCTTCTCTGTAAAGCATGCTTGCTGGAACAGGGAACAGATATCCAGGTTATATTCAGAGTAGAAATACGGCAGTTATTGAGCTTATCTTTCTTTTCCTTTTTTTTTTTTTTTTTTTACAATATACATATATCAGATGCATTTATACTATTAGAAGACATGTTTACAAATAATCAAGAATAATCCTCTAGTTAGATTATGCTTTTGAATATATGTTAGACCTTAGTGTGCATCTTTTTACTTAGAAAGGCTTTGATAAACTCTTGAACTGACTCAGTTTAAATATCTCATAGGGCATCCAGACTTTCTGCTCTCTCACAAACTTTCTTAGGTAACATCCAGTGAATACAAAACCCAAAACCACTTGTGTGCTTCTAAGCACCAAGATGTCATCCAAGCATGGCAAAGAGCAAACAGACCCAGGCATAGCACTTAAAGCAGAGTTTAAAAATACTGACTGGATAACAGTATGGGGAGAATTGGGGGAAATTTAATAAGAAAAAAAGAACTCTGTGTCTTTACCACAGGTTTTTGAGTAAAAATGAAATTTGACAGGTCCAAATACAAACCATATGAAAGGAGCACTCTATCTACCACGCAGTTCTCCACCAGAGATTCATGCTAATTCAATAACAATACCTTGCTTCCTTCTCACCAGCCAGCAGCAAACAACTCTATCCATCTGGAAGCTATTTCCCAGACCTTGATAAATTGCCCTAAATCTGCCCTCTCAGCATTTGTTTTTCCTTGTTTGATGTAGATTTTTTTTAAATCCTGTGTAGAGGAGTGTATAAATAATGTGAAAAACCCGCCTTTTTTTTTTTTTTTTCTCGCCCAAATGTAAGCTCATTCAAATGAGATAAAGTCTTTATAATGTTCCCTGGAAAGGGATATACAGTTACTGACCATTCTCTGGGGTTCCTATTGCTCAGCCTTCAGAAAAAAAAAAACAGTAGGCCAGCTAGCAGAAAGCTGCTTAAGTGACCAGTTGCCAGACCGGTGCTTGATGGAATCAGGAACTTCAACCATAACCATGATAGCAGAAGTGTATAATCTTATTTTTTATTATTGCATTGAAGATGGTCCAATCTCTTATTTTTTTGTGATCACAAAAATATTTTTCCTATTGAATGCATACTTACTGGGCTTTTGGCACTGTGTAATGCTTCCTATGATGGATTTGAGTAAACTGATGGGCCACCTGAGCTGAAAGGCCAGTGGGCCAGGTGGTTGTGTATGATGACAGCAGAAATAATAGTTTGCTCACTTATGAGTGGGGATGGCTAGGTCCTGATAGCTTATCCTTGCTGCAGCTCTTTCCTTAAGATGAGTGTTGAATATGTTTGCTATAGGTAAGTCATGGTGGAAGCAGTTCTTTTGGGGTTCTCCTTTGGGGACAAAGCCCCAAAGACGCTGGGAGATGGTGTGAGAGTGCCACCTAAGGCAGCTGGAAAGCAGTGACACCAAGAGCTCCAGGGTGCCACCAACGCTGGCAAGAAATGTCTGGTAATGTTATGAAACTTGTGTTTTCATATAAAACACAGACATAGGTGTAATTATCCTGCAATTCTTTTTCTTCTCCATAGCATTCTTTGAAAGATTATTTAAATAATATGTGTGGCTTAGATAGTGCCGTATGATTACAAGTAGAGAAATGAAGCTTTCTTCTGGTTTGAATGCTGCTGGCCACCTGCACCGTGAGTCTGTACGTGCACAGCTGGTGGCTGCTGAATAGATAACGGAACGGTACTGTGCTAATTCATTTATCCAACAGTGTGTGTAGTCCTATTGATACTGTTAAATCAAGTCTGTGGGTGTCAGAATTCAATGGAGCAATCAAACTTGCAATCGATAAGCCATTGAGAAAGGATTTACTTGAATAGCTACAGGAAAAACTAAAGTGAGTGAAAGAAATGCTGTATTTTGCCACTGCTCTATTCAGAAAATGTCCTTTGGGGAATACTTATTTTTTTTGCTGATTTTTGTGTATTTCATACTCTTCTCCTTAAAACTGAGGCAACAGGAAACGAAAGAGAATTATTTTCATTCTCCAAAATACAGTTGTTTGGAGAACTAGGGAAAGAGAGTTAAAAATACATCCATGTTCAGTCTGAAATGAAAGAGCATTGCCAGCCTGGAACAGGAAATACATTACCTGCCCAGGCATTGCCACAGCCTCTTTGGCTGTTCAGGAGCCTGAGCTGTTGGGGTGCAGATAAGTTTGTCATCTCTGGGTTCGGGTATTACCAACAGCTGTCTGAAATGGAAAGTGATGATGAGTAGAATCAATATTGCACATGGTCTACACTTCAGGCAACACGTGCTGATGTGTCTGTGGTGGAGTTGCTCTGTAAATTTTATCCAGTTCCCCTCACTTCCCTCTTGAGTTCAGCCAGTGTCCTGACTTTTCTAGGAGCACTACAGTATCCTGAGGGTTCAAGCAATTTCACCAGTCATCCAGAATAACAAATACAATTGGAAAAATCATGGGGAAAGCTCTTGGGCTTTGGAGATACGGTATGCTTTGCAGCCAGGCTCTTGTGGTGGGAGGCATTATAGTGAAGCCAGAAGGATACTCAGTGAGAAAGCTGGCTCCAAACTTCTGCTAGGAATTTGGCTGTTCTTCACCCCTACCCCCTGTGCCAGGTTTTTGTCCCTGGAAGCAGGGTTAGAAACAGAGAATCTCAGAGCAGAAGAGTGTCTGTGGGATATAGGAGATTCGTGTCTATCACGTGTTGTACACGGGTACGACTAATGTGCCTGCAGATGGATGTAGCCAAGCAGAAGCTGGGAGTGCTCAGCACAGGCTTGACAGTCAGGATACATCCGTACAGACCCCATGCCATTAGATGGACTCAGTGCTGCACTGACTGTATCATTCACTCATGAGGGTGCACCAGGCCCTGCATTTGCTTGGAGCATGGGCAAACAAAATTTGTTGCACCTGCATTTTACCCTGTTGATGTAATTCTGTAGTATTACATGAATAATCTGTTGGAGCCCTAGAATAATGGTTGTTTTAGGAATATTAACATAGAACAGGTTTTAAAATGTAGGTATCACAGTGTTTGCTCATGTACAGCTATTCTGGACAGCTCTGAGGCTGAGGCCATGCAAGTGTTTTCCAGTGGGCCAGTTTCTGTTATGCTGATTTGGGAGGGGTTATAAGAGTTTAACCAAGTGTAGGGTTTGGCTACTGATGCCTGCCAGCTGTAGGAGAGTCCATGTTGGCTTTAGTTTGTTAGGCTAATCCTGTTTGGAAATGCAACTCCTTGCTTTTGTTTCTTTGGATCTGTTAACATACGCATATAAGTCCCTGAATACATCACTCACTGCACTGATAAAACCATGAGTTGCAATTGCAGAAGGAGGAAAAATTGGAAGGCACTCATAAGCCAGCCTGCCCTCATCCACGTGGGACAGGAGAGCAAACATCTCTGCCTTCACATGTTACACAGTCCCGGTCTCTCTCCTTTCCCAGTGTCAGGGTTGGGAAGACAGCGGAATGTGAGCGCAATGCCAAGTTTTCACATGAAGAAATCAGTGCAGCAAAATGCTGCTTGTGTGAGGTGATTTTGCCTTGAACTCTCACTGTGATAATTTCTGTTGGAGCATGTGTTTATGTAAGCTGGGGTGTTTTAGTTTGTGTTTGTTTGTTCTAACTGTACTTAAAATACTTATTAATGAGTGTTAAAGAAGCATTTTTCATTCGTAGTAAAATAATGCAGAAAGCCCTTAGGGATGCGAGGCAATGGGTGGCCATGTAAAATGAGTAGACCTGTATTTATGTATGGATTTTTAGGGCAAAGACCAGTGTCAGCAGTGGGTGGTTATAATTTCATATAATGTTCCTAGTGTAAAAGAAAACAGCAGAAATCACAGTATTTTCCTGTGTGCTTGTCCCTTAAAACTTACCATGCACCAGTCAGATTTGTGTTTCGTTCTTTTTGCCCATTCTATTATGGTGGGTTTAAACAAAATGGAGATTTACATCCAGAAGAGCATAAAAATGAAAGGCTTAAGGAGGGATTACTGCCACAGTTGCTGGCTGAAGGTGGTGAAGCATGCATACACCCACCGCAAGCCCTGTAAAAAACATAGTAATGTATTGTGGCATGCCCTAATGAGGGCTCTTAATAATAAAGCCAGTTCTGAAGAAGTATTTCCATTTTGCTAGGGTAGCAAGAAAGCAGATGTTGAGCAGCTTCAGGCATTTGCTATGTTTGTTCAGAGCTGCATCAGGAGGAACTATGCAGCAAGGTTAAGGTGAATAGTGAGCCATACCCACTGGTGGGCGCCACCATCTTCATTCTCTTGTTAGGGTGGATCATTCCTCCCATTTTTATTTTTATTTTTATTTTATATTTTTATTTATTTATTTATTTATTTTACTTCTGTTTTTCTGGTCTAGTGTGAAATGCCGTAAGAGACAAGGCTTCCAATCATTCTTTTCCCAGGGTACGAGAGAAGTTTTTATTGGCTTTTAGTCTGAATTTCAGGCTCTTGTTCTTATGTTTGCCTGGTCCTATTACACTTAATAATAATTTCTCTTCCTCTGTGGTTTATCTGTCTTTCAGGTGATTACTGGTTGCTGTAACTCTGCTTAATCAAGCTCTCTTTAACCAGCTCTTAATTTTCAGCATCCCACAATTTCCACATAATTGAATCAGTTGAAGTAGTTGATCACAGCTGAAAATCCTTATTGTTAAGATTTTCTAGTGATTGTCTGTCATCTGTTATCCTTGAGGCTTTCTTGGCACTGACTGTACTAAGGATATGGCCTTTGGGTTTCTTTGGTTGTCTGAGAACATGAACAGAGGTTGTCCTGGGAGGTTGGTTGACTTATTTTCCCCCCTTCTTTGGGGATGATGGAATAGGAGAAGTTGCTGTAAGCAGGCTAAGCTGAAAAGTCATTTTATAACGTAAGAGTAAACTCTCTCCTATTAATAGAAACAATAGATGAGCTACAGAATGAGTAGATCACTGTGTATGTGCACGTACACTGCTGGTAAAGTACCAAAGCTGTCTGCTCTCGGCTGCTTCTGGTGTCAGGCTCCAACACAGCTGGTGCAGGGCAGGTGCTGTCCTCCACAGCCCCCTGGGGATCTCTTCCTTGTACTTCTGAAAGCCTCTGAAATAAATGTAGTGCCCTTGTTCATTATCATGGTGGGCATGTTTGATTTCTGTAGTAGTCTGAGAAATAATTGTGCTTGTTTGTTTGTGTCAGAAAACAAAGCTGCCTTCCCTGTGTTACCTGTCACAGTTCAATCCCCTATCAAATTAGGCTTGGCTTATTCCAGAAAGGATTGCTGGTATCTCTGAATGGGCAAGCCCTGTACAGGAAGCTTCACACAGCTTCCCCAAGCAAAACAGATTACAAAGGCATTTTTGTTGATACAGCATATATTTCAGTAAGAGACCTCTTAACAGTACAGAGCTGTCCCACGCCAAAACTCTGCATCTTTAACAGACAGCGATGTGCCAGCAAAGGCTTATTCTGAGAGATTCTTTCAGCATCTTTAACTCTATTTCAGAAATGTAATGTGTGCTTTGGAGAGGTTTTCTTATCACGTAAGCCCTGCTTTGTAGCAGCTATTATTAGGTCTTGCATGTGATGTGTCCCTCCTTTCTCATGCAGACTGTTCAATTACTTAAGTGTTAAGAATAGATACATTGCCTGAAGTAATAAGTTTAAAATACAGTTACTGTATTTGCTTTAATTTCCTATTTCTTATTATTAGGAATTGTGATTTCTGTACCAACGTCCAGTCTTTATAACTCTCTCTGCAATGTTCATGTTAATAAAGAGTCACCAGCTTTTGATAGCCTGAGGGGGAAGATTTTGTTGTCATTGCAGCATGTATTTTAAAAGAAATAGGCCCCTTAGTGTTTGGAGGGTACTGAAAACATTGTTCTTGTTCATGAGCATTGGCTGAATTAGAGACTAAATATAAAACATTCAATGTTTTATATTTATCAAATATGTTTGATTGGATTTTATGTACAGGGCATGACCCTGGGCAAAATCAACTATTTTCAATGTCACTCATTTTCTTCTCCATCTCCCTGTGCATTCACACAGTGATCTGCATCAGCCAGTTGATCTAGTGTCCATGGAAACTTTAGAGCATGTGCCTCATCCAGTTTTAGACCTCTGGACTAAGTTCACTTATGTACAATGCAAATCAACTCAGTGATAGATCACTGACATATCTTTTGTCATCGATTAAAAGCCCAAAAGACCATTGAAAGTGTTCATGAACACCCAGTGTTTATGTAAGGAGAGGTTTAGAAGGACTATCAGAATTTACAGCATAATGAATATAATTGCAAAATAAACCTCTGATATCCATAGAGAATTAATTTTGTAGTCATCAGAGAAGAACCAGGGTTTTTAAAAAATAATATGATGAATCCTTGCACTTTGACTTTGACAGGCATATTCTTGATTACTAGCTACGGAGGTAATGGAAGGTATATTATACTCTGGAGGATCATAAATCTTTGTGATTTAAATAAAATGAGGCTTAAGAGAGCAGAGTTCTCCTAATTTGCTATAAATTGACAATTGTGATTTATTAACAAGGACAAGGAAGTCACTAAGAAGTGCTGCTGCCATGCCCAATTATTGTTTAATCAGGTGCCAGATGTAGCTAGACTGACACAGAAGACAACTAGCTATACAGTGCTGAAGATGATGGGATATAAATAACTCTTATCTGTGTTTTTACTTCAGACACTAATGCTGTGAAAGTTTTCAGAGACAGTTAAATCAGCCAAATGGTAGGAGGAGAGGTGCAGCAACAAAACCAATAACAGTTTATCTTCTTTCATAATCCAACATCAATGCCATTTAGCAAATAGTATTTCTCACAATGTTCGTGAGCAGTAGGTGGATTTTCTTGTTCTGCTTCTGTGTCAAAGTATAAGTACAGCTGTATAAAAGCAAAGTTGCCTAAGTAAATTCATATTTATTTTAAATCTTTTTTTTTTTTTTTTTCCAAAACCAGAAATGGATTAAATGAATTATTTTTTCAAGTTAAATTAATTGGCTTGTAAGCAGCAGTCATCAGAAGGTGCTCTTTTATTACCCTGTTGGGACAGATGACAGATGAAAGAGAAATAGTTAATTCATAACCTAACCACTGAGTATCCTCACCTAGAGGCATCCAAGGCGTGGATGTCTGTAGCAAGGTGTGTGTTCAGAAGAGGGAGTCACGACCTCTTTGCAAACAACAGATGATCAAAACCTTTCTGCTTCCACCTGGCAATCTAAAAGCAGTCTGATCCAAAATTACTGTGATATTATCCTTGCCTTGCCAAATAATTTGTATATATGCCTAAGCAGATGGATCTAGCATACACCCTGCCAGCTCTTGTAGTTGTTTGACCTTGCCAATGAGCGTCATCTGCATCTTTTCCAGATTGAGGCTTAGCCATTGCATCCATGGCTAGAAAGAGCATAAATAAGGAAACAGTACCACCTGTATCTACTGAAGAGCTTTAGACTACTGTGTACCAGTTGTAAGCAGTCTACTTATATCTTTGTATCAGTGCAATCAATTAGGAAATCGGTTTCAAATGGTTTCATTGGTAAAATGACGGTAGGCTGATTCCCAGTAATATATTTCTTAGTCCTTCCTGTAAGAGATTTTAGATTAATTTTTATTTTTTAAAGTTAGCTTAATCCTTCACTCAGTTTGCAGCATCTCTAATTATTTGATATCTAAGTATTCCCTTCACAGAGCTGAGTAGCTTTGTTTGCAACGATTGCTGAGGTGTCCAAGTCCTTCATGCTGCATTTAGCATAAGATGACACGTTAGCATTCATAACTTGCTTTATGATTTGTAGTACACTTAAAACTTTTCCTTTTAAAAATCTTGACGTATTAAATACTGAGTTTCTTTACAATGAAAGGCTCTGAAATACACAATCATGAACAGAACTTAATGAGAGAATTTTTCCTATGAAGCTCGTAGCAGGGTGTATTTGCTGTGTAGCTGAATTCATGGCATCATGTTTCCTTGGTTAATTACACAATTCATTCTGTTTCTCCTTTGCATTTATAGTTTGTCAATATATTTATTACAGGGAAACCTCTGAGTACTTAGTCTTATTTCCTAGCTTAATTTTCTAGTGGAATTGAGATTTACAAGATCGAACTTTGTGTAAAACATCTCTTTCCCTTCCTGCCCTGGGAATATTTCAGTTTACTGTCCAATTCTGACCATTTATGACAGGGGGATAAAGGTCTCAAATGGAGAAAGAAGATGCTGTTAAAAATACCACTAGGTAAAAGACAGTAACATCAGTTTATACCTTATATAGCTGAATGCCATAACTTGAGGAAAACCTTGGATCATAGTTCTCACTTTCCTAAGCACAAAAGAAGCAAAATTCATGTCAAAAAGCCATTGAGGATTTTAAACTGAATTGTATTATTTCTGTGTATTCTTTTGTTTCTGGATGTTTTTCCCCCTCTCCTCTCACCCCATCTTTTCTCATTCTTTTATATAAAGCACCAGGAATCATGACTTGTTTACACACCACATTTAGCTCCTTACTCTGCTTATTAGACCTTTGTAGGTCTGAATGTATGAACAAATCCCACTGGCACATGCAGATATAGTTTTAACACTCAAGCAATCAGTCTAAGTCAATAAATTGTTTAATAAAACACTTCTAAAGCTCTGTGGAAGCAGAATGAAGCTACATCTGTGTTTGTAAGAGTTTCTTAATTTCACAATATTAGGATTTTAAAAATGTAAAGCTGGCAGATACTTTAAGCTTGAATAGCATTCCTGAGTGCAGTCATAGAACACACTGTACATGTGTTTATCTTTCTGTGAATTTTCTTTCATGCATCTCATGAAGTACATTTACTTGGTCTTTTCCCTTTAATTAATGGTTGTTTATTATCTTCTCTCCAGGACACTAATAAGACTAGTATATTAATGTTGGGTGTGGATGCATTACTTCCACTATTAGGAATGTCAAGGACTAGGTTTGCAATACAGTATCTTTGTAGCCGGTAACTTTTTTCTGATTTTCCTAAAATATTTAGCTGTATTTAGAGCATGGTAATTAAGTTGTTTATGAAAATTTCCTACTTCTTAATTTAAAATTTCTATCAGCTTTATTTGTCTTGGTCTCGTATTTTTACTAAACACATGAACACTACCATCTGTTCTCTGCATATATTATCTAAATAAAATTTATTATGAACACATTACATATAGTTAACAACTTAAATAAACGTTAGTGTTTTTTTCTTCTATAGTTCATTTTCCAGCATGATTTAAAACCCTGAAGTCATTGAACAAGGCTGTAATCAGCTGGAAGGTCTTCCTGTTTGCAGACCACTGAAGTTAGAGAGATTTCTGCTGTTTGCAGGTGTCTCCATCAGTGGCTGCCTTGTGTTCGTGCAGCAGCCAGCGGTGAGAGCTTTCTGTTCCAGGTTGCTGCCTTGTGGCTGTGGTATGCTCCATGCTGCCATCTCTTAGCTGTGCCTGCAGCTGCTAGAAACCAGGGAAGGATCACAATAAAGTGAACGCAGGTCAGCTCTCTGCCATGTGATCCTGAATGCAATCTCCACAGACAATGTTGTTATTTGTGAAAATTAATTTAAAAAAAGAAAAATTGTGTTGGCTGAAATAGTATCAAAGCAAATGAGCTCTTTTTAATCACATTATTCTTTGTTCTTCCTGCTGAGGTCCATAATAGTTTTTGTTGCTTGTTCTTGTGTGTTTTGCTAATTATGATGTCATGTTTTCCAGTGCTGGGTACTTGTAAAGGCCAGCATTTGGCACAGCAGTAGTGAGCAACAGCTTGTATACACACTAGTGCCCGGTGTGGTTAACTGCTGTTAAGTATAAAGGAAGAACTGACACTTTCCAAGCATGGTGGACAGTTTCTGTTCTCATTCACTGAAAATCTGGAGTTGGATTAGCTCAGCTAAAATCTGGACCAGTTGAGGTACTTCAAATTTAAAGAGTCAGCTGGAATCTGAACTTATAAGTCTCCTGATTAGTTGCAGAAATTCTGTGTTTCAACACCTAATCCTTTCCTCTTCTCCAGAAAATGAGAGAAATTATATAAACATATTTTGGATCTGATGCTTTCTTATCAGACTAAAGAAAAATTTATTACAGCTTAATAGAAATAAAATATTGCACACAGAGGGACCTTCATGCTCTTTCTGTGAATTGCTGAGACAGTCATGTTTTCTTGCCTGTCCTTGAAACGAAGTCTGCACCTCTTCTGATTCAGACTTCATTAAAAGGCTCTTTAGTCTTGAAGCAAATATACAATATTCTCCTTTGTAAGAATAGTTCTTTCTGGGGAATGCAATTCAAAGAGTTTTTCCCAATCCATGGATAAATTAATTTTACTGATGTTTGACAGCAATTCCATTTTTCCAGTAAGAATAGTCTTTCTGTAAATTGAGACTAGAAAATTGCATTATTCATTTGAAAGATGTTTCTAGAATGTCTTTAGGCTTTTCTGGGTAGTGGCATTCTTATACGGGAATAAAATGGCCTTGCTTTGCTATAGATTTATTAGTAGCAATATTTTCTGCAGCTTCTCTGGTCTCAGAATTCTTTGGTTTTCAGTCTTCTGTGCTAGAGAAATCGTACGTGTTGTATGGACTCTCCATGTGCTACTGATAATGTCAACTGAGAGAAGATAATCCCTAGAGAGGGAATATGTGGTGTTTGCCCATTTATTAAAATGAGTAAACTGAGTCAGAGAGACTCTGGTTTTCCTAAAGCCACATAGCAACTTAGTGTTGTAATTGTCTGATTCAGCAGCACGTACCCTTTGGTTTCCATGGTGCCTGAGGCCCAAGAAGCCAATAATTCAGCCACATTCAGCAAAGAAATGAAAGCTAAGTCTAAGTCATGAGCAATTGCATGTGCCAGTGAGAGACTGAAAATGTCTTGCTCTCATTTGAACATTTATCTTTATTAAATTTTTACAAGAACATTCAAAATAATCTGAATAATTAGCATAGAAGTAATGGGACTGTTTATAGTGTTCAACTGTGATAAAAACTTTCAGGAAAAAAAATGCTGTGGTTTCTGCTTTGTATCTTGCTCTGCTTGGCTTCGGAGAATTTTATATGCTAATGCTACAGGGATGAGGAGTTTGTATGAAATAGAAGTAACTGATGTTAGTGAAGTATCTATAAAATGGTTGTTCTTCAGGGACACGGGAAAAGTACTTGTGATCTGAGAAATATAAGAGGTGGCATCTTCCAGCTCCGCTAGGATAACGTGCTAGGCACACAGGTTTCACAACACAGATGGATAAAGCCCAGGCAGCGTTGCAGAAGGGTAGCGGCAGATTAGAGTTAATGCTGTGTAACTTGCGTCTGCAAAGTGCTGCAGACCGCATGGTGCCAAAATAAAACCTGCATGAGCTTCCCTCGGCAGTTTCCCAATTCTTCCCAGAGACATTAGGGGGCTCAGGATTTCAAGTGGAGAAGCACGGGCTGTTTGGCAAATGCAGTGTGGATGAAACACAAACTGTCTCTGCCAGGTCTTGGGTGAGGACCTTGCATGCTGTCTGCACTGCTGTGCTGGGGGAATGAACTCACAGTGAGCCAGGTATTTCTGTTGTTGTTTGGAAATGTTTCCCTTCTTGTTGAACCAGGGAAAAAGGATGTCCGTGTTGCCTTGTATTTGCACAAATCTAAAAATACAAAGCTTCTGCCTCTCTCTGGGGAGTGCTGGGAGGCAGTGGTGGCTGCCACAGCCTCAGGAAATAGCATTTCTTCTCCTATTTCTGTAACAAAGCTCCTCTGCTGTATTGGATGAACGTATAATTACTGTGTGTCTCAGTTTTTCTCACAGTACGATGGCACTATGTCCTGTCCAACAAAATACTGGAGACTTTGGTAGTATCTGGGGGACTGAAATGTATGATGTGAAGGTGAGAGCCTAGCATCATGAGTGGGCAGACCTGGTCAAATGAACTCTGTAGGAAGATCCCACGTACAGGCTGCTGAGGGCTGGTGGTGTTTCTGTTGTTGTTGCATTTGATAAGGCTTATTGAGACTGCACCAATTTCAAGATGAGCACTCCAGAGACAAATTAAGAGTGCTTCTATTATTTATACAGTACTAAAAGTATGCACGGAGCTTGAGCAGTCGCAGAACCAGCACAGTCCTCTTCCTACTGGCTTGCCACCTCTGGGCTGGGCGTGTCATCAGAAATGGGGACACCTGTGAAGAGCTGAGCAAGAATTTCTTCTGTTCAATGTAGGATGTAAGCGAGAAGTGGCCAGTGTTGAACCATTTGAACGACGTGACCAGCCTATTTGTTCTACAAAAGAAGTAAGCAAGATTTCTCAAACAGATATGCAGCCATTGACAAATTGAGCAAATTTATCCTAGTGTGGTTTTCATGAGAGATCTATTTCCTGATAATGCACAAAATCAAGTACTTTTGGTTCAGGGACTTTTGAAACAAGCTAAAGAACATTTTCCTTGTTGAGAGCCAAGTAAGCCTTTCAAGTAACTTTGACATAAAAGCATGAGAAAAGCCATGCAAGGTCTGTAGTGCATTTACCACAGCACTCCTTCTGTACTGCAGGCAGCAAGTGTTTACTTTTAAAGGAAAGGATGCAAGCCTGGTCAGCACTCCTCTCTGGTTCTCCCAGCACCCACCATCATCCAGTTAGGAATGCTGATGTCTGCCTTTTGCCTTTCATATCTGTCTTGACTCTGTTGTCCATGAATTTGCCTAATGGCTCCTAAACTATCTGACTATCTGACATAAACTATCAGTCACTGTTCCTCTTCTGCTAAGGGAAATGATGAGTAACAAATTCTGCATTTACCACCTCCATGATTTTGTAAACACCAATTATAGCACTCCCCCCCCACCTTAGCTCCCTTTTCTCCAGACTATTAAGTCTTAGTCTTTGTAATATATTCTTCTAAAGTAGTTGCTCCATCCTTTTCTATACCCCACTGTATAACCATCCTGAGACCTCACTGTACATGTAGCCATCCTGAGACAAGCTAATCACTGTCAGTTATCTGCCAAGTACAGTGTTAGGCTTCTCAAAGCCCATTCTTAATTCTAATGTAACGTATCTTAAGTGAGAGCAACAAAGCCTCAAAGCTAGATGGAAAAACAACTAACAGGTGATGCTCTCAGGTGCAGTATATAGCTGAAGCATCAAGATGCTCCATTTCCCCAACACAGCAATCTTAGAAAAATGAGGCTACGTAAATGTCTGTTGAGTGTTCCCCGCTCTGGTACATCACACCAGCTATCTAAAGTGTTGCAAAGCCAGTGGAGAAAGGAATGACTTCTGATGAGTGTTGTCAGCAAGGAGAGCTGGCAGAGGTAGGACAATGTTCAAAACTAATACACAAAGATTACCGCTGTTATGAATTGGTGTCATGGGCTGGAATCTGCCCTCTTTGTTTAGGGATTTCCAAATAGATGCACTTGTTATTCTTCTCAAGTACAATAATAATGTTTTTTAAACCAAAGCCAAAAATCCCATCAACTTTGACTGAATTAATGTTTCTCCTGAGATATTTTTCTCATCTTGATTGCAGTCATGTATCAGCTTTCCAGTAGATGAGCTGGCAGAAGGCCACTGCTAACAGGATCTTTGATAGGAAGAGTAAAGAAATCTCTTGAACTTGTTTTGATTGCACAGATCCCTTGACTACTGTCAGACTTTCAGTTGTCTTTATTCCACCTTACTGTGACAGTAACTGAAGGGAAAGAACAACCTCTTTAGTGCTTTTGCCAATTTTACAAATAGCTTTTTCTAATCAGTAGAATATAATGATCAGAGAAAGATGTCTATGCCTTGAAGAGTCAATAAAAAGTCAGTTGGTAACAGTGAAGGTTGTCCAAGCTAGTGAAGTTCAGTTGGAACTGATGTATATTTTAGGGTGATCTTTAAAAAGGAACTGATTGAAAGACGATATCAAACAGGATTCGGTGTGATCCATAGAGAAACTCAAACTCAGCTCCCAGGATAAAATGGATTTTCTCCTTTAAGTTTTGACAACGTCTAGTAATGAATATGGTGCATTGTTACTTTTTTTTTTTAACTGAGTACCTGGTAAATGCAGTTGAATGAGTGCTGACTCTGTGGTCTTGAGCTGACTGTGCATGGCCTTCTGCCTATCTTTGGTCATGATTCATTCTTTTCAGTGTAACTATCACTGGGGGTTAAAGTGTGCTAAAGTACCGATAAAACCAGCTGTTTCCTTAAAACAATAAAATGGGAGAGTTAACCAATATCTTGAAACTCAAATGACACCAAGATACCCACCCGTCCCATTGATTAGAATAATCGCCCTGTCCAAATTCTCACTTAAGTGATGAATGTATCTGCCATCAATAAAAAACATTAGGTGATGTGATGCTTCTGAAGACCATAGCCCTACTGTAAGTAGCCTCACAAATAGGGTGAGGGAGCTATAGGTATTGATTCAGATGGAATCTTACTAACCTTTCTTTCTTCTGAATTTTCCCAAACAGGGTCGGGACTGCAGTGTGCCCATTAATTCTTGCATTCAAAATCCATGTCAGAATGGAGGGACCTGCCACCTCACCGAGGCAAATAAGGATGGATTCAGGTAATAACACAAAGTTCATTTAAAATGAGATGATAAAATAAATGTTTCTACTTTACATTAACGAACTATAATTACTACTTTGTAAAAGCTGCTGTACATTACAATTCTATCTGCCAGACAAAAAATTTAATCTGGTTTCAGTGGTGACATATTGTTTCCTTTGAAACAGGCCTCCTTATTTTCTCATAATGGGACATGCTCTAAGAGCTATTTTGAGTGGTCTCCCTGATCTGCATTGTGTTATCTGTATGCTAATTTTCCTTGGGGCATTTCAAATGCACGCATACCCTTTTTTGTATTTGTAAAATAAGCATCTGTTGCTTGACAACCAGATGCAAAATGTTTTCATACTGAATCTTGTAGACAAACAGGCTTTAAAGAAACAATTAAAAAATGTGGAGAGATTGCCACATCTTTTTAGGCATAATGCTTGCAAAGAGAATAACCTTTACAGCTGGCTATTATGGGTTTCAGTTTTCCCACATAAGAAAGATGTAACATAGATGGGGAGACTCCAAGAGGAATTTAGATTTTTTTTCATGCAGCTGTTGGGAGATTAGTGCTCCTACAAGTCCTATTTTACAACTAAGAAAATACGAGTTCAAGGCTTTGGCCACTAGTTGTCATTAAAAAGTTGCTAGAAATTTTTTTAGAAAATCGTTCCTCAAATTTTCACTGATTAGGTCCTCAGAATTCATGCTATTTCTTGCACAAAATATGTGTAAGCGCACACCATGATGATGTTTCAGTTACACATATGAAAGCCTCACTTCTAAGAGCATGTCTGTATTAATCAGGCTGTCGCCGTGTATTCTCCTATATATAACTTCTCTCAGCAAAAGACAGAGGGAGAGACAGCGGGAGGGAGACCCACAAGTGCACAGTTTATAAATGGGATAAGAAGAGAGTCAAGACAGTACATTTTTGCAGTTCAGTTCCAGTTTGGTTTCAGCCGTGATTAGGATTATTCCAGCTGAGGTTGACTGTTAACCAGATCAGCAAACCCATATCATCTTATATCAGAAAATACAATTTCTTCAAAACAGAAAGAGCCAGGTGAAAATTTGGGTGACTGACAGGACTTCAGGTGCAGTCAGAGACTGCACTAACCCCATCCTCCTCCCCAGCCAAAGGCACAACACCTTTATATTTCCAGCAGAGCACTGTAGCTTCTTCTTGACTCCCCAAACCCTTCATCAGGGAATGAGGCACAGAATAGCTTCCCTCTTGCCCTGTGGGTGGGGGTGGGATGAATGGTGAAGAAGAAAAAGGGAGAAGTACCCCACAGCTTCTCTGTCTCTGGGCTTGCCAACCCTCAAGAAAATTCTCCCTCCTACTCCCCCCCCCCCACACATACACACTCTCCAGAAGCAGTTCCAGCACACGCTAGAAGCAGAAGCGAACTGATGATACTACAGTGGAAAAGTGTGCATTGATGGTGGTGAAAGGGACACTGCTGGGCTCTGTTACAAACAACAGCCCGAGGCTTTCCACCATACCACTGGAACACAAGACGTGGCCGCATGTTTCCATGAGGCCATCTGGAGCTCTGTTTGGGCAGCTGCAATGAGACCCAGAGCAGAGCAGTAGAGGATGTCCTCCGGGTACAGACATGTGCGTGGGTCACATTAGTGCATGGGGGTGGGATGCAGAGGTTCTGCAGACCGTAGCGCGTGCAAATGGTCATGGTCATGGCACTCTAGATTTTGGTGAGACCACCGCTCAGCACTGGTGATCTGATAGTCCTCTTCTTGATTCAGGTCATAACAAGCCCAGCAATTTTTGGAGTAAAAGTTCAGGTTTTGTTCAAGAGGTTTGTTCAATGTTCTATTGCTCTATAGTTCAGTTTCCCTTTATGTCACCCTCATGTAATACTGGTTAGATGGCTTTGGCCAGCTTGTACCAAAGCAAAACTGTATTGTATTATCTGTCACTCAGTACTCATTTTGCAAAACCTGGCTGACACTAAAAACGTGCTAGTAAAACATTTCATAATATCTGTAATACTGGAATAAAAGGCTTCAGTTTTTATTTTGGTTCAGGTTTTTATTCATCATTTTTTTTCTTCTTCCATGGTAGAAAGTTTTTTTAAAAAAATGCTTTGAATGAGCTGAAATAAAAGCTACTGTTGAATTTTTCTCGTGAAGTTCACATTTTCAGGGGCTTTACTTTGGTTCCAAATGGATGTAGTTTTTGAGATCCTTTACAAAACAGCAGGAGTGGTTATGTTGCTTAACAACGTTTGGGGCTTTTTAGGGAAGATTTCTGCTTTTATAGTTATTTATATAGCTTGGGTTGGTCTAATAAAATACCCATAAAACCATATCTCATCAAAATCTTTATTCATAAAATTGAATGTTCAGCTTATGCACTGCTCTAGTTCCTCACCGTGTTTCAATACAGACAGTCCACTAAGGCATCCTTGTCCCTCCCTGTTCTGCAGAACAGGAGTGTGAGGCTTTACCTTTTTTTAGAGAAGTGTGGAGTGGGGATGGAACAGTCCAGGAAGGGAAAAAAAAAAAAAAAAATATTTTTTTTTTTTTTTTTTTTTTTTTTATTGTGGGAAATCTCTTCTCCAGTGGATGGCAGCAGTCAGAGTTGCAAGAGTTGCATGCATGTAAGTTGTGCTCCTCAAGATGGGAAAACGTTGCATTAGATTATAAGCTGTGAGGAAGTAGATGTCAAAAACATTTTCATGAGAGGCCTCCTTAGATTTTTCTGTTGTGTGGCCTGTAAAAGAAATTATATCTTCTGTATATTCTCTTCTCAAGGGAAATATATTCATATACAAACTCTGCTGCCAAACTTGTCAAATCTTTACTCTTTTAAAAAAAGAAACTTAAGCCAAAACTCCCTGCATATGAAATGCCAGGCAGTTTAACTCTCAAGTTTCTGTAGCCTTAGACAAGAAAATTACCTTTTAAATAATGCTAAGGTGGTGATGTTCACCAGGCAAAGACAGGAAATTCATAGTTATGACTGAGATTCCAGCCTGACTTGCCTGCTGTGTCTGGTACCTGCGAGGGTTCGCAGCAGCAGGGGACTGAATCGCTCAGATTTGTTATAGCAGTAGGTCCTGGAGGGGCATTCTAAGGGCACAGGTTCAGCTGGAGTTCTTCAGTCTTTCTTTATTCTTGCAGGCTTTTTTTTTAATCTAAATTATTTTCACATACTCTCTTTATTTTTTCTTTTTTCTTTTTTTCTAGGGAGGGACATTTTCTGCATTACAGAATAGTTAAGTGTCACTGTGTGACTCAGAGGATTAGAAACATGAAGTTCTTCCTCCCGTTAAGTTCTAATCTAATCTGTGTCTGCTATGACAAAAGGTTGCCAAAAAAAGGTGCTTATTGAAACTGATAAAACGAGATGGTCAATCAGACATGTCTTGCTCATTTAGCATGCCTGTAAGTGAGACTTTGATGAAAGAGGCAGAGCTGTCAGCTCTGCTTCAGAGTTAGCCACAGGCAACCAGCTTATCTTTGATAGCCTACGGTGTTGGGAAACAGTTTGCACATTACTTTAACTTTTCCCCATATACAAAGATCTCCATTGTCCAGAGCATTTTCTTTAGTGTTTTCCACAAACTTTAAGTTCCTTCATAAATGAAAAACTCTGGACTCCCTACTGTTAATTCAGCCTAGTTTAAGGAGAAGTGTTGCACTTCCAGGCTTACAGACTACTCTGTTGGAATACAGATGTAGAAAGCTCCTCTACCAAGAAAAAGTAATATTCTTCAAAGAATTTATCATCAGTATTTAGAAGTTGTTTTTTGAAACATAATGTACTGTATGTATGCCTATTTTAATAAACAGATTTTTAACTGTTTCATTGCACTTTGAAAAAAAATGACTATAGTGAACTTACAAAATTGTTAGTACACTGCAGCTCCAAAAGTTTTCCCCCAAAATGTTGTAATTAAATTCTGTGTTCCATCCTATCTTCAAGAGAATAATGATGACTTTGAGCGTTATTTATTTATTTATAGGAAAGTACAACACTAATGCAAAATCCCTAAACAAGAATAAGGAATTGGACCTGTATTAGTTTAGATCACAGTGTCTTAGGAAATGGTTCTTTCCTGCATGGCTCCATTGTTTCTCAGGTCCAAATGAAAAGCTGTCTCTCGCTGCCTCACTATTTATTCAGAACACAGTTTTCATCATTGTCTCTGGAATTAATTTTCTCTCTCGGTCAGCTGGAACCCAAAAGTTTGATGACCTTCCAGTCACTCTGCAAACTTCATTTTTTTTCTAAGCTTTTTCTGGAGAAATACATACAAACAGTCCCAAACTGCAACTCTTTCAACATATGGTTCAATCCAGGTCCCACATTGTATGTTTTATCATTTAATTTCAGTCCTCATATTTGGCACATTTGAATGCAAATCAAAATAAAGAATTATACATAAGCAATAATTTAAAGACTCTCTATAATACATAGGGACCAGTAGCCAAATGTCATTAATTATGCTGACATTTCCTTCAGTATGGAATGTGTCCTAATACTGAGCAATTGTATGCTAACAATCCCACATGTATTATTACTAATGGTAACTCTACTGAGTTGAGTCATTACTGTGATAGTATTTAATAATGTCATTTTTAATTGCATACATGCAAGCTATCCCAGTCCTTTTGTGGAAGGAAAATGGTGTTATAGTCACATAAAAATAACCAGCACAAAGCCACTCTTGTTGCTTTTCTTTAAATGGAGAGAAAAAAATTGTGCTCCCAAACTGAGACCTTGGATGCCAAGATGCAGCCTGGAGCATATTTTTATGGCTGAGTTATAAGCCCCTGAAAATGGGGTTTTGTAATCGAAAAGGGTGACATGATGAATGTGCCACTGTATTTAATTAGATGTCTTTACCCCTTCCCCTACAGTCCTGTTCCCACAAAAGATGCTGTGCCAGCTCTTCTTTCATATCTGCTTCTTATAATCCTCAGCATCATTGCAGGGTCAGCAAGAGGAGATATTTTATTGGCAACAATGTGATAGAAATGGGAAAAGAAAATATTTCTTGATTTGTTGGGTCCTAAGTTGGACTGATTTGAGCCATTTGGTTTTGGGTATTCATGGTGAGGAGTTTCTAAGTCTCATGACCTGTGAATGATCACGGCAGAACTGAAGGAAGGCTGGCCTGTCCTCTACCCCTCTAGGAGGTCCTAATATTGTGGTTACTCAGGACACATTCCCTACTCTTTTTTTCTTCCTCTTTGTTATTCCCTTATTTTCTGAGGTTGCCCAGAATCCAGGCTCATCCTCAAAGCCCAACCTACCACCTTTCCGAAGGGCAATGAGCACTGTACCATCCCAACCCTTGGAGCCCCTGCACTCCACTCAGTCTGTGGCACTCAGCAGGAAGAGAAACATACGCCGTGCTGAGAGCAACCAGCACAACAGTGCTGCAGGTTTTCTTCACAGACTCTGAAGCTTCCTATTTCTCCAGGGCATTCCCCAACTCAGCTCCCTGGCACTCACATACAACAGAATAACCACTCCATGAGTACTCTGGCCATCTGAATTGAAAAAGTACATTGCAGTCATCTCTGCATTGGAAATTCTCCTGCTTTCAGGAAGCAGTGGCTGGCAATTAGTGTGACTGCTCTGGTGCTTTCTGTTTTTCATCCTCATCAATCAGCAGTGTTTTACATTTATTCAGTTCCTTTTCTGCCACCAGAACTCACATGGGAACGGAAATGAACAGCTCAGTAAATGTGTAGTTTGGACTGGGACTTGAAACAACCCTTCCCTTCTGCATACATGCTTTCTGTGACTCGCGAACAGCAATACTGACACTTCAAATATCATTGCTGGCTTCTTGGAAGCCACTGAAATGACTGAAGCACTTAACACATGTTTTTAGACTCTCTTTTAGGAAACCATGGCCACCACCTATCCACCACTTACAGTTAGTTTAAAATATAAAGGTTCTCTTGGCAAACCCAACTTTTAGATCTAGAAAAGAAACTGAGATTGAAAAAAAAAAATAAAGTCATTTGTCAGCCACTTAGCTTCTTATGCTCCCTCCAGGGACCGTACATCACAGTTTTGTGAGATAAAATATTTACTGCAATTATTCTTCAATAATGTCCACATCCTCACAGAACCGTTACTAGCTCTGCTATTGTTTGTTTGTGTTTAGCTTTAGTTAAATCATCTAGACATCATCAGCTCTTCTACAAATAGACATTGGAGGAGCTGTGGAAGTACTGAAACCTCATCGTACTCATAAAAGCAACCATTCCCAAACATTTCTTGTTTGGACAAGTGACAAAGTGGTAATGAGAAGAAAATGTTCATGTCTGTAAATTTAGTTCAAGCTGTTGTTCTTTCAAGAGAGCAAGCCATCTGAAAGCTGCCAAGTTGCCCTACGATTATGCAGTCCTCAATAAGCAAGTATGCACGTATTTGCAAAATCATTAGCAGAGGAGCCAAGGACTTGAATATTCTGATGAGTGTTCACTCTCCTGCCCTGAGGCTGTTTCCTTCAGTTCTAGGGTTATCAACAAAGAAAGCAAAGGGCAACACAACAAAAGGTGTCTACAGCTGATGCTTTTATATCTCATGTAAATAATTGCATGACCTCATGAACCATCAGATTGCATCCTTCACCAAACACGTAGTGTTAAAGTGCTTCACAGTGGACATGATTTTGGCTCCAGCAACTCTCTTGTATATCTTTTAATTTCAGTTTTATACCCAAAACCTCCCACCTCTTCAAATCCATGCTAACTTGTATTATGTTTTGTCTTTCTCCAAAGCTGTTCGTGTGCCCTTGGGTATGAGGGAGAGAGGTGTGAAATAAACCCAGATGACTGTGAAGATAATGACTGCGAGAATAACTCTACATGTGTGGATGGGATCAACAACTATGTCTGTCTGTGCCCTCCTAATTACACAGGTAAGGTGTGCAATTAAAGAACAGGAATCTGTGAGGAGTCTCTGTAGTGCCTGAGAGGAAATGTCCAAATACATGTTTATTTTGTCCATAAGTGCATAATTAACCAAAAAAGGTAGTCCCATTTTCAAGTAACGTGGATGTCCAACTGGTGAGTTACTGGAGAGATGTCAGTTCTGCCAATATTGCAATACACTTGTAGTCACAAACACAACCACTATTCTGAGACAAAATTTTGATACTTCATTATAAAATACACTTAAAAAATACTAAAGTTTAAAGGGTCAGAAAAATTTGTTCTTCTTCACATTCATTCTCTACATTTACTACAGAAATATTCTCAGTACTGAGATGAGTCTGATATGAATCGGATATGAATCTTGTAAAATTAAAATAGTTCCAGTTTAAATTATGGTAGCTTTTGGGGCATGGCTTTCACCTGAGATCTTAAAGGTCTGCATATATTAAATAAGCTGAGCCTGACAATTTGCTGTTTAAATTCATTATCTCCATTTCACAGGTGTCAAAGCAAAGGCTGAGAAACCTTAGACTCATAGTTTTAAGAAAGCACCCATGTAAACTAGCCCAGTTAGCAGATGTGCAGCCACTTGTGAAGCCCACAGTGACAGAAGTTGGTAACTGAGTTTGCAGCAGAATGACTGCCTCTAGTGCCCATGTTACATTTCAGATAAATTTCTTCCTAAAACTTCTGCAAGGGTAGAAACTAACTGCAATCTGAAAATGCTTTTTCTCAAGTCATTACTGGAGTATACTGTTGACTCATTCAAACCGCGTTAGCATGACCTTCCTGGCTCAGCATGGAGTGGTAAGGAAACACCTGCAACAGTTCCTAGTTCCATCCTTTGAAATGGGTTTATTACCTTCTAAGCATGGAGAAGTAATGAAGGGCTTCTTGTACACTGGAATATATTACATGTCAAGGGATTTAATGAGGATCAAGCTTGAGTGGCTGAGTAAGGCAGGGGGAAAGCTTCTAGAATTTCCAAACTCTTAAAATACTTTTGTGGCTGATACAAAGGAGGCCCATGTAAATCTTTAGCTGAGAAAAGCCTTATGACTTGAATGTACATTTATTGGAGTTCTAAAATGATCTTTCTGCCAAAAACTGAAAAATTTAGCTTAGCAGAGTAAAGAGTTTTGCTTATAGCATGTTGAGCCCATTGTGCTTACTTGTGCACTATTTATGTGAGCTATTCTTGGGTGGTTTCAAACAAAACTCTATACAAGGCAGCAGAGCCTGTACATTTACAAGAGGAAATATATTTGCCTAGCCAAGGAAAGATCTATCAAGTAACAACTGAATCCAGTATATATGTAAATGCTGTTTCCTTTTCACAGGCTTATTGCAGATTACTTTTTTTTTTTTAGTTTTCAAAGAAAGGCAGGAAAGAACTAGATTGGGATTTCTTCTCAAATGGCAGTCTGGCTAGGGGTCAGAGAGTTCACAGATACTTCAGAAACAATTTTGAAACATTTCTAGTCAACTTCCAGGTTGGTTTTTTTTTTACACCTGCATATTGTCTGTGCTGTGCCTATGGTTCTTCACAGGAATTTGTCAAATACTTGAGTATTTCAGATCCCAGTCTTGCATGTTCTACACACACAATTGCATATACCACCCAGTAAGCTTTTGTTGCTGGAGTGCAGGCAGTAACTTTGACTGCAACAGAAAGAGACTGAGCCTTTGAAGAATAGCAGGAAATACCTCTGGAAAAATATAGTATAGATAGTAAGTGAAGAAGGGCTGAAAAAATGGGGGTTAGCTTAAATTAGAAATCTGAAGAGTTTTCAATAGTTCGTGCTGGTTAAAAATAGGAAGAATTTAGTGAAGCACAGTAAAAGAATTGCCTTAACCGGCTTCACCTCCATTTTGGAGGTGGGTATTTCATCAAACGTGATCAGTCACCTGGAAGGACTCACTGCAGTGCAGCTGGCTGGGCTGAAATATCCCTCGGAGATACACCTGGCCCTCTCCGAGCAGAAAGGCAGAGAAAGCATAAAGTAGCTGCAAGAACTAAAACCATCAGCCAAACAAAAGTTACAAATGAGCCAAGTGAATCTGAGCCATGATTTTAAGGGTTCTCTAAGAGCTGAATTCAAACACAAGAAACTGGACGTCATCTGAAGTTGCTTGATTGAACAGCAGCTGGGGAAATGCCATGGAAGTACACAGGCAAGTCATGGAGAAACACTTTAAAATTACTTGAGTGTGTGACCTGAAGAGAGAAGGATCTATAACCACAGAGTTTGACTGCTGAAGTCTCCTGTGACAGCCAGGACATCTCTGTGTATATTCTCTTTAAATAAGCCATTGTGTAGTGAAGCAATATCTGAAGTTACTTTGGCAGTATCTTTAAAGATAGATAGATAGATAGATGGATGCAGACAACATTAATATTGTGGTTGAATATGCTAAGATTAGAGAATGTTAATATTTCAGATAGAAAGCAGGTGACTGAAGGAGTCAGGAATACTTATTCCTGTGCTCAGAATTGTGCTTTGAGCTTCCTGCCTCTCTCTCAGGTGCTGACTTTGTTAACCATTGAGATAGAAAACTGTATGTGCTTCAGAGTTAAGTGTGTGGAATTTATATATATTTATATGAGCAAAGATTGAATGATGGAGGATAGTTTCCATGACAAAAGTAGGTTTTCTGTGAAGTAGTTTGGGTTATAATGAACTCTCAATGTGATGCTTTGCCAAAAGGAACAGCAATACTATAGGCTGGGTGTTTCTAGTAGGACAGGAAAACATAGGTTATATCAGGAGGTGGACTCAATGATTCTCATGGGTCCCTTCCAACTCAGGATATTCTATGATATCTCTTTTTGTTGTGACCAAATATTATACTTAACATTGTTGTTCAGAATTCAAGGAGCAAATTGAGAGATGAGAAAGATTAGAGATGAAGCATGAAAATCATTGGGGGATTGAGATCATATCTTGAAGATCTCAAGAAAAATCTTAATTAGCTTTATAAAGTAGGCAGAGAAAGATTTTCATACTTTACAAATGGTTCTATGGAGAATAGAAATTTCTTTAAGAAATTCAGTGGCTGGTCTCGGTGACTGAACAATCCAGACCATGCAATTTTATCCAAGAGTTGTTGGTTCTAGATAGAAAATGGATTTCTCAGCACACACTGTAATAAAAACATGAGTTAAATTAAGAACAATCTAAATTACACTGAAGTTCAGACTAGATGTTTCTGTTTTGATAATCTGTGATGTTTTCAGTAGCATTCAGGCTGTTCATTATAGATGCTCAGCTATTGCAGATGTCTTCTTTTCTTGGCTGTAGAGGGAGGCAAGCTCTGGTAGCACTGCATGGCAGGTAGTCTGAATCCTTCATTGCTCATGTGGTCTTGGACACCATAATACTGCTACAAGTAACCATACTACAGTAAACACTGCAAGTATGAAATAAATGCATGTTGTATTATAAAGAATAGTGTCAATAGCGAGAGAAAGAAGATCCAAGAATATGTTTGTTTTGTAAGAAATATTTGGGATCTCCCCCTGTCTGGCAGACTAATGGTTAAATAACGATAGTAAATCTTATGTTCCGAAGTGAAACACAAACTAAAAATGCGTGTTTTGGAAATGTTGACTAATGACAGATTCACAGTATCCAGGGTTTATTTTTTTCCGTATCTTAATATTTTTCTGCTTTATCTTCTGTCTGTCTAGTTTTACTTGTTATAGCCTTTTTAGGAGAAAATATCCCAAATGATGATGCATAAATTTTGCTTTCATTGGTTGAAATAATGAAGGCCAGAAATCTTTCTTCAATTAATAGCTTTTTACAGTGTTTTCCTTTAAAATTCTTCGACTGTTTTTCCCCCAGTCAAAGTAGGTTGTAGACAAAAAATGACCAATTTGTTAAGTGACAGCTGAGGGAAGGAATTTCCCACACTCCAGCCCCTTTTCACTTTTGTTTAAAAAAAAAACAAAAAACAAAACAACAACAACAACAAAAAACCTCATGCAATAACCTTCTTCCTATTTCCTTTCCATCAAATCACTTTAAAAATGTGCTAGTACAAATGGGTTGTATGAAAGAGGAAAATATAAGTTAAAGAGAGCAAGACTGAGAGGAAAGGTAGGCAGATAGCTGACTGCAGTAAAAAAAAAAAAAAATCTGTGGCAGAAACATTAGACTCGATTCTCCTTAGTCAAGCCCTTACCCAGACCACCACATTCCCTCACTGTTCTTCCAAGTCAACATTTTCAACGTTTGTTTGTGTTTATATAACTGAACCAATATTCGTGCAGTGTAGCTGAGTCCTGATGGCCTTTGCTTGTCAGCTGATATCTTGTTTTTCCTCTCCCCAGCTTGCTATTTTATTCCTGAAGCTAAATTAAAAACATGTACTTGCTCCAGGATAATCATGTAGCCTATGTCCTGCCAGCTCTAATGCTTGAGCAGTTCATGGGCTGTTTTTTAACCTGATCTGACCACTTGATGGATTACAGCTCCACCTTACATTTTTGTAGTGTTTCCTCCTCTTCAAAAATATTTATAAGAACATCAAAAGAAGCAGCTATGAATTTTTCCCTTCCCTTCCCTTCCCTTCCCTTCCCTTCCCTTCCCTTCCCTTCCCTTCCCTTCCCTTCCCTTCCCTTCCCTTCCCTTCCCTTCCCTTCCCTTCCCTTCCCTTCCCTTCCCTTCCCTTCCCTTCCCTTCCCTTCCCTTCCCTTCCCTTCCCTTCCCTTCCCTTCCCTTCCCTTCCCTTCCCTTCCCTTCCCTTCCCTTCCCTTCCCTTCCCTTCCCTTCCCTTCCATCCTTTTTCATCATCATCCTGATCTCTTAAATCTTCATCATTCTCCCCATCTCTTAGCTTCCTTATCTATTTCTGAATCTGTTGCTGTAACATGCCTCATCTCTGACTAATATTAACACTATCTCCCTTGCTTTGTGTTTTAGAAATGTAGGACAAAATTCATACATCTTTGTCCCTTCCATTCCATTTTTCTGTTCATTACTGTCATAGACCTTCTTGAAAGACATCACTGATTTCCTCATAGCTCTAGATCCAAATATAGCATTTTATAACTCCAAAAAGAGTTCCTTTCCTCAGTCTCACTGTCCTCTGCACTCTCACTTGAAGAGGTATTCACACCTGCATAAAGGACTGATCTGTACCAAACAGGTACTATGTACTTCAGGTTGTTTTATGCTTAACTTGCTACTTTACTTAGTTTTGTTTGTGATTGCCATGACTTTTCCTTTATTCTATCTGTCAGAAGCAGAAATATTTAGTTCTCATAGAAGAATAAAAATAAGGAAATATTTCAATTTTTGCTAAGAATCCTAAAAAGCCTCAGCAAACGGACACACCTCTTTGTTCTGAAACCTAACAGTAGCTTCTAATACAGAATATAGGTTTTTTTTTTTTTTTCTAAAATACATGGCATCCACTGGAGATGGTAGGAAAAAAAAAAAAAAAAAAAAGCAAATGTTTTAAAATAGTTTGTTTCCCTGGAAAATAAAATAAAATCAACTGCAAGCAGTTTGTATCACAGGAAAAAAAAAAAATCTCAAAAATGAAGCTAGAAACTATTTTTGGTTTTATGTGTTTGGAAGACAAGACCAAGATGTATTTTACCTTAGGGGACCTTGCGGTGTCCTGCGGTAGATGGTATCTGAGATTTTTGCAGTTATGCTACTTTTAGACTATTCACTGTTAGTAATTATGGTCCCTTTTTCTGGCATATCTTATTGTGGTAATGTTGTACAGCCAAAGCCAAGCACTTAGTCAAGCCAAACAACTCTGGAAGAAAGCAGTTTTGTGGGTGACTTGTGGCTGACACTCACTTCTGGAGCTCTCCAGCTTGTTTCCCATAGCTTAGCCTGATTTGCTAGAATCCCTGAGGCGGGCATCAGAGGCAGCTGAAGTGAATCATTGCACTCTAGGTTGGTTTTGCCATCTTTCATGTTTTAACTATCTGTTGGACATAAACAGCAGAAGGTTTTTAGATAGCCTGATGTGGTTCTGCAAGGATACAGACTGCCTAATGAACACTGAAGGCTTTAAACAAGTATCTAATGATCAGCCTCTTTTAAAATTTCCTTGAGACAAACAGAAAATTATGGTCAAAGTTTGGTGTATTTTCTTCGTTCCTGAAGGAGTTTTGTCTTACATGAAGTTTCTCAACATTAGTTGCTTGGCAAACGTGGTGTGTTCCTTACAGTGCAGAAAATAAACAGGCACCTACACTCACTATGTGTATAATCATAAATGAGAGGAGTTGGAAAGCTGGAAGTTCTCCCTCTGTGGAGATACTCAGAAGCCATCTGGATGTAGTCCTGGGTAACCTGCTGTAGGTTGCCCTGCTTGAGGAGGGGAGTTGGACCAGATGACCTCCAGAGGTCCCTTCCAACTTCAGCTATTCTGTGATTCTTTGCATTGTACAAAAGCCTATGTGTACTTCCAGCCTGGTTTTATTAGAGGAGAGCCATGTCTCTACTATGAGTTTGAACCCCCCTTACTTCACTGTACTGCGACCAAAGAGTAAGAAGCGGTACTGCAGCCTTAGTTGTTGGTCTCAGTATGGGTGTCCTGCCATGCTGGAGCTCTCAGCTGCAGGATTTCTACAAATGAGATTCCTTGCTGTAAAATGTAATGTTTTGGGAACCAGGTGTGCTGGAGAATTTCCTTGTTAATCAGGACCTCAGCATGTCTCTAAGAAAATGTAATCTCAGCTTCCATATATTCAACTACCCATACATTTAGCTACTGCTTTCTTAAAGGATGGATGAAGTGAATACCATCCACAAATGGGCTTCATGATTCATTAAATCCGATCTGTGAGGAAACACAGCAGAGGACTAGAAATTAACCACCCGTCCATTACTTACCCACTTACCTGCAGGTGGTGCGTACTGTGTAGTTAATAAAGCTGGGAGGAGCAGAGTCCACCTATGGGTAGTGAATTCAGCACTCTGACACTGAAAAGACGGCCGTGTTAGATTTGCCAGTAGGAAATAAGTAGATGTTTCTGCATGTAAAGTATTCTTCAAAGACCTCTGTATTTAAAGTTGCATTCTGAAAGACCAAAGACCATCTGCAGTTCATTATCTTTTTGTTAGGCCTGTTAGAGTTCTGATTAGAAACAAAAATGTGTGACTTCAATGTCTCTATGACTTATGCTTATTAGTTGGGGTTTGGTTTTTGCTTTTTTTGTTGTTGTTGTTGGTTGGTTGGTTTGTTTTATGTTTGGTGGTGATGGTGGTGGTTGCTGTGTTGGTTGGTTGGTTGGTTTTGGGTTTGTTTATTGTTGTTTTTTTTTGTTGTTGTTGTTTTTGGTGTTTTGTTTTTTTTTTTTTTTTTTTTTTTTATAAAAATCACGATAGAAAAGATGCCACTAGGTGAACTAGATTGTGTAAACAACTGAATTGATCCTTAACAGATTCCAGACAAATCACGTCATTGGAAAGCATTCCTATAAGGTAGTACAGCTCCAAAATATAGAGGGTCTAGCAAAATTAGGATATATTCCAGACGTAGTGGTTCTGAGGGGTAACACTATACGCAGGTTACCACCTTATAAGAGCACTGGAAAATTTTCTGTTTTATTTAATGTTTTGCTTGCTGTGTTGCTGTGGCCTTTGTGATGTTGAATGTGATTTTTTCTTTCTTTGGCAGTGCATAGAACTGGAGCACGTTCTTTGTTCAAGATTCAGAACTGGGGAAAAGATCATTAGTTCGCTATCTAGATCTTGCTACTTAATCAGTTATCCCTTTGTTGAACATTAAGATTAGAGGTAATTGCTCCTTAATTCGGAACAAGCCATTTTCTTGAAATCTCAGTGTGGAGTCCAACTTCAAGCTACTATTTAATAGGCCAAAACCTGCTATGTGAACACTCAGATTAAAGCTGATGCTTTAATATTTTTACAGCATTAGCACAGAATAAGAAGCATAAACTATCTTTTAATTCTTTGTCTGCTAAATATTGTGGGCAGTTCATCAAGCCAGAGCAAACTTCTTCATTAACAATCCAGACAGAGAACTCTGTTACAGTGCTTTACAGGTAATTTCTTTTGTGTTTAGTAGATTGTTGGTGTCTAACATAGCAGACCAAGTGTATTTACAACTGAAGGATTTTGACAGTGTTTCTGTTTTCTTCATTGCACGTTTAAACATTTGGAAGGGAAAAAAAATCTAAGATAAGCTTTATTTTTTTGCATCAAATAATATAATTTGATTATTATAAATATAAATATATATAAATATAATTTTTGCCAAATTATTTTCATGGCAATCTCTCTACTAGCGTATTGTATGGACATCCAATGTCTCTCCAACCAACCATTTTTAGGTTCTGTGTTCTCCTGAATTTTCCAGTTGGCTCTGACCTCTTTTTAATAACTGAAAAGAGAGAAGGGAAAAAATAAAATGCAAAAAACATTTCTAGCGATACAAGTTATTAGATACCAAATGAGTAGTCTCTTATGAGAATAACAGTGCAGTGCATTTTATTACCAGTAAAAGGAAGAGTTCCATCCCAACTTACCTGGCAATGTTCAGAAAAATTGCAACATATTATTTAATGACTCAAATACATATTGTCTCCCTGTGCAGGCTGTAAAAGTTTGCTCTGTGTGGATAAAGGCCAGGTTTCTCCATTGTTCCTTCACTGCAAGTTCTTTCCGTTTCTCAAATATTATTGTGAAATACTCAACAGCTTTTTTGCTCTTAGTCCTCCAGGCCCTACAAAAACTCCTCTCATGTGATGGTGAGAATATGTTCTGTGTTGCTTTATCAATTATTTCTTGAATAACAGGAATGAGGGAACAGAGGATCATCCAAATAACACAGAAGGCAAAAGAAAATCATAGAACTCATCAGTTGTGTATTGGAGGTTTTGATGGTCTTTTCAGAACTGTGGTTTTACTTACAGATAAATAAACAAAATACTATTGCCATCCAAATTTCTCTTACTGATTAAGGAGAAGAGTGTAACTGGGATCCTAGTTTTAAAAGTCTAGTGTGGCATGAAATAAATAGCTATCTTGACAGCTCAGAATGGGGGGAGGAAAAAAAAAAAAAAAAGATGATTGTTAAACTGTGTGTAAAAGTCGTCTTTATTGCTCTATTGTTGTCTTGGCTTTGTTCTGAGACGCGTGAAAGGCTACAGAAAAGCCTAAGCAAGTTTCTTGGCAGTTTTTCATAAGCAGTGAGCCTTGTGAAAAGTGAATGTGGAAAGCCCCATGAAAATCAGGATTTTGCTGAAAAACAGAGAAATGTTATATAAGATAATAAATGTTTTGATGTGGCTTTTTAAAAAGCAATGAGCAATGCTAGTGAAGAAGACAGAGAAATAGTTTCAAAGGGGAAAAATACCTTTTCTATTGTGTGGGGATTTTTTTTCCTTCCTTTTTATTTCTTTTAATGCCTGAAACAGCAGCAGTGGGAGATGCACCTGCTAGTGTTCCACTTGTCAGTACTACTTGGTTCGAATCTGAAAGTTGCATTTTTGTGGCAGATCACATTGCTTGCTTCTCCTAAACAAGCACTAATTAACAGCACATTACCACTGGCCTTCAGAAGTTTGAAATGTAGTGTCCACAGAGCTGATGGGCCTATCTTTATAAAGATACCCTCTTCATTATCATGCGACAGTTCTGCTGACCACAGAGCATCATTGTGCTCATACCTTCAGCTGCTATGATAAGCAACATCAAAGTGGTTTTCTTCTTGTACGTTTGACATAGTCTTAACCCACTCTTCATTGTGGTGTACTACATGTTGACCTATATTCTTAGGCTCCGATGGAAGAATGCGCATATGCCTTGATGAAACAAAAAAACATGTTTGGGGATAAAAAAAAAAAAATCGCTTAGCTGATTAGAAAAGAAATATATTGTTTTGTTTTCTTATCTTTTATATGAGCACTTCAGAAACACTTGTGTAACCAGATCAGAGTTCTGATTTGAGTAGACATTGAATAGAAAGTTGGGTGGGTTTGCTACATTTGGGAAAGCGTTACACTGAAGTTTTCTGTTGTTTAGCGTGATCAACTACCTTCCACTAATAGAGTTAATGATGCTAGAAGTTTGCCTAAGATTGTTTTCCAGTTCATTTTCAATTCACATAGCTATCCAGTGAGAAACTTGGACTAGACCTTCAGTTGCCGCACAGAGAAGCAGTCCTGTGTTACTCCAAAGAAGGGAGATAATAGGAGTTTTCCTCTGATACTAACATTCACGTGGTCAGTGAAAATTGCACTCTCAGGTCTGATGGCAGATTTTTGACTCAAATATTTTCCGAGTGAATGAAATACGAGAAAGTCCTTGTGTAGTGGGTGCCTTGGGTTTTGCTTTTCAGAGAATGTTTTATTTCCCTGGCATGTTTTCTGCAACATCTAATGAACATTGGTGGAGCTTGAAATAATGTATCAAGAATTTTCTTCCTGAGATGAGGCTGCTCTAGTTGCAAGGCATTCCCAAGTGAGCTCTCTAATGACTGATAGATGGGAAAAATAACAGGAAGGATCCTTAAACATTCCAAGTTTTGCAAGAAAAATGATGAATTTTTTGGATGCGGTGTTTGGTACTAAGCCTGGAATTCTCCTAAATTTTGATAGTGGAGCCTTCAGAATGACATGGTTAGTCATAATATTTGACATTTGGGGAGATTTTTACTGGATCTCTAAGTACTTGTCAAAACTTTTGAGAAGAATATTTTAAGAAGAATTATGTTTTCCTTTGAGAGTTTATGAAACTGTTCTTATTTGTTAAAGCCTGTTTCCTCTTCTTCAAAGCAAAAAGAGATGCAGAAACTTGAAAAGTCTGTACTGAATGTTTTTAGTGAAAGGATAGTTGAAGGCATCTATCCACACTGTATTCAGTTATTAAATGGTCTTCAGAAAATATTTCCAGCTTTAGATCAGCGCATTCTTTTAATGTCACCAGCCAGTTACATTTTTTTCATGTTTATTTTCACATAAGATTTGTAGTATGCGGGTAAGGGACAGGAGATACACCAAGAAGGCAAACTGGCAATTGTCCAGACATCACAGCAAGTTCTGCCCAGTTCATGTTCATGTCTGCCCAAAGGCCGAGGCCGTCACTTTGGTGGTTAGTATTTGTGAGGGTCTGTGGGCTGTGAGCTTTGGGATTGCTAAATAAACAGACCTATCTCCAGTCTTGGGACCTCAAAAATGTGTTAATGGGTGTCCCCAGATGGCAGCAATGTTCAGATTGATAAGAATTGAACGTCCCTAGTTGCTGTTAAGGAGTAACAAAGTATAATGGCAAACCTCAAGTTCAGGGAATTATCTGTTTCCCTGGTTCCCATGGATTTGCAGTATTCAGTTTTATTGGTGTGTCACACTTCCTGAGCTGCATATATTCATTACATTTGCCCAAGATTTGTCCAGGACTGCTAAAAGACTTGGTAATATTTAATAATGGTAGCTTCCTGGGATTCTCTGGCTCCAGAATGAATTGTTTGTCTTGCAACTGCTATTACAAACAACAAACTGTCCACTGTGGATTGCCATGTTAGACCTCTCCAGTGTTGCCAAACCCAACCCACTAAAAGTCATGAGGGTATTTATGGCATGCTAATACAGGGCTTACACTGCTGGTACCCCTTCTCATGCCTCCAGGGATTGTATTGCCGCTTCTCTTTCTCTTTTGTGCTTGACCACTCTCAAAAGCAGGTATCTTGGATGTTCTATGTTTGAAACAAATTTTTATTAAGTAATTTGTGCAAGTATGCATTATTCTTCCATTCTAATAGGAAGAATCAAATGAAGAGCTGTCTAGGTTGTACTGTAGGGAGGCTGGATATGTGGGAGAAATAACCTGAAGGAGGGAGCTGGGGGTGTTAACAGCTCAAACCATTCCTGTCACCACCAGAGCCCTCCTCAAAATTTTATTCTCAGTCATCCCTGCCAGATCACAGGACTGGTAAAAAAGTGTTTTTGATTTGTGTTTGCCATCTGAATTTTGATTTTTATGCTTCTATTGGGTTGTATTTTCGTGTATTTCTCTGTAGCCACTACAGTTAGAAATGTAATTATTTTTGAAAAAAGAGATTCTCCTAAGACAGGTGGAGCTGCAGGTTCATGACAGTTCTGCTAAAACATTGCCAGCCCACCCGTGCCTCCCATGCTATCTTTTTTCCCACACTATCCACGTGACTTGTTGCTCACATAATGATATGTATTGTGTATGGGCACACAAAATATGCATAACCTTGAAACCCTGCAGATGTGGTCTTTGATATAGCTGCACAGGGGACTATGGTTTTGAGGGTTTCTATGTTGAGAGTACCTGACCTTTGCTTTTCCTGCAAGGCTTTGGGAGATGTGGGGTAGGTTTCTGTTGGTTTCATGGGAAGCCAAAGATTTCTGTAGTCTTTGGCTGGATCTCAAATCCTGAGGTACTGAAGTGTGACCTAATAATTTAGGACTCAGAGAAGGGTGGTGTTTAAATAAACTATCTGGTTTTGAACATTCTAGAGCTATTAATTATTAAAATCTAAACAAATCCAGGGTGTGGCATGTAACACACAATACCTAGAAACAGCTGGGCTGAGCTTACATGTGATGTTTTTTTTTCTAAAAAGACATCATCTCCTCCGAGCACAATAGAGCTAGTACTTCTCTTATAAATAGTGAATGTTTTATAATTATATGCAGTCCTAAAGCTGGTTCCTATTATTGAGAGTCACAGAGTTTGGGGGGAAGGGTTTGTGGGTTGTTGTTCTTTTCCAGAAAGATGTCCAATCAGCCTCTTTGGCAGAGTATTGACTATGGCTAAAGTATGCTTTGGTGTGAAAAATGTTACAGTCCAAAGAGTAACTTCACTTTTGTCTCACTTTCCTGCTTTAATGTAGGATGTTCTGTGTCAGGAACTGACCGTTCTGTCCTTACTCAGTCTCCAAGCAGAGTTCTGATGTCAGTACTTTTCATACCAGTCCCTTAAATTTGTGTGATACAAACAGTACAGTCATAACAGGTCAAAGGAACCCAATTTAATGAAGTCCCAGAGGCTGTCACAAGTAATATTGTCACTGCTGAACTACTGAGCTGTCTCTGTTCAGGGAGATCCACCATCCCTGAACATCATGGTTGGAGCTCTTTAGGATCATCCAAGTTGTGTTACAGTTGTATTGCTTTTCTTTTGTCTTAGGTGAACTGTGCGATGAGGTGATTAACCACTGTGTTCCTGAGCTAAATCCATGCCAACATGAGTCCAAATGTCTTCCACTTGACAAAGGATCCAGGTGAGCATGTGTCCCACTGATCTCCAAACACTGGGTAGATCCATTGGCTTGACTAGGGTTGAGCTGTCTGTGAGCTTGGGTAGAAAATATTGAAATAAATAATGCAATACTATATATACTTCAGATCGTATCACCTTTTAGTGCAACCTTACATACTTGTTTGTTTTTTTGTTTGTTTGTTTTATCTTTCTGTGGTTAGCTTGCAAATAACGGATCTAACCCCAAAGCAAAGAAATTATTCTGTAATGAAGCGTGACAAAAGATGCACTTCTGGAATAGTTACTTCAAAGTATCTTACACTGCATCAGAAACTGAGGATGGTTTCCTTATGTGTTCCTTAGGCTATCCATCAGTTCAAACAGCGTAAGTTTGAGGAGCTTTAACAGAGGTAACTCAGCTCTCCTCAGGCCACACTGGCTCAGTACTTAAAATCCAGTTCCAAAAGTACTGAAAAGGGAGAGAGAAATGGGTGGGTAGAGCATAATGTGGGAGGCAGAAGCTTCCTTTTTTATTCCCATTTCAGCTGTTGACTTCTGGTACGGCCGGTGGTCTTGGGGTGTACTAGCAAAAGCTGGCCTGGACTGCAGTGGGGCTCAGCTCCCTGCACTCCCTCAACTGGGCGACAGCAGAAAACAGCTGAATGGGATGGCTCACACGTGGGAGCCACCTTCTTCTACTGGCTGTAGGGAAGTGAGCTTTGCTTGGCTCATGTTAGATTTTTTAACATCTCCTGTGTTTGTATTTGCACAGCAGGAATGACACTGACTGCTTCACAGCAACAAAACATCTGGAGGTTTGGGTGTTTGGGTGTTTTGAGAGGTGCATAGTAGCAGCACTCATCACTTCTCTGAAGAGGGAATTTCAGAGCAATTTAGCAAATAGCTCAACTTTTCGATTGACTTTCTCTCTGTGGAGAGCTTTCTGAGGAAAGATCTTTGAATCAAAGCAGTAAGAAAAGAGAACGAATTCAGGAGGGCTCAGTGCAGCTGTGAGCTGTGTTGTGTGCTTTCTACTTTTTTTTTTTTTTAGCTTAGGGATATGGTTTAGTGGGGATTCTTAGCGTTAGGTAGAGGTTGGACTCGATGATCTTGAGGTCTCTTCCAACCTAGAAATTCTGTGATTCTGTGATACTAAGGCTGTTTTCACAGTCGCAATGCTCTCCTGGTGGCTACCCTTTCCCTCCTGGGGAGGGCTCACCCAGCACACCCAATTTGTCTGGGGAGAGACAGGAGCACTCTTTGGTCCTCTTGGTAACCTGCAGTTTGGGTCAGACAGACTACGTCCTGTGAAGCAACTAGCATACCAGAGTAGCATACCGACTAGCATACCAACTAATACACAGAACATTGCAGAGTAGGTGAAGGAAGCAAAATAAAGTTTTAGTGATGCTGACTGTCTAGAGGGCAGCTGAACCTGTGCTAGACAGTCTCTACCGCTCAAACCACGCTTTTGGGTGGAAAACCTCCAGACAGACACATTTCCAACTATCAAGGAAGATGAAACTGTCAAATGATTAGGATGGTTCTTGAAATGATGCACAGGGAATGGAAAAGGTGGCGTGTGCTTGATACATAGATAGTCCTGATGCTCTTTCTAGCTATCATTCTCAGTTAATCCATCATTCAGCTAATCCGGTAGCTACAGCATGTTACAAGGCAAAGGTTTGTAACTCGGCTTGCCTTATGTCATTAGGTATATGAAAGGATGCAGACAACAGTGATCCAGAATGGTTTTACTCTTTCTGGAAGCATTTTCATACCTGCCACCTAAATACTTTGAGTAAATCTGATGCTTGCTTGCTAGAAAAGTGTTCTTCACAGTGAGGCCATTAACCCTTGGGAGGAGCCTAAATAAATACTCATAAGTATTTTCTACTACTGTTTGTGAGTTATTCTTCCCATTATTGTTGAGTTAATCTTCCTACTATTCAGAGAATGATAAACCAAATTACTGGTTCCATCCCATTTTGCTTTCTCGCAGACCAGACTTGAAACATGAAGGAGCCTTTCCAGTCCTGAAAGTAGACTTGTCCCGCTATTGCTTTTTCTTGCATACCTGAATTGTACCAAACCATTCAGAAATAGGCTAAAAGCCTTCAGCAGCTCTTGCGGGGACATGTGGCTGCTGATGGGTCTCATGCAAAACAAGGGCCAGTCCTGTGCAATCACTGATCCCTTGAGCAGTTTGGTGCCCTGACCTGTGATGCACCATGTCCTTAGCATCTAATGGGGCAGTGTAAATCTGCATGCACAATGAGTCAGGGTCAGGCATCATTCCCCTGCTCTTTTTATCAGAGGCAGGGGATGTCAAAAGCAGGATTCAGGCTTGTTCCTGAGCAGACTGTCCACTTGGCAGCTTTGGGCCATGGGCACACAAGTGGGATGCACCACTAAAGAGAATGATAGCAGCACAGACTCCAGTCTGTCTGTCTGTCCTGCCTTCAGCTTTAGTCAGCCTGCAAGTCTGCAGAGGGAGGAAAAGATGATAAAGAGAGGAAAAAATAGAAAGCCAAGTTACATATTCATATGGAGAAGGAAATTCCGTTCTGGCCCTGCAATAGAAGCCATGAATCATGGCTTTAATACAATAGACATTGAGTGCATGCAGATGCAAATCTCCTTGGATAGGCCAACATTTTGAATACCACAAGACATGTTTTTCGACTATCCAGTACTGGGAATGTTGCCATCACTACAGGGCTGTAGCAGAAAACAGGATTTCAACTGTACTGGTGTCATACGGTCATTGGGAAATCAGATAACTGGTCTACTCATGTAGAATACTCTCTTACCAGGGCTTCAGTACAAAAATTTCTTTGCCTCCATCTTTAGTGCATCTGACTTTTACTGATACTGAGTCACTTGCTAGTGCTGTGTGGGAGAGGGACAGAGCTCAAGTGCCACCATTCCCTGAGGGCAGGGCCTTGAGTTTCCACAATGATGCTGGGTGAGGCACTCATGTGGCTGAGTGTCTCACCTGCTCTGTGCTAGGCACACATTTTTTGATAGCTTCAGCCTAGATTTTACACCATGAGAGCTCAATGATGACAGACCCAAAATGAATTTTATGTTTCTAAAGGGAAAGCCAAGGCTGGAAGCAAACTGGGTTATTTCAGTGCGTGTTTAGCTGCACAGAGCTCTTTGCTTTTTAAGCTAAAATTGCAGGTGGCTTTCCTCACTTCCAGCCTCCACATATTTACTGTGCTGTTACTAGAGAAGAAGAGGAGCTTCCTCTGTGCCAGAAAAGTTAAAAAAAAAAAAAAAAAAAAAAAAAAAAAGGCAAAACATTTAACACAATGAATTGACTTCTAAAAAAAATAACTTCAGTGAGGGAGCATGTTTTTCCATTCACTGTAGTGATGTTGGAGCACGGTATAAATATACTTTATTTTTCTAAAGCTTGGAATTATTACCTGACAGCTTAAAATGCTGATTTAATGCAGCCCTGCAGAGAAAAGTGGTGGTTCTGTCATTACTGAGATAGCCAATACACATCATAAAATTGATGCATGGCAGCCCTGAATAAGGCACTGCACATCGTTCATTATTACATCACTTTATATTAGGACTGCGGGGATCAATAAAAAGCAACAGGATTAAATGCTGCCAGTTTCCCCCCAACCCCACCCCAAAAGTCTTTTGATTGACATTATTTGCATGCAGGTGTGACTGAAGTGGTGCCGAAAAATACTGCACACCTCTTATGGTTTGGGGAAGGAACACTTTTTACTTCTTTCTCTGTTTTGTCATTCCCGTTAAGTTAATCACAGTATTCCGTGAGCCACCACGGTGTAAAGAAAGCAATTCAGACATGCGGAGCTGGAACATCAACCACTCTGTGTCTGTGGAAGGTCATGATGGGGGCACCTCCCAGAGGAAGGATGGAGAAACAAAGTCCATGCATCTACATAGCTTTATCCCTCCTACAGCCCGCGAGTTAATAGGCTTTGCCTTATTTCCCCCTGTTTTAACCAGTCATTATGAGCTGTGGTTCAGAATGGAGCCTGGGGGGCACATCACTCTCAGTGCTGGAGGTAGGTGGCTGCTGAAGCCCAATGCTGCAGCAGCCATTCGTCTGTCATTAGCCACGTGGAGCTCACTGGCTGCGTGTCCTGGGGGCTGGGGAAGGCTGGGAGCCAAAACACGCTGCCACTCGGAACCAGCTTCAACACGGAGATGGTTGCCTGGAAAGTGGGAGTATCTTTTCTTGTCGGCTCCCATGCGTCCAAGTCCTTTGAAGGGGTTTTCCATGAGGAGCTGTCTCTACCCTGCCAGGCTGCTGGCAATGAGGAGAAGGGCAGCAGAAGAGGGCAGTGGGGCAGATTCTCTCCTGATGCCACCTTCCTTGACTTTATGAGGTTTGTCCTCTTCCAGCTCTCAGTGGCAAGCACACGGATCCAAACAAGGGGCTCTGGCAAGAGCACAGACCTCTCTTTTATTGGTGAAGAGTAGCTCTTCCCGTGTTTTGGTTTAAGCAATATGCCGTTTGTTTTCCAGATGTGCAGTAAAATCCAGCTGGGAGGAGTGAAATGTGCTTTATGGACTAAATCATGACTAAATATTGTCTACGCTGTAGGCTCAAAAAGAGGCTGTTCAGCAATCCCCAAAGTCTGTTCCAAGTCAGAGACTTTGGGACACATTTTTTATTGTTAGGTTATAAATATCTGCAGGGCTTATAACAGAAATATTGATGCTACCTTCATACAACAAGCCAGATTTTGAAAAAAAGGCAATGTTTTCAGGTTTGGGTGCATCCCATTGCGTTGCTCCTGAGAGTGGCGTTACCCCATAGGAGCAGATACGTGCCTTACCTGAGCGTCCCCATGGGAAGGGACAGGCTTCAGAGATAACTTTCCCTAGCTGAAGCAACATTTACCATGCCTTGAAAGTGAATGACAAACAGGTGGTGGGCTCCAAACTAATGGTGCTTTTCTTTACATTTGCTGAGTTTTATGGTTTGCTTGCAGATTGCTTCCATTTGGGAGGTGGAAGTTTACTGTGCTCCGTGTGGCTGCACAGAGCCAACCTCACACATTCAGCAGCGCAGAGACACAGGCAAAAGCTTTTTGTGCTCTTGCATTGTCTGAGACATCAGAGCAACTGCCCTCGAGTCTGTAAGGTTAGGGAAGATGTCATCTTTAATATCATAGGAAGACCACTATCTGATCACCTTTCTCCACCTGGCTGTGAAATAAAAAATAATAATAATAATAAAAAAAAAACACAGTAGTGTGTGATTACTTTGCTTGGCTTGAATTTAAGCAGCTTGCAGAAGTTCAGAAGGAGACAGACAGGAAGCCCTTGAGCGTTTCTGAGTGCAGGAACTATGCTTGATGCTTCCAGGAACAACAGTTAACACCTTCCCATCTCAGATCAGATTGGTGCTACGTTGCCTGTGTGTTCTATCATTGATGAAACAAGCTATTAACAGCAGTCTTCTTGTATTTCAGATGTGAATGCTTGCCTGGTTACAGCGGCAAACACTGTGAAATAGATGACGATGACTGTGTGGGCCATAAGTGTCGCCATGGAGCCGTCTGCGTAGATGCAGTCAATGGCTACACCTGCGTCTGTCCTCAGGGTTTCAGGTACGTGACAGTCAGCTCCCCATACGGACTCTTCCGTACATGTTGTTGGGGCACTTTCTTTACTTACCTTCATCCTCAGGGCTGACCGCCCTCTGGATATGGTATTGATCTGTCATTCCTGTGTGGATGGATGGCTCGGTGCTTCCTATCTTGTAGCTGACGTAGGTCTGAAAGGCTGAACTGAATACAGAGGGTTGTGGATTCTTGCTTTGAAAATAGTTTGGCTTTTGTGCAGTGCTGTGGCAATTTGCCTGCCTGCCTGCCTGCCCCAGCCTTTTCTGGTGAAACACTAGGTGGTAATACACTCAAATCAATTATATGGAGATAAACTCTATGTATGCGAGAGAGAGCAAACAATAATAAAACTATATATATGAACCCACAGACCTGGCTGTAAGAAAATAAGATTCTGAAGATTTTGTGCCTGTGTCTCAGTGCCTGCTGGTGGGCAGGCTCAGTACAGTTGGGGCTGTAAATTTTCAGTCTCTGATTCTGACATATGCCAATAAATCTGACTCCTGGAAATCTCGCTGTCTGTCAAAGATAAGTGTGCTACTCCAAATGGATTCACTAATCATTGCCTGAGGCTGGATACTGGCTTCCTTCCAGGTAAACCTTTTCTCTGTTTGAAATACACACATGAGACAAAGAGGAATACCTGAAAAGATCAGTCTTGACAAAGCAGAAATTGCATGAACACTTACAGATCCTTTTCCCTGCCTTGTATCTACAATTGTTTTCATTCTTCTTGCTTTCATCCTTGCTGGGTGTTTTTTTCCCCTTATCAACACAAGTTTTTATTGCAAAGCAGACAGACTTCCCTGAATAGGCATTGATATATAACATGATGTCAACCCATGGTTTCACTGAATCAGACTTGTTATTTATAGGATATCAGATACCCTTTCAATTTCATATTCATACCATTTTCAGTACGTTTCATTCTCTGCTTCAATCCTTTTGATGGCTTATGGGATCTTCCAAGTTGCTGACTGGCTACGTAACAAGTGGCTGCCCCACAGAGGAATTGTAAATGCTCTGTGTTATCTAATTGTTAGAAATTGTGAGAAATGGGATTGCAAAGTCACACCACGAGGCAAGGCTACCTCAACCCTGTCATCAGACAGTAGTGACCGGGAGATCTCTGCTGCAGTTGCCTTGATTTTTGAGGCATGTTGGGACTTGGCAATGATGAACACAAGGGTTTTTTTTTGTCATGTTTTGTTTTTGTGGTTGGTTTTGTTGCTGGTTGGTTGGGTTAGGTTGGGTTTTGTGTTTTTCTCTCCACTAAGACAGGATCACAATGTTTGATAGGGATATTTTGAGTTGTGACACAGCTGAGCTGAACAGCAGGGTTAGGTGGGGGACTGGTCTGGGTCCCTGCCTGTGCCCATGCAGCCCCTTGGGCAGTTTGAGCAGCATCCCTTGTTGGCTGTTCTCACAACAGGGACCTCAGGAGCAGGAGCAGGAGCAACTGTCTGTTAATTCTCTTAAATGAGGGGTTTTCATTAAAATACAAGTGCTTCAAGCAGTTCCAAAACTCTCCTACTAGCTCCTACAGCACTTCACAGCCTGAGGTAGACTTACACGAGCAAAGTACGGGTAATCCCCCTGCCTGATAACTACAGAGCCAGGAATAGCATGAGGTATCATGCTTGTTTTCATTTTTTTGCACTGCTCCTTGCCATCTCTCTAAATTTGCTGTACAAGGCACAAGAGAGTGCGGGTGTTTTAAGAGAAAAACATCGCAGTGGGCAGTAACAGGATCTGCCAAAGCAGAGAGCAAGCTGAAGCCCCTAGAGTTCTCCACACAGAGCAGTTCCTGGTCTTGCTTGATTTCAGGTTTAAAATTCTGCTAACAGAATATGGTCTGCTCATTTGTTCATTATTCTTTCCATGACTCTAGCCTTTTATAGTTTAAAGGCCTGCTGCTCTGAAGGGGTTTCTGTTTTTTTTTATTTATTTATTTTTTTAAGATTGCAATTGCCAAGGTAGTGATTGACAGAATTCAGGCTTCAGATGTACAGGGTTATAGATTCAGTTCACGAAGTGTGCTTCAGCTGCTGACTGTACAGCGAGGAGATAACTTTGTAAGTACTTGAAGGCTGCAAGTGTTGATGAGAAGGAGAGAACACAAGTGGGTGGTCTGAAAAGGTAACTAGGAGACCTATTATTATGATTAATAAAGTTTTTTTTGGCTAAATTTCAGGAATCATTTCCCAGCAGTTAGTTTACAGTGACCTCCCAGTCATCTGGAGCTTATGCTGTTGTAATAAATGCATAGACCTCTAACAATTTTATGGCTGTTGCTATGCTATACATCAAAGCCACTTGCACTCACCAAGTAATAAGGTTGTTAAAACTTAACATCCTCATACAGTTGAACAAATGGCAGTCTCTGGTAATTCTTAACAGTGGTGAGCCTCGCATGCACAATTACACCCCTCTGATCACAGCCCCAGAAAAGCAGTAGTACCAACGTGCACGCACCTGGTTTTCCATGTTGGCATTTGCTGTTCACTGTTCCTTTGTAGCTGTGCTCCATACCTTAGCTTATCATTCAGCAGCCTTTTGCAATTACATTTTCTTTCTGTAAAGTTTTCTGTTTTCTATCCAAAGTTGTTTTTTTTGTTGTTGTTTTGTTTTTGGTGTTGTTTTTTTTTTTTTTTTTACCTCCTGGAGATGAAAACATTTTCAAGAATTTGTGACCCCCTGCTGGATGAAAGCTAACTTATCAAACCTTCCCTCCAGCAATCAGCCTCACAGTAGTGTTGTCCTGACAAATGTTGCTCTAGTAGGGAATCACATATTAGGGCTGCTGAGCTTGGTACATAGCACTATTCCTTCATTGTGGAGAATGAGTTCCCCACTGGGATGGTTTGTTGCAAGAAACTCAACAATGATTATTTAAATAAATGAGATTCTACCAGGCAGGAAGGAGTTGGCCAGGCTATGCCTCTCTGGCTGTGCTCCAGATTCCTCTGCTAAGGAAATAAGTTGTATTAATGATTTCTAAAAATGTATTTTTTAAAGTTAAAATTAAAAAAAGTAAACGCTTGACAGACACTTGCTGCAAATGTAATGTCTAGATGCCGTCAACACAACAGCCCCATTTGTGGGGCTGCCTGCTGAAAGGGTTTCATGGCAAGGAAAGGTTGCAGAGGAGCTGGATGGAGGGCTTGGGAAATCTTTCTGAGCAACACCACGCAGAGACTCAGTGGCTTCTCACAACATTTGCTTTCTGTTAGTGCAGGCTGTTGCGGGCTGCATGTATTTTTTTATTATTATTTTTAACTTCCATGAAACGAGAGTTATATATACTGTCTTCCTTTCTGCTTTCTGGTTGTTTCTCACAGACAAAACAAAATGCTCAGCGTTAGGTAGAGCAAAGCTAATTGGCTGGCATAGCAGTGCTCCCTTCCACTGCGCCTCTCGGTAGAACAAATCACGCCTCACATCAGGTCGGTGGTGGCAGCACTTCTGTGGGATCAGCCCAAGCTTGTTCCCCTTGCTGGCTGTCCTGACCTGCTTACCAACTAGCTGCAAAGCCCTGCACTGGAGAGAGACATCACACGCTTAATGAAGCCAGGCTTTGGAGAGGAAAGTGCTCCAACCCGTGCACTTCAGTGCCTGGCTAGCACTGGGGACACAGCACTGACGTGTCCTGAGCTCAACCACTCTGGCTGCCGTGCTGATAGGCAGCTACTACAGGAACCAGCTTAAATTGGCAGGAACTGCTTTCTGTGCATGTCTTCCCATGAGGCTGTTGCTATTTTTTTCATGTTCCCTTGTTTTCTCAGGAAGTAGAACGTGAACCACACCTTGGTGAGCGGGGCTGTGCCGCCGAGGTGCTGCAGTGCCCTCCAGGAGCGGGGTGGCCATGAGGCTCTGCCAAGCTGCTGTGGCCAAGGGGTCCAATCAGGAAGGGAAAGGCTCCCAGTCTATAAATAATTCATAGTTTAGGTGTGTTCACAAAGAGGTGTTCCTAAGACTGAGCAAAGAGTCAGTCCCACGTGCAGTCATTCCCCCAACCCACGCTGCCTTCCATGCTCATTTCCACCACTGCCCCAGCAGGCTGAGCTCTGCACCGACACCGTGAACCTCTCCAAATACTCCTTGGAGCAAAGTGAGTAGGGTTTATTGATTGCCAACAGCATTGCCTGCCAAATTACCCTTTGGAGATATGTTTGTCTAAATTAATAGATTGGCTTGTTCCTGTGCAAGATGATGTTTTTCTGGTAGAGACTATTTACCACTGGCTGATGAGGTGGGGTATGGTGTAGTGGTGTTTTTTGTTTTTTTCCCCAATCCCTTCCCGAGAGCATTAGCAACTTACAGCTGCGCACTCACAGCACCAAGTGTCACAGCACGGAGCGAGCTGCCCGCATGGTGCTGCGCCTCAGGAAATCCTCCTGCAGAGGTTTTTGCCTTCCTCGTGCGTGTTCCTCTGTAACGGGTTTTTATTTGCCCTACACATGTCTCCACAGGCAAGGCCAAGAGATTTGGGCGATGACAGGGAGCTGGTTAGGATGTTCCTTGCTTTACAGAGGCTGTGGGGAAAGGAGAGCTTTTCTCTTCTTCTCCCAGGTGCCAAGTCCAACTGTTTTCATCTTTCAAGGCGTTTTTTGGGTTTGTTTGCCTGAGGAAAAGGAAGAAAACTTCCTCTACAAAACAGAAAGGAAATCCCTTGTTCCTCTGTAACGTGTAGCTGTCCCAAAGCAGGGATGCCATGACAACTACAGAGCATTGTGAAACAAGTTGAGATGAAGAAACCCAAAGCAATTAATGCTTTACTCTGCCCTCCTGGTGTTTCCTCTGTTTGTAAAAAAACAGTAATGCAATGCCCTGGGTCTTTTCTGTCAGACATGATATAAATGCAGAGCAGCTCCACTGATGTTGATGCAGTTCAGGATTCATCCCACCCATATTTCATTGTGAATCTGTCTTTCTTTTGTCTGATACAAAGAGTTTCCCAGAGGCAGACCAGGGAGCAGCATGTGTTGTGAGACCAGGGCCAGGGAGAGGTTTGGGCTCTCACACTGTGCCACACAGCTCTTAGGGCAGGGCCATGGGACTGTGCAACACTGCACATCAGGAACTGTGAAAAGGAAAGCAGGCACCCCCAGTTCCTTCTCTTTCACAAGCAGCAGGTCCCTATGGCTGAGCAAGATTGTTCCTGACTATGCTGTGGCTCTTTTGTTTGCTATTCCTGCACGTCTACTATTGGTACTATTTGCTGCAGGGTAATGGCTTCGTTTCCAGTTCTAATTGTATCTAGGAAGATAGCCTAGAAATTCACTGAGCTTCCAAGTCTCACCTGCGTTACCGGAGAGGAGTGAGGTTTGGGGCATTTTTTGCTTTGTTTTTATACTAGCACTGTTATTCCACAAAGCGCTCCCCAAAGGCAGGAAATTCCTAGCGGGACAAGTGGGATTTCACTGCTGCAAGGCTGTGCTGAGGGGTTATTCACTGCATGACTGACTGCTGCAATCCTCTCCTGGAAAGCCGTCTGTCCCCACGCTGACACCGAGAGGCAGCGCGGGAGAGCCTGAACCCGCAGCCACCCCACCTGACACACGCTCCCTCCTCTCCAGCCACCCATTTTTCACCATTTTGTTGTCTACACATTTTCAAGCAGTCCCAGTACGCGTTTGTTGGGTTTGGACAGTGCCTTGCACTGAGAAATCTGAGGTATGGTGCAGGGCTTGCTGTGTGCAGCCAGCAGGACCCAGAGCCCAGCCCAGCCCTTTGCAGCACCCACAGGCTGCAGCAGCCCAGGAGGTGCACAGGGCAGAGATTTTTCCATTTACTTCTTGCAGTTTAGTCTGACACATGGTATCACTGTGAAAGATGACTGCAGCTTTTTGCACTTTCTCCCTTTCCTCTGCTCCTTCGATGCCAGTGTCAATATTTCAGTGTCGCTGAGTCGTTCTGCTCTGTTGTACAAAGCAAAAAGCCTGGGAGGTGTGCAGCCCTGCTGCACCCGGGCTAGCAGCCTGGGGACTGAGCCCTCACTGCTCCTGGAAGCCATGGCCCAAGCCTCAAAGCTCAGAAGCTCCTATAATGTTGCTTTTTTTCTCAGCCTCTTACGTCATTGAGACCAAACCGTAGCACTTTCCTACAGATCCAAATATAACTTGGGTTCACAAGTACTCAGACTGAGCATTTGCTTTGCAGCTACCTCGGACTCTGGGAGGTCTTCCTCTCCTTTGCATGTTTCTGCTCTGTGACGTAGCCAACCACAAACTCAGCCTAAATAAAGTTGATGATCCCATTGCTGTCAGAAACACCCAATGCAGGGAAGCTGCATGGCATTTGCACATTGCTTCTGAGAATTGTTAGCAGTTCCCACGTATTGATTATATGCTCTCTGATCTGCAGTACAGCAAGTGAGGAGACTGTAAGAGACACTAACAATAGAGGATTTTTCCCCCATGTGCGGCACCAGAGGTAGACTCAGGTCACAAAGCCTAGGACGGGGATTTTTGGCTGAGGAGTGCTGCACATTTCTGGATGGCAGGGAGAGCAGGTGGCCAAGACTCAGGTTTGGGCTTAAATGGTCCCAGATTTTTCTGGGAATGTCTGCATGGCATGGTGTGGGATGGAAGCTGTTTTAGACAGACTGCCATACCTTGCAGAGCTAAATAACCAGTGCAAAGTGCAGAACAAATTGTTTTCAGTATTTTAATTGGCTCATTCAAACCCAGCATGGGGATTTCTGTGCAGCATTATGCTGTATAGCTTTCACGCAGCAAAGCTGGCACGTGGTAGATGAATCTCAGAGTGACTGTACTGCAGTAGTAGTACATCAGCATCTAAAAATGCTTCCTTCCTTACAAAAACTGTGACAAATGAGGCTGCTATTTTCTTTACTTTCTACAGTGGACTTTTCTGTGAAACTCCTCCGCCGATGGTTCTGCTGCAGACGAGCCCCTGCGATAACTACGAGTGCCAGAACGGCGCCCAGTGCATCGTGGCACACCAGGAGCCCGTCTGCCGCTGCCTCGCCGGCTTTGCTGGACAGAAGTGCGAGAAGCTCATCACAGTCAACTTCGTCGGGAAGGATTCCTACGTGGAGCTGCCATCAGCCAAAATTCGCCCTCAGGCAAACATTTCCCTCCAGGTATGTCGTGCAGAGAACATCCATTGCCAACCCTGTACTTTTCTACATCTGCATCTACACATACATACGTGTTTTCATCCTGAAGGAACAGGGCCTGTCAGCCAAGATGCTGACAAAGAGTCAGTTTAGAGCCAGTTGGCTTCTCTAAAAGTATTGAAACATTTAGGAGCAGCTAAGGCACCACTGTGCCTTTGTGGACACACAGCCTGCCTCCAGCATCCCACCACTCTTTTTTTCCCAGGACTGGCAATATAACTAGAGATGTTTCAGCAAACTTCCCTGTCCTCTTACTGATTTACAGCATTGTCTTTCATCCTGTAGAAAGTGAGGAAGTTGCATCTAAAAAAAAAATAAAAAAGACTTTTTTTTCTTTTGTACTATAGCAGTTTTTGAGAGCTGGAGACTGAAAGTGGAGTCCTCGTTTTTTGATTGTCTTCACGATTATTTTTTTCTTGACGTGTATGAAAGCCAGAGGGAGGAGGGCTACTCTGTTTTCTGCAGACTCTCTAAATGTCAGCATGACTTGCTATTTAACTTGAGTTGAGTGGATTAAACATGGATAAACCAGATGTGGGTCCCTCTTTCCATCTTCATGTTCACAGAAGAATATGTGAACAGATCAGCGCTTGCTGAAATTCATTTGCTTGTAATTGTGGCATGCTTCTTCCACTGCCAGAGTTGATTTTCAAAAACTCCAGTTTATTGAGAAATACATTCATGAGTCGCCAAAAATACATTCAGAGTGTATTTACAGGAACCAAATATATTGCAGCTTTCTCCTCCTGAAGACTAATTCTCACTTGAAACAAGAGAGCCATGTTAGTGCAAAGCTAACATGTTTCTGTATGAACCTACTCAATGTCACCGAGACCTTTTTGTGTCTCGTGGCTCTTGCTCTCATTGTTGCTCATATATATGATTTATTAAATCATATTTCAATTTCATATATGATTTCGGCATGATTTTTAATATAAATTTATTGCTTCCATTTTAATCATTCTCAAGCAACCTTACCTGGTTATTAATGTTTCACAGGTAGCAACAGACAAGGACAATGGCATCTTGTTATACAAAGGAGACAATGATCCTTTGGCTCTGGAGTTATACCAAGGACACGTGAGGCTCATCTATGACACACTGAATTCTCCACCTACCACAGTATATAGGTAAATATCTAAGCTTTACGAGACAGTTTGTTTCAAAAAAAGATGGAGAGGTAGGATTTTTCTAAGAAATATGCATGGAAGAAGAAACTTTTATTTCACATCACTGCATCTTTTATGTATGCAATTAGGTAAGAAAATCAGAATAAAGTCTTAGTTGGAGGCTGCATGATTAAAAGTTGTCATTTATAGGTAATGCCAACGATACTGTGTCCTATGCTGGTTTCAGAAAAAATGTTGTGCTTTCTCATTTACTGCAGAGATTTAAGTGAATGTTGTCCTTGAAGCAATGGGTCCTTCCAAGCAATCAGTTTCTCTGATGTTGATATTGAGCATTAACTTACAGTACTGGGACAGAACAGTGACTGTGCAAGTGCAGGATTAGACCATTTCCAAAATAGGAGGAGAAGGGTTGAATTCCTCTAAGAGTGAATGTTTTTTGATCATCTTGTACATATATCAGTAGTAACTACACAAACCATGAGAAAACACAAATTACACAGGTAGATTGTAGGGCAATCTGACTTTCAGACACTTGACTGTTGGGGATACCAAACCAATTTTTTTTTATTAGTCACAAGAAAGAAAAGCGATGTAAAATGTAGAAGTGAAGTCCATGCAGAAGGGAATTTCCTTGGGAAAGAGAGGCATGCTGCTCATGTTTTCCACTGCCTTTCAGCCACCCTCTCCCCTGGGAGAGGAATTCTCTGATTATTTTTAAGCTGTGATGCCCCAGTTTGTTCTTTGTAAGCATGCAGTTGTGTCCACAAGGAGCCCTTCTGGGTTCAGTGCAGCTTCATTGCATTGTATATGCAGGCAAGGTGGATTTCCAGTCCACCCCACTCTTTTAGGAAGAGACTTCCTTTAAAGTAAGTACAAGGATGCCACAAACTCTGACTAACCGTGATGTGCCCTGTACTTGTGCTGGAGAGTTCTTTCAACACTTGTTAAAACCACAGTCTTCCAAAAATGTGGTAGTTCTTCAGAGTTTTCTTTAAGGGGAACAGTGATATATTTAAGAAAATGAGAAAATTATTTCTGTATAAAGACAAATTGGATAATATCAGTGCAGAGATGTCCTCAGAAAGAAAAATGGTTTGTCCACTGTAGGAATGAAGAAAGTGGTTTGTTAGTGACTTTGACCAGCTGGGTAGGTGTGAAAAATTCCCCCGTGTGTGGCTGCTAATCCTAATTGATTTCATGTTAGAGCAAAGCTGAGGTTGTTAAACATTTTTACACCACTAATTAGAACATAGGGAAGCTTATTATGTGTGGGCAGCACACGAGGTGACAGATCGGCGTGGATGCTTGCTTTCTGTTGTCGAGGGCAGAGAGGTGTGGTGACAAGAGCTGTTGCCACCATTAGCAACACTTTATAGATCTGCTGCCTTCTGGTGAAGCTGCCAGAGATGGCAAGCAGCAGTGTCCTCATTATTCCTGCGCCCTTCATATTGATCAAGGAGGAGGTCTCCATTCAGACTGACACCTCATTAACATAAGATTAATGGTCCGTTCACTACATTTTGTACCGTGTGATCTGTTGAGATGGGAAAGTAGCTGCCTAATACGATGCCCTTTCTGAAATGTCACTCTAATCTTTTATTAGTTTAAGGAGTGGAGCAAAATGGGATTAGCATGGAGCTTGATGGGAAAAGATTAGGTTGATTGAGAAAAACTACAGCTAAAGAATGTCAAAAAGGGCTTCTAAATAGATTAAGAGACTTGTTTTCCTTAAGGGCTGAGAAAGAGGGAGGAACCCTGCCTCTCCCCTTACAACCATAGGATTTAAGGGTAGGAGGCATGAGTGGGTCTGGTCTGACCTCCCTGTGTATCCTGTTCGACTTCCAGCTAAGGCGTAAGCTGTGTTTGGCTAACATATAACTTCCAGCTAGGCCCCGAGTTTTCACAGGAAAGCACCAAATAATGGAAAATCCCCTATTTCCTTTAGTAGCTTGGACAATGGTCAATCATTTCCATTATTCAGGCGCTGGCCATCATTCCTAAGTTGAGTTTTGCTAATACCTTCTTGATGTTTCAGAGGCTAAAACATCTGGTACTGGCTCCCATGAGTTTATCTGTACTTTTAATTGCATTGTGCCCTACATTGCATTGTATTGAAAAGAGTAGTTGGTTCAGTGTGGTGTATTTTATCTAAACCTTTAGAATTGGTGACTTCTGTGCAACTTACACTATTTTTCATTTTTCATTAAAAATAAAGTTACTAGGAGAACCAGAAACATTCAAATGATAGTGCCACCGCTGGAAAAACTGTTCACCATCTCAATTACTTCCTCCTTGCTCTCTTGTTTGGATGCCTTATTTAAATATCAATCCATAGCAAAAGTGGACTGATTGACTTTGAGGGGCTCTGCTGTAAGACAGATTCATTTTCAGAGGCAGTATCAGGAGCTCCTGTCCTCCGAAGCGGTTCACTTCTCAGAATAGATGAGCAACACCTTGGCTATTGCTTTGGCTCAAAAGTGTGTGCCAAAAGAGGAGAGGGCCTTAAAATACTGCCTGGTGGGTAGTGCACCAGTTACAGCTGCAGGAAATCTACAGCTGACCGTGTCCTGTGCTGTAACTGAGATGTTTTACTATTTCAGGTACTCCAGTGATGGGATGTGGGAAGTCCATGGCAAGCCACATTATCTGTAATTCTTCATCAGGGTCTCCACAATGGGTTTTATTAATAGTGTTTAAGAACAGTAAAATTAGCAAAATACTTGGCTAATATATGTAATGTCCTGTAGGGATAAGATAACAGCCTGTTACCAGACAGGTTTTGAAGCTAGCAGCGAGTATGGTATATGTGGTGGTAGTTTTTAGTAGGCAAAGGGTGCTGGAAGAACAAAGTACACAACACGTTATGTTGTAAAACTCTTCCCCCAGGCCCTTAGGATTTAGCCAGGGTGAAGGTTTGTACCAGGCAAATTGCATGCATGTTCTGGAGTTACCAGTTGTAGCATATTCTGCGGATGGCCTTGCCTTGCAAACTTATTGTCAGAAATTGTTTGAGGACAGGGATGTGACATAATATTGGATTGCAGGCATGTCGGGATACAGCAGTTCATTTTATCTGCTCTGTGAGGGCAAGTTGTCTCTGGCTTTTGAAGCACACCTGTTCCTGTATCTCAGTAGCAATTTTGAGCAGATTTAAGTAGATCTAAGGACAAAGTTAGCCTGGAAAAGCCCAAGATCAATTTGTTCACTCAGCTTTACTTCATATATTCGTTCCTGTGCTGTGTTTGGATGGAAAGGTTCAAGTTGATGTTGGACTTTTAGTGAAGAAGTATAAAGAACTGAGTAGTTCATTTGGAAGAGACCTTCAAAGGTCATCTAGTGCAGCTGTCTGACCTCTTCATGGCCAACCAAAAGTTAAACATATTCATGAGGGCCTTGTCCAAATGCCTCTTGAACACTGACAGGCATTGGGCATCAACCACCTCCCTAGGAAGCCTGTTCCAGTGTTTGACCACCCTCACGGTAAGGATATTTTTCCTAATAATCTAGTCTGAACCTGCCCTGGCACAGATTTGTGCTATTCCTGGGTGTCCTGTCATCAACAGTCATTCTTTCATTCTAGTCAGAAGAGAGGTCAGCAAAAGTCCAGTGGAAAGGATTACATGAAGTACATTTTCATTTCTCATCAAATTAGAAAGAAATACAAGTTAATTCACAACTATGAAGTGATTAAAATTGTCCTTTTGAAAGAAGACCTGACTGGTTTGTTACAGGAAATCTTCACTTGTAGGCTGCATGATAAAGGCTTCCTGAAGCTCATAACAACTATGCTATAGAAGATTTATTTTTAAAGTAAGATTCCCACTTGGGTCTTTTATTCAATTTAATTATGCCATATATCACAGAATCACAGAATTGTAGGGGTTGGAAGGGACCTCGAAAGATCATCAGGTCCAACACCCCTGCCAAAGCAGGTTCCTTAGAGCAGGCTGCCCAGGTAGGCGTCCAGATGGGCCTTAAATATCTCCAGAGATATCTCTTAAATATCTTAAATAACTCCACAACCTCCCTGGGCAGCCTGTCCCAGTGCTTCATCACCCTCACCGTGAAGAAGTTCTTTCACATGCTGGTGCGGAACTGCCTGGGCTCCATCTTGTGGCCATTGCCCCTTGTCCTGTCCCCACAAACCACTGAAAAGAGGTTGGCCAAATCCCTCTTGTCTCCCACACCTCAGGTATTTATACACATTGATGAGATCAATATTCATATATATATGTACAAATGAGAACAGAAACCTGTTCTGAGCACTTTATCAACCTCCTGGCTTCTACACGGGTGGAAGTTACTCTTCCATACCATGACAGTACCTAGCATTCAGCCAACAGTTAGTTGCTGAAATAAAGTAAATCTTTTACACAGATACCCTTCCTTAACTTAGAGATACCAACTGATGAGGAATTCACTGCTTTTATTTATGACCATGCTCCAATTGTTAAAAGCTTGAATTAACAAAAAAAAAAAAAAAAAAAAGAAAAAGAAAAAGAATAATTTAGGTCTCAGTCATTGGAATTAGTGTCTGTTTAACTGTTTTCTATCAGGAGAGATTCTTACTTTCAGTCTCTTTTCCTACATTTGTTCTTTTTTTTTTTCCTGATAGATTTTATGCTACTACACAACCATATTGATTTGAATGCTAAATTAATCCTTTGCAGTAGAAATAGAAATTTGACACAAACTGCTGGTGTAATTTCCTCCAGAGTTCCTGGATTGTTCTGTTGCGTACAGACTGTCATAAATGGTAAAGTGTGATATGCAGACGTCATTGGTGTAAAATCATATGTTTTCATGCAGGCTTCCTGACAGCAGTGAAAAGGAGGCAGTCAGGAAAATACCAGAATTAATTGTGTTTGTCCTTCTGCAGAGTCTACGCCCAAATTACGTTATAGTTCTCTATAAAAGTATCCTTGTGTAATCCATTTTCAAAAATGCTACGTCATTAAAAATACTTCTTACAGATTGTATCATGCAGTTCTTGCAGTCTGCCTAATTCTTACATAGCATAGATGGATGTTCTTGTGGTTAAAGCACAAAGCCTGAAGTCAGAAGAGCTTAAGGTCTTCCTGTATCTGCCTCATTTGTGATAACTATGACATGACAAATTAAATCTGGCTCTTTATGCACAAAAACTACAGAAATGCACAAATCCATGTCTCCAGGAGATGAGATTCCTTCTTCCACCAGGCTGTGAAGCAGGACAAGGCTCCTACCCCAGTGGCATTTGCCAGCTGCCTGCATTATTCTGTTGCTTGGCCTCTGACCACAGCATGCCACTCTGAAGAGCTGAATTTAGGTTTTAACTCAAGGATTTTGACCCTCTACTCAGTTTTCATAGACCTCTCTTCCACTCTTTTGGTGCTGAGATTGAACAGTTACTTCGATGATGGAAGAACTTCTACATCTGCCAAAGGAGGGAGATGGGATTCTTCTGTAATCACCTCTCCGTAGCTGCAGTCACTTATCTGTAAAGAAGCCTGGGAGGTTTCCTCATTAATACAGTGCCTTCTAGGGAAGAATGTGCTGGAGGAGTGAAAGCATTAATTCTTAGGATCATTATTAGAGCTTGTCAAACCCAGTTTTTACCAAAACTTTCTTTGCAGATCTTACTGCATGCAGATCTTTTTCTTCCTAAAACCTTCAGATTATACCTTCTGAAGCTTGTGCTGTGCCTTTGCCTCACAGGACTCCTTTTTGATACTTCTGGATGGTCTCTAAATAGACTGGTTTTCACAGATTTCTATGAGACATCACTGAGCTCTTTATAATTCTAGGTATTTGCAATTCATTTTATTCTTTCTATCCTACGCCTTATTTTACTCAGGTAATCCTTAGGGATTTTTCATCAAATATAATGAGCAAAACCAGCATTAATTTCTGACCTGCACAGCAAATGTTGTAAAATTTGAATGTACATATACATCTTGCATGAGACAAGGCAAAGGACAGATGAATTATTTTTTGCCTTTATAAAGGGCTCTGGTGTATTTGAAGAGAACAAAGAAGACAAGTGTTTTTCTTAGTGGATTTCTGTAGTTTTCCACATATATATATATTTTTTTTTTGTAGTAGGACAATGAAAATGTAAGGCCACGACCTTTAAATATCATCCAACTTTTGTCATTTGGTTCAGAATCAAATATTTGCTTTCATGAAATTCAGAAGCTTTCTTCTGCAGAGATGAACCTCAGAAAGAGTAAAGTTTTGTCCTTCAGGCTGCCTGATGACTTAGCAGTCAAAATCTCTTTTAGTTGAATTATTTTTTTCCTTGTATGTCTCTTTAGTATCTCTTGCAAAAATGATAGCATTTCTCTTCTCTCTCTCCTTCTGTTCCCTTGAGATCATTCTCTTCAGTCTAGTACCTGAATACCCAGAAACAGTGTGCTGTGGACCCACGGCTTCCTTTCTAGCTGTATACATATGGGCAGGGGGATGCTTTATGAGGTGGCAAAACCTTCTCATAAAAAACAAAGCAAGTCAGTGTTAGCATGTCCATGTACCAGACATGGGAAATCAGGAATAGGTTGCCTAAAACCACTTGCCCTGTGCTGGTGACAAATAGAAGCTGCACCAAAACCCAGGACGCCTTCGGCAGGGCCCTGAGCTTGGGCCTGCTGGTCTGAGTCACACCCGTAGGCCGGGGCAGAGCTGTGCCTGAGGCAGAGCCACGGGTGTTTTTGTCTTCCCCTCAGCACACTGTTGAACTCTGGAGAACTTAAGCCACAGTTTCTGAAGGTAATAAACACACAAGCCTTCATGTCATTTTACCTAATAATTTTAATTCACTCATATTACAACTAATTGAAGTCAAAGCAGAGATGTTAGTTGTATCCTTTTGATTAGGAATATGGACATCTACACCAGTGCTGTCTACTTTATCAAAGTTTTTTAACAATTCTGCTGCAAGCCCAAATCTACTTAAAATAGCTGTCAGGAAGCAGTCCTCCTCCTCCTCCCCAATCACGTTCTTTTTCAGCAGCTCTAAGAACTGGCTGGCTGTAATGCATAGATTACATATACGCAAATTGTCAGTAGTCTATTTTGTTAAGCAATTTGATTTTTTTTTTTTTTTTTTTTTTTTTAAAGAGGTGTTCATAAGCTCTGTGTACAGCTGCTTTAGTCACCATTTACCTGTCCTCTGCACCACTCCACCTGTATCTCCCAGGAGCTCTCACTCAGCCGAAGGGGACCAGAGGGAAGCAGGAGCTGGCGGGCCATGTTCATCCCCACTGGCTGCTTCATTGATCAGCGGCCTTTTAGGAAGGTCTGTGCAAAACAGGACTGCAGCACACACATGTACATAAAAGTTTCCCATTATAATGCTGATTTCTTTCAGCTAATAATAATAATAATAATGTAATGCAGTCAGGAGGATACCAGTATTAATTCCAGGAAGAAATAAGAGTGACAGGATAAAGATAGTTCAGAACTAAGCAAAAAGTAGGGAGAACGATCCAAAAGGAATCAAAGTGTCAAAATACCCTCTAGTTAGATCGTAACTCTACAGCATACTGGCCTCATACAACCTCTTTCACCTCACTGTAATGGACACTTCAGAAAGATGGAAAGTAAATTCTTCCCAGTTATGACATTTTACTCAGCAGTAGAGAGTTGACCATTCCAAAGTACTTTCAAGAGCATCAAGAAGAAAGGTGTTTGTTCTTGGAATCATGCTGAGCTCTATGAGGAGCTCAGTGCCTTGGTACTTGGTTTTCATACTGGAAGAGTTCTGGTTTATTTAAAAATGATCAGTGATGCTAAAAGTTGTTCTCTACAGTGAGTTGAATGTGTCTAAAAATAACAGTATAGCTTATAACCAAAGGAAAACTGCTGCTGAAAATGTGGAAATGTACATTACAAATGTAGATTTTCCCTGTTAAAGTGAGTAGCTGGGTTGAGTTTAGTCAGTTCTATTCAGGCATTAAAACTGCTCAGCCAAATTAAAGCTAATTGTGAACTAGTTCTTCCAATTCAGTAGATAACTTCATTTAGCCAGTGGTCTGTCTGTAACATATATCTTCTAGTGAGAGCATCAGAGAAACCATGACAGTGGTCTTGCCAACTCCTAAGCCCTTACAAACCAATGCTGATAGCAGTCCACCTTCTGAGCAGCCACTTTGTTTTCCACATGTTGGAAACCTGCTCTTGTGCTGAACTGTTTCCAGTGAGTAGGCAGTAGGAGAAAGGCATGCAAAGGTATTTTAAAAGAGTCATAGAAACAGAATATCCTGAGTTGGAAGGGACACCCAAGGATCATCAAGTCCAACTCCTGGATCCACACAGCACCACCCAAAAATCAGACCGTGTGTCTGAGAGCATTGTCCAAAGGCTTCTTGAGCTCTGACAGGCCCAGGCCATGACCACGTCCCTGGGCAGCCTGTCCCAGTGCCCAACCACCTCTGGGTGCAGAACCTTTCCCTAACCCCCAGCCTGACCCTCCCCTGTCCCAGCTCCATGCTGTTCCCTCGGGTCCTGTCGCTGTCCCCAGAGAGCAGAGCTCAGCGCCTGCCCCTCCGCTCCCCTGTGCAGGTCGCCATGAGGCCTCCCCTCGGCCTGCTCTGCTCTGGGCCAAATAAACCCAGGGACCTCAGCTGCTCCTCATATGTCTTGTCCTCCAGACCTTTCACTACCTTTTTAGCTCTCCTTTGGACACTCTCTGATAGTTTTAAATTCTTTTATTGTGGTGCCCAAAGCTGCCCATAGTACTGGAGCTGAGGCCGCAGCAATGCAGAGTAGAGCAGGAAGGTGTTTTCTTAGTGTACCACAAGCTGTTAGTCCAGTAGTATATTGCCAGAGTTGGTTAATATTTATTACTTCAAAGGAAGGCTGAAGAATACACAAAATACACAATGCTGGAATAAGCCTAGTCATAGTAACTTTAGAAATTTCCTATCTGCTAATAGCTGGCTTGTGTCTTGAACTGTGAGGTTTTTGCCTTACAACAAAAATGTAGCAAGCCAGTAGAAGAAGTTTGGCTTTTTCTGCCTATAAATTTCTTGTAAACATGATGACTAACACAAAGTATAGATGTGTACCAAGTGTGATAGATGTATATAGCCTGTTTATACCAAGTGCCTCTGGATTCAATAGACACACTCTCTGCTGGAGGACGTGCATGCAGAACTGGCACTGAGGTTGATCATGGAGGTGCAGCAGAGAAATTCTGTGCACAAGAATTTCTGTGCTTCTTCCCAGTGCAGAAATGTGGCCCACCACTCTGTATTTGCTAGCATGCTCCAATGCTGCTAGAAAAAGTAGGTAAGGCAACTGCTATTTTGGTTGTCAGACAGCAATACATTGTGTCTTGTGGAAGGAGAGACATACAATTGTAGGTACACAGCCACAGATAAGGTGGTAACAATTTCATTTCCTAAACATGTGTCAGGTTTCTGAATAGACACAGATTTTTTTTACTTGGGGCTTAGCCTCCAATTGCAGGTTTGGTTTGGTTTGTTTTTTTAAAGGAAAAAAAAAAGTTTATCATTCAAATTTGAAGCACATTTTTACATGTATTCTGTAATGGCCCTGTTCTCTGACATTAAATGGCAGGTACTTAGATATTTTTCAGAGCTAAAAAGATGATAGATGGTGTAAAGTGTCCTTTCTGACAAACTGACTTTGTGAAGACTCTTGATAGCTTTCCTCATCAGAAACTGACACTTGATAACCAGCCGAACATAAGAGCTGTTTTCACTAGCGTGTGCTCCTGGTGCTAAGAAGCAAACCCAAGCACCCTGTTTTGTTCCGAGTGCTGGCAGAGCAGCTGGGGCTGTGCTGCAGCACATCCTGGCATGTGCCACAACCAGAAATGTGCAGTGATGGCTCTCGCTGCAGAGGATGTTAAAAAAAACTCTCGCCAGGGGAGTTTTAGGTTAGATGTTAGGAAGAACTTCTTTACTGAAAGGGTTGTTAGGCATTGGAACAGGCTGCCCAGGGAAGTGGTGGAGTCACCATCCCTGGAAGTCTTTAAAAGACGTTTAGATGTAGAGCTTAGGGATACGGTTTAGTGGGGACTGTTAGCGTTAGGTCAGAGGTTGGACTCGATGATCTTGAGGTCTCTTCCAACCTAGAAATTCTGTGATTCTGTGATTCTGTGATGTGTAGCACTCAGTGCTGTGACTGGCCCTGCTGCTGTGCTAGCACCTGCCCTCCTCTGTGCTGTCTGCAGTCTTTTTATTTATTTTATTTTTTTTTGAAGGGTGTATGATTTAGTGAGTCCTGCTAGCATTGCAGAATCTATATGTGATCATTTTTACACTCTGTATTTACTGTATTTTTTATTTTATATAATGCATGTTCAGTGAATATATCAGTGAAACAATAGCTCATTGCACTGCAGTACACTGTGTGCCGTGACGTGTAAACTTCTTCTGGTGAAGTCAGATGTGAAGGCATCAGTACTGTGACCCCTCATTCAGGAGGGCCTCAGACTTGAAGAGCTCAGGCTATTTTTATTGCTATTATGCTTGTGTTTACCAAATTCTTGGTTAGCAGAATGAAGTATTCAGCTCTGCAGGGACATCGTGATACTGCAGGAGACTGGCACAGGCTTCAGCTCCCCAGCAGAAGGGCTGGAGGGATGTGTCAGCCCTTTTGTCCATATCAGGGGCACTGTGAGAATTTACTGCAAACAGTGTTTACACTGGCCATGAATCTGCCCCTTTTATGAATAATCTACAGAAAGGGGTCAGGATTGTGTTAATTGCATGTTGCAGGGGTATAAAAAAGGTCCTTGCTTTTCCGTTAGAAGGTCTGTAATACAATAACTTCCACAGTTGGCAGGGGTGCTGCAGGAATTGAGTTATGACTGGGAATTAGATATGCATAGGCCGGCCAAACGATCATTAAGGGAGATACGGTAATCAGCTGCCAGTGTTTAAGGGCTGTAAACACCAAGAAGAGAAAGATGGCTTATTTGGGTGGTCTACAGAGTAGTAAGAGAAAAGGTATAAAAACCAAGCAAATGAAAATGGAGGTAGCAAGGAAGAAAAATCTTACTATTGAGTGCTCTCAGCCTAGGAGACCTACCACTGAAGTCATGTAAAACAGGACTGAACATAACAAGAGAGTGTATTTTAAGCTGAAAGTGAACTTGAGTGCTTTAATATATCTTTTTCACCTCTTATTTCCCTAGTCTTGTGTTTCGTTAGCATTTTTCATGCTTTTTTTCTCAACATGTGGTTTTTATTTGGCTTCTGAAGATGATAGTGCTTGAAGTGATGTGTTATTACAAAAGTAGCACAAACACTACTCCAGTTATGATTTTGCCTTTGTTGCCATGGAGTTTAAATCTGTTTTAGGCCGAGGACTGATTACAACTGGAACTAAGGGCAGGAGGTAACCGTAGCTTGGAAAGGTAAAAAATCATCACCACTGATACATGAAAAAGTTTTGCAACTCCCAAATCGCTAACATCTCACTGCCTTTCCCTGCAGCTCTACCTTGTGTTTCTTGATTTTTAGTACCTCTTCTCTAGTGCCTGCTCTTCCTAAGTGTTGTGTGCTCATTAAGCTCTTTTGGACAGGTATTTCTGGTTATTCCCTTCTACTCTGAATGCTTTCAGAGACTGCCTAAGTTCAGTGTCCCCAGTCACATACCTTTTTTGTGTTGCTTTGTTCTGTGCTTCACATGAGGCATGTCCCCATTAAGACTGAGGTCAGGAAAATCTGGAGGCTGTAGCTAATGAATTGATGTCCTCATCTGCATAATTGATGGTTATGCATTTCCGCAGTGACATGGTTTGCTGTGATAGTTAAAGCTATTTTTGTTTTTGACTTCTCTGCCCTGCTGTTTCCTGCTGCCTACACTAAAGGTATATTACATGTCAGTGAAAAAAAAACTAACCCCAAAGCCCAAATTTTACAAGTTAAAATGGAATGCTTTAATCCTTTAATGCATTTCTATTCGCTGGCATATTTACAGTGGCTCAGCTCTAAATCTCCCGTGTGTATTAGAGCAAGGGGAGTCAGTGTTTATAACATCTGTGTGTGCTTGGGGCTGGAGTAGAAGGGAAAGAAAATACAAGAGGAAGAAGGGAAACAGATCAAAAATGAGAGTGGAAGTCAGGTCTTTCATACATTCCTTGGGGATTTTTGTTTAATACACATCCTTTTCCCTTCATTTCGTCATATTCTGGAGTCTAAGCCCTGGTGGAGGCCATGTCTTTGGCCTGTGTATGCAGTGCCCTTATCATGGGACCTTTTGTTCATCTTGCTGGAATTGCTCTGACAAATGAGGCCAACTCCAAGCAATATAAAATGTTAACAGCTCTTTTATATACCTCTCTCTAGTGCCCCTCTCCCCACAAGGGCAGCTCCAAGCTTTGTGCCTGGGCACAGAGGCAGCAGGAGGTGCTGGACCCAGAGGTGTTCTCCTGAGTTTTGGAAGCTGTGCTCTCCCTGAATGCTCAGTTTAGCCGCACTGCTCATTTGGATTGCTTTAGTTGTCGACCATTTGCAGGAATCTTACCCAGATAACAAAAACTAAAAGCAATATCCAGGTGGTTGAAATTTCACAGAGGTCCACATGTCTAACTTTCTCTTGTGTGCTCTTTCTCACCGATTCTTTTGTCAGTACAGGATTTAGACCATCTGAATCAATTTTCAGAGGTTTTCAGAAGTGTTTGCTTCCCTCCAGTGACTAGGCACAGGCACCTGCATAGTGCTTCTCTGTACCTGATCACATATCTGAAGTGCTGTGGGACAGCAGCTGAACAAGGTGATTCAGTACCCATGAGGAAAAGAAGAAATCAGGGGTCCCCAGAGAAAGTAACAGGCTACACAGATCTGAACAGGACATCACAGCATACAGCCTGAGTGTATCTGGAAAAGCTGTAATTTCCATAGCCTTATGAGTTAAGCCATCAGGATCAATAAGCAGTTGAAAGTGATACTTTCCAGGATTTTCTCATATGAGGTTCAGCAATGATGGGTAATAAAAGGCACGATGTTCATATTAACTCAATATGCAGACTTCACTGCAATGCGAAGAAACGCTGTTTGTTGCTTGAAGATTGTAGTAACACTGAAACCCATTCCTGAGTATACTGTTGCTGCTTTTGTGGTGCCTTTGTCAAGGAGCAACAAGCTGATCCTGTCAGTATTTTCCTCTTCTTTTGGCCAAATCCGATCAGATGTCATGGCCAGTGTCGGTTAGTGAGTGTAACAAAAGGTTAGGATAACCGTAACAAAAGCAGCATAAGGGATTGTGCAAGACATGACCAGGGTTATGAGAGGAGGATGCCAAAGAAGAGAGAGGTGTGGGGTGCTGGGGGCAGCTTGGGCTGCCCTCAGCGTTCGGCTGCACGTTAATTGCTTATCCTCAAGGTAGGCGTTTTAAGGCACCAGAAGCGATTATGTATGGAAGGGAACTGAAATGGTTTCTCACCGTCAGATTTGTAACAAGACTCAAGTGAAGTCCTGTAAAAACTGTGAGTATGGTCTAGAAAATGTTTGTGACAAGGTGGGCCCCTCACCAGACTGTTTACTGCGGTAAGAGAAGCAGTTCCTGGGTCCTGAAAAATCTTTTCATTGTACATAGAACATGTGGTTCCTTTTTTATATATTATTTATGTATTTATTTATTTTATTATTTTTAGCAAGTTTCATTGTTAAATTACTGGAAATCCTTGCTGACCCTTCAAATGTTTACACTTAAAATGTAATCCCTTCCTTTTTACAACAGTAATGTATTATAATGTATTATAAACTATCTAATATCCAGTAGTGGTGGCCCAGAATGCTGCAGTTGGAAGTCAGCTAAAAATTCACGACTGTCTTCTTTAATTGCTTGGAAAATATCAAAACCTAGGACTTGGTTTGTTAGTGCCCCCGAGAAAAGCAGCTGGCTCGAGTCTAGCAGTTGTTTGGCTTCTTCCTGTGGGCCCTTTCCCCTCTCCCTTGCTTTGCTCAGACATATTATTTTAATTTAATCATGAAGCACAAAAGCCCTTGCAAAAGGGAAGGAGTTGGGTAACGTCAAGTCAGCTGCCAGGTATGCGATGTTGCGAGATCTCAGCAAATACACTTTGAGCAGGGAGCCAAGGTAAAGCTGCCGTATGTATCAGCCTGTGAACGTTCCCCCGGCTCGGTACCAGGGTGGGTGCGGTGCTGAGCTGTGGCCGGAGCTGTGAGGGACGACTGCGGGGCCGAGGGGAAGCAGCGGCGGCCCCCTCAGCGCGGCCGCCTCAGCGCCACCCCCTCAGCGCGGCCGCCCCGGGCCCGTTGCGCGGTACCGCGGCTCCCTCTGGCGGTCGTTGGCCGCCGGTTTAGCCCTCGCCGCGGGGCTCGGCGGAGCCCCGGCGTGTTTCTTCCCCCCGTGTCCCCGCTGCAGCCCCGTGCTCGCCACCCGCTGCCGGCCCCGAGCCGAAGGGCCCGGGAGCGCTCGGCCCGTGCCCTCGGCACCGCGAGGGCTGAGGAAGCTCAGCAAATGGCGGGGGCCGGGGCGAGATTTATGTACCACAGGGTGCGTGCCCCGAGCCCACCTGATCCCCAGAAAGAATTCAATTAAGATTTTAATAAAGCCCGTGCCGAGAGCTGGGTCAGGAAGAGGCCCCTTGAAAAAAAAAAAAAAAGGCCGAGCACAGCAAGTCTGTGCTGGGAGCTGCGTCGTGATGCACTGTTCAGCGTCTGTGGCTTTCTTCCCTTCATCTCCAGCCAAGCCACTGTCTCCAACTGTCTCAGACGATTGCTGAGTCTCCTAAAGGCCCAGCTATATAAGAGGCTCTGAGGAGAGTTCGTGTAGCATTTCCCTCAGCACTGGTTTCTCCCCCAGTGTTGTCTCTGTCTCTCTCAAAATCCAAAGACTTCATAACATCTTTCTGTCAGCAACAGCAATGTGCTTTAACACAGATATCCCCTGGTGGGATTTTCTACCATCCTGGCTGTCTGCATCCGGCTTTTCTATCATGTGTTAGCATCTTTTCAAAAAGCAAACCAGTGCTTTGCCTGTTCTGACTTCATCTGCTTTACAAAATTGCAGTGTTGAATGATGGCTGTAAGTTGCACAGTTTCTCACGGTCCAGGCACAGACTATTTTTATTCAGAGTTAAAAAGTGAAAAAGTCAGAACCGAGTAATTTTCATCCACACATACACACAGACGGGGACACCTCACTCCCTTTCCAGTGAAAATACCAGGCCTGGGTATGCTGACAGGCACGAGCACCGCATGGGGTGGCTGCTTCCATTGCCAGGACACACAGACTTTTGTTTGCCTCATAGTCAAGGCTCTCCTGCATAATCTGGAAAAAGCACACACTGTGGAGGAGTAGGTGATTAATGCCTGTGAAATCCTGGCCCAGGGAAGAGCCAGCGCTGCCAGATGTGATAATGTTGTCCTCTGACAAATGGCCATAGCTTGGCCTTCCTCAGATAACAGTGTAGTTTTGTGCACTAGCTTTGGATATTGATCCCACCAGGGAAGGGTTCCCTGTCGTGCAGCCATCCATCCCACCTCCTCAGTGCTCAGCTGTCAGAGCCAATGGGTTTTGGCTATTCTTCTTCCTTTCATTGGCACTTCTGCGTAGCCTAACCATTACAAATGTGCATTTCCATTTGTCTAGCACCTTTCAGCTGAATGTCTAAGTACTTTCTACATATGAATTAAGCATTGCAACACAGCAGTTAGATATGCAGGGAGTGCATCGGGATCATCCAGTTGGTACATTGCTTTTGCACAGCTGTTTCTTGTAATGTGGCAGATACTTAGCAGAATTCAAGAATATCTAAACAGCAAGCTTGGACCAGCTGTTTTCAAACTTACTAGAGTTGTCAATCCATAAAGTAGTCTGCTAGAGGTGTGGGCCCCAGTACAGGCAAACTCAGGCTTGTTTTTCTGAAGTGCATGCAAAGTATATGCAACCTTGGGCAATAAATCTTGTGTAAGTCCTTGTTCCTTATCTCTACCCATGCAATTCACTGCCCTTGCATTAGTCCTGATATAACTGTATTGTGAGCCAGACTGTCTACTGGATCAGCCGGAGCTGGATTTTTGTACAATGTCAAGCCTTTTTTTTCACCCCTAAAAAGTACTTAAATCAGTATTATGAGCTCCAGGTTCTTGAGCCCTGCCTCTTCAGGATGCTCTCACACGTCTGAGGATGGACAGCAGCTGTGGCCCAGGCGATTTTGTGCGGGTCACAGACAGGCAGCTCAGTCAGCAGAGCTCCCTGCCTGCCACTTTGTGGCAGAACTAACTTACCTCACGTTTATGTAAACCCAGCCAGTAAAGATGCTCGTACTGCATCTACGTATTTTGCACATCTGTGTAATAGTATGTGAACTTTTAACGGCATATGTGTTTGTGATTCATCCCCAAAACCTGTGCGGACCCCAGCACTGTCATGGGATGTTAGTCCAGCTCTGAAACAGCCGTGCTCTCTTCTCAGACAAGCAGGTCCTCAGAAATACCTCACTGCTGACCTGCCTGACATTACTTATGTATAACTGGTTATGTCAGGTCCCTTGTAAAAAACACTGCAAAATTAAACTTATTTCAGGGAAAAAAAAAAAAAAATCTGGTCATTTCCAAGCTATTTAATTTGTTTCTGAAGTTGAGAGCATATTTCCATGTCACAGCTCCTTAATGTATTGGTTGGGCAGGACCGGGCAGTACAGATGGGTAGCATGTCACATAGTTTGATAGGTGAGTCCATCTAAAAGGTCATTCCTCTTTAGAGATGAGTTACTCCTAAGTGTGCCTGTTATTTTCCAGTGATAGTAAAGAAAATCTGGCTAAATAGCTCTCAGACCTCCACATCTGCATTGCAGGTTTACAAAATACCTGAAAGGAATCTGACATTTGAACTTGTAACTTACTGAGAGAGGATGCAGAGCATATGGGCCATTTGAATGAGCAAAACCCATCCTTTAAACCTACCTTTTACATTTTGAAATGACATTTACCACTTATGTCACCATCCCAAACGCAGGCTGTTAGCTCAGCAGTGTCTCAGGATGTCTAAATCCCACTGCTGGTGTGTTGTGTCTCTATCCTTAGGTGACAGAACCAGCAAGTGAGCTGCCAGGGCGAGTCTGGGCAAGAGGCTCACAGGCCAAGCATAAGGCGGGTTGGCAACACTGTACATGTGGGCAGTTTACATAGCTCATAATTTAATTTCTGCTGCTATAGTCTCATTATGCACTAGTGTTTGCGTGTGTGTGAAACAGAGGTTGGGCAATTTACTTACATGTAGTACATGTAGAGCAGCGGAAAAGTCATATTGCTTCTGTAACTATCTGCTTAAATTGAAACCCTCTTTTACTCAAGCAGGTAATCACAACCTCTCTCCCTGTTTTTAGAAGTACAACGAAGTATCAAGTTGTTTCAGAGAATTAGCGTGCTTGAAAGCTGAAGCTGCCCAGAAAATAAAAAATGATAGAGCAATACAAACTGAATTGTACTGCTGCACCTGTTAATTTCTGTGAGACTGAACTGAAGATGAGGATTGTTTGTGGCACAGACTAGCAAACAGCTGTTGAGTTACCTGACTCATTGTGAGCCTAATGCATTCAAAAATCAATGTTCAAAATACCTGAGCAATAAACACGCAGTACCTTTAATATCTTGCTTGCTCAGATGACTGCCTGGTCCCTGCCTCCCCCCTGCCCCAGATTTCCTGCTTATTCTCAAGCCTCATTCTACACCTAAATGTTTCTCAAAGAGCAGGAGCAATTTGTCAGTTTTCCTTGCATTCAGGTAGGACTGTATTGTATTGAACAAAGCATCCCAGTCCTTTACAAGCCCGGAAGTCCTGAATTCCTTCTCTGGCTTTAAGTAACTGGTCCTGTCCTTCTGCCTCAGATTTTAGTTACAAGACACTTTGGCTTTGTAAGGAAACACTGGTTTCAGAAACCCCTGCTGTCTCTTGCCCTACACTGCCATCTCTCACAGGCACTGTGAAAAAAAAAAAATTAGTTTAAACTAACCATACAAAACTAAACCTTTTAAGTGATTGGGCTTGTTACGTAGGCACCAAGCAGAGTGACACAGGAGCAGCAATCTAAGAGCAGAAAACGGGATGTTTTCATTAGCTTTGTTGCCAAAGCCAGTAGATCATGTGGCTAAATCTCTGTTCTTATGCCTTTGGAAACACAACTACAATAGTTACTATTCTGACTTTGTGGGACAGTTGTGAGGATTAACTGGCAGATAAGTTGAACATGTGCGTAAGCACAAGCTTTTAATCAGCTTCCTGGACAGATACAACCCTCAATTGCTGTGAGGAGCTCTTCTCTGCGGTGTTACATATCTATAGATACTGTCTTCTCAAGTCAGACACCAGTGATGTTTAAATTTGTACCTTGGAAGCTCATGCTGGAAGAAATGTTGGGAACACAGCGACCATAAAGGAGCACGGAATAGGAGTTCTACTTTGCAAGCTGTAATATAAGGAGATAGGATGTCACAGGAGCACAGGCAGTTCATTGTTAACATCATCCATTTCTCTCTTTCTTTTATTTTTAGTGTGGAAACGGTAAATGATGGGCAATTTCACAGTGTGGAACTCGTGATGCTGAATCAAACTCTGAACCTGGTGGTGGACAAGGGGACTCCCAAGAGTCTAGGAAAACTCCAGAAACAGTCTTCTGTCAGCCTCAATACACCCCTCTACATTGGAGGTACAGTGAGTTGCTCTGGACTTTGAGATGTTGTTTGTAATCTTTAAAACCAAAAAACACAGAGATTCTTTTTTTTTTTTTAAAAAAAATGAAAGTATTGCAAACAGTCACTGCAGAAAAGCAAATCAATTGTCAGTAGGTTTAAATGTACTATAAATGAGGCATATTTCTCCTGGAAATTTTACAGAGGTTTAATAGATGGGGGGGATTAAATCCTCCAAACAGTGGTAGCACACCAGCTGACTAAACACTTTTTGGCTAATAGTTTTCTCATTGGAAACTGAAGCCAGAACAATGCTTGAAAGATTTTGGAATTGACTAAACTTCTTTTAATAATTTTTTTTTTACGGTCAGGGGAATTTCTGGGGAGGAAGGAGCCAAGTGGGGCAGGGAGCAGATGCCCAGAATAATGAGTATCCCACTGATTAGGTGTCTGGAAATGAAAGACAGGATGAAGTCTGTGCTTTGCCTGATTGATTTTGTTTTTGCCAGACCTCCGCCAATTCCATTCTGGACTGAATGTTGGAATCTCTTCTTTTATGTGACATGGAGTTCTTGTGTTGTGTTGTTTTGTTTTTCTCTAGACGGCCTATTCTAAACACAAAACTCAGCAGAGCAAAAATAGACTCAGAAAGTCTATTCTGTAAGTGTTCTTCTAACCAGATCAACAAAGCCAATAGTAGAAACCACTTGACCATTTGGAGCTGGTCAAGTCTTTCATAAACAAGTCCTTTTAATAACCCTTCTCTAAAAGAACCCTGAATATTGCCCTCGTAAATGAGAAAAGTGGCTAATCTTGCTTTGTACAGAGCTGAATTTTTATAATTGGCTTCTGTTAAGAATGCCATAGGCTATTAAAGAGCACTGTGCATCGATGATAATCTGCTGGTGAGGCCATGACAATTTGTCCTTCTAACTCAGAAAAAAAAAAAAAAGATATCAACCCTGTGGCAAATTATACACAGGGAACATAGGAATTAATTTTGTGGAAAAAGTTTTGTTAATGGATGGGCACTGTGGATCAATGTTAATTGGTTATTAGTTTATTAAGCAAAAGGTACCTACTAAGGACAAGTCTGAGACTTGAAATGAAGGACTTTATTTGATACCAGAAGTTGTGGGGCTCAGATGAGACATTTTTATTGCCCGTTACAATTCTTCTCAAGTCTTTTTAAACCCCCACTCTTCTGCATGTGCCACCTCTCTGCATCCTGCATTGCTACAAATGCCAGCTGCCCTTCCACTTCAGACCATTTAATTTAAGTCATTAAATTGCCCCCAGAGCAATTGTAGCTAAACTACACTTACACTAACCTTTAAAACAGATCTGAGGCTCCATGTGCCCAGAATCTGGCCCACCTTTCCACTTGGTCTAGCAACCTTTCCTCTAAAGCACACTTAAACAAAAATGCTGTTTTGGTTTTAAGACTTCAACAGTGGAGTCACTTATGGATAACATATGGAGGCCGTATACAGTTGCACACTTGCCTGTGAAAGCAGCTCAAGTAGGCATGACATGCAAAAGAATCTGCTGGCCATCTGAGCTTGTGAACATTTCCAAGAGCTTGAGCAAGACAGAAGTACTCACCCCAAAGACGTGGCCTGGCCTCCTGAGGTGCTGTTCTCTGTCTCTGGATTTCTCCCACGCTAGGTTTGATGGTTTTCACTCCTTGCCTTAACCTGGTGATTGAGTACAGGTAACTTGCTGTACCACAAAGGCAGTAGCTACTTCCTGGCAAGTAAAAACACTCAAATCTTTCTGAAGGGTAATTTCTATTCAACTGTAGGCAGAATGAGCATTATCTAAGGTCATGAACATGTGTCTGTTACCCAAAAATCTGGGCTTTTTTTATTTTTTATTTTTTATTTTTTATTTTTTTCCCTCTTTTTGTAATATACTTCTTACATAAAGTGGGCAAGTTATTTTATTTTTCCTCCTCTGCATTTCCAGACTGATGACAGTACAGCTGTGCTACCTCCAAAGGTCCCATGCAAATCAATTCTTTAAAGATTACAAGGGGCTGTGGCAAAAGAAATGTTAGCTATTATAACTTATCATTGTAACTGCGAGCAAGTTGTCCATTTTTTTCTTTTTTATCTCAAGGGATCCCGACCTCTACTGGATTATCTTCACTGCGCCAGGGTGCAGATAAGACACCAAATGGTTTCCACGGATGTATTCATGATGTCCGCATCAATAATGAGCTGCAGGATTTCAAGGATTTACCGCAGCAGTCACTAGGAGTCCTTCCTGGCTGCAAATCCTGTAACATCTGCAAGCATGGCATTTGCCGGTCCCTAGAGAAAACAAGTGTGATTTGTGAATGTCACCCAGGCTGGACGGGCCCCCTGTGTGACCAGGAAATTGGAGATCCATGTCTTAACCACAAGTAAGCTTGAATGAATGCTGATGGCAGGGCAGAAGCTTTACACCTAACGCATATTTCACATCTCATCTTGTAAAAACACACGTGACTATTTTTGGAGGTGCTGGGTTCCTACATATATTATTGGTAGCTGTGAGTCAGCATCCATGGCAACTTTCAATTTGCATTTCTTGTTTTGATGCTGTTCACTCTGAATGGCCTCCTGCTCCTGGAGGAGCTAAGATGTTAATACTGCTGGTTATACTTTCAGAGGGTGTATACTTTACACATTAAAATAGGAAAGCTTCTGTTAGTAGCTATATATTACCTCTGAAGTAGGGGGTGTGTGCATTTATGCAGAGGAGAGCTAGCTACGAGATGGAGGTACACGTTTTAGTGATATGCTTGTAACAGCACTGGACGCGGTATTAACTCCCTGAAGACCACTATGCAGCCCAGTGTGAACATTTTCAAATTTCTCAAATAGCTGACTTTAATATTGCACTCTGAAACGCCCTCTAAAGCGCAAGTTTAAAGGATAGCATGGAGTCACATGCAAAGGGAATATAAAGCATTCATAGTTCAAAGGCTCAATAACCACGTCTCCATCAGAAACGCTGGATGAATAGCTTGCTTATGGCAAGTACGCAAGGAAACAGTCCCAGACCAGCAGTCTGCATAGTTCAGTGCTGTTTCATAAGCAGATGGAAGTACTTTGGTTTTAGGCATCATTTTCGTTGCACTATCCAGAAGGGGCTTTTCACAAGCACATACTTTTGACAGGTAAATTAACGTAATGAATAATCTCTCTGGTCAGTGAGGGAACAAACTTAACTTCCAAAAGTACCATTTTAAACTTGCTTCTGGATCTAATTCTGCAAAGCACCGAACCCTGGAAGGTGTTGAGAAGCACCTGACAGATTACAGACCAAAGGTACAAAGACACAAATAAAGAAACACTCAGAGACCCAGATAATTCCTTGAACTGCCAACTTCAATGTGAAGCAGTTCTGGTTGGACAGAGAAAAATGATGGAGTTCCAGATGTTTACACAATAAGAAATTGCTTCTCCTGTAATCCAAGGAGGGTTATGCAATAATGAATGTAGCCCCCTTGCTAAAGAAAGTAACTGTGCATATTTGTAATACAGTCTTACTGCCCTACCTTTCATTAAGTCACCTTTGGAGTTGTCTCCTTAGAGACAAGCCCTTTGTGTCCAGGGCAGTACCCCGCTGACAGGTGTCTGCTCCAACATTCACAGATTCATCTCAGTGAGGTGATGCAGCCATAAGGAACAGGTGTTGATGGTAACACGAGTTAGTTTCCAAGCACATCTTTAGTTAGTGGGGCAGAAAATACTGCTTCACAGACCATGACCCCCTTTGTTCCAGTATTTTGCATGTCTTGACCTGCTTTTGCTTTTACTGTTGACTTGATGTTGCTTCTACTATTTGTGCTTTCTGGTTGCATAGATTAAAAATGACAGGTACAAGGGTTCAACATAAACAGGAGAGAATTTTAAAGGACCAAGAACAAAATAAATAAAGGACAAGCATTGGTTAATGTCCAGTAGGACCTGATGGCTTATAAGCCCTGAGCAGTTTTCCCTTAACTGGCTTGTGTTTCCTTCCTCCTGTCCTCAGCCCGTTCCAGGTCTGTCCTTCTCCCAGAAGTGGGGATGGTGTCAGAGAGCCTGCTGAGGATCAGCACCCCTCCCTGTGGTACTGCTCAGATATAGCACAGCTCATTGCAAATCCTATGAGCCAGGGAGCCCTTCAGCTAGAACTGCCTGATTAAGTCTGTGCTTTTCCATGAGGACCTTTATTTATCGCACTGTTTTTCATCACCTGATAATATTTGTAGAGTAATTCTGCTAAGGAAGCCTGGGCATGCAGCTTGATTGTTGGCACGTTGTTCCACGTGGTGATCCTGTAAACCTGAGCTGTCTTGTGTGGATGCCAAGTATTGGCCCATGCTCACAGAGGAGTTTTCCAAGAGATCACTTAGGATCACAAATTCCATTCTCTGAATATTACCCAGTATTCACTGAAAACTCACAATTCCTTCACTGTGTTTGACACAACGGCTGTTTCTTGGATCCCTGTCCTGGTATTAAATGGGCAGAAATGCCAAAATCCAAAATTAAATATCCCTGAGAGGAGGAACTTCCACATCTAGCACAGGCCAGCTCTAAATATTTCTCTTTCTCCAGGTGTCTGCATGGTAAGTGCATGGTGGCCAATGTTGCTTACACCTGTAAGTGCATGGAGGGCTACACAGGCATGTACTGTGACAAGAAGAACAATTCCTCAAACCCCTGCAGGATTTTGAAATGCAACCATGGGCAATGTAAAATTTCTGAGCACGGGGAACCCTACTGCGAATGCGACCCTAACTATAGTGGAGAACATTGTGACAGAGGTATGCTTGGCCACAGGGACCAGGAGGTTGGTCTGCTGTATTTCTGGTTTACATCTTTGTTTTCACCTCTCTCCCCTGTAAAGATTCCCAGCTTCCTCCCTCTGATGTGGCTGGGCAGGTTTCTTAGAGGCATCCCACAGATCACGCTGCACTTTCCTTCTAGGGCTGGGGCTCAAATCTTCTGCCCTGACCTGAAAAGGCTCACTGGAACTCAGTGAGGTCTAGCTTCATCACTTCTGCCCTCGTACCTTCCTGCACAGAAGGAAGGAGCTGACTTGCATGATTGCTATTTAGGCTGTGCCTTTTCTGTGAACGAACCACAGGCTTTCCAAATTATAATGCACAGTCTCACCCAAATGTCTCTGGCTGTGACAAAGTACCTGCGCAACAGCACACACATTTTCAGGTATTCCAGATTGCTGATGTCATGCAGAGCAGGCTGACCTTTGACCCTGAGAAGCAGATGTAAAACTAATTCATATTTTGTAGGAATGTTGCAGGATTCAACACTCAGCATTCATTAAGGCATTTCCAGAACTGCTGATCAAAGCCAGCAGGCCCGCATGGCCTCTGCCTTGTGCCGGATATTGCACATTTGTGTAACACAAGCTCTGTTTTGATGGCAGGTACAAAGCAGTAAAAGATTAGTCCTGCTCCTAGCATCTGTTTGCCTTGAGTATCATTACGTGCGCGGGGCTGCTTGCTGATGTGCGGGGAATATCTGGCAAAATAGTTACACGTTTTTCCTTGACATCTCTGTTGTCTTATCAGAGAATCTCTGCCAAGGAGAGATAATTCGAGAAGTAGTCCGTAAGCAGCAGGGCTACACGTCGTGCGTCACTGCCTCCAAAGTACCCCGCATGGAATGCCGTGGCGGCTGCAGCAACGGGCAGTGCTGCGTTCCCCTCCGAAGCAAACGGCGGAAATACTTCTTCCAGTGCGTGGATGGCTCCACCTTCACAGAAGAACTGGAGAGACATGTGGAATGTGGCTGCTCAAAATGCTCGTAAGCCCTTCTCCAGTCTCTCGCCACTTTAATCAGCTCAGAAGCGCTATCAAAATGGGACCTATTTACTTTCAGAGTGAAGAAGAAGAAAAAGAATTATTAAGTATATTGTAAAATAAACAAAAAATAGAACTTATTTTTATTATGGAAAGTGACTATTTTCATCTTTTATTATATAAAGTATCACACCACTTTGGGTATATGTATCATATAGTGAGTTATTTTTACCATGAAACTTTTTTAACGGTTGTAAGAAAAAAAAATAAAAAGTTAAAATTTTAAAAAACTATATATAAAGAAAACATAGCCTAACAGGAGAAATGTGGGGGGGGACTTTATATGTATGCACAATGGACAAATGTAAAGGTGTTCCAAGGACCTGCCACGGCATTGATACGGGCTGAAGAAATCTCCAAGGTTCTGGGTTGGGTCTCGTAAGAAAGTGGATCCCCGTAAGTGACAGCCATTTCGCCTACCCAGGCACCCTGAAAAAGGCTCCCCCTTGGTCCCTTGCTCTGCCTAACACTGCCGATGCTGTTTTGTTCCTGTACAGTGGCTCTGCTCGATATTCCTGAACTGGTTCCCTATAGCACGTAGGCACTGCCGTAGCTTAAGGCTAACTACATTATTTGACTATTGTAATACTGTAATACATTTTTGCTGTGTATGTTGTATTTATCTGTGTTCACAATATATTCTTCAACAATTGTATCTATAGAGCACAGGCAGCTTTATCCAAAAGATGGGGACAAAGAGAAAGAAAATGGGGAAATATATGTTGCTTTGGGAAATTTGGGGGCAAAATGTGACATAAGTGCTACGTAATGCCTAATAAATGACATAGTAGTTTTGTGTTAACTCCTAAGCTATGTTATTTCCCAGGTTTGTGCCTTCTTGCTCCTGGCCTTGAGCCCTTTTTTTTTTTTTGTATATGAAATATAAGGAATGCACTGCTACATAATTTGTCACGCCTTGACACTTTAACTTGCAAAAGTCATAAAGAGCATGAAAATATTGCAGGTGCCAGAATGCCCCTGCAACATAATGGCTTTTGCCCTCGCTGTCGCTTCAGCCATGGATGTAAACTGGGCAGTGGCTGCCTGTTCATCAACACAGGTGCCAAGCAGTTGGCTGCATTTCCACAGCTGTTTTAATGAGCAGAAGTTGCACTATAGCCATGAGAAGGTATTCAGCCAATATTTGTTGATCTTAGCAGCATTCTTCTCTGCACAGGGAGAGACATTTACAGCTACATCCCTTTCCGTTCTCACATTTGGTGCAGACTGACCAATTCAGCCAAAGCTTTTCCATCTGCACTATTTTATATCCTGCACTTGTTTCTCCCAAAGGGCTCCCATTAACTTTAGGTGTGTTCAGAACAAATGCTGAATAGGAAGCAGAAGTCATTGCAGGGATAAATTCTCACTGTGAATGTGAGACAAAAATTGACTCTTTGGGAGTGAGTTTGAGTTTTTGAAGGTTTTTGGCAGCGCTACATTTCAGGGTCAGTAATATGTGCAAAGAGTACCATGAATACCTTGAAGTTTCTCTTACTATAAATTTTAAACATCCCTATTGATAACTGTTCCATTATCAGTGTAATTTCCTTCATCCCCACGTATAACAAGTATTACAGTCCTTTCTTCAATTTCTGATTAATGAAATCAGATGATATTTCTAGCAGCCAAAAGCCCCCTTCAGGAATGCTCACTGGTCTCACTGAGAGATCATGGGCTCCAGCAGAGGACAAGTAGGAAAGCTGAATCAAGTAAATGCATACATTTTGTTTGAATGAGGCTTCAGAAAGATCCACAGACTGGAATCCTGCCATGAAAAGTACAAATGATCCGCATTTGTACTTTTTCCCCACTAAAGAAAAGTGGTCGTGTAGCCATCGCACAACCAAAAAGCTCCAATGTGCTTGTTGTTCTTCTATTTCTTAAATCTCTCCTTAACTGCAGCAGTTCATTCATATTTCTTTGCTACTACCAGAGCAACTTGAGTAGAAGGGACATAATCAATAGCACAGCCTCCTCTCAAAATAAGTTTCAGTACATGGAGCCTGCAGTTGGTGAAACAAAAAACAATCTCTAGTCTGGGCTGAATTCTGATTGAAACAGGAGAGTTCAAGAGCCAGGAGAAAACTAACCCTAGTTGCAAATGCTATGGACTTCTTTTTATTTTGAATATAGCGTCAGAATCTCAGAGCAGCTGGAGTTTGTGGTATACAACAAAAACCACCCAAACCCACAGATTTAAAAATTCATGCAAGTAACTGTAGGCACCTGCACAAAGATGTGCCTGGCACACCACTACCATGAATGTTTCATTCTTGCTTAATGCATTTTAATTCCTAAAGAAGCAGCTGCTGTTATGCCAGGCAGAAGAAATCCAGAGTAAACACCGGCTCACAAGCCCACTGTGTGCTCTGCTGCACAACTCGTGGCCACTGAACTGCCAAGGCCTGCAGAAATGCTGCCCCTCTTGAGCACTAACCAAAATCCCATTCGCTTTGTCCCTTGAGCAGCAACATGCACCAGAAGGAAGTAACAGTTACTTGTGGCCTCACACCTGCTTGAGGGTGCTTTAAAAGGAATAACCTTGACTGGCAAGGCAAAAGCCATCAACATCTTGTTAACAGATCACTCTGGGATTTATTTAACCAAGGCCTTGCGGCAAAGTGACCAGCAACAACTCAGCAAGGCTGGCCCTGTTCCTGGCCCCTTTCTGTCCTGGCATTTCAATGCTAAGTGCTGGGACAAAGAAATAAGACTATCTATTTTGTAACCAAATGATGCAATTTTTGTATGCTTTTAGGCAGCACTTGCCATTGGATAGTGATGCTTTATGTCAATGATTCTATGACTTGATATAGAATTATTTTATGTTAAGAAGAAAATAAAAAGCATTCAGATGTGCCAAAAAATGTGAGGTTAACTAAAGTGTAATTAGCTCTGAAAGCTTCTCTGTAACCTGCCTAATGTTACAATAGATTTCAACTACTGTGGGTACAGTGCAGTAGTTTTTACCTCTATAAAGTTTTAATATAAAGTGAAGAAAGATGCTAACCCTTAAAAAATGGCAATGCAGACTGGTGTGAACTGATGTATTTTATTAATAGATTCTCATTGTGATATAAGTTTAAATAAATTGTTGGGTTATGGAAGATTGTAACATACCTTACGTTGTGACGCAGATTATTTCTCTCTATATGTATTTAAGGTGTTGAGTAACCATTTACAGTATCTGAGTTTAGCACCAGTGCAGTAGCTCAGAGAAAGCGCTGGGGGACAACACAAGTTCATCTGGGACAGCTCCTGTCTGAGAATGGCTGCAGTTAACTCAAACACACTCTCAACAGGGGTAACGTACTTTGATGGCATCCAAACTTAATTCTTTAGCAGTCTTACATGTGCAGATGAATAAAGCCACATAGTTTTTGACCCTAGGCATTTTCTTCAACGAAATGCTTTTATTTGCTGCTTTTTTTAAACTCTTTTTAAAAAAAAAGGCCTGCAGCAAAAGTGCACTCATTAACTAATGGTAGAATAAATGGAGAAATATTGGGAATTCAGGGTCACAGAAGGTCTGACTGAGGAAAAGGAAGTCACTCAGCCAACAGAGGATGACAGGATCTTGTGATGTCCTGACATACTTAAATTCCAATTTGCTGCTATATTTCTGTAGCTGACTATTATTAGTGCCCCAGATGTAACAGACCACTTCTGTTCATTACATTCCAATCTCAGGATAGAATAAAATGAATCTCCCACCCAGCACTCAGCCTTCCCTGGCCCATATCCCTACTTAACACTTGTATATTGCCAATTATGTTTCAAACTACAGCATTTATGGTTGTCTTTGCCACTCCATGAAAAACTGGTGACAGCATTCAGCCAATAAAAACACTCCAGCTTAATGAGTATCATTAAGCCTGAACTGTGAAGGTTAATTATGTAATTGTAGCAGATGGTAGCATTTTCACCTAAAGCAAACCCAGCTGAGCCCACTAAAAAAACTAGCTGGAACTATTCAAAATGTCCAGGTACTGGCTGAAGTAGCTGGTGTACACCATAATTATTTGGGGTTGCTCATGGCTTTGTGGTGTGCAGGTTCCTCATATGGCACGCAGGCAACTATGGCCTAAGGACTGAAAGCACTTTGTTTATGCTCCTGCTTGCAGTGCCTCTAGGTATCACTTTTTGTCTATTGGTCTGTGGCAAATAATGCAGAGAGAAAGTTAATCTTATCTTACTTTGTCCTTGTTTGTTGTTGTTGTTGTTTGTTTACTTGGCAAGGACTAGCCAGATTGTGTTCCTGTTTGTGGGGTGTTTTGCTGTGGGTTTTGCATTAGTCTCTGTGGGTCCTATGACTTCTGGTCTGTAATTTTTTAAGTTAGCACCCAATTATTTGTGTAAGGCTATGAGATGTCTACAAGACAGCCTCTTAGTTTCGTGGGCTAGGCAGCAGGAATTGGTTTGGTTTTGCCAAGCTTAGGGTGGTCTTGAGAAATCCCATTAGCTTAAGGCCAATTAGTTGTTGAACTGGATCAAGTGCCTTGCAAGTCCTGTATCATTTTGTCCAAGAGCCAAGCCAGAGTGCTTTTCCAGGACACGCCGTACAGCTTTTGAGTGCAATTGAAGAGATGTTGAAAACAAGATGTTCCAAAACAGCAGCTGGGCCCCACCCTTGAAACCTGATGGGTGCCAGGAGACTGTACTGCCAGCCACTGGTAGAGGCCTTCAGGCCTTACGGTGCACGATTCAGCTTTGTGAGCCAAGCCCCAGCCCTGATTCACCTCACACCATCTCCATGCATCTCTGCCCTGTGCAGGGGCCTGGCTTTAACCTGCCCTGGAACCACTGGACCCTGCCCTGGGACCGCTGGGGCCAGCTGCTGCCACCTGTGCTGGGGTCCCTGGGAAGGCTGTGGGATGCAGGCAAGCAGCAGCCCAGGAGCACCCCACTTAGGTGGCTCTGTGTGTTCCCTACACCCTGCTGAGGGGCTCGTGGCCGTGCATTTCTTCATTTGTAGGTCCGTGTGCCTACTTCAAACATGGACACTGCAGGGCCGCTGTGCCCAGCCTGGCGCAGCCCAACTGCTGGGAGGCCAAGGCCATGGCAGCGATGCCCAGCATAGCCTGTTCTGTCCCGGCTGGGACAACAGGCAAGAAGCGGGGGTCAGCAGCTGCTCTGGTTTCATTAAATCATTTTTGTTTTTAAATGATAAAATAGGCATTGATTCTGTGCTGTGAGCTGGCTAGTGTTGTTCATATTGCTCCCGTTAGGAAGAAGCACCTGCAGTTCCCACTGACTATGACAGGCCTTGGGGTGGCTGTGCCCAGGAGATTGCAGTTTCATCCCGGGAGTCCAAAGGAACCAGCAGTGCCAGTGTGACCCTGCCAAGCCCTGGAAGGGCGTGTGTGGGACCCGGGATGTCCAGTGCCTTCCTGTGGCGCTTGCCTGGCACCATCGCTCCTGCAGCAGGGTGCGTGGATGGATGGCTTCCCCTGCTGCCTGCATGCTGCAGGGGCCTCAGCACCATGTCATGATGGCAGCGTCACAAGGCAGCTGCTGTTGAAGGTACCACCACTTACTTATGTGCTAGCACCTTGTGGAATACCAACTAATTCTGCTATTTCTACCCTAATTCTTATGTAGTTTGCTCACACGTGTTTAGATGTAACTGCTGTGTGTCTGTAGAGTTTCTTACCCAGCAGTGCTGTACTCTGTGGCAGCAGCAGCACAAGTGCTACCTGTTTTCTGTGCAAGAAAGCCCAGCTGTTCCTCTGAGCACATCCAGCCCTCAGAGGGCCCTGCAGGCAGTGAGTAGCTCCTCGGGCTAGCAGCTGAGCACATGTGCTGTACAAGCGGAACTTAGTAGTATGGGGAAGTTTAAACCTACACCATTGCAGATAGGGACATCCCATAATCTCATGGGCAGGGGGAACAGACGTTGCTGCAAGATTTGCATAGCTTTGCATCTTGTTCCTACATGATCTCTTGACCTCTTCCTTTCTCGGGGCTTTTCTGCTTTCAAAGTAAAGTGATCCTCAGGGTAGTCTGTGGATGACACTGCCTTCTCCTACTGTTTCTGACTTGTCCCTATGGCACAAGGACCACTCCTTTTCCCTAAGAATAATCCTTTACAAATGCACATTTTATGTGGGGAGGAAGAGTACAAATCCTATGTCTGAGACACATGGAAGGGAGGAAAGAGGGTTATATGAGTCCCACAAGATCAATGGCTTTTGTGTTCAGGGGAAAGCTCAAAACTCAGGGAGAAGTTACATTACATTTTCAGTGTTCCTCACAGTCTTTCAGCAGCATTGACCCAAGCAGCTCCCCCTCACCTACTGCCACTGTGTAGGACAGGGGAGCCCAGCATGCCACACAAGGCTGCCAGGCCGTGCACTGCCATCCCCACCCTGCTCCTGCACTGGGCACCCTCAGCCTTTGCCACCACCTTGTCTCCAGTGCAGAGACCCAGAGCCTGCTGATCCTGGCCTGGATAGGCAGAGGAATTTCTACAATCCAGCAGGAAAAGGCAGAATTTAGGTACATATTCAATCACCCTGACAAAATGCCAGGAGGTGCTAGTCCAGAGTAGGTCTGTTCTTCCCTAGACTCATCCTTGGAAACTGATCTGAAACTTAAAAATGTGGAAGAAATATCACAAAGCAGATAATAGTCATGAAACTTAAGAAACCTGAAATTTTGTGAGGTGACAAGCAACCGAAACCATGGTCTTCCACTGGGAAGTGCCATTAAAGGCAGACAAATTACTTAGCCCTGCCTCAGATACTTTGCGTGCAGAGCCAGGTTACAGGAACCTCATACCACAAAGTAATTTACATTGGGACTTTGAAGCATGCGAGATGCTATCGTGCTTTCGCCTACTGTGAGATAAGAGCGTGCACAGCAGGCGGTACATATGAGGAGCTTAAGCTTTCTTAATCACACTGATCGCTTAAACTGTCATAGTTTATTCCGGGTAAAGCAGTCATTAAATTACCAGGATGGTGGTTTTGTTTATTTAAATTTATATATTTTACTGTGCTGAGATAAAAGGCAAAATATGGTTTAAGTCACAAAGATCCAGATATATTAAGTTGGTCATAGCAAGATAAAATTAGATTCTAATATAATACAGTGATGAAACAATTGTTGTTTAGCCCTGAAACATCTATGTAAGTAATGCTTGGTTTTTTGTTTTTTGTTTTTTTTTTTAAAAAAAAAAAAGGGTCCCTGACTTCAGGTGTGTCTTTCATATAAAATCCTCTCAAGTGGTTTCATCCTACCTGGGCACTGTATAATTTTTAGCATGGTTGTAAACAACAAACACTTGGAATTAGCTATACAAATGCACATATATTTATATATACACATGCAAGAACTACATTTCTTGTATTTCTAGATGACCATCAATTCACTTTCAGATGTATTTATGAGCTAGTCAAGGCAATGTAGTGACTAATGTACAGGTAACTCCAGTCTAAAAGTGCTCATAACCTACAGCTCGATTTGACTTGCAAATTAATAAATGTTTGGAGCCTGTCACAGGCTGTGTTAAACTTCCAGTTTGTGCTAAGCCTCTACTCTGAGGCAGACAAAGATAGATGCAAGTGGAGCTTGGCTTGTTTTTTCATATATTTTGTCACACTTGATGATGTTTAGACCAAGTATTTTGTGTTCTTATGAAGCAATTCTTAAACTAAACTTTCAGATTTGTTGATCTTGTTTTTAATTGAACAGCACTTGGTTTATTACCACAGAGCCCTTTACTTATTCCCTTTTTTTTTACATGGGAAAAATTAAGAAGATTTGCTACATAAAATAGCTTAAGGTGGTCACCCACGATATTCATGTGCATATATATTCAGAACTTGCTCCTCCGAAACCCATGCAAAAAATACCTTTTTTTTCTCTTTCTCTGAAATCAGAGACAAAAACTAGGAAATCAGTCACTGAGTCTGCAGTGCTGGAAATTGAGAATTATAAATGTTCATTTCCTCAGCACAAGGCTGGGTCTGGGTGTTTTCTGCCTGTTACAAGACAGCAGGAATTGGGCATCTGTCAGTCTGTAGACTTTTCTTTTCTTGATTTTCGAGGTGGTATGTGTATGTTTATTGCTGACGCTTCCCAGAGACGGTAGGTCATTTCTGTTAAAGTTAAAAGGTATGTAGGAAACATAGTCAAGAGTGCAAGCCCTGGAAAAAAATATCTCAGGATTAAGGTACTTAAAAATCTCATTGCAGATCTGTTTTTCCCAACCCTTCCAGAGATCCCAGTGAGACACTGCATAGATCACTTTACAAAGAACGTTCCACACTGCATGGTCTGGTACGGGCAGGAAATTAAAGCCTGTATCTTACAATCAGAGTGAGTATTTCTGAAAGGGCACAATTCACTTCCAGGTAGCAGCTAAATTTTTGTATTCCCTATCACGTATGTAAATGCCTGTGTTTAACATTTCAGTCGCAAGTTACAGTGCAACCGAAAACTGCAAAGCCACATCAAAATTTCCCCAGAACACCCTGGTGGACTTTCCACAATTACATACAATTTACAGGAAGACACGAACTATGTAGCTTTGTTTATACATTTGTAACTTCCTCTAAAGAGCAAGAAGTAAACATTAAAAAGACTTACGTTTTCAGGTGCAGACATTTGAGAAATGAAACATGATAAATGGGCAATTGTATCCACAGGAGAACTTTAGCTTCATTTTTTTATATATATGTGTGTGTGTGTGTGTGTGTGCGCGCAGATATATATAGAAAGATATATACCCTTTTATGACGTGCTTTAGAATGAGACCTAACAAAATACCAGGCACTCAAAGCAGACCACAGGACCCTTAGCAAGGCAACTGGGCTGCCTTATAGTGCACAAAGAGGTTGTCAGCATGTGGAACGAAGCCCTGCCTGGCCCTAACGAGCAGGAACTGAGGGCAGGTCTACATATGAAATCTTCCTTTAGTAGGGCTATAAAATAATAATAATAATCCTCTCCTGGAGAAGGTGCATGTGACCAGGACTAAGCTAAGGTGGTAAAAGGGTTTTCTTGGTATGTGTGGAGAGCAGAGGTAGCTCCTGTTGCCAGGCAGTAACAGCGAGCACAGCTCTTGTCCAGGAAGCTGCTCTAGTCTCAAATCATTTTGTCAAGGGTTGCTTCAGCAAACGCTTCTGCTGGTGCAGCTCCAGGAACATCGATGGGGAAACTTCAGCTTTCAGGAAGGAGCCGATAGCCAAATCCTCCTTCTGGACCACAGCTCTTAGAGCCATCCTAGATCTGAGTAGCTGATGTAGCTGTGTGGCATTCTATCACAGATTGGGGAAATGGATGCCTGCTCTGAGCTTTTGATGTAAAACTTCTAAGTTGTGAGCAGCAGGCAAGCCCTAGCCAGGTTGACTGCTGGCAGTGGGGCATGCAGTGGCAGCCTTGGCACAAAACCTTCCTCATGATGAGCGGGAGCTTTTGGGGTCCAGGCCCCAGCAAACAGCATCCTAAAGTTGTGTGAGCACTTCCAGCCCCTCTCAGGAAAAGACAGCACAACGTTTTTGAGCTCCCATCTTTATTTACCAATAAAGCACACCCCCGCGCCCTCCCCACGTAGGAGGCTTCTTAGGCCAGTGGCACCCTGGCTTGCATCAGGAGCAGCGCAGCCAGCAGCAGCGGGGAGGTGATGGTTCCCCTGTGCTCTGCGCTGGTGAGGCCGCACCTCGAGTGCTGGGTTCAGTTCTGGGCCCCTCACTACAAGGACATTAATTGGTCTTTCTTTCTCTCAATTCCTCCTTTTTAATCTAGCAGCTTCTTGACAGATTATTCCATTTCTATCTAGAAAATCCTTCCCTTCTCCTGCCCTTTGCCTCAGCCTGTGCTTCTTCCATTCCTCACAGGTACGCCCAGTTTGATGATATAGGAAAAGGAAACAGTATAAAATACAGAATATAAAAATCTCAAGAAATAACATAGCAATGCAAGCGAGGGAAAGCTGCTTGATCCTGAAATTAGGTAACCACCTGGTAAGTTTATCCCAAATGTCTGTAAAACCCCACATGGTATCATCCATTGGTGCTAGATGGAAGAGTTTTGATTGTTCCCAAACTTTCTCACGATCTGTCTTGATTCTTTTGTCTTGTTTTATGTACGAGCAACTTTGATTACAGTGCATGCTCTGCCTTCTTTGGCCATCAACAAGTCTAATGCCATTCGATTTTGCAGTCCTACAGTACTTAGAGAGCTCACTTCAACCTGCAGTGATCTCAGTCTATGGTAAAGTTGTCTTTTTTTCTCCAATGTGGCGGAAGTATTTACTAATGACTTTTCTAATTCTCTCACTCCTGGAGACAGCATGAGCCAACGCAGAAAGCTGTGATAACCCGTCGGCCTATCGACTGTGGGTTGGAAGGTGTCACTTACTCCTTTTCCACAATGTCCTCAATAATCCTGCTGGTGGCCTTGTCTGATTAAACACTCTGCCCTGAGGGATAACATACCCCAAGGTACAGGTCCCATCCCAGTGGTCTGGCAAGGATTTTCTGGCATGGCCATCCCCACATAACCACCATAATCCATCCGGGACACAACTGTAGGAGTAATTGAGCTGTAGTCCTGCCATGATTGGTGCCGGGCATCCTGATGAGTTTGACTGGGCATCCTTGCTGCATATGGTTGCTCCATTAAGAGCACTTAATTTAAAGTGTCCCACCCTTGGGGCAGTGTCATTCTTCCTTTGTATAAAGATTGTTTTTCCCAGTTCCTGCAACTCAAATTTAAGAGCATGAATGCTGTTGTTTCCGCAAGTGTAAGACGGCAGCGGGGTTCCTCTAGCTGGTAAGGGCGACGAGAAGCCCCAACAAAGGGTCTCCCCATTTGGAAGTTTGCTTAGTTGCTGTCCTGGAGGGCAGGATTCCCCCACCCTCCAGAGCAGGCTTTCCCCAGAAGGCAGGGTAGCATTTTTTAGGTTGTCATATGGCCAACTCCAGTTTGCGTAGGACACCGGAACTCCGAAAAGGGGAGATTCCATGTTCCCTCTGGGGAGGGCTGTGCATGTCCAGCACGAGGACAGATTTAAGGCATTCCCCATTCCCTCAGTGTTGTTAAAATGTAGATTTCCTTCCCATGCCCCGGCAACCCCTAAACCCCATACTACAAACAAAACATTAATCATCCTGTTTCTTGAGCGATAGTCAGAGCAGTCCTGTTTGCTTAACCATCCAGGATGGCTTCTGCACCTTCTTAACCCGGGTGTGATGAATCCAGGGAGCTTGTTCTTTTATCTTGATAGCAGCGTGAGAAGTCAGCAGCACTTGGAACAGGCCCTCCCACTCCGGTTCCAATGGTGAATCTGAGAAGGATTTAACGTACACATAATCTGCAGGCAATATGTTATGTACAGGACCACCTAGCCCCCTTGCCCTCGTCCCTAGGATCAGCTTCTCAGCTTCTCATAGTTGTTTCTGTAAACTTATCAAGTACCCTGTTAATACTTCACATCTCACTTGACTAGAAACTCCCTTCTGCACCAGATATGGTCTCCCTTATAAAACTTCAAATGGGCTGACCCCTTCCTTTGCTCTAGGAAGTGTGGATTCTTAAAAGTGCCCATGGCAGGGCCTGTGGCCAGGGCATCCCAGCCTCTTGTCCTAACTTAACAATTTGGAGCTTGATTAAATGGGTCATCTTTTCCACCTGACCACTGTCATACTATCTTGGCGATAAAGTGGGGTCTTCTATCCGATGACATTACTGCTGGGACTCCAAATTGTGGTATAATCTCCTGCAGCAATATTTTAGTTACTTCCTTGGCTTTACTTGTTCTGCAAGGGAATGCTTCTGGACAGCCCAAAAAGGTGTCTGTCAAAACCAACAGATACCGAAACCCTCCTTTTCTTGGCAGTTCTGAAAAGAACATCTGCCATTGCTGCCCAGGGTAATTTCCTCTCCCTATCACAGAATCACAGAATTTCTAGGTTGGAAGAGACCTCAAGATCATCAAGTCCAACCTCTGACCTAACGCTAACAGTCCCTACTAAACCATATCCCTAAGCTCTACATCTAAACGTCTTTTGAAGACTTCCAGGGATGGTGACTCCACCACTTCCCTGGGCAGCCTGTTCCAATGCCTAACAACCTTTTCGGTAAAGAAGTTCTTCCTAACATCCAACCTACGGAGCCCTAACACCTGTCTGAGGGTTATTTTGTAAGCAGATCTGGCACCATTGCATTACTTGTCTAACAGTGGTGTACAAATTCCGTGCAACTGTCCATTGGTTTAGGTATTTATACAAGGCTTCTGCACCCCAACGGGTCTTTCTATGTTCAGACATTACTACTGACCGTAGAAGAGCTAAGGGAACCACAGTTTTAGTCTGTGTGGTGGCTCATTTCCCTTTTTCTACCTTCCCTTCTAAATCCTCTATCAATTTCAGATCCTCCTTAGAACATTTAGGCTTGCATTCTGTTTGGATTTTACCATCTGGGATCAGAGGCTGTATGTCTGCCTCCCCTTCCTCCGCCGCCCTTTTGGCCTCTTTGTCTGCCAGAGCAATGCCGACTGCCTCTTTCTTTCCATGCAGCCCCGTGGGCTTGCACTACTCCGAAAGCATTTTTTGAGTCTGTCCATATGTTAATTTTCTTTCCTTTTGCTAGTTCAAAATCTCGGGTCAAGGCTATTATTTCTGCCTTTTGTGCTGAGGTGTTGGAGCCAAGGCTTCCTGACTCGACTACCTGGTCAGCAGTTGTTACCCTGCTTTACGTGTGCCCTGTCGCACAAAGCTGCTGCCGTTGGTGTACCAGGTGTCCTCAGCATTCTCCAACAGTTCTTCTTTCAGCTCTGGATGGCTCGAATACACAGCCTCAATCATTTCCAAGCAGCCATGTGATACTGGTTCTCCAAAATTTCCACCAAGAACGTGTGGAGCTCCTTAACTCAGGAGTGTGGCAAATGGCTCCTTTCCTTGCTGTTCCAAGTTCACAGCCTGGCAGTGATTTCATATCCCAAATAGGTCACTGGCTGCAAGGCAGTCTGGGCTTTCTGTGGAGAGACTCGATATCCATTAAGACCGAGGAAGTTCAACAAACTCACTGTCCAGTTTTCTCAATGTTCCTTCTCACTGGTGGCTATCAGCAAGTCGTCCACATACTGCAGTAGCACCCCTTTCCCGGGTGGGTGCTCCCACTGTTCAAGATCTTTCGCAAGCTGATTCCCAAGAAGAGTGGGACTATTTTTAAACCCCTGGGAGGGTACAGTCCATGATAGTTGTGTTTTTCTTTGTGAATCAGAGTTTTCCCATTCAAATGCAAAAATAGACTGACTGAGGCAAGGGACAGGCAGAAGAAGGCATCCTTCAGATCCAACACGGTAAACCAAGCCAATTCATCTATTCATTTTAAGAGCAAAGCATACAGATTTCTCACCAATGGGTGCAAATCTTCAGCGATTTTATTTACATCCCTCAAATCTTGTACAATCCGATAGTTCCCATCTGGTTTCTTTACAGGCAGGATAGGGGTATTACACTGTGATTCACATTTTTTTAGCAGCCTGGTTTTGATAAATTGATCAATTATCAGCTGAATTCCCTTTCTGTCTTCAGTCCTGAAGGGATATTGCTTTGTCCTTACAGGATGAACCCCTGACTTTAACCTAATTACTATAGGGGGTGGTGGTTTGGGCTCGTCTGGGCATTTCAGTAGCCCACACCCTTGGATAAACCTGGTTTTTAATCCCCTTTGGTACCCCTGTCTGAGCTGGGACGCTGACAAGAGCTGAACTTATTATCTCTATTAAGTGGCCATCTTTTACCTTAAACTCATTTTTTCCTGATTCAAATTTCACTTCTGCCCCCAATTGCTCTCGCAAGTCCCATCCCAGCAGAGGTTTTGGAGAGTTCAGCATGTAGAAGAATTTGTGTATTCTCCCTTGTTTTCCCAATGTGTATTTTAGGGGTTTAAGGAAATATGCCTTTTCGCTCTGGCCAGCTGCCCCTTTTACAGTAACAAACTCATCATCAAGGGGGGTTAGGGAAGTGACAGTGTCCGAGTGCCCCTAGGTTGATACAATCTGGCAGTCGCATCTTCTACAATTTCCGAAGGGTATCTCTTGCTGACCAACCTACGAACAATGAAACCAACTGCTGTATTCCCACTTCGGGTCTGGGGTCTGGAGGGCTGTGTCTCCTCACAGTGTCCTGCAATTGCCTTCGCAACCCAGTCCCTATAGACACCTAACGTCCCTCGCTCTGCCATTCTGTTTGGATCCCAATGGCTGTAAGGGAAAAGGTTCCTTAACACCGCCTCCTCCCATCTTATCTTGGGCCAGACCCAGGGATGTTTTAAGAACTGTCTGTTTCTTGTTTCGGTCATACGGTGCACTAGTGATTGGATGGCACCGCAGCCAGGGCCGTGCTGTTTGATTAGAACTGGACGTGGCGGGCTGCTCCCAGAGGGTCACTACGATACCCTTGGTAGAGATAATCCCTAATATTATCTCTATTAAGAGATTATCTCTTAGCTTAGGGATATGGTCTAGTGGGGGCTGTTAGCGTTAGGTCAGAGGTTGGACTCGATGATCTTGAGGTCTCTTCCAACCTAGAAATCCTGTGATTCTGTGATCTCCGTTGTGCCCCCCTTTCCAAGTTTCCAAGTCAAAGGAGGAAAACGGCGCTTTGACAGGAACCGGCCCCCTCCCGGTCCCACCGCCTCCCTCAGCGCAGCCCGAATCCCCCCCTGCTGTTCTCTGGTTCCTGCTGCCCTGGGGCTGCCGGGCGGCGTTGGGGCTCATCTCCCAGTTCTCTGGCTTAGGGAGGTTTAGGGGCGTAGGAATCAGCCGGCTCCTCCAAGTCCCTCCCTGGTCCCTGCACGCCGCCCCGTACTGCAGCACCTACCGGGCCGGGAGCACCCAGGAGCCCCCCCCCGGCCTCGCCCGCACCCCCGGGGCGCCTCCACCGCCCGCCCCCCCCCGCCCCTACCTGAGCCGCTCCTCGCCCCCGCGCCAGGCCCCGCCCCCTCGCTCCCTCCAAGCCCCGCCCCCTACCTCCAAGCCCCGCCCCCCCCGCGCGGCGGCGCCTTCCCTCAGGCGACTCTCGCCCCGCCCCCCCGCGTGGCGGCGGCGCCTCCCGATTGGCGGCGGGGCCGTGGGGTGACGGGGCGGGGCGGGGCGGGGGGCGCTGCCGCGGGGGCCGCCGGGAGCTGTAGGCGGAGCGCGGCTCCCCGCGGACTGCGGCTCCCGGCGCGCAGCGCGGGGCGGGGCGGGGCGCGCGCTGCCCGGGCCCCATTGTGTGGCGCGGCCGCGGCTCCCCGGCGCCCGCCGCCATCTTGTGCCCCAGGCGCCGCCGCCGCCGCCTCCGCCCGGGCCGGGGCCGCCTCAGGGGGCGGCCTCAGGGGGCAGCCGCCGCCGCCGCGCCCGGGGCCGGGCTCACCCGCGCTGCCTCCAGCCCAGCCCATGGCGCCGCCGGGACAGCGGCCGCGCGGGGCCCGGCCCGGCCGCCCCTGAGCTCAGCGGCCGCCCCCGGCTCGGCTCGGGCCGCCCGCCTGCCCCCACAGCGCCGCCCGGGCCGGCCCGTAGCGCTGCGCCATGAAGATCAAGGACGCCAAGAAGCCGTGTAAGGGCTGCGGGGCACGGCATGGGGCTGAGGGGGCTCAAAAGGGCCCGGGGGCTGCGCTCGGGCAGGGGAGGGGGGCTCGGGCCGGGCTGGCCGCTGGGGAGGCGCCGCGGGGCCCGGCCCGGAGCTCGCTGTGGCGGCCGAAACGCCCGGGCTGGCCTCGCTGAGGAAATGAGCGCGCAGTGAGCCGCCGCCTCTCGGTAATGCCGGCGTGTGGAGGTCGCTGAGCTGGCTGTGTTCGCCGAAAGGGCGGCTCGGGTGGATCTAATTTTTCTCTCTTAACGTAATTTTTAATGTCAGTGAACGGTGTCGTGACTTTGAGGCAGGCGCGCTCCGTAAGATGTTATAGTGGCTTGGTAATTCAAAGCAGTCCGAGGTTGCTTCTGAGGCAAAAACTGCTGATTTCGGGGATGGCTGCTGGGCCTCGGCTGTTCTCTCTGGTAGTGGATGTAAATTTCATCAAACGACGATGCTGAACGTCAACAAGAAATGTTAATGGCTTAAAACGAGCAGTGGGTTTGGAGCTGCAGGCATCTGGCTCTTGAAAGTGAACTTTGATGGTGGTTTTGGGTGATGGAAATTGGAAACAATTGGGCCAAAGAGCAGTGCAGGAAAGAGTGCAGCATCAAGCGGTTTGTTTCATCCTGTCATTTTAATGTCACCTATTTTAAAGCTGGTGGTTTTTTATAGTAGCAATTAATTTATTAGGCAGTGGACGTTGGATTTACTCTGCAGATCTTTGCTCCTGATCATCACGCTGACTGCACGGGCAGGGCAGCTGGGTGTTTGAAAAGGAGCGGGGCCACAAGGGCTGCAGAAGAGATCGGAAAGGCCCATTGGTATATGGGGGTCCTGTGCCTCCAAGTGACAGATACTGCAGTGGATTTGGCTTATACGCCCAAATGGACCATGACACTGGGCTGGGCTCCTTGTACTGCTCTTAGCCCAATGGTTTGTAGCTCGGCGGTGAAAGACAGAGACACTTTTCAGGAGAATTGTTGTTGAGGCAGTACAAAGTTCTCAGAGGAAGTGTGTATTTAATCATGGGTGCTGGAGCCCAATTTCGGGGGGGAAAGTGGTTAACCATTGTACGGGAAGAGGCCATTAGCCTGTTGATAAGAGCCTACAAAGTCAAGTTGAGAAGGTCAGCCTGCCACAACTTTTATCCGTGACGTGTAGCATCAAGAAAACAAGCACGACTGAGCGACTGGTAGGGGAGGGTGAGGCTGGATGGAGGCACCTGCTGAACTTACGGCTTCTGAGGCGGGTCCGCTGCCTGGGTGTGGTGCTGTGAGCCTCCCCTTGAAGGGCATTTAAACTCCCTTTGGATGTGATGGGAAGTGACAGGCATTTTAACGGAGGTAACAAATTCCGATTGGGAAGAACTTAGACCAAGTGGTTGGTGTAAGAGGGGAGGCAGGAGAGGTTCTGAGAGCTCCATCCTTGAAAGCCTGTGGAGGCTGTCAGTCTTGGCTACCCAGAGCTGTAGTTCACCCCATCTAGCACAGGCAGCACTCCTGCTAGCACGGACCTCTAGAGGTCCTTTCCAACAACCAGTTGTGTGACAGCTCCTCTAAGATGATCCTTGTGGGGAAGAATGACCAGGGCCTGTAAGATAAACTTCCAAAGGTTATTTGGGGGTGGAGATGACAAATGTGAGCAGAGCGTCCTTTGGAGCTGCCGTTGCGTAAGGTCTGTCTAGAGGGAAGACGAGGGGAGTCAGCCCACGAAAGTGATGCAGGCAAAATGCTGGTGTGTTTCTTACAGAAATTCCCCCGTCCTACCTGAGGTGTAGAAGAGGGAAGTGGAACTTGGATTCAGTAACTCTGTCTTGCTTGCACTTCTTAATAATGCTTTTTGCGTTATTTATATAATCAATAGTAATTTCTAAATTATAAGCCATTTGTGACTGCAGTGGGATATATGAACAGTTCATTTTCATAAATGGGACTTCCTCTGTCAGTTTTTAAAATACGTGTGAATACGTTAATGCTTTCCTATCAAACAAATCAACGTGTTGCATGAGCAAGACAAAATAACTGTTGGACAATGACTGCTCGTCCCGCTGCTGTCGTCAGCTACTACGTGCAGCTTGTTTTTCCACCAGTGTGCACTGCAGTCTTTTGCTGAACTGTGTCAGAACTGTAACTTGAGGAAGGAAGCTTACCTTAGTGCTTTGGTCTCAAAAAAAAAAAAAAAAAAAAAAAAAAAAAAAAAAAAAAAAAAGGAAAAAAAAAGAGGTAGTTGAATTTCTTATAGAAAGATAAAGTGTGGCCTGGTGGGGGCTTAGCTGAGTTTTCTGAGCACGTGACAGCGTTTCAAGGTGTAAATAGTTGCTCGTTGTTCCATTTTTAGCTGTGGTCAGAGGTGTATTTCAGACAGTTTAGTAGAAACGAGTGCTCATTCTTTGCTCTCGGGAGGATTTCTGTTCCATGCCTTCATTCTGAAAGCTATAGCGTTGGTTTAGTCTTAGGCTTAGGCGCGTTGCTTTTGCTGTTTGCCAAAGCTAATCAAGCACTTCTTATCTCCACAGCTTTCCCATGGTTTGGCATGGACATTGGGGGAACTTTGGTGAAACTTGCATATTTTGAACCTATCGATATCACTGCAGAGGAGGAGCAGGAGGAAGTGGAAAGCTTGAAGAGCATCCGCAAATACCTGACATCCAACGTAGCCTATGGATCCACTGGCATTCGAGATGTCCACCTTGAGCTGAAAGACTTAACCATTTTTGGTCGCAGAGGAAACTTGCACTTTATTAGATTTCCAACTCACGATTTGCCTACTTTTATCCAAATGGGAAGAAATAAAAACTTTTCAACACTACACACGGTGCTCTGTGCCACGGGAGGTGGCGCTTATAAGTTTGAAGAAGACTTTCGCACAGTAGGTAGCCCACCTTTCCTCGTGCTGATGCTGGAAGCATTGCTGGTGATGGGTTGAGACGAGCAGTGTTTAGAAAAATAGCAGAGTGCTCAAAGGTTCCTAGCTATTAACTCCTTTTGCAGTCATAGGCATGATAATCTAGAAACTTGCTTTCTGATGTAAAGATGCAGGATGGTGTTACGGAGAATAACTGTCTTCTGATCTGCCCTTTTCCCAGTGAGAGAATGTACTTAAAGTGCTGAGGGGCTTGACTTGCTTTGGATTTTCTTTCTTTTTGTGGTTCTTGATGACAGGTGTTCAGTGTTCGTGGGTGGTTTTTGTTGGATTTGGTCCAGTACATTGTTTCTGGGTGTGTGACAGAATGGGTATCTCTAAGGCAGTCTTTCTCAACAGCAGGCAGGTTTGGGACTTTCCTGAGGTCTTTTGACTCTTCCCTTGGTGTTCAAAATGGATCGTTTGTTTAGGAACAGTTTCAGAAGGTTAATAGCTGAGAATCTTGTCACAGGATCCACTGCACGCACGGCCTAGCTTCAAAGTGGCTGCAGGTCTGCTTCTAGAGACCAGACTAGCAATAGCACAAAAAATCTCTTCCTGTTTCCAGTCCTGTGCCAGTCTTGCATTGAGCTGGTACAACAACTGTTTAGGGGATAGGGTAACAAGCTGTACAGCTTCATTATCTAAAACCTCACAGAAATGGTTTGTGTTGGACCGGTTCCCTGCTCTGCTCAGCAGTGAAGTTTCACCTCCCCTGCCCAGGAGGGGGGTTGGACCAGATGAATCTTCAGAGGGCCCTTCCAACCTCAGCCACTCTGTGATTCACAGACAGCTGCGAACAGGGCAAGAGATGCTGAAATGAGCTGGGGGCAGGGGAGGGGACTGGCAGTGTTGTGATCCGGTAATGAGGCTGGTCAGTAGCATGTGACACAGTCTGCTTTGTGCAGCTTCGTGGTCTAAACCCAGGCTGCTCTCTAAAAGTGAGCTCGTCTGATTCAGAGAGACGCTTTGTGGCTTTTTTCTTGGATTAGCTGCTCAGTTGGACTCGCTATAACTGTTGGAATGCCCTGCTGCGGGTAAGGGAGAGAGTGTGATCATTCTTTGGGGAGCCCGGAGTGAAATTGGATTAAGTAAAATAGGAGATGGGAGCCTTCCTGAAATCCACAGAACTTTTTAAATTGTCTTGGTGCTTTATGAGGAAACAACAGCTGAAGTGTCATGTGCAAGACCAAGGAAGAGCCTGGTGTGTAAGGAGCCTAGTGTCCTACGGCATTTCTGACCTGTGGCTTTCTTGTAATCCTTGGAGTACTAATAAAGCTGCAGCACTGATAGGATGCTGGTCAGGTGTTTATCTTTGGTTTTCATCTGCTGCTGTTGTAGCAGTAACTCTTTCCTTCTGAGATGGGAGGGAACCCACAGACCTTGAGGTTGTGCACATTTGTCAGTTTGACCAGCATCACATGAGGGGGCCTCTAGGGTATTTGCTGGTTTTTTTTTCTTTGATGAAAATGCTACCGATTTTTCAGTGGATTAATGTCTGAATATCTCAAAAGATATCTGCGAGCTTCCTAAAGCAGCTATTTATAATGCCTGGCTGTGATGCGACTGCTATCTGCGTTTATAGACAGCCTGATTTGCGAATGGAGCTATTCAGAACTGAGCTCTGAGCTGGCACTGTGGTGAGATTGAAGCTGCTGAATTGGAAATCTGAGATAGCTTCTGGGAGTTAGGCAGGATGAATATCCTCACAAATGTGAAGCATGTTTAAGCAATGTTAGAACACACGGACACTGTCTTTTTTTTTTTTTTTTTTTTTTTTTTAACACAGATTGGAGACCTCCAGCTGCACAAACTGGATGAGCTTGACTGCCTTGTCAAAGGCTTATTGTATATAGACTCTGTCAGCTTCAACGGCCAGGCAGAGTGCTACTACTTTGGAAATGCCTCAGAGCCTGAGAGATGCCAAAAGATGCCTTTTAACCTGGACGACCCGTACCCATTGCTGGTTGTTAACATTGGTTCAGGAGTCAGTATTTTATCAGTCCATTCCAAAGACAACTACAAGAGAGTAACTGGAACAAGGTAACTTGAAAACCTACGTTGGGGTTGTTACCTTATGGAACAGGGAACCTTCAGCTTCTGCAGTGTTTCTTCTCTCCCTGACTCAGCCCATGTATTCTCTTCCTCTCTTTAGTATGGAAAAGGTGTTTTTAACCTTTAATTTACAGCTGCATTTTTTGAAGCCCATTGCCATGTTGTTGTTATTGAGATGTAGCAAATATTTATCAATAGGTAGAAGCTTGCAGTGCTCCGTAGTGAGTCGTATAGTTTTTGTCTTAAGTTTTGATAATGTGTCCAGTGAACCTGTGCTTCTGGTGCTCTGTCAGCATAAATATGTCCACATGTGTTTTGCTGAAAATCATCAAGGCTCAGAGTCAGTGGCACAGTGTCATTTCAGGGTATTTCAGGCTCTGATGAAGTCTTCCAGTTGACATATTGGTAGTTTATTATTATTTATTAGCTATTTATTATCTGATTTTACAGTTAGCTTCTTTGAAATTACTTGTAACAGTTGTTAATCAATGGTTACTGTAGTGAACCTTAGTAAGAAAGCAGACATCTTGCATCTGTCATCTCAGATGGCTTTGTTTGCTTTCCTAAGTCAGATGTAAAAATCTCTGGTGAGGAAATAGCGTTTAAAAGGAGCTGCTTTTCTTCATTAGTCTAGGTGGAGGAACCTTTCTTGGTTTATGCAGTTTGTTGACGGGATGTGAAAGTTTTGAAGAAGCTCTGGAGATGGCATCTAAAGGAGACAGCACCCATGCTGACAAGCTGGTTCGAGATATTTATGGAGGAGACTATGAAAGATTTGGCTTGCCAGGATGGGCTGTAGCATCCAGGTAAGCAAGGATTCTTTGTTGCTGCGTGTCTTCTTCTGTTGTTCTTTTTTTTCTCTTTGTAAGACTGAGGTAGTATGGCTTCAAAAACAAGACCTAAAGTATTAGAACTTGCAAAAAGAAATTCTCTTTGTGTTACTCTAATCAAGTTACAGTTTTGTTCTAGAAGTGTATGTGCTGGGTTATCCTAAAATTCTAAAGCTGCATGCAACCACGTGTGCCTTGCTAGCTAGATACTGAAGAAACCTGATGTGGTGTCATGTATAGCTGAGCATTTTTCTTTACGGCAGTTTGAAGAACATGAGCTGATCATAGGAGTGGCAAGAACAAAGTGCAGAGGAAAAACTAATGCCAATTACTTTTTGACTTCCTAGAATCTTTTAGTGCGGCTGTTGTCCAGGGAGAAGGTGAGTGGAAGAGGAGGAAGGCATTTTTTGTTGCTCTTTCAGTAGTAGTATCCCCTCGTGTCTTTTTTTCAATATGTGGTGCACTCTTTTGATATATGTAGTGGTCAGTACAGGCACGTGGCATGTTATTTTAACTATTTGTCTCACTTGTGAAGGCTGTTGAGCAGTTTGCACTATAGGAGTTAATGTATTTGACAGAGAGTTTTTGTCACAGCTGCTGGTTTTATTTCCACTGGGGAAGATTACTCATGATGTTACAGCTTCTCTACCCTTAAATGTAAGAATAAAAAACTTTGGGAATGAAGCTAATGTATACACAACAATTCATTCAGTCCTTTGGCTTTTATTTGGTAGTAAGGAGGTTTTAATTCACAGTAGCTCATTTCTTCTCCCTCTCTAGCCAGCTGAGTACAAGTCTTTACAGAGAGGTTTTAAAATATGTAAACTTTACACTTTAGTCAATTCATCTTAACTACCTCTTTGTATCGGTACTCTCTGTTCTCATGTGGTTTTTAAGGCCCTTAGAAACCTCTGATTTTTTGAGTCTTAGAAAAATCAGGATTCTGGCTCTGAAGTGTCTTAGATCTGACACACAGAGTCCTTAGTTGTAAAAAATGGTGCGTAGCTATGGAGCCATGTCTTGTTTCTTTTTTTGGTGATTCATGAGAAATGATTTACTGTGGATAGTAATGAGCGTGTCCTTCCAATCTAGAACTCTGTTTATACAACCTAAATAGCGTTCTGTCAGCTGTTTATTTTGTTTCAGAGCTTTGTGTCCCATCATAAAATAATTAACTTCATCTGTTTTACTTCTGCTGCTTTTAGGAGAGAGGATAGGATAAATATTGTGAGTGAGGAAATGAGCACAAGGAGTTGTAGGATCCGCCTGTCACTTAAGCACTGACTTCATTTACAGTGACCAGGTTTGTAAAGTAATCTGGCCTAAGAATAAGACTACTTCTTGTCATAGGTACTTCTTCATGAAAATCAGCAATCTAAACAACAAGATTTTGTTGGGAGTCTTTATTGTAACAGGGTCAACCCTTTCCTGTAAACAGACAAATAGCCATGGTGTAGTATTAGTTGTGAGGTCATCAATTAAACTGTATTTAGTATGGACTTGAAAAGGCAGCACCTCATGAACAAGTACATGACAAGTTCTGTTACAGCATAAAAGCTACGTTCTGAAGTTCGTTCGAATGCATGGGGGCCACTTGATACTTACTGGATTTTTTTTTTCCTGTTCTAGTTTTGGAAATATGATTTACAAGGAGAAGAGAGAGTCTGTTAGTAAAGAAGATCTTGCAAGAGCCATCTTGGTCACCATCACAAATAACATCGGGTCTATTGCCCGGATGTGTGCAGTAAATGAGGTAAATCTTTAGAAGTTCTTATTACATAGTTTGATTATTTGGTTTTGGATTACATGGCTGCAAAAATGACGCATCATTTTGAATCTTTTAGTGTGTTCTCAAATGAAACTCGTGTAGTAATAAAGAACTAAGAATTGGTGTATAATGTCTTGATTGTCTCTGGAGGCTTACATGACTTAAACTGACATCTAGTAGCAGTTGGAAAGCTTATGCACCTTAAAGCAGCAAAGGTGACTGCAGGACTATGAAAGCACTCATTATTTTCTCCCCCTTGATAGGTAGGTAAGAGGCTGGGGGGACAGGTAAATGCGTGCTACAGATAATGCCTGGGTGCACAGCTGGTGCCACCAGCAGGGATTTGGCATCTTAAAGCCCTGGACGTTTGGGGGGAACACAGACTGCAGAGGAGAATTGAGATCCACCTGATGAACTGGGGTAAGGGTTTCTCTGCCAGTGGGGAATGTAACCTGCTGAGGAGGGCTTTAAGCTAGCTCCGTTAGGGAGTGGAGCCCAAAGCCTGCAGATAACTGAAGGACCAGGGGAACACAGAGTCTTGCGCTGAAAGGACTTGCAGTGCCCTCGTGAGAAGAGGATGACTGTGGGCCCCTCAACCCTCTGTACACCAGCACATGCAGCATGGGATCCGAGAGGATCTGGAAACAGGTGTGTAGATTTGAAGCGATAGCAGTGGGATCGCAGAGACACGGTGGGATAGCTTCTGTAATGGGGCAGCTGCAGCCGTCGGGCTCTCCAGCAGGAACGGGCAGGAAGGAGAAGCAGGGAGGTCACACTGCGTGGGAATGGCTCCGTGCTCCGAGCCTTGGTGTGGGACAGCAGCATTTGGCCAGAAGCTTACGAGTGAGAATTGGGGGAGGCTCGCAATGGAGGTGTGTGAGCCTGCTGCAGACTGCTCTGGTGGCAGGAGAAGGCAGACTGCCCTTCAGCTAGCTGCGGTAGGTGCTGTGGTTGCAGGTCCTAGTTTAAGGAGGGACTGCCTTACTTACCAGTGTATTGGGAATGATTTTCTGACACACGTGCCTGGCAGGCTGACTAGGCAAGTGTGGTGGACCTGCTAGTTGTGAGTGAAAAAGAACCTGCTGGGGATGTCAGTAACAGCCTAGAAATAGCAGAATTTAGAATACTGAGGGAAGTGAAGAAGGCAAGAAGCAGAATACAGACTTTAGATGGACTTGAGTAGGACAAGCTTCTGTTTCTGGGGGAGGAATTAGGAAGCAAGATCATGTGGGAGGTTGCTCTGATGGGGAAAAAAGCTCAGAATAGCTCATTAATTTTCCAGGATAACATCCTCAAAGCAAAAAGCAAAGCTGAGGTACAGACTGGCTAGAAGGTAGCTAAAGAGAGAAGCGTACAGGCAGACAAGCTGACCTGACCGTGAGGCACCCACGTACCTTTGCAGCTGTCTAGGCTGCCCTTGTACCAAGATGCGTGTGCAAGAGCATAGCCAGCAGGTGGTATGTCAGGCATGACCCCCTGTCCTGCCCCAGCCTGGACAAACAGCAACAGGATGGACAGAGGGCTCTTGAAGCAGAGCTTTGCCCTGTAGCACCTAACACATGATCAGGTGCTCAGAATGTGGGGCAAGCCTGAAGAAGAGCCTGTGGTGGTTGTCACCATGTAGAGAGGGTTACAGGAAGGATGGGGCAAGGTACAGCCAAGCACAGTAGGAGGGTGGGAAGAAATGGATGGAGTTTGCAGCAAAGGAAAATCTGATTGGTGTAAGGCAAAAAAAGACGACCACAGTGAGATCAGTTGAATACGGACTTGGAGAGACTGGAGTCCAAGGAGAGTTTCAAAATGTGCCTTGAGTGGGTTGGAAGGTTGAAGTCTGAAGTTAGTCCTGCTTCAAGCAGTGAGTAGTAGCTGATGGCCTCCAGTGGCTTCTTCAAGCTGAAATTATTCTCTGATTAAAGCTCATAGGAAGCCTTGCTTCTACTGAAATGTTGTTTTTAATTTTTACTAACTCTTGATTTTGGATTACTCTGACACCTGTCATCTTAGTACGGAGATGGTTTCCTGCCATCCTTAGTTTCTTACAGCTCTGAACACAATCAGTGCATTCAGCTTCAGCGTCACTGGCATTGAATCAAGATCCTGTGGAACACTGAATTTAAGCATACAATGTACATAAGATGGCTAAGCACCAGGGATTTCCTCACTAAGTATCAACAAATTTTGTATGAGATGAGGTTTAGTAACAGCTTGCTTTGAAAAGTCCAAGGGCAACTGCATTTAAAGCTCTACTTAAATCTGCGGAGGTGATAGTCTTATATCTCAGAGGCCTTGTTAGCTGCTGTAACCATTTTACATAGGAGCTGGAGGAATAGGACATATTTCTGGTTTTAATATTGTGACTTCTCCCTCTGTTTCCTTTTCTGTTCTTTCATGTCTGTCTTAAAGAAGAAAGTTAATCTTGTAGGTATTGAGTTAATTATGGTTTGGAAGTTTTTTTTGTCCTTTATGGCATAACCTGGTAACAAAAGAGGTAAAATAAGAGTGAAGGTGAAAACACATGGTCTGAGTGTGAGCCAAATGTATGCGACTTATCTTTAAGGATGGGGTAAATGAGTACAAATCCGAAATCATAAACTGCACAAAGCTTTAGTCCAAGGTTTTTTGGCTTCATTCCAACTATATCACCAAACTACAAGTCATAAGAACCGATTAATGCAAATCCACAAACTGATATCTTGAACAGATCCATAAAGATTAAAATGGATTTAATTACTTCAATTCCAGCAATAAGCAGAATTGTGTTTGGGTGCCCTCACGGGAGGTTTGTTTTGTCTTTCTTGTGAATAAGGATAGCAAAAAATGGTTGCATGTTAGTGCTTTGACTACAGGTTGAATTGTCATACTAGTTTTTGTAACACCATCTATACAAGCATGCATTTAACACCCTTAACGCAATTAAATCTCCTTTGGTTCTTGCTCTCGTATCATTAAATCAGTGTTCAATGTTGCTTCCATTTAACGTCAGATTTATTTCAGTGAATTGGGAAAATTTAATGATTTTTACTTCTTTGCATTTAACTTGATTAAAATTCACAGCTCAATTTCAGTCTGTGCTTAAGTCTTAGTCTGATCTTACACTGATGTATATTGAGGTCTGGAGATGAAACGAGCATCTGTCTTACTGTCTTCGGCTTCTTTACAGTGCTGCCTTGTTGCATATGGATCAAGCAGCATTGTACAGGGCTATGAAGGCATTGAGTCTTCTCTACCAAATACAAGGTTTTGTTTTCCATTTAATTTTGCTTTTAGCGTGGCTGGTTCTTTGGCTTAGTTATAGAAAACGCTCACTTAATTTGAAATGCAAATGCTACTCTATAAATTTAAGAGCTTTAATTCTTGAGTGTTAGAGTATTCTTCTCCACAGGTGTTCTAAATATTGGGATTATATTTTAATTTTTTTTTTTTGCTTGGGATGGTGGTGTTTCATAGCTTAATTTGTCAAAGCTGTGTTAAGCAGTGAAAAGACTTAATCCTTTACTGTTTTTCTGTTTTTTAGAAAATAAATAGAGTTGTGTTTGTTGGCAACTTTTTGCGTGTGAATACTTTGTCAATGAAGCTTCTTGCGTATGCACTGGATTACTGGTCAAAAGGCCAGCTGAAGGCCTTGTTCCTAGAACATGAGGTATGCTGTGGTGCCTTTATGTGATGTGTTGTTTTACCACTGATAAAAGTGCATGTCCTGAGTAGTTGTCCTACATGTGCTATCCTCAGACACCGAGTACTCAGTAGGTGCTGAAAGTCAGAGGTGTTTCTCGTGCTGCACTGCTTCTCTGGGGACAGTTCTGTCAGGGAGGGAGGGAAGTACTGCAGCCTGTTTGGAGTGTCTTAGATCAGGCTGTGGATTTTGTTGGAGAGGTACAAGAAATGTTGAGCTTCCTGCTAGGGTTCAACAGCCCTTCCTTGTTTGGTGTTTTTTGTTGGAAACAAGACTATTACCTATTAACATACAGGTAATCAGTGTTAGTGACAGGTCTTACAGCTGGGAGACATTTAGCTTCTTGGCAAGGGGCTGGCAATCTTTGTCCTCAGTTTGCTAGTCTGCAAATATTCCAGTAGTAGATCTCTTAGCCTTCAGTCAATTCTCACATTTTTTTTCATTTATAGTTTATTGCGAGACTGACAGTAGTCTGTCTTCATGCAAGTGTCTGCAGTAATAGAACAGTTCCTTGTTAGTCCTACCCCTTCAGATTTTTCTTCAATCTGTTTAAAACTCTTGCATTTTGTCAAGTGAAGATTCAAAATGCTTCGATGTTTTATTGCGGTAGGAAGGGAGAGAACCTCTTAATTTCCGTGGGGGAAAAGTAATCCAACAGGAGAACGCTGTTTTTTGTGTCTGGCCAAGTATATATTCCATAAGAAGGTTTTGAAGCTTGGAAATGCTGCTTTAACTGTTTTACAAATGTGAGGTGCAGTTAGTTTAATACATCCCATCCTTGTACTGTGGGAATAATGTAGCTGTGGATATTGAAGAGCCTTTGGCAACCAAAATACGCAGCTCCTCTATTTAACAAAACAAAAAATCTGTGCTTTAAGTCAGTGCCATGTCTTAGAATTCCTGCAATGTATGGGGAGGCTTAGGGTAGAATCTAGAGTTAAGTTCAATAATAAAGATATTTTTCTTTTTGTTTCATAAAGCTTAAAAAATAATATGAAAGATGATGTATTAAGTGCATGTTGTTTCTGTAGCATTGGTCTGCCAGATGCTTTGTTGTTACTGAAATATATGATTCAAAGAAATTCATGTCCACCTTGAACCTGAAATACTCATTTCTTTTGAACAGGGATACTTTGGAGCTGTTGGTGCTCTTCTCGGGCTGCCAAACTTCAGCTGAGATGTGAGATGTCACTGCACTGAACTGTTTTCCACCTGGATGACACTTGTTTATGGCAACGGGAACTAAGTCTGGGGATGGGAAAAGAAAATGGTAGATTTTCTGTAACTTTTTAAATTCAAGAAGTGATGAGCTACTGAATATTGCCATTATAGGGAAGGTGTTTGTTTTTTTTTTTTTTACTCTGTTGGGCATTCAAAAGTGAAATGTTTGGGGATATCATTTATGTTCTTTAATACATGTAGCCAATATTGAACTTTTAATATGCAATACATCCTCTGAAAACAAGCTTTCAGAAGAAGGAATGCCAGTCCTTTAGGTGCTCAGCACTAAATTATTGGAAGTTCATTCCTGAGGTCTTAGGTCTATTGGGTTTGTATATAACTGATGAAAGAAACATTATTTTTATTGGTTATACTACAGTATGAGCACAATTTCCCTCATGCACATAACTGTAAAAACAGTAAGGTACTATCAACAAGATGAGGAAACCATAGGCAGTGGTTTCCCATGGTAACAATAGTAATTATTTTATTTTCTTGTGTAATGGAAATACTATTAATGCTTTAGTTTTCAGTGGAAAGAATAAAAACACAAAAAATCAGCCAAAGCAGAAGAATAAGCAGTTGATGTGATGAAGATTTTGTGGATACCTCTACTTGCCCTCTTTGCTTACTTGAAGATCCACCTGTGATTTTTGGGAAGACCCTCTCTCTTTGGTTAGATTTAGAAAATAATTTAATGAAACTGTTCTTTTCTTAATTTCAGGATGTGACTTCCAAAAATAGCTTTAGGTTGGGGGGAGGGAGGGTCCTCAAATTCTGACATCATAAATCATTATTTGTGAAGACACCACAAAGCCTGTGAGAGTTGAAGAAATCCTCCTCCTAACAAACTAAAAATGGAACATTGAAATTCTAATGCTTTGGCTAACTTATATGGAGGCTTAGAAAACTTTTGTCCCATCCTATGATTTTGAAAATCTGATTTCTCTAATTTTATGTGAGGTAATCAGACTCTAAATGTTGAAAATGAAAGATGGCTAGCTTGCTTTTACATTTGGAAGCTTGATTTCTGGAAGTTGAGGACAGCATCAGAGTTTGTATTGCAGTACTAAAAGGACCAATATGCAGTGCACTTGCAATATGGAACCAGTTATCAAACTGTGGCCTTGGGATAAAATCCGTACTCTCGAACTGATCATTTTTTCCTATATACGTCAGAAATTTGCAGTTGGGATTATTGTTAAAAGCTTAGTCCTGAAGCAGGGCATGAGATCTGAAATTTATAAGGACATTATACAGTTGTTAGCTATATGAATCTTTGTGGACTAAAGAAATACCCATTTTTATGATAACTTATTTTAATGTTATTTCCTATAAGTGCACAAAGAACAACCGAACTAGAACACATTAGTGTTGGGTTTTAATGTGCTTTATAATGGAGGATTCCACAGCGTGGCCGCATTGTATTCACAGACACATCCACCTGGTACACTGGAAAGCTGTGTGCAATTTTTTTTTCCTTTATTTAAATTCAAAGCCCCGTATTAACATCTTTAAAAAATAAATACATTTGTGATCCTTTAAGAGTGCAGTAACTTAGAGTAGCCACTTCACTGAGCCCAATGCCAATCTCAACTACAGTTCATCTACCAGTGCTTTTCCTAGGACTCCTACTGAATTTTCTGTGCTTGCTTTGATGTTTCAGTCTACATATTAAAAGATGAACTCACAGTTCAGCTGATGTAATGCTAATCAGAGCACTTCAGAAACTTCACAAAATAGGTGAATATGGCTTTTATAGTGTCTTACAAGTACTGTACACTGTTCCTTTCAAGATTGACTATAGGAAGTAACCTGTATTTGGTTATAGAACTTCAAGAGAACGTTTTCTGAATGTTTTGACAGCTTCCTGAAAATGTTGTGAACCAACTGTATGTTTTTCTTGCAAAGTGGAGTATTTTAAGACACTACAGCCTAATTAGAAACAGTTCCTTTAGTCCGTATTTATTGCTATTCATCTCTCATTGTGGTACTGAGAGCTGCTTTTGAAGCAGTAGTTGGTATGTATTTAACCAGAAGCGCACATAGGAGATGGTTACCTAATGACCGTGACCATGGTTAATTTAAACCATTTGAAGTTGATATGACCTAAAAGACCTTTTTAAGGTAAATTGTACAGTTACAGAATAAAGTAATGCAGTAATTCTTGAATAGCTGTATTGTGTAGATAGAAACTACTGTGAGAATCAAAGTATGCCCTACCTCTTTTTTTCTTTCCTAGAGCTTGCAGAAAAAAGGCTTCCTTTCACTTGTTTTATCAGCACAATTGTTACTTCGTTACAGGAAGAAAAAAAGTTTTTAAGCCTGGCTTTAAAACCAGATCTTTGCATTTTGTCTCATTTTCTCCCAACTCAGAACTAGTTCCTAGAGTCTCCAAAATTGGCTCTACCACACCTAGAAATACTAGGCGTCACAAATAGTTGCAAGATAAGCCTTAAAGTCTTCTAATCTAAATTCTCTTCTGAATAATTTGAACAGGCTTGTATCTTCTATGTGCATAACTGAAGTAACTTGCTTTTTTCCTGATCTCTATTTTCTTGCCATCTCTGTTCCCCAAAGCTAACCGGTTGAAGCTGCTTTATGGTGAACTGATTCAGTGTACTACAGTAGAGGGCATTTGGGGTTTTCTCAGGGCTACTCTTGTCTTCTCAAGTAGGACTGCTTTAAAGGAAAGTTGTCTGGTACTTGTAAAGTAAAGCATAAAGCTCATTTTGAATGTGTAGTTGCTTTCAGCTCAGTCAGCCATGCGAGTGCCTTTAAGTTTTTCATGTAATGCCAATTTTAATGGTACTGGGACTTGATTCATGAGACTTCTTGACCAGTGTTGCTTATCAGATAACTTCATTGGCTGTGGAGATCCTTTCCATCCAGTTTAGTTAGAGATGCCAGGAGAACAGCACAAGGTTTTGGGCTGCCTATCCCCATGTCCATTATCTTTGGAGGTAATGCCTACGCACTTTTGTCTCTTTCCAGCTCGATCTTTTTAAGCATGACGCACAGTTTTATTCTATCAGTATCTCCCTAAAAATCCTACTAGCTCTTATTCGGGTGAGCACAGATCACTTTTGGCCAAAGACGTTCATTTTATATGAAGCTCTCCCAAGTTGTTACAGCTGTTAACCTTTACCACCTTTCTACTTCTACATAGGGTAACAGCATTTTTAACAGGAGGAGAACCTTTTTTTATAATATGTTTTGAATATTTAGCAATATGAGGTGAACACACCTTCAGTGTTCTTTACTGAGGCATGCAGAGGTTAAGGCTAAACACTTGAATTTTTTAACAAAACCTGAATAAAGATAACAGTTTAGAGAGAAGCAACATTGGTATAATTTATTTTTGTCTTAGTTTGGTCCAGATTTTAAAACAGTGTTCAGATCTCTACCTTTTGAAGATCTTTGCCTCTCTTTCTCTAGAGTTCTGCAAGCAAGCACCTATGTGATTCTCTCAGCACATCACAGAATACTTCCTTGCGTAGACTGGAAGTTTTGGCCTAGAAAGAATATGAGATCCTGCTGTTCCCCTCTATTCTTAGCCTGCGTGTTCAGAATAAAAGTTAAATTCTGGCTTCTCGTAATAGATTAAATATTCCTTCAGTAGTACTGTCAGATTCCTGCTTGCATCTGAGTTGTTGGTAGTATATATGCAAGCTGATGATACTGCCTTTAAAGACTGAAATATTGTCTTTCTCTATCCAGTATAGGTCTTCAGGAAATACGTACTTTCAGATAAGTCACAATAACTTTTCATTCCTGAATATTTCAGTATAACAGATTTTAGCATTTGAAACTAGTTAGTGTCTTTTTTCTGTAGTAAGTCTGTGCTTCCTAAGGACTAGATGGTGTCTTACGCATTCAGTCTGTAACTAACATTAATGCCTAAATTCACATTCGAACTGTTTTAAACATCACTTTTGCTATTCACATTCTGGAAACTGGACAGGTGTAATCCCAAGGGAACAGTTTGCTTAAGATCAAGATCAGTGCAGTTCAGATCAGCTACATGTGGTCATCCTTTTATCGTGAATTCATTTTCCACGTGTCATGAGGTTAGTTCTTTCCCTTGTTGGTGGTGTTTTGGTTTTTTTTGAGTACATGGGCTTAAAAGATACGCAGTATGTAATAGACCTTTTAGGTTAAAAAGCAAACAAAACTGTTGTGGGTCAGACTGGGAGTGTTTGACCAGGAACTGTAGATTACCATGCAGAGCTAGGAAAACACTTGGCATGTGCAATTACTGTTTTGGTTTTACTGATCTATTTCCCCTTAATGCACAGTGAGAGGGAGTATGATTAAGGTCACTGTGGGTAAAATGGATGAATTATTTTAAGTCGTCATAAATTAAGTCATCAGACGTAACGATGGGAGACAAAAAAATGCCTTATCACACAGACAGAGGGGCAGTTGTCCACTTGTGTTCTTGAAGTTTTATTAATGTATTTCAAAGTACATTGCCAGTATTCTGTCATCTGCGAATATTACTAATTCTTTGAGTTAAAGTCTGTAAAGACGCTTTTACTTTTGTTTAATTCACATGTGCAAAATAATAAACTTTTTAAAAGCATTTTTTCACACTTTGTGAAAACATCTAAAAAGAGGCTGTAATATGTTTGTAATTACTAATGTGCTAACAGAAGTATGTTTGAGCGGTCCAGGTCTGCATAACTGAGTGCCAAATCCTGCTCACTTCAGCTAGTTGAGTAGATCTCTTAAATGGGTGCAAGATTTGGCCTCGAGGCCTTCTGCCTAGGGAACACAGTAATGCTACATTGCATATTCCTGCTGGTGCTAGATCATTTGTTGAGAATAAACATTCTAAACAGAAACTGTAAATAAAATATTTATAGTCTGGTCCTTCTGACAGGCCTAAAATCTATGACTTACAAATAACTTTTTGCCATATTTTGAGTTTCCCTTTTCCTTTTTTTTTTTTTTTTTTAACATACGTGGACTGTTTGTTAGGGTGGCAAGTCATTGACAGGTTTTAGCTTCCTGTGCTGCTTTCTGTAAGGCCCGTGACATTCCGGTTGTACGCTATGAGACGGATCACTTCTCATTGCAGGCTTTCAGTGTTATCCTTAGGTTTGTTTTGTCATCATAGCTGCTCAAGCAATTAGCGTCAGCTAGAACAATATCAGCATTTGTTCTTTGCTAAAACTTCAAGAAATCAGACATTCCTTTTAGCATGTGGGGAAGCTGTTGGAAAAAAATGGAAAAATGCCACTTAAAATTATTTTTAAAGGAAATATGTTAATTAGTCTACAAAACAAACTGGAATAAGGTATATCAATTGCTAATCTGTGCTATAAACTGCTAGCATGTCACAATTCTAGCATCGAATTAAGAACATTGTAAATACATGCTTTAGGAGGAGGTATATTAGTTTCAGATTGTGCATCACAGGAGATCATTATAAGACTAGTGAAATATTTTGAGAAGTACTAAATGACAGCATCTAGAACATGAAAATCAGTGTTTTGATGTTACAGGTTATGGATGGCTTTTTATTATCTGCACTCTTCTATGTTTATGAGTTTTGGCAAATTTTAACAAATGAGTATTTGATTTTTCCATCTACTGACTTGTCATGTGCAGGCCTGCTAATGACCAACTCCCGTCTTGAGATGTTTTAGATGCTAAGCAAAATGAACAGGCAAATTAATAATTGTAAACCCTTGTAGGATGGAAGTTCTCTAAAGAGCCATTTGGTTAAGTTGCCTTATTCTATTCCATTGCACTCATGTTACGTCTCCACTTCCTTGTTTACTGTTCTGACACTGAAGATGTGATGTAAAAATATGTGCTACAAACTTGTATTCAGAAATTCCTGATTAATACCTTTGTGTCACCTGTTAATACAACTCTTGTAAATGATACCTTTATGCCATCTGTAATACAGCTCTTGTAAATTGTTTAAATTATTTTTCTTTTTGTAGCCTTGTTACTGAATGTACAGATTAGATCCCTTTATTATCTCACTAACTTCATTGGGGCCTAAATGTGGCCGATGCTGTAACTCATCCCATTGAAACTGTAAATAATACTTTATTGCTTGTTTGCATGAATGAAGTTTGCATTTCATTTACTTTATCATAAGCCAACTCTGCTGTGATGGGCCTACTTTTTACAGTTTATTTTCCTGGTTTTATTAGCATTTGTTCTGTATGAATGTTCAAACAGTACTTTGTCTTTTCCTAATAAATAATTTGAGATTGTTCATTGTCTGTTTTTGTGGGCTTTGGTGTCAGGTTTCTGGGAGGTGGTGGTTTTTTCCTCTAGCACCATAAGTTGTTGATATTTAATAGTACTGCTGATATATAATAACCTCACGGTATTAATTAACATTTTACAGTAAGGAAGTATGACTGGTATAGTTTTCATGCTATTTTAATACAGAAGAAGAATTTACTTTATATTTCTTAGATTCAGCTTGTTTTTAAAAACATGTCCTAAATTTTAGCTTTGTCTTCCAGGCTAACTTGGGAATGTGTACTGATTCATGCTCTCAAAAGACTCAGCTATGTTTTCCTATTACGCTGTGTATTTATGAGTTACAACTTATCCCCTTTTGGAATTGCCCTTTGCCTATGCTTTAGTAAAGCCAGATTTCATTGTCCTGGAGTTGTTCTGAGTGTGTAACAGGTAAGTTTTCAGGAATGAAGTCTGTGCCACGGTAGCACATCAGTAATTAATGTTGTGATGATCTTGGTGTGTCAAGGACTGGGCTTCAGGATTCACTTTACAGATATTTTGGCTATCCAAACTATGGGTTTTAGTTCTAAATTACCTAAAGCGAAATCTGACAATGCCATTGAGGCCTGTCTCCATCGAGTCTGGCAAAGAACTCGTCACCAAAGTGGTGCAGACAGAAGCATGCAAGAAATACACAGGTTCTTTTAAAAGTTTGTGGGGTGACGATTAGTTTGGATTGGAATTGTTTAATGCAGAAACGTGACTTGTTTCTTTGAGTGTACTATGCTAGCTTGTACTGGGAGCTAGCTTGCATTTCAGCTGGGCTCCTGAACTGCTTTCTGGTGCAGTTGTGTGAGAGCTCCACGAAATGCTGTGTGTAGGGAGGCGCATTTAAGTGCTTCTACACAAACGCACACAGTATGAGGAATAAAATGGATGAGCTAGAAGTCTTGGCCCAGTCCCACAGCTACGACATCATCGGCATAAGAGAAACCTGGTGGGATGAGTCCTGTGGCTGGTGTGCTGCAATAGATGGTTGCAGGCTCTTCAGGAGGGACAGGCAGGGTAGGCGAGGTGGTGGGGTGGCGATGTATGTGAAGCAGGGGCTGGACTGGGTGGAACTTCAGGTTGGCAATGGCAAAGTTGAGAGCCGCTGGGTAAGGACTAAGGGATGAACAAATAAAGGGGATGTCGTAGTGGGAGTCTATTACAGACCACCCAGCCAGGACGACAAAGCCGATGAATTATTATTTGCAGAACTAAGAGATGCCTCGAGATCAACTCCCCTTTTCCTTATGGGGGATTTCAACTTGCCAGATGTCAACTGGGATCACCACACGGCTGACACGAGCAAGTCCAGGAGGTTTGTAAAGCACCTAGATGATAACTTCTTGGTGCAGGTGCTAAGGGAGCCAACTAGGAAAGGTGCCCTCCTAGATCTGTTGCTGGAGAACAGAGAGAGGGTCTTGTGGGAGACGTGGCAATTGGCAGCCGTCTCAGTCATAGTGACCATGAAGTGGTTGAGTTTAGAATTTATGGCGACAGAAGGAAAACTGCCACCAAAACTTCAGCCCTGGATATGGGGAAAGCAGACTCCAGGCTGCTTAGGGAACTAGTCAGCAAGGTCCCCTGGGAAACTGCTTTTGAAGGCGTTGGTGTCCATCAGTGCTGGTCAATCTTTAAGCACTGCATCCTAAAAGCACAAGATCAGGCAATTCCAAAATATCAGAAGTCAGGCAGCACTGTGAGCTTTCTGTAGGTAAAAAATCCCTTTTTAAAGGGCACAGTACTGAAGTGCCTTTCCTGTGAAGGACATAAATGTTATGCCATGCAGAAAGGAAGTGTTGCTCTGAGAGGCCTCAGCTCCTCAAGTTTTGATGTGTGGGGCAGATGCCTCTCTGGTATACGAGCACCTCACCCTCTCTACCCTTTGATTCTGGTGCAAGCAGTGTTGGTTGAGAAAAACTTTTGGCCATGGCTTATTGCAGCATTCTGCATTAGGTGGCTTTGCTTTTTTTTTCTTTTTGCATAGTGATAAAGGAGACATATCACTTCTCTGCCCTAAAATAGCTTACGCAATGCCCAGGGGAAGTGTTCCAGCCTGCCTTTGCACAATGAGACCCCAGTGAAAGAGGATCCAAGCTGACAAAGGGCATGTTTCAAGCAGCTGATGAAATAAGTTCCATCTACTGACAGGGAAGAAATACCAGGTGTGAAGCTTGAGAGCCAATCTCCAGACTCTGCAAGACCTGGAAGGTAAATGGCCTGCGGACCGTGTCGTACTGAGGCAGAGTAAGCACTTAGGATTCATACTTGCAAATCAAACTGAGTTGTTTCTGTGCTGCAAGTCACAGCTGTTTGAGTGCCAGTTCTGCCAGTTTGCCCCCTTGTTGAGCACCTATTCACTGTATTTCACCAGATTGGTTATAAGCAGACCAGAGATGATGTCGAAGGCCCTTCGAAAGCCAAGGTAAACAACAGGCCCTGCTCTTTTTCCAGGGTAGGCCCCGAGGTTGGTCAGGCAGAGTTTGCCCCTCGTAAAGGCGTGCTGCTCCCCATCGCTCCCGTGTCCTTTGTGTGTGGGGATGCCTCCTCCAGGAGGATTTACTCCACAGCCTTCCCGGGTCAGTGCTGAGGCTGACCAACGTGTAATGCCCCACGTGCACCTTCTTGAGGTTGGCCCTGACATCTGCCTTCCTTCCATCACCAGGATGCCTTCCTTTTGGGCCGTGACCTGCCAGCGGCCATGGTCGGCTCCGTCCTTGCTCTCAGAGCCTGTCTGCTCCCACACCTCACGCGTACCCGGCCAGCTCGGTGCCCCTCAGCTGCCTCCCTGGGCTGTGGGGAGCGCCTCACTACTGTGGGGTCCTGCTGAAGACCCGCGTGCTGGGGTGAGCGGTGTCGGGGCAAATGGCCCTGAGCTCTGGCCAGAGGCTGGCTTTCAGGACCGGTTGGCAGCAGAGGAATACGAGGTGGGAAGCAGCAGGGGAGCAGGTGGTATTGGCACAGAAGTGGAAGGAGAAGAGCTCTGCACTGTGTGCAGACCTAGTACCAAACTCTGTGGCATTGGAGATGTAAGAGAGAGGTGTTACCACGGAAACTGGTTGCAGCAAATTGCTCGCTGTTTTTGTAAATGCACCCTAGGTCAGTGTCCCTGACCTGGACCCAGTGCTGGCTGTTAACACTAGAGCTGATGTCACGTGTAGTGTTTGACTTTGTTTTGAGTTTATGGTCCCTTATCGGTTTTATATCACAATCAATGACGGGCAGGCATTCGCATGAATTTCCCAGCAAGGTCCCGCCAGGGCTCGTGCTTCCCTAGCAGTCACCTGGCTCATGAGAGCAGGAACCACAGCATCCAGCGCCCTCTCATTTTGAGGGGTAGACCTCTTTCTGGGACAATCGCATGTCTGCAACACTGATACTCACGAAGTTACATTTCACGTAAGGAACAATTTCATTTAAAATCTTACCCAAGATCTACAGCTTTATGGCTGATTAGCTTGGAGATCAGCCCGCTGTCTGTGAGGGGCTCTCCTCACCTTCCTGCACGGGCCCCAGGCGGTGCGGGGAAGGCTGCCCGCCCGTCGCAGGGCCCCGCCGTGCCCAGAGATGCAAACCGCCCTGTTGTCCCTGCTGTAATCTAGCTGTGTGCTTGTATAGCAGGCTTTTTTCTGTTTCACTGTCTGTGGGGAGTTACTGATGTCCTTTCTTATTAGATAAGATTTCCCAGGGAACGTGTAGGAAGTGTTTACACCAGTGAATACAAGTGTTTACATCAGTACCTTATGGTTAAGAGGGAAAGGCGTTTCTGATTGTGCTGACTCCGTAACAAAGACTTCTCAGGTCACTGCTGGAGAGTTGCAGGCGAGGCGTGGGGAATGCTGACCTGTTCCAAGTGAGCCCTTGGACTTGTGACGTGGCCAGTGCTGGGCTCACAAACCTGCCCCTTTCCACCAGATACATTGCTGTTACCTTTTGTCCCAGGTTAAAGAGAAGCTCCAGCATAGGATTTACCTTTCATGAAAAGCAAGCCATTGAGCTAACAGCGTGCAAAAATATTCCAAGAGTAGGGTGTGCCTGTTCTTATGGGGAAGGATACGGAAAAACAACAAACAAACAAAACTGTCAGGAGCTGTAAGGCTCCATGCTGTTTGTTGGTACCATAGGATTTGCAGGTGTTCAACATCTAATAACCTGGTCTCTTTTGGCCATTGGAGTTATTTATTTTAAAATTGCAATTGATTCATCTCTCAGTTTGGGATATTTGATGGAAACCAGTTTTAAGGGAAGCTGCCACTCACTCTGGAGATGTCACCCCACTTCAGGAACTCAGGGGCCGTTGGAAGTGAGCTGACCACGCTGAGGCCTGTGCAGCTGCCCCGGCGTTCACAGCAACGCCCGTCTCGTGTGTGTTCACTGCTGGCAGAAAATCTGCAGAAGCTGCTGCCAAAGTCCCGGTGATGACGCTTGTTTTAGAGCTGGATCCCAGAGGGAGAAACTTGGTCAAACAGCGACTGCCTCTGTTGTGAAATGCAGAGCTTCTGGTGCAAGCCTGCTGGTTTGAGTTTGAGAGCTTTTTTGTTTGTTTTTCTTTGAATTTTCATCACCTGTGCAGGTGGTAACTAGTACTGATGTCTGGACTGAAGCTGTGAGATTCTGGAACAGGAATGGTGAATCCAGGTGGGATCAGCCCTGGGTGCTTTTGTGTATGGAGATGTCTCCTGGAGCCCACGCTGTTTGGTTGCAGGCCTCTTGGCAGATCTAATAGTTCTCTCCAGAAGTTACTAAACAACTCAAGGAACAGATTTTTATTTTTTTCTATTTCCAAGCAACACATTTGCAATTGAGGTCACAGCTATAGCCCCAGTTTTAGAGCTTTTCCCTGAAAGTTTGCTCATCTCTCATTTCTAGTGGCAGAGGTAGATCCAGCTGTTCCCGAGCAAGGAAATCCAAACCTGCTGCAGCCATCGTAGGTGGGATCTGCTGCTTTGTGCTGGCTTCTGGGGCTCTCCCCTTGCCACCAGCTAGATGCAGTTCAGCTCCTTCGGCAGCGGCGGTGCTTCCAGGTGGGCTTCCTTGGGGTTCTGACCCCACTGAAGAAGTGAAACCATCTCAGCCTGGTTCTAAGCTCAGTTCCCAATAGGCTGGTGCAGTTCCATTGAACCACAGTTCATCCAACCCCTGGGAGCGCTTCTGCAGGCACTGGGGCTTGGGGCAGGTGAGTGCATGGGGTGCTGTGACCTCGCTTGTGGGGACGGCAGCATGTGCTCATTAATGAGCCTGCTCATGAGCATCAGATCTGCAATGTGAAACGACTTAAACATGTTTCATTTCTCTTCAGTGCTGGCAGGCTCGTACAGCTGCTGCGGGACTTGTTGGAGCAGTTTGTAGGGCTTCTCGTGTTCCTGCTGCCGCAAGAAGTGAGCGCAAACTGCTGAGGCTGCTCCGAAGGGAAAGTTACAGATCTGCTTCTTGGAAGGTGAAGCACTGAAGCAGGGATTACCTGAACTAGCAGAGCCAATGCTGCAGGTGAAGTCGTGCTTCAGTTTGTGGGCTCTGTGTTTAGGACGTGCTGCTCAACATCAGAAAAAATTGTGTTAGAAAGCCCTCTGATGGCACAGTGAGGCTTTTGGTCACCTGGAGTGATATTTGATTAACACTCCACTACCTTTAGTTACTAGATTTGGGGATTTGGAACACACTTCTCTGAATCAGAAGGCAAAACAATATATCAAAAACAAATTGTGCCCAGAAGGCCTCTTGCCCAGACACTGCGGCTGGCCCTGAAAAGTTGCCAGAGGAAAAAAAGATAAAAATAAAAAAAAATCCAGCACTCTTGAAGAGACTTCTTAATAGTTCTTTCAACAGGTCTGAAAACAGGCATGTTGAAATAACACTTGCCACTTAAACTAGAATCGTATTTCAAATAATCATAGTATCATTCATGATTTCATTCAGATATCTGCCTTGTCTGAAGAACTCTGAGTTTGCTGTCTTCCCTTGTCCTACTCCCACATGTACGACAGCGCTGTAATCAAAGGCCGCATCTGTTTGCAGGCTCCAAGAGTGTTCTTCTTGGCTTTTCATTCTCTGTTTTCAGAGATGTGGTGGTCCTCCTCAGCTGTCATTTTTTAGCCTGATATAAGATTACAGATCACTTATTTGACTATGAAAACTAAAGCTATATCTTGGTACAATATTGTCCTTGTTTCTCAGTCTCTTGGGAAACGAGAGCGTCTTATTCAATAAATCATAAATAAATCATTACTTCAGCTCTGGACTCTGCTTTCCCTGCTACTTAGCTATGGAGAATCTTTGGATACCTTGCTGGAAAACGTGCCTTCAGTTTTTAAACTTTCTTTTAATAAATAGGAATTGGAAAATGTCTATTTTAATCTGATAACTTGCAGCCTGTTCTGCATGACCTACCTGGTAGCATTCTGCGTTCTGCTGGTTTTTAGCTTTCGTGAGGCAATGGCCTGCTTGTGATGCTCAGTTTGTTGAAGCTTTGAGATGTCATCCAGAGATCTCCACGCAGAAGTGGGCTGAGATGCTTCACAAACTTTGCTTCTCCCGTCACTCAGAAGGCTGCAGCACGCTGCAGGTGGCTGGGCAGCCTGGGCAGCCAAGTGCCGAGCTTCTGCTGTAACTGCTCCTGTTCTCCCAGGTCAGCGCCACGAGAGCTCAGCCTCCCTCGTACCTCGTGGAGCAGCTCTGCAGATCAGAAAGACTTTCCCTGACCTTGTGTATCACGGTGCCCTGGGTGCCTTCTACCGCATGGTAAACAACAAACATGCAAAGGTCATCCAGCTCTAGGGCAGCTCAGCTTGGACTGCTGGGCATTGCTGTTTATTGGATTACTTGGATTGCTGCTTATCTCTGAAATGTTTGTGGAAATCTTACAATGAATTTGTCCCATTGTCATCCAAAACATCAGTCTGCCCTCATCCAGCAACAGCAAAGGTCTGACCTGGGGTGTGAGCCCCAGGCTGATTGCATGAGCTCTGTAGTCTCCAGAGTTACTTAACACCTTTTTAAACCACTCTATTTTATCTTGTTTGTTTAGCTGCTCAACAGGAAGCTAGTTTGGGCTCTGGTGCAATCTCCTAATGTGCAGCCTTTGAAGATGTGACTTTAACGACATTGACATGTGTCAGGTGGGTTTAACACAACTTCTCTAAATAGCTACTGCATCAGAAATAGCTGGGGCTCTTAGCAGCCACACTGCTTCATACTCAGCTGCTGCTGTACGAAGTCATGAATGGCCTTCTGCATTCTGAGTTAAATGGGACTTTTTTCTGTAATTAAATGAAATTCTGCTGGCAACTGATTTTAGAAAAATCATAAGCTTTATTCTTCAGACTAGAATCACTTAATGCTTAGACCCTGTTGTTGATTTAAAGTTGAGATTTATTACAGTAACCTGATATTTGGCTTCACTGTATGTTCACTAATATACAAATGCACAAAGTTTACACTTCACTGAAAATTCTGAATCTTGTCCCCTTTATTTGTTATGAGTAGAAGTACCTGGGTCCTGGTTCCTGATGGGAAACAGGCTGTGTCCTCATGTGGATGATTTTGTAGCTGTGACTGGGGATGTTCCCAGGGTTGATGGGTATTGGGGTATGTAACTGGTACAGCCAAAATCTCTTCTATTTTCCTGTCAAAACACTTTGGGTAGGGGAAGGAGGAGGTGGCTTTCTCCAACGCAGCTATTTCTAGGGAAACACTGCCCTTAAGACACTTTTCCAGAATTATCAGAACAAAATTACTTGGCTTTTCTCTCCCCTTTTTGAAGTTCTTACTGGTTTTCTGTGTCTCCGACCAGAGTGGACAGCTTTGCAAGAGTAACTTGCTGCTGGGACGTGGTCTGTGCAGCACGTGCTTGAAACCCACCACAAGCACGTGAAGGCTTTCCAGCCTCGTTGCTGGCCCCTGCTGCTAGCAGGCAGCACCACTAAATTCCTTCCAAGCCACCTCTGTGTGACGCTACTGGGGCAGCGCTGTGTTGCAGGAGTCCTGTGCCTCTGCTGCAAAGCCGCGTAGCCGTCAGGTGGATTTAGTGCCTGCAGCGCTGTGTTTTTTCCACTTGGCCCTGGCCGTGAGCACAAGCCGGCACTCATCAGGCCCCTGAGCATTTCTCTGGGTTTGGTCTCGCCCAGCCCAAGCTCACTGCTTCTTGTGGTCCCGGGCTGCAGCCAGGCGCGGGGGGGATGAGGGGCTGAGGTGGGAGCGTGTTTTGTAGGAGGTGAGCGGTACCACCCAGGGCCAGCACAGGGACTGAACGCCCTTCGGTGCCCTGTGTGATTGGCGTGGCAAGTGTTTCAGAGCATCCTGTACTAATTATTTGTCTAACAGTGCCTGTAAAAGCACTTGCTAGCCTGTTGTGATACGTGGTGCTGAAAGTGTGGCCGGGAGGTGTTACAGCAACACAAAGGGCTCTGCCGTGACCCTGGGCAGCGCTTTTTTCTCCTCCCCATGGTCCTGGTCCTTGGCAGAGTGATGAAGTGAATTATTGAAGTGAAACTGCTTGAAGAATTGTTTTTTAATGATTTAGGCCAAACAAAACCTTCCTTAGCCCTCTAAATTGTTTCAGTAAAACCTGTCATTGGTTCTTCAGAGTTATCTGTTGTCACCTTCGGTCTTGGTTCTGTTACTGAAGCAGATCTGCGTTCCTTCATCATAAAGACGCCCTGTCTGCAGCTAATACCTTTCCTTCTAGGGCAGCAGCTCTTTGGTCTCGCCTTCGTACAAATACAGCGGTTCTGGTTAACACCCAGTTAATGCCTCATGGCAGCAGCTGAAGGAAATGCCTCCAGCTGGTGCTTTTATTTAAATATTTGCACTATCATGTTCCCGCTAGACTGGCTGAACAGCAAAATATTGAGTTCAGTGCACTCTCACTGCTTGATGTTTTTATCGTTTAAGGCTTGAGACAACTTGTAAATGCTTAAAATAGCGTGAAAATCCCTGTGCTGGCACAGGCTCCCAGCCTTACGGGAAGGCTGTCTGCTCTTATCCTGATGTAAAGCTTTCATATGTTCCACAGAACAAGCACGGTAAAGTAAAAGGTTAAATAACCTATACGACAAGTTATTGTTTAAAGATAAACCCCTAGCTTGAGTGACAAAATAACGAGTTGATTAAAAAATGAGCAATCAGTTGTCCATCAACCAAGGGCCATGGCTTCAGTGAGCTACTGTAATTCCATCAATTTCAACAACTTCTCACAACAGTTGTTAAATGAAGCTTTGTAGTACAAACAACAAACAGTTAAGCTCTTGCAGGGGTTGATACTTGAAAGGTACGCTCCCTGGAAATGGGCCAGATGTTTGCTGCCTTGCTCTCCTATCAGCTGCCAGAGAGGGAAAATTGCATCTTGCCTATATGTAATGTCTGGGTTAGCATTTCTTACAGGAGCCTGGCTTGGTTTGGCTCTTAGTGAGAGCTGTCACCTCTGCATTGTCACCTCTCTCGTACTCTGGTGATGTTTTCTTTCTGTTCATCCTTACCAATGGACGTCCTGAAGTCTCCTGTGTGGCAGAGACTTTACCACCAGGCCCATGTCTGATCCAAAGAAATGCTCCAGCTCTCCAGTTCTTGCAGCATTTTAGAAACTCCTGTGACTTTTTGTTTCCTCCTGTAGCCATATCCTATATGCTGGCTGCCTGGAGACTTTCTTCCATAAGAGGACTGTATTTTTTCCCCAGGACTAATAGATAGGATAATCTGAGATACTCTTTAAGCTGCATTGTCAGCAGCCCCACCTGAATCATAACTTCTTGCTGTGCCATTCTGTGGGCACGTCCTTGTGCAGTTCTGATTGTTGGTGCTGTACAGAAATACTTGCAGCTTCATGGCCGAAGGAGGATCCGAAAATGTGGAGGGTGCTCCTGAAGGACGTACAAGTCTGTGAAAGTATTCTCCAAATGCATGAGCCTTGCTTTGAGCTTAATACTTGAAGCCACTCTTTAATTCATACTGTGTGCAGCTTCTGGGGGTGTCAGGATAGATGCTGCGAGGTGTCCACAGCCCTGCTTTGGCCAGCAAGGGCCAGAAGGATCCCTAGCACCTCTGCTACCTTTGGCTTTTTTGTCTTCCAGTACTCTGAGTGCAAATAGATGCTTAAATAAAGCTAATTTGAAAGTAATGTGGATATGGGGACAGATGAGCGGCTGCTAATTTGAAAACACTAATTGATTATTTTTGTAAATCAGTAATTACAAGTGCAGCAAAGGCTCCCAAGAGTCCCAATGTATATGTCCCGATGGTGGGACAGGCCACGTCTGTCGCGCCATACAATGCACGTTCACAGGTAACTGCAACCTTGCCACAGTGCCCTGTTCACTGGAGACAACTCATAGCATGCTCCAGTCCCACCTGACAGCCCTTTCCCAGCAGGGCCAGAGCGCGGTGAGGTGCTGTAAAGTGCAACTCTTCCCCCCAGGGGACTTGCTTCGTCTCCAATTGTTGGTAGGTGGGAGCAGCGACACAGAAAGGTGAATAGCCCCGCGCCTTTCAGCGAGCTCTGAGGAGAGGAGGAGCGTGTGGTGCCGTCTGCTCCTTCTGATTTTGCAGGGGGAACAGCAGCGGTGGTGGCGATGTGAGGGGTGACCAGGGCACGGCTCGGGCCCTACCTGGGCTGTCCCTGGGGTGCATGGCAAAGCACGCCCACAGTCCCTGCCTTGCTCTCATTTTTCTCAGACTGACCATTGCTGTACAGGGTGAGGAATCACAAGCTGTGGCTGGGACTCCAGCTGATTTGAATACACTCACTAAAATAAGCAGGGATTTTCTGCACAGCGGTGTAAAACAAACCACAAATTATTTAAATGCTCGTTTTCATCTTTTTCTCAGCACATCTCACGGTCAAGGTGCCTTGTTACCTGCTTGGCAGAACGTAAGCGTTACCTGAGGGGGGATGGCTCCCATGATAAGGGACAAGGGAGTCCAGCTGGCCCCAGCTGAGCCGGGGGTTGTCGCTGTCCTGAGATCTGAACCTGGAGCACTGCAAACCAAAGGAGGTGTCTTTGTCTTACAGAATCAGGAGATTAAACAGCAAGATGAAAGCCTAACGTGGCATGGTCCTGTCAACCCGTCAGCAGCTGGGGACAAACACCACCTCCAAAGATATGATTTACCTGGGCTTTGGACTGATGGCTTCTGCAGCAGCAACGTACAATGGAACTGCTTCGTCTGTCCCCTCCTGCCACAGGGACACTCAGTGTCTTTGTTTTCTTCCCTTGATGTGCTGCATGCATGGGAGATTTGCTGGGTTAAAAGGGGCAGCCTCGGTGCTGAAATCCTCCAAGAGCTCGTTAGCCTTCCACAGAAACAGAGCGAGTAACCAGGCAGGGAAGTGCTGCAACCTTCTGGCCCCTTTCCTGGGGTTGGGTCCCGCAAGAGGAAGGAAGGAAAGGCTGAGGCTGGTATTCTTGGAAGCCCGGTTTCATTAAGAGGAATTTGGTTTTTGTACCAAACCCAGGTACGCTTTGCACCTGGTTCCTTACGTAATTAATCCTAAAATCTTAGTTGAACTCTTCTCAAGGAGGAAAGTGGTGCTGTCCATTTTGCTGTCTGGGACAGAGGAACAGGACTGTTAGGAGGGGTAGAGGCTCTCCCACCACTGGCATGGGCTATGGGTGGTGGGTTTGCTCTGCAGTCTGAATACTGACCAGGGATATCTGACCGGGTGAGAAACTCCCCCTGGGAGGGAGACTACTCCCCTGGCATGCTCTGCTGTGGGAAACGACAGCCTGAGCTGTTAGACACAGGCCAGGGATAGAAAATCTTACATTGGTGTTTAATGTTTGAGAGAGCTGAACTTTGCAGGCAAGGAAGCATTAAACATCCCAACTCCTTGAAACTGCTGCCCTGCTCAGGTCCTGATGCTCGGCGCTGCTCAGCCCCCTCCCCGCTGCTGGGGGCACCCGCGGCCCCGCTGTGCCCCTGTCTCGCCCCGCTGCGACTGCCCCCAGGCCACTTCTGGGAAGACAGGGGCACGCACAGCTCTCCGGGTTCAAAAACCTCTCTACAGCTACGAAGCGCTGAGTTCTGCTAGTGCTGTGGGACACCTCACAGCAGTTTATAGTGCACTGTGAACAAATAAAGATGTTTGTTGGTAACGAACAATATCTGACAAGTTTGGAAATCTGCTTGGATGACCTCAGCTCAGAAGAGCTCCATTGGGAACAGATTCTTTTGGCATGAAGAAAGGGGAAATGGTGAGAAAATCCCATTTCAAGCATATCTCTAAACAAAACCCAGAAGACTTGAATTGCATTAAGGGCTTCTAAGTCGGAAATAAGTTGGGAAGAAGAAACACTGCTTAAACCCGACACTGAAATGGGCTTATTCAAAATACACTAATGACTGAAATTAGTACAAGCTGGGAAATTTGTTATTTTTAAGATCCAGGATTTGAGATCAAGGATGTACTTGCTTTCTTGGAATAGAGGGGGCTGTCAGCAATATTCAGCTCCTCTCTGCTGTTGGAAGCTTTTTGTCAGAAGCTGGGCTGCTCTTTCTGGGATTTTCATCTTGAGGTCTGAAATATCGGTCTCAATTCTAAAACTCAACAAGCACGAGCCTAAGAGATGTCAGCGATTCTGCAGTACTTGTCCAAACACACGTGCAGAAATGAATCCCACATGGACCACGGCCTCCCTGAGAGCATCCCCAGGCTGGCAGCTGCTGCCCTGGGGGCAGCTCTCTGCTGATGGGAGGGCACAGAGGGGCTGAGGCCCTGCTCAGCTTCGGGAGGGACACGGAGGGTCTCTGGGCCCCTTGTGGCAGATGGGTGGCCAGGTGGGATGCTCTCACCTGGCTTTGGGGTTTCTCCAGGCAGCAAAACGGCATCAGCTGGCCGGAGGGCACGGGGCTGGTCTGGCTGCAGGTGCAGGCACTGGCGGTGCAGGCACAGGATGTGTCTTGGCTGGCTCTGACAGCATGCCCTGAGTGCTGCAGGAGGCTGCTGCCTGAACGATAAGCTGCTTATCTTCAACCTGTGTGTTTTTTACTCAACAGTGAATAAATACTCTTCGGTGCTGGCTAATAAAGCTGTCTCTTTGGGAAAAAAAAATCACTCGAGTTTAAACTTCACCGTTACGTCATTAATTATCTTTTCTAACAGTATGCACATGCTCACACACCCCTGAAAATATTTGTGAGATAATGCAGACCAGCAGTATCAAAATACATCATTACCAGCTGCAGCCAGCTCAGGCTTAAGAAATCACCCACCCACAGTCTCGCTTGGATGCAGATGAAATCCAGATGCACAAATGCTCAAGGTCTCCACGAGGGAAATGCTAAATGGTACGTGAGAATAGCTGTGTGTTGGCCTTCAGTACCACGGCCGTGTTCAGATTATTTTCGCAGTGGCTGTAATGACTGGTTCTTGGCTTGCTGGTGTTGTTCAAATCTGATATTTTAATGTTCTGGGAAATGTAAAAAGGCCAAAATTTCCTAACTGCATCTGCTGACAAAGGATGTTTGCTTCATCTCGAGATGGTCTGGTGCTTCCAGAAATGTTTCAGCCCTTGCAGCAGTCCCAAGACAGAGATGTGAGTGTGAGCAGCTTCTAAGAAAGTGGAACAGCTTTGCTTTTTCCTGGCTGTAGCTTTATTTTTAGCATACATCCTGTTTTAGCCTAGGGTCACGTCTGAGATAACAGGAAGCACTTCAGTTCCTTTATATGAATAGCCTCACTGTTCATTCTTCATTTTTTCATTTTATTGAACAGATTTTCTTCTTTATATCACCATGAAATTGCAAGTGACTACCAAAGACTTGATCATTTCTGTGGAGCCACCTTCTTGTCGGTGGCTTCCAGCTGTTTCCTCTTCCCTTCTCCCTGCCCCAACCCCAAACTTCCTCTCCCTTAGCCTCTGTGGTCTCCTATTCTCTGAGACCCATCCAAATTTCTTTAGGGAAAGAAAAGTACAGCATCACCCTTGGTAGGCCCAATTTAATTCTGGACAGGACACAAAGGAACTAACATTTCTTCCTGCTAAGCAATATCGGGGAGCACGCTGGCAACAAGTGTTTGGTTTGTGTGGAAGCGTTAACCCAAGGGTTTGGTTTGTAAGAATCAAGGCACGAAAACACCTGGGGTGATTTGGCAGGAAAACACCTGGGGTGATTTGGCAGGCAGGTGCTTGTGCCTCCCAGCCAGGACATGTGGCTGCTCTGTGCTCTCACGTGGTTCATTTTCTAGGGAAGCAGTGCTCCGGGGAAGAGGCCGTCACGGCGTGGCTGCGGCTTTGTGCAGGAGATGGAAGCAGAAAGCGCAGGGCTGCAAGGCAGCAGGAGCAGCCCTGCTTCACAGCTTCCACGTGGTGGCCGTGCCCCTCGTCAGCTCCAGTCCTCAGGTTGCCATCTGCTGAGGGACGTTAATTAAGTTATCTCAATCAGTTGTCTCGCCAACAAATACCATCACAGCTTATTCCTCTGAGACACCAGGCCCAAAGCTGCTGTCAGAAAGAGGAATGGGGAGGTGCAAAGCACACATGTAGCACTAGCAATCATTTGTAGTCAAGTTGTGTTCTTTCCCCATTAATTTATATTCTTGTTTGGGTTGGATTTTGCCAAGGAGCTGCACTGATACAGAGCTATGTGCTGGGTGTTTGTGTCTGTCACAAAGCTGCTTCAGTCTCCCTCCCCAGAGGGGGAGCAAACCTAAATTGGCCCCTGCTTGTCCAAAAACATTTCTGTGAGTACCGTTCCCAGGCACATACCTGACAGAGCAGGTGACTGAGGTTTTCATGTGCCTTCCCTCTACCCCCACTGCTTCCCAGCCCCGTGTTGGTGCCCGGCGGGGTCAGCCCTGGTCTGGAGTTTGTCCTGAAGGCGGAGAGCAGGGCGCCCTGAAGGGGGGAGCTGGCAGGGACCTGTGGTTTCTGGGAAGATGGGCTTCCCGTGTCTTGCTGCTTCGCATCCAGCCTGTGCTTGTGTAAATAAATAAGGCAGTGAGGCCCCAGCATTAACCAATCCCCCCTTTATAGAGGCAGCAAGTGCATCAGTGAATGGGTAACGCAGGACAGCCTGGAGACTTCTTTCTTTGAACAGGCTCTACATAAAAACTTCCTGCAGGTTATTCCCATGCCACAGGAGAAGCATCCAAATCCACCTCTAGACCAGGCTGTTCTGTGAAAATAATTATATATTTAAAAAAAAAAAAAAAAAGACATCCCAAATAAAATAAGCAACTGCCTGCTGGTAAAGGAGATGGCAGGCACGCGCCTGAGCATGCAGAGCTCAGAGGACACGGCGGTGAGGAAGCTGTTACCCACTCAGCGGGGAATGCAGAGTTACAGCCTTGTCTGAAATCCTGTCCCCGCTCCAGGAGATGCTGCGTAGCCTCACTCTGTGTTTACTGCCCTGCGTGGCAGGGAGCTGGCTGTTTATAAGGCACAGGGGTGGAGCTGCAGAGCCATGCAGTGCTCTGGGGTGGGTGCCACGGCCCCCCAGTGCAGCCAGCCCGGGGTGGCAGGGGGTGCTTGTCCCCCTCCCCGCAGGAGGGACGCTCATCACGTTAACTGCTGGCTTCTCCTGCACAGAAACGTTTCTAGGCCAGCTGAAGAGGCAAAAGCCAGGAGAACAGCAGGGCTTTGGTCCTAACCTGCTGCAATTTCTTCTGGAGTCTGCTGATCTGTGCAGGTTGGAGCCCCCCAGGCATGGCAGAGCCGGGGAGGCAGCGCCTGCGGCGAGCCCTCAGCGACCACGGCAGGGACTCAGCCAGCAGAGCGTGGGACGTCTTCTGGAGGAGCACCAGAGAAAAACGCCTCGCAGGTCAGTCAGTCTGAAGGGGTTTGAATCCTGTGCTGGTGGGAATGAAGCATCTGGGCTGCGGTCTTCATAGAACCACAGGAATTTCCATTTCCATAGGAATGGAAATAGGTCTACTTTTTTTTTGTCAAGGGTGCTCCTCTTAAATGCTGCTACCTTGAGCGCTGTGCTGGTGTGTTGCATTAGGGTGTTTGCCTGACATTTTTTTCAGTGGGAACAAGGAGGAGTTTTGGACTGATGGTTTGTACATAGAGCTGCAAATGTTCACATCTACCTAGAATTTGATTTCTATCTTTCAGTGTTTAAGTTTGTGCTTTGGCTGAAGTTTCATAGACTTTTAAAATATGAAGGTGTCTGTACCCTACAGCAAATACGAACTGTTATATCGTGAGTATAACTGCTTGGCAGTGATCTGTGCAGTGACACTCATTTGGAGCAGCCCCAGCCCTATCCGTGACACTTGGTGTGTCCGTATGTTGGGCATGTGTGCAACAAGAGAAGCTTTGCAGTGCCCTGCAGCCTCTTCTCAAGGTGCACGAGTAATTATTGAAGCCATATGACCACGAGCAGTTGCAAAGAGAAGCTTAGAAGTAAGCCTGAGTAAAGGAAGGAATATTCTCTGAGATAGCAACTTTTGGATAATGATACATAAAAAGCTCAGGAGAACAGAGCAGTAACTCACATTCTGAGAAATTAGTTGTCAGTGTGCAGACAAACACTCTGCTAGCCCGTCGCTTGGGGAAGGAAGTGTGAGAGTTGTGGGGCAGGACGAAGTCAGTGCATGCTAAACAAAACCCCTGTAGGGAACAGCTGTGTTGCTGGAAGCCCGTGTTGCTCTGGGGATTTTAAACCCAGTAATTGTGACAAAAATACATATGCTCTTGGGGGCAATGAAGAACATGTGGTAGGTATATGCATGAAGCTTCTTGCAGAGCTTTGCTTTCAGGTGTGGCAGAGTTTCAGAGTGAAGTCAGTGCAGAAGTTCTGGAGAAACCCAGATACAGTGGAGCAAAACCTTTCTAGAGCACCTCTGGGTGTGAGGAGCACTGCTGTGTCCTGCAAGCCATTACTGCAGGCAGCCCAGCATTGGAAGGCAATGCTTAGGTTATCTTTAAGTTGAACTCTGAAGATTTTAGTGGCAGTTTGTAGCTGATAGAACAATAGCAGGTTAACAAAGGACAACTGCAGGATGCAGGAGGGCCCAAGGATGGGTGTGAAGGCAGAGCAAAGCTGTGACCAGGCTCGTTCTGCTGACGCTCCCTAAGGAGTATTAGTGGATTTGTTACAACCAAGAGGCTAAACCAAAGCTTGGGGCAAGCCAACCCCTTTTTGAGAAAGGTCATCTTTCAACTGTAGATCCACACTTAGCCACTGTTCTGTCTGCTTTCACAAAACCTGCAGCTGCTCTGATCGCACCACAAAGAGCTAGATCAAGACCTAACCTTTGTGATTCCAAAGAGCAAGGACCTTGCACCCTGTGATGCTCGCTAGGGCTGGCTCTGTGCCTCGCAGGGCAGGTGTTAGCTGTGTGCACAGCAGGAGCAGCGCTGCGGGCGGCGGCTCGGCCACGCTCCATCAGCTGCCGGCAAGAGGGCACATCCTAGCAGGAATGGGCAGGTGGGATGGGTGCCAGGGATTGCTTTGCGGGAAGCATTCTGATACACTGCCTCATAAAATCATAAGGAAACAGGTGACCCTAAAAAAGCATAATGTTTTCTTTGGCTGGAACTGAGAACTTGACCTCAACAGGCACAAGTGATGGGGCGAGCAGAGCCCTGGGCATCCCCAGCCCTTGCCGGGGGCAGCAGCTTGCTGGGGCCTCCTCAGCATGGTGTGAAAGGGGGGTGGAAGGGTGAGACCCCCAGCCTGTGGGGACATGCCAGTGCAGCTGGGCAGCTGGTGATCACTCACAGCTATCTCCTTGGTCTGTGACAGCTCATGACTGATCCCCAGCCTTCTCGTGTTTCCCTTCTCGTGTGCCACAACACGGGGCATTTGCAGTGAGGGCATCCTGGTTGCTAAAGCTGTCCCTGTCCTTTCTGAGCCCCAGGCCCTCTGAGCTCCTCCATCCCTCGGAGCCTGGCTGCTGCCGTAAGTCCTACTTGTGATGTTGCCCTTGAGTTGTCTCTGCTGGGAGACGGCCAGCAGGAGCTGGTCATCTGCCACCAGCAGATGGTCTTGGTTTCACCCAGGGGGTTTGGGCCTGAACCATGGCTTGTGGAACTAACATGAGTCTTGTTCTGAGCTGGAGGGGTACAGCTCATGGTTTGAGCTGGATTTTTGTTGCCTCAGCCCCTTCTGAGACGCCTTTTACCTGCCTGTACATATCGCCCCCTGCTGGGCTTGCATCTGAACGCTCAGCGCTGTGCCGGGCCTGCTTTGGGATGAACCATCCATCTTGTGTTGGCTCCTCACCTGGGTGGCCTTCCAGAACTGAGTTGCACCCGAGTTGTGCTGGTCTGTGAGAAGACAGCGTGGACATATTTTTGCTAAATATAAGGGGCAAAGCCACAGATCGTACTTATTATTCTGCACCACATGTAAGAACTCCAGTACAGCTGCTTCTCCTCTTGCCAAGGGCTCCATGAAGAAGAGCAAGCAATGGCCTGAGGGGGCCTGGCTGCAGAGTGGAGCAGGTCTGGTGTGTACATGCCTGGAAAGCCTGAAGGCACCTTCATTAGCTTTAGGGAGAAAGACAGGATCAGGCTGGGAGGATGCAGGCAGCAGGGAAGAGTGCTGAACACCAGCTACTGCTCTGCCATGCAACAGAGCAGGTGTCATGGGGCTGAAGTGGCATTTGGGGAAGAAACTATAATGTTGTCCACACCAGAACCTGCCGTCTGGAACTTCTTAGTCACCAAACCCTAAGTATAATGAGAAAAGCAGATAGCATTGACTAGTCTTCCTGTGTGAGCTTTGGTATGTCGGTGCCAACGCAGGCCAGGAGGCACCTACCTGGTGTCCTCTCCCAGCTCTGGTGCCCTCCTGATTCCCCTTCCTCCCCCAGTGCCAGCACCTCCCCAGTCACACCGCTGTGATGCTGCTGCCTGGGCACTGGCAGCTTCTCCCCTGGCTATGGCCACTCATGCTAGCACTGCTGGCTGCGAGCTGCACCAAAATGTACTGCTCTGTCGCTGTAAACAGGCTAAAAATATCCCGCTGCTGTTCCTGTGAGGGCCCAGAGCGCAGAGAGGCTGGGAAGGAGCCCGGGGTCAGGCAGCCTCTGGGGACAAGGCGCAGGCAGGGTGTGTGGGGACGGTCCCCAGGGCTCTGTGGGGACAGGGCGGGTGGGAAGAGTCCCAGGGCTTCGGCCCAGCCAGGTGTTAGCCTCATGCCATGTTCTGGCCGACTGGGCCAGCGTTTGGGGGCACAGCTCGGGACGTTGAGCATGGGTACGGCCCAGCAGTGTGCACTGTGCCCATGCCTCCCAGCCTGCCCCAACATCGCAAGGAAAAGCTGAGGATTTGGGTTTTAAAACAACTCGTTGGGTAATTCTGAGCTAGCAGAAGTGTGAGGAGAGGGGAGCTGAGTGTTGAGCCCAGGGAGGACCCAGAACTAGCAGCAGCCCCAGCTGCTGTGCCCCCGAGCAGGGCTGGCTGGCCACACGTGGCCACTGCTCCCACCAGGCTGGCCCCAGGCATGGAGGGCAGCAGACCCCAGCTGGAGGGTGTTTTGTGGCTTCCCGGGACGCTGAGCTCTCGCTGCTCACTAGGAAATTGGGAACCGTAGGGAGTTTTGCACGGGAGGGCTATATCAGCTGGATGGGAGGAATTTTTCCTGAAGTACATTGAGGAATGGGAGGAGACGGTTGGAGGACGGACTGGCTTCCCTTGGAGCACAGGGCACAGCCCTTTCTGGCTGAGCATAAGAGGAGAGAGAGTTCCCAAGCAATATTTTCATCCTCACACTCTTCTGTTTGTGCTGCTGGACAGACTAGTAGAAGGCAATGATGAAGGTCAATGTTTTTCCATCTCTCTGCAGAGCATTTCTGATTTGAAGAAGGGCAGTAGAAGGTTACCACGGGTGGTTACAATAGGTGTCTGACTGCTAGGCTGAGCCATTGCTCTGTTCAGATACCACTGAAGTTATTCAGACCTACAAGATGACAGGAAAGAAAGGATCACAAAACACAAAGTGATTGAGGTTGGAAGGGACCTCTGGAGACCATCTGGTCCAACCCCCCCTCCCTAAGCAGGGTCACCTGCAGCACATTACACGGGACCACATTCAGGTGTGTTTTGAATAGCTCTAGAGAAGAAGACTCCGCAGCCTCTCTGGGCAACTTGTTCCAGTGTCCTGTCACCCTCACAGTAAGTTTTTTCCTTGTATTCGGTTTGTGGTTCTGTATAAACAGGCCCAGCTGGCTGAGCCTTTCCTCATAAGAGGTGCTGCAGTCCCCTAATCATCTTCGCAGCTCTCTACTGGACTCTCTCCAGGAGCTTCATGTCCCTCTGGTACTGGGGAAACAAAACTGGACACAGTGCTCCAGAAGAAAGAACCTATTTGACAGCTTCAGAACAGGACAAGGGCCAGGGTCCCTCTCCTTTTGCAGGCAGCTACTTAGCTGGCCTTTCCTGGAGCATCAGGTTGGGTTGAGAGAGGTGGAGGCAGAAGGGACTCTCTGGGGGTGAGACACAGGTCTGTGCAGCCTGGCTCTGAGCAGCAGCCCCAGCTGCTGCCAGCTTTTTACGGCTTTTAGAAGAGTGATGTTGCCCAGCATAGGAATGTTAGAAGCTGAAGTCATTGTTAACTGGGGTCCTGCAGGCAATACCCTCTGAAGGGCTGTAGGAGATGCTGGGTTTTTCTGGGTGCTAAGTGCCCTGGAAGGTGGGACAAAAATCTGAGCACCACAGAGCACGAGAGCTGGAGGCTTAAACAGCCTGAGGGAGGGCATCGAGGCAGGGAGTCAGCTTCATTTTGCGTCTTATCTTTCTCTCATAGTTCAAAAAATGGCTGAGTTATCATACTTTGATATTATCTTTCTTTAAATTGATTTTTAATGAAAATCATGCCTAGCCTTATGGCTTAACATAGAAAATCTCAAAGGAAGAGGGAATAGGTCCAAAACTGTGAGTAAATGCACATGGAAGGCAATAATCTCATTAAAGCCCAAATGTCCTCATAGCATCCTCTGGTCTTCCCCCCCCCAAAAAAAAAAAAAAATCCAATGAAGCCCAAACCAGCCAGCACTCCAGGTGGGCAGCTGTGGGACCCAGCCCTGCACTCTGACCACTTTGTGTCTGTGTCTCTGCAGCCAGAGCCCTCTCTGCAAGTGTGCAACAGTGCCTGCTCAAATACACCAGGCAGCAAGACGTTTTATTGCAAAATAAATTCAAACCATGATCAGCTGCCTGCTCTCTCCAGAATAAATTTGGTGTGGCGGTGGTCTAAAAGAAAATATATTTTTGCTGCTTGAAACAGTTTCAGTGTAAGAGCACTACATTTAGCATATTTTTCCCATTGCCTATGGTAAAAATACAGCTGAGTGTTGGGGGTCATGCCTACATTAACAGCACTCAGCAATGTGCTTTGCACTGAGCTCATTCACTTGGGCAGTTCTCCAGTTAATTGAGGATTTCTCACTGTCATAACTCTAGTGCTTCAAGTACCTCTATGCGTTTCATGACTCTCCATCCTGCATCTGATTTAAACTATACGTTTCCTGTACTTATTTCCTGACAGTATTTCTTGCCAGGGCCCACACCACCCACACGTTTGGCACTGTCACTTTCAATCCCCATTGCAAGCGTGTTTGCTGAGCCTGCTGCGGGATGGCAGTCAAAGGAACCGCTGGTGAATGCTGAGGAAAAGGGAAAGCAAATGGCAGAGCGAAGGCTGCTGAGATGTGAAGAGGGACTGGAAGAGGCTGTGACTGCACTGCACTCGCCCTCTTCCCAGCGAGGTTTCCCCACCCCGTCCTGGGTGGGATCTCCACGATCCTGCTTAAAGCCAAGCAGGCGGGCTTGGAGCCCGGTCGCCCCAGGCAGGGTTTGCTGGCTTGCAGGGACACGGGAATAACTTCTGTGCAGGGCAGTGACACGGCTCGGTTCGCTCTCCCCATGGAAGGTAGGAAGAGGTTTCTTTTCTTCCCTTGCTTGTTCTGCACCTCCAGTGTTATTAACCAGAAAATAGGGTGAGAGCTGCTTGGGGGCTGGCGTGGCGAAGGTGTGGGTCCAGCTGCTCCCTCTTGGTTGCAGCTCTTGTGCTCCTGCAGAGTTAGACAGAAAGCGGGAAGTTTTTCTGCTGACAGATTTTATTCGGAATTTCGAAAATAAAATGCAGTTATCGGAAACTGTGAAACCCTGAGCGTCCCCAAGTCAGGGCCAGGGCCCCTCACGCCGCGCCTCAGCCCGAGCCGGGCCGGCTTCGCCTCTGGGGGGCAGCAGCCGCCTGCGCGGCGCCCACACGGCCGGGCCCGGGGCTGGGGCGGCTCGGGGTGACCCCGGCCCGGGGAGCCCGGAGCGGGTGCCTCGGCAGGAGCTGGGTGCCCCCGGCTGGAGATGGGTGCCCCCGATAGGAGCTGGGTGCCTCGGCAGCCGAGGCTGCTCCCCGCCGCCTCAAGGGGGCCCTTTCGGCAGGGCCACCGCGGGGACTGGAATCGCGTTTCTCGCCCTTCGCCCCTCTGTAAATAAATCAAGCTGAGTTTTCAGCCCTCTGTTTGAAGGTGCACTCCGGCCAAGTTTCGAGTCGATTTATTTCTCGTTGTCTTGCGTCGCCCTGGCAGCATGCCGAGCGCGAGAGGAAACCGATCGGCTGCAGGACGGAGCATCTCGCTCCGCACGGGTCCTCCAGGCAGTGGAAAACATGCATTTTGTTAGGGGAAAAACACTTATCTTTCAGAAATGAGTCAATTGATGGCATAGGCTATAAATCATGACAAGAACGGGCAGTGTTCCTAGACTGCGCCGAGAGGAATTCACCACAGGAACGCTTTGCACTTGAGCGCTGACACAACGAGCGTGGGGCAGGAGGGCCTGGTTTGTGTGGGCAGGGGATTGCGGCTCCCCCACGGGTAAATGGTGGTGAATAAGCAGCTGTTTCAGGCATTAAAACAAAGTTTTCTGACAGGTGGAAGACGAGAGACAGGTCCTGCTGACACCTCAGTATGGTTCTTCCTGTGGTGCCAGATGTCTCACGGCTGCTGGAGCTGGGATGACCTGAGCATCTCGGTGCAGCCAGCAACCCGAAACACCCTAGGCAGGCCTGATTTCAGCCACCTGGGTGCCAGGGAAGCCTCAGCACCATGCTCCTCATGGCTGCTGGCCTCGCCTGTTGGCGGGGACAGGCCCCACTGGGTACAGGGGCTGTGGTCGGGTGGCAGGGAGCTCCACAAAGGAGCTGCTGCTCATGTGCTGCATGACAGCCGCCAGCTTTCCTTCATGGATCCTCTCCAACAAGAGCAAGGACCCTCTGAAACCTGACCTTCTTCTCTCAGTTTTACACACTGTAGTAATTGCTCCTCTCCTCTGTCAGTGAGCAGCACGGTTACCAGATGATATCCTTGACTTATGCAGCCTAGCCTTGTATGATGGGGCCTTTCCATTTGTTAGGCAAAGCCTATTGGTTTAATTTCTGTCTCATTATTCAAGCTAATATTGAATAGGCTACTGATGGTGGCGCATGAAATTAAATAGTGTGGAAAAAAAAGGCTGACGTGAAGTAAATTCTTGTAAAGGATGGGCAGGGGGTGGAGGTGAACATGCAATGCCCTGCGGTGCCACAGTCACTGCTCCACCTCGCTGGCTGAAGGCGGGGTTTTGGGCAGCGCTGACAGGGACACCTGAGCTGGTCACACACCAGCAGCGATGGCTGCGAGGGGACACGGGCTGGAAGCCACGTCAGACAGCAAATGGCCAAGCTTGTCTCAAACCCACGTCACTCTCCTGCCACTGCACAGCCGTGCCTCTGGAGGTGACACCGGCAGTGTGGTTCCCTCGATGGTTACCTGGGACAGGACGTTCCCCACCTACTGCGAAGGACATGAGAGCTGTCTGTCATGGTGGATTTACAATCCCATCACCAGCTCCTCTCAGCCTGAACAGAAATAGGCATCGTGTTCAAGTTTACACATAAATATTAAATTATGTGTAAAGAGGAGTCTGAAGAGTCTGTAATGTGAGCTGTGGCTGATTGTCCAGGGATGGTGCCAAGCACCTGTCACGTACAGCCTCCTCTGGGCTGTCGGGGTCCTTGCCACTAGGTGTCACAGCCTGCTTGGGTTTGCAGCAGGGGACCAGAAGTGTCACCAGCGCTGGGGACCCTCGCCCAGAGCAGGCAGCAAAGCTGTTCCTAAAGTTGTTCTGTTGGAGCAAAGTGAACAAAGAGGAGCTTTATGGCTCCTTGTTTCTTTTCGAGCATTTTGGAAGCGTTCTGAGATCACACATGTTGTTTGGCAAAGCCAGTGATGCCACCAGGTGAACAGAAAAGTCCCCTTGCTGCCAGCCCCATGGGACCCAGCCACTGGCAGGCTTCCAGCTGCCCTCCTTCTGCTGCAGCAAATGGCAACCTCCATCAGCTGCAGGTAATTTAGCAGAGCACCCTATGTGTTTTTCAAAAGCTCCTCATCGAAAGGGCCACGTTTCTTTGTCAGTCCCACTTGCACAGGCAGGAGGCAAAAGGAGGGCAGAGCCTGGGCAGATGTCTGGTGCTGGACTCCGTGTTAGCCATGTCAAACAGCTACGTATAGGTGCACGGGAACCCATGCTGACCGTATGCTTCCTCTCTGGTCTGAGCAGAATCTGTAATCAGTTTGACAGCACAGGGAAGGATAATTCTGCTTGCTTTTTGGCTGAACATTGTACTGAACAACAGTAGAATATAAAGTGACAGGGCTGGGCTGGCTGATGCTGGGTATGCAAGTCATATGGAAAGCTTCTTAAAGTTTTATTAAAAGCGGGTATATTGTTAAAAGACTAGAAATAAGGTGCAGTGTGAAGGGTTTGCTGGATAAATAAGTGAATTGCAGTGCTTAAAACTTCCTGGTGGAAGCGATTTACATGCAGACCCAAGGCCACCCCAGCACCAATAATCATGCAGTTTTTCAGTGAAGTGCGCCAGGGAAGTAAATACAGGAGTCATTCTCCATCAGAAATGAAATGTTTTTGGTGATCTCAAACTGAACAAATAGTACATTCCGGTGTTACCTGGGCTATTCATTTCTCCTGTCTCAGTGTGTGTAGCATTGCTCATCTTGATTCCAGGACCAGCCCAGCCTGAGCAGGGACGTCCCCTCTGAACACTGGTGTGCAGCCTGGAAGGCAGCTCTGGGACAGGACCCAACTCCTTCCTCGCATGTGGGGACGTGTGGCAGAGGTGGGTGCGTTGTGCAGGAGGCAGGACCACGCTCTGCACGTGAGAGGATGGGAGCTGCCACCCACCCCAGTGCTGCTTCCTTCTCCTCATGTCCAGCCAACAAGGCTCCTCCCGTGCTGTTTCTGCCAGCTCTGGAAGCATGTGCATTGCTTCATGACTAAGTGCTGTGATAGGGTGTAAGGTTATTTTTTTTAAAGGATCCATAATTTCATAAAAAGAAAGATTCCTAGCAGGCCTGTACATTTCTGAAGCTACCCAGAAAGAAAACTCATTTTGAATTTCAAATGTCCTTCAATCCACAGCAGATTCGTTCTTGCACTTGCAGCCCTGCTGATGCTGCGGACCCAGTGTCCCTCATCAGAGCAACGTAGTGGAGGGCTCTATACGTTCAGTGCTTTAGCTGATTAAGCTACTAATTACTGAGGCTAAGAGAGTTGTTTGACGCAGCTGGAAGGAGAAATTGCAGGGATTTGCCTTGAACTGTTTCCAACCTGATCGGACATTAAACAAAGAACTCGGGGAAATTTAAATGACAGCTTGTGACGGGCATGTCAGACCCCGTGCTGCAAGCGTACTGAGGGCCTCACCCTGCTGCAACAGACACGATGGATGTGGGACAGCTGCAAACCATTCCCTTCTATTCATTTTCACCACAAGTCTTTCTGAGCAGTAACACGTTAGCATTTTGCTGTGTCTGGGGTTGCCTGGTTTCAGCTCTGGGGAAGTGGCGAGTCCTCTCCGGGTTTCGGAGAGGCACGGCTTCGCTGTGCGGTGGGCTGGGAAGGCGGGTGCTCGGGAAGCATGCAGAGAGACGAGGCAAGGTGAGCTGCATCTAAACACCAGGAGAAACGGCTTTCTGGGCCGTCTCCTGAGTTTGCTAACCCTTAACAAGGTCCTCGTGGAGGAGACAGCGGTGTGTCTTCATGTCCAGTTTGTTGGTGGCTCTCAGGGGCTGGCCTGGGCCACGTTGCCCTTCCCTGGAATAAATACCCCAAATAATTCGAGGTAATAAGAGCACAGCCCCCCTGCAGAGGCTGGAGCTGGTGGCTGGGGTGTCCGCATGAAGGCTCACCAGTGAGTGCAGGTGGGACCTTCTGCCCCAGCCCCGCGTTGCGGCCAGCAGGAGAGGAATGAGGGAATGAGGTCTTCTCCTGCGTGGAGGTGAAAGTGGTGGCGCTGGAGGGTGGCATTTCCTAACAGATTTGATTCTTTGGGATGGTGCTGGGACTTAGAAGGCTTTGGGGAAAAAAAAAAAAAAGAAAAAAAAAAGAACCACCAGCTTGCAATTAACATAAATCTAATTTTCTGCAGTTATTACCAATCTCAGATTAATTCTGCAGCATGACGAAACTGCTGCGAGGCCCTCACACTGGCATGTTTAATGCATGCTGGCGTCTATACTGGCGTATATATTAAACATCATTTCCAGGCACATTAGGGCTTCTTAAGCAAAGTGCAGATAACAACTCTGGGTGCTCTGCGGGGGGAATATGTGAGTGCAGAAGCATGCAGATCCCTGCCTTTCCTTTTGTACGTGTATTTTTTCACTCTTGTGCTGTTCTGGCAACCCCAGATGTGTCAGCATTTGATTTACACCAGCGGAAGAGCTGAATCCGGAGCCTGGCAAGGAAAACTCCCCAAGCAAATCCCTCCTGGCACCCTGCACGCTCTCGTGGCACCCTCTGGCCTGGCTGGGCTGGGTTTGGTGCATGCAGAGCTCACGGGGCTTCTGTGCCTGCTGTGTCCGTCCTTCCCATGGCAAGGGACTTGTAGCACGGGTCAGGCTCCTGGTGGGCAGAGCTCATCCACCTGAGGAAAGAGAAATTCCTCGCTGGGGCCTTTACTGTGAGCAGTTGGATGGTGGGGAACTGTTCTAGGGGCCAGTCCTTGCTGGATGAGGAGGCTGTGATGATGCCCCAGAGCCAGAAGGTCTCCAAGAGGAAACGAACCCCTAAAAACCAGCTTTGTGCCTTGTAGAAGTGCCCAGGAGAGGAGCTGCCTGATGTCTATGAGAAAGAAGTATCTGGGAGTGGTCTCAGTGGAGGAGAGGTTCCTCGATGAGTTCTTCCATTCGGCTCCATGGCTGTGGGGTGGTTCCTCCACCGCCTGCTGGCCGGACCTGGGATCCCTGTAGGCACTGCTGTAAGCGGGAATAATGGGGGCGTGCTGGCAAGGAACTGGAAGGACTTTGACATCCTACAACATCTTTAATGGGCTGCTGAACAGTTCAACACAACTTAGGCATAACCTCCAGAGCACACAAGGCAATCGCAAGGTATGGGATCCACCCCTCGGGTTGTCCTGAGGTCACTGCAGGAGCTGGCACACGAGCGATGTCCTGGTGCCAGGAGAAGCGAGTTCGCGATGTTCGGGGAGGAGAGGTCAGCTCTCTTCCTGTTCAGATGTTTTCCAGAAATGCTTGAGCATTTTAGTGGAAAAACGAGTGAGGGAACAGGAAATACTGCGGTGCCATCGGTACGGTTGTGGCAGCGGGGAGGAGAGGCGAGGTGTCAGGCAGGGCTGGTGAGCACGCTGCGGGGCCAGCAGCTCACGGGGCTCGTCGGTGCTGCACACAAGGAAGTGCTTACCAGCAGGGAGCAGCAGCCTGGACATCTGAGCCAAGGTGCTGGGCTTCTTTCATCTCAGGTCCTACAAACACGGCACCAGTGTTCAGATGTGGCCTTCAAGCCTTGAACTTTTAGTATTTCCACCAGTGGACAGTGAAAACTGTGCCACTAAAATCCTCAGTTTCATGGAGTGTAAGTCAGTAGCAGACTTTCCAGTGCCAGGTTATTCATGATGAAATTAGCTGTTCGTACCTACTGCCAGCCCTGCTCTCGGGTCTTTCTCCCTTTCAGCAAATTTATGCTCATGTTCATGCCCTCCCAATGCCTCCTCTATCCCCAGCTTCACAAACCTTCCAAGCATGGTCTGCTTGCTATTACTTATTGCTAAACTTGAAGACAGGAGCTACTTTTTTCTCAAACACAAAGGAGATTTGGGAGCCTAAATTCCATTCAAATTCACCTCAAGCAAGTTTTGACGGAGCTCAGCGAGCCTAAGAAATGCAGATGCTCCTGAAAATGTCACCCTCGCTGTACCTGCAGGGTCTGACATTACCCAGCCTCCTGGATTTGCATGGCAAGCTCCCTGTGCTGCCGGGCCAGCCTGCTTGCTGTGAAGCTTGCCGAGCTGTGAGCGTGCACACACTGGATGTACGCTGATGCTGCAGGGGGAGAACGCCTCAGAGTGAAAGCCACTGTGCATTTCAATGTCTTCGTCAGAACTTAGTTCATCTCTGCCCGAAGCTTCACAAGAGCAGCTCCCTGAGCTCCCGGGGGCGGTTTCGGAGGGGCTGTGCGGTGCTGCTTGCTTTCCCGTAGTCCCCTCCTTGTTCTGTGCCGGGCAGAGACGAGACACTTCATCAGGGAGCTGTGTCCTTTTGAAGAGAGATCTCCTGAAGAACGAGTGGCCAAGGGAGAGGTGTGGGCAGAGCTTGTTACAGCACTAGGGTTGGCCCCTGGCTGTGACAGGATTTTTGAGAGAGTTTTCTCTTGGCCATGTCTGTGTAGTGAACAGTCGTGTTCAGCTTTATTAGGAGATTACGGTGACATAACACGGGCAAGACGCAGACCTGTTTTCTGAATATTTTACGAACTTGCTGCTTAGGTTTCTCTGTGTGTTATTTGGTAGTGAGCACAGCTTGGAAAAGCAGCCAGTCCGGCTTTGACCCTAAGACCATTCCGGGAACAAGCAAACACAAATAACCCTTTCCTAAAAATGTTCTCTGCAACCCCGCCCTTGAGAAACGGTCTTCTCTGTAACGATGCAAGTCTGGACAGCATTGGCAGTCGAGGGCTGAACTTTAGCTCCCGTCCATGCACAGCAGTTACTTTTATGGTACCGAGAGCTCCCTGGAGGCAGGGGGCGAATTGCTGAGCGGCCACGTGCTGCCCGGAGCAGACGAGGATTGCAGCATCTGGCTGCTTGGCCCTGTGACCGAATTAAAGGCTGGGGGCTGGGGGACAAGAGGCTGGCGTGTGGCCTCCGTGACGGCAGCGGCAGGGTTTTATCCCCACCAGAGCTCCTCTCAGGACACGGAGGGCTCCTCTCTGTACCCGTGTTGCAAAGGGTTTAAACTGCAAGATCTGTGAGCTGCCCTTATCACATCAGCGCTGTGAGCAGGTGCAGTCTGCACACCTGCAACCAGGAGCTCTGCCATGCCAGTCACTTCTCTGAATTGGTCTTTAGTGCTCCTTGGCAGTGAAAAAAACATAGAATTAGGCACCGCGTGATTTCCACAGATACTCTAACTTCGACATAGCGAGCCCTTAAACCACTGACAGAGTGATCTGACTTCAGTGGAGGCAAGGGTGGAAACAGAATCGAGTGGTTCCAAAAAGAAAAGCCATCAGACCTCAGCTGTGTTCTGATTATTTTCTTTTAATTTGCTTCCTTCTCATTGCTTTTTTTCTTAATACAGAGACATAAATAATGTTAAATTCCAGATCACCCCTGGGTCTGAAATTTAGCTGTAACAAGGACTCCTGCCAATTTTTACAAAAGGATTTTGCTAACATGAAAGAAAAATAGCTCATCCATAATAAATGCTTCTCCTGACCCGTCTTCTCCTTTTGCATTTAAGGTCAACCATCTCTGAAAGGGGAAAAAAAAGTTAAAGGATATGCAGAGAGTCAGCTGCAACAACAACCCAAACCTCTGGATGAAGGTCTTCCCATCAGGGTTTGGAGTTTTAGACTGCTCACAGCTGCCACTGCATTTTTTCCTTGGCCTGAATAATGTAAATACTGGGCTGTGTAGTGCTTTCCTTTACACTGGTGTAACTCTAGGTTAAAGCTTAAACCTCGACTTGAACATGCACACATTTTATCCCTGGGATCTCAGCAAGACAGCATGCGATATAAAATTAATCATGGGTGTAAATCTATGCAGGACTTCTGCCCAGTTCTGCAAATTTGACTTCAGACGACCTCAGAGCAGTTCCTCTGGATTTTAGCTTGTGCAACCCAGGCAGAATTTGGCTGATACTTTCTGCTCTACCCATGATACTGGCCAAGAGCAGCTGTTTGGTTACAAAGTGATCATTTGGAAATTCTTCCATTGTACTCTTTTTTTTTTTTTAGTGATACGTTTCTCTGTCCTGCCAGAGAAAATACCTACAGGTTTTATAATCAGTTTATTCTGCTGCTGAATTGGTGATGCACTTAGAAGGGCTAACGTAGATGTGCTTTGTGCAGGTATCTCCACCTTATAACTCCTTTCTCCAAGGCCATGCCCTCACGATTCAAAGCAGGAGTGGAGAATAATTAAGATGTGGCGGGAGCTTGCTGGATATGAAATATCATCGTGCAGTGGCCAATTTAAAATTTTACCCATGGCTACGTGAAGGTGCTAAAACGCAGTTGAAAGAGGAGTGGCATGTTCAGAGGGCTGGCAGCAGGACGGGCACTGCTTTAAGGTCTGCACTCACTTCCTGCGTGTCTGATCCAAGATAACTTTTCTTTAGAGACTCACGGAATGGTTGAGGCTCAAAGGGACTTGGTGATCAAAGGTTGCTGAGACTGGCCACGCAATGACATCGGCCAGCTCCCTCCGCGCTTGTGGGTTCATCCTGTGGGGGCTGTGGACAGGGACTGCTGGCTTGGATGCTCCATGTTCGGGCAGCCCACCAGGCTTTCCCCTATGGAAACCAGTTTTCAGAGATTTTCCTGAGACGTTTTTCTAAGGTTTGGGCATCCTATGTGAAATGCTAAAGGGCTGACTGATTTTGAAAAGTTCTCTCCTAATTTATTTTTTGGATGCAAATCAGAACAAATTAGGAGAGATGGTTAACGCGTGCGTGTTCAAATCGGCTGGCACAACCCAACGCAGTGTTCTCCCAGGTGGGCAAAGAGCACAACCTTGTTCGTCGCCCCGGCCAGAGGAGCCCTGGTACCTCCAAACGCTCCCTGAGCCCCGTGTCCCTGCGCTTCCTCTGCCGCCCTCCTGTGAGGGGTTGGTTTCCGCAGAGGGGAATGCCAGCCTTTGATGCTCACTGCTGGGTTGGAAAAAGGGCCGAATTCCTCTTGTTTCTTGAAATAAACGTGCAGACCCCTTGAACTTCCTGTGCTGGAGGAATATGTTTACACATTTCTTCATTCCATTTGTCTTGCTGGGGCTGTGAGAGAGCTGGCAGTGTGGGTACGGGGAGGGGAGCTGTGTGACCAGCGCGTCCCAACAACGCCCTGCTGAGTCCCATCCGTGCAGCCAGGTTGCAAACGGACTCAGGAGCCCATCTCGGCTCTGGCATGTGGCCTTAGGATGGGCCACAAAGTCCATCTATCCCAGTCATTTTTGGAAGGGCACGGAATATTTTAATGGAATACCCTTTATATGAAGTTCATGGCGGGGAAAAAAAAAAATCATCTTTTGTATTATGTTATCTGTACTTGCAAAGACTTCCAGGACACCGCTGCTTGCAGCCTTCCAGATAGGTGTCTGCTCTTCGGTACCATCTGAAGTCAGGGGAGTCAGAAGGAACAGAATTTATTAGAGGAAAGAAAAAGGCAAAACACAAGGAGGGGGGGGTTAGTGGTACACCTAAATTAAGGTGTATAGCTTGATTAAAAGCGTTAGTGGTCGGAAGAAGCTCTTTAAGATAGAGACCGTCTTTGCTCTGAGGCTGAAGTGCTAGGAGGTCTCAAGGGTGCCATCACCAGGTACGTGTAATTATGTCACTAGTTCAGGACTCAACACAGGCAGCATGGCAGGAGTGGAATTACGAAGGGTAGCTGACTGAGGATAATGGATAGTAGGATGAAATTGAGAGGAAAAACTTAATTGGAATTAACTAGCTGAGAAAAGCCTCTTGATCTGTCAGACAGTGAAATTGCCTCCCAAGAGCAATGGTATAGTCCCAGCCACGTGGGCATTTAAAGCCAGGCTAATGTCTGTGATTCCCTGAGTTAACTGGAGTATCTCGATAATTGGAACTGACACAAAGATTTATCTCCTCTGATTGACTCGCTTTCACAGGGGCTCATCTCTTTGTGGTACCGCACAGAGCTTTCAAGGCAGCTGTTTGCACTTAAACTGCCAGGAGCTGACAATATGTATCCATTTCAGCTCTTCAGATGCATTCTTTGAAAAAACACTTAAATCACTGAAATAGACAGTGCTAATCAGTCTGCGGGAAAATGGAGCATCCTTACCTGGGGCTCACTGCCATCAATCTTCCCGTGGCAGGGCTCAGCTATCAGGCGGCTGTAGAAAGCCATTTCGGTGCGTTACTGCCAAATGCCCAATCACCCTGAAAAATTGGGCTGCTTTTGGCCAAGCCTATAAAAGGGAAAGACATTTGGCCAAACGTATAAAAACAAATGGTTGGTATTTCAGGAGAAGCTGCCATTTGCAGTGCAGGAGGATTAATCACGCTAATGATGGGAATGATATCCCACGCTGATTTCAGAGGAGATTGCGCCGCAGCAGGCAGGCCCTGAAGGGCGGGTTTTGGAAGGAGGTGTTGTGCTCAGCTCTGCCCAGCTTTTGCTTCAGCTCTGTGACCTTGGCCAACAGAAGCTATCTGCTCTCTCATTTTGTCCTCTTTGGTTCAGCACAGCTCTCCAGAGCAGCACCTTCCTCCAGTGTTTTGGGGCTTTTTACAGCGTGCTAGTTAGTGCATGAGATTTACGGGATGTGCCTCTGTTGGAAGCGGATAAGGAGGAATAGGCTCCCAAATATGAAATCAGCTTGGCATGTTTGCTGACTGCAGTGCCTCGGCAAGCTCCAGGTCGTAGCTGGAGGCTGTTTGATCGTGTTTGCAGGGTTGGAGAAGGACTGACTCACAGCCTCGCTTCCCAGCTTGGTGGTACAGTCTCTAGGTGCTCGCTGGCCTGGAGGGACGCTTTTCCGTGGTGAATGGTTACACAACCCCACTCTGCAGGCAGGAGTGGCGCTCCCAGCTTTCCTGCAGCTTCCTTTTGAGCAGGTTGCTCCATCTGTGGCCATGCCCTCACACTTGCACCTTTGCTGGTCTACTGGCAAAGGAGAGCCTCACCATCCTCGCTGTGCACGTGCCACCTGGAAAAAGGTGCCTTATGCTGTGAGGATGTTGCTAACGCTTAAACCTGGCTGAGCTCCTGCTCTCCTTCATTATGCCCTGAAGGGCACAAATGGGTAGAAATGTGCATCCATGCTCCTCAGCACGCTCCTTTGGCCACAGCCACTCTTTGCCTGCAGGCTGCCATGGAAAGTGTTAGGGGTGAAGGACATTTCCTCTGCACCAGGGCGTGTGAGGGAATGGTTTGTTTTCTTGCTTGCTCTCGCTATGGCTTCCTGGGCTGGCGCAGTGAGAAAGAGGAAGCAAGAGAGCAAAGCAGCTGGGAAAACGGGAGGGCTCGTCCCTGGGGAGCGGGGGCAGAGCCACTGCTAGTGGAGTGGCCCCTGCTGCTCACTGCCTACATGAGACCTAGTTGGGGAAATGAATGTAAATGAAATGTGCTATTTTTTTGCCTGGAATGTTGTCAGGTATTGCACTATTGTGATTTAAGGAGTGAACGGTTATAAAGAAGCCTGCGTTTCACTGCAGTTCTTTTCCAAACTATCATTTCTTCTGCTAAGAGAAGGTTGGGTTAAATATAGCTCTATAGGTCTAGGGAGAAAAAGTTCAAAATTTAAAGTGAAAATTAAGGAGAAGAGCTGATGGGAAATGGAACAGGCAGAGGTTATTTAAAGTTACAAGAAAAAAAAAGAAAAAAGAAAAAGTTAGAAGTACTCTTTGAGAACTTTAGGCTTTGGGTAATACCTGCAAAGCTGCAACCAACTGGTGCAATAAGACTTTTTAAACAGATGCACATTCCTTATTATACTCTTAAGTTCCTTCAGCCCTTCTACAGTCTGTAAAATGTTCTCAGTAGATGATACGTTCTGTGAGCCTGTCTCTCCAGGCAGATTTTCAGGTAAATCCTTTTTTGAGAAGATACAGCCCTTCAGTCCAGAACCTAACCAGCTGGACGTGGCCTGGACAGGGTCTAATCAGGAGACCTTAGCTGACAGACATGGCCCAAATCCAGGCTGTGATGGCCCCCAAGTGCCCCAGAAAAGGAACCCTTTGTAAGAAGGTCCCGCTGCCGTTTCAGACACCACATGGCAGGAGCAGCAAGCATCCTCTGCGTTTGCTCTCCACTTGCCTTGGGAAGGATTTGCTTCTGGCCCACCATTCCCAGGCTGTTTTTTCCCTACCTTTCTTCAAAAAGTCCTTGAAGGGTGCTGGCCTGAAGCTGCCCCCTTGTGTCACATGCCACATATGCTGCTACTTGCGTGTTGTGCAAGAGTGCAAGTAAATAAGGATTGGTTGTAAAATTGTTTGGTCTTTGTTAAATCCAACCAGACTGCTTGGCTTCTAATAGCCTCTGCCCTGAATTTCACATCTGAACTAGACACAGTGCAGAGACGAATTTCCTTTGATTTGTTCCCGAGTAACTCACCATTTAATTTAACCGAGCGATTCCTTGTTCTCCTATTCTGGAATGATGGATTGTGAAACGCACTCCTTTAAATTAATCCAGACGCTTGACTTCCGTCAGCAGGGTAATCTTTCTCAGTGGTATGCTAAGCATGCTTTTAAAAGGTATGGTGAATATGAGCGCTATGCACTCGGTTGATGATTTAAGTGTTTACACTTTCTAAACGTTGCAGCAATAACAAATACGGTTTAGCTGCATTTTTTATAACCTTTCAGAAGTGATCATTCAAATAACATCAAAGGGACTTAAATGGATTTCTAAATGTGATGTTACAAGCGAGGGCAGCTCCCCTCTCATCAGAAAACCCGCAATTGGGAACAGGGCTGAGCAAAGCGTGTAATATTTCTGATTGCAGGGTTTCCATAGATCATCCAGAAAGCTTTCTATCGGAGCCATTAATGGTAAAATATTTAATGTGCATGCTGTCCCTGCTTTTGCTGGCACTGCAAGGGAGCAGTGCCTTTTTTTTTTTTTTTTCCTTTGCTGTTTATACTACTCAAATATGAAGTGGGGCATTTCTGGGGAGGAGAAAAGAAGGAGTGTATGAATACTTTGTATTTCCTTTCTGCCCCGTCATAAGAACAGCAAAAAGTTATAGTAAAGTTGAGAAAGGGATACTGATGTAAACCAACCCATCAACTCCCAGCAGCCTGGACGCTCCCTGGCTGTTACCAGAGGTAAGGACTAGCTGAATGCCCCAGCTAGAAGTTGCACAGCATTTCCTGGGTCCAGCTGGAAGCAGACACCATTCCTAAAAGTGGGCAGACAAGATGAATCCTTTTGTCATTGAAATATGTGGCAGCGCTTTTTCAGCAAAGGTAAACGGTACTGAACTTCTGGCAATGCAAGAACTGCAGCACTTCTCTACCAATTCATGCTTGGCAGGTTTACACCAACAGAAAATGACACATCTAACAAGTGACCTTGGCTGAAATCTGTGTTCCCACTTTGCATGTATACGCTGTGTGTGTTGGAAAGGGCATTTGAGTGGAGTCAGAAGGCCTGAATCCTTTTGCTTCACCACTAGTGGTAGACACAGAGATGGAATCTTCTTCACAACACAGATTTACTGAGAAATATATTAAGGGTTTGTGTTATCCAAAATATTAGATCAATATTTTTAGTTTCACAAAAATATGAAGTTTTACAAAAGCAAGTGAATTCTGCACCTGGGGATGGGGCAACCCTGGCTGTATGTACAGACTGGGAGGATGAGAGGTGGGAGAGCAGCCCCCCAGCACAGGATCTGGGGGTTCTGGTTGATGGCAAGCTGAGCATGAGCCAGCAGCAGCCCCCGGCAGCCAGGAGGGCCAACCTTGGCCTGGGCTGCATCAGGCACGGCGTTGCTGGACGGTAGAGGGCAGGGACTGTCCTGCTCTGCTCTGCGCTGTGCTGCTGCGGCCTCACCCCCAGTCCAGTGCTGTGGGCAGTTCTGGGTGCCCCAGCATAAGGAGGCCATAAAATTATTCCCTCATGAGGGGAGCGGAGGGGCAGGCGCTGAGCTCTGCTCTCTGGGGACAGCGACAGGACCCGAGGGAACGGCATGGAGCCGGGACAGGGGAGGGTCAGGCTGGGGGTTAGGGAAAGGTTCTGCACCCAGAGGTGGTCGGGCACTGGGACAGGCTGCCCAGGGATGTGGTCATGGCCCTGAGCCTGCCGGAGGTCAAGAAGCATTTGGGCAATGCTCTCAGACACATGGCCTGATTTTTGGGTGGTGCTGTGTGGAGCCAGGAATTGGACTTGATGATCCCTGGGGGATCCCTGGGTTCCAGCTAGGATATTCTGTGATTCTGTGAATAGGTTTTGTACAAAGTGAGAAACTAAGCTCTTTGGCAGGGCACACCCTACAAGGCCTGTGCCTTACTGGTATTGGCAGGGTGATGTATGTTTTTCTTGATCCTTCTAAAGCCTTTTACATATGGAACGTATACTTGACTTGGTACATTACTAGGTAGGTAGGGTGTACCATATAGCTTCCAGATTTTACTCTGTACCCGACTGTGACATTTGACTCAAGTAATTTTGTGTATATTTGGCAGTGGGAATGGCATGTTTATTTTCTAATATTCTGACTTAAGCAGCTTTATCTGCCTCACTGCTTTAAAAAGAAACTGAAGAATTGAAGTCCACTTATTTCTTGCCAGCCGTCTCCCAGGAAAACACATAGTGCTGTAACCTGCCAATGCCATGTCTCATACTAGCCTACATAGCCAACCCATCTAAGGGAAAATTATTTGGCTCAAGAAACGAGGAATTGTGTTATGCCTGGATACAAATAAGAACATAAACCTCCCATCATAAGTAGATTGGCACCAAGCTTTACTTCAGTCTTAAGCAAGGACTTAAATCTGAAGTGAGCTGAGGCACACCTCGACCTTTTGATCTGAAATGCTTTTCTTAATAGTTTTTCGTGGTCTGGGTGTTTTAGTGTCAGTATTTCTGCTTTGAACATCTTCAAATCCAAAATGTGTGAAATACTGTTCTTTTGAGTTTTGGAAGTCTGTAATGACAAAGGAGTTCAATAACCAAAACCAAAGGCTTTGAGGTCTTCAAAGCAGGCCTTACAGGCCCCAGTTGATGTGCAGCAGCACCTGGATGGCCTTTTACACCTGTCCCCTGGTAGCGGGCACCTCGTGATCGACTGGAGGTGTTGTAGAAGATAGAGCCAGAAGACAGAAGAGAGTGTTGGTGGCTTCAGTATTGGCTTCAGGTTCTTTGCTGTCTCCTAAAATGCAAATCACAACTAAAGGTGTGGTGTCTCAGACACTTGCTCTGTAAGTGTGTAGCTCATCTCACAGGGTTTTACCCGTGGTGCTAAGAATCTCTAAGATGCTTGCCAAGAGCTTTGCATAAGCTGTTGTGTGCTGCAGCCCCTCCGTAAGCTGCTTCAGTGCTGAGCTCACTTTGGGCCAACCAGCTTGGGCACTCTTGACATTTCTGGATGTCTTCTAAACATGTAATGCTGATAGAAATGTTGTTTAAATATTTGTGAGTTATTTAAAAATACTGCGTCAAGTAAGCAGCCTTGTGACGCCCGACAGATATCTGGATAAGACGAGTGCTTTGGAGAAGAAGGAAGAGGTCACCATGGGTTATGTACACAACTTAAAGTTTGACAAGAGACATGTTGGATCCATGAAACACAGAGCAAAACGAGTCCCACGCTGGAAGCAGCGTGCCCTGGTGCTCCGCAGCGCATGGCTGTGCAAGCAGAAGCGCTGGCTGGAGAGGCACTGACGGGCACGTTGTGCGGCGGCTGCCAGTTGTCCCTGTCCCAGTTTGGAGCTATTTAGGCACTCTTAATGTTTTCCCCGACTTGGCACCCATCTGCATTTTTAGGAAGCTAAATTTTAGGAAGCTCAAGGGAATGAGTTTACAGTCCAACAATGATTAAGGCTTTTCAGCTGTTTCTTGTCAGTAGTGTTAGAGGTATTTTAAGTCAGGATTGGTGGATGCTGGACAGAGGGGGGAAATGGAATCCCTGGGATAAATGTGAGAAACAGACATTATTTATTAATCATATTAAATACTTATTTTCTGAGTTTTAAAACGTTCATAGACTGTTTTAAAAGCTGTTTTCATATGTGAACTGTATTATCCTCTTTGAGTAAATGCCTATTGTGTGCAGATTAAAATTGGCCACCAGGCATTGCTGAGATACATTATCATGAAATCATAGAATCATCCAGGTTGGAAAAGACCTCTAAGATCATCTGGTCCAACCTTCAACCTAGTACTTAAGTCATGCTTCTAAGTTCTACATCTGCTTGTTTCTTGAAGACCTGCAGGGATGGTGACTCCACCACTTCCCTGGGCAGCCTGTTCCAATGCCACACAACTCTTTCAGTAAAGAAATTTCTCCTAATATCCAACCTAAACCTCCCCTAGTGCAACTTGAGGCCATTTCCCCTTGTCTTAACCACTGTGTGCTTGGGAGATGAGCCCAATCCCCACCTCACTAGAGGGATTATAGCATGAGGTTTATATGTAAAAGAGACTGGGCCTACCAATGCATCTGAATCTAGCTTTATGTTGCCTTTAAATTGATTTGAAGCCAATTCTAGACCTACTGTAAAAATGAGTTACATGATTAGGGCACCAACATCATTTTGCCAAGGCTTTTCACTTTTTGAGTTGCTCTTGTCGTGATCCATATAATGGCTGCAGCTGGAGAACTTCTCTCTAGACAGCACATTTTCACAGACTCACAGAATTGTAGGGGTTGGAATGGACCTCAAGAGATCATCGGGTCCAAACCCCTGCCAAAACAGGTTCCTCCGTAGAGCAGGCTGCCCAGGTAGGCATCCAGATGGGCCTTGACTATCTCCAGAGAAGGAGACTCCACAGCCTCCCTGGGCAGCCTGTCCCAGTGCTCCACCACCCTCACCGTGAAGAAGTTCTTTCACATGTTGGTGCGGAACTGCCTGGGCTCCATCTTGTGGCCATTGCCCCTTGTGCTGTCCCCACAAACCACTGGAAAGAGGTTGGCCAAATCCGTCTGTCTCCCACACCTCAGGTATTTATACACATTGATGAGATCCCCTCTCAGTCTTCTCGTCTCCAGGCTGAACAGACCCAGGTCTCTCAGCCTTTCCTTCCCTCCTTCCCTCCTTCCCTCCTTCCTTCCTTTTTTCTTTCTTTCTCTCTCTATTTTTTTTGTTGTTATTGCGCATATTGGTTGCTTTATTCTTGTTCTCTTTGAGACCTATTTCTCATTTAAAGTGCCAAACTGAAAAGCCAAAATGAATCTTAGCTTCTCTGATGCCCAGAAAATAATTATTTACCCTTATAAGCTGCTTTGCCTTTCAGATAAAAATGCTGCATCTACTAAAGGAATTAGAGGCTATTTTTAAGCGTTCTGGCTATTATTTCACCCAAGCAGCACTTATATTTTCAGCAGTTTAATCTAGTTCTAACATAAGTGATCCAAATGAAAAGTTTAAGCATGTGTCACAGAAAAAAAGCGCATGGAGAAAAATTGCTGTTTTCTGGAGAAGTCTGAAAGGATTCAAAGATTTATCTGTTGATGATAAGCTTGAGCCAGGGAAATAGCAAATGACATGAATTATGTCATAAAATCAGTTCCTGATCTATAACCATAGATTTGGCTTAAGTTAATCACCACACCTTTTTTCTTTCTTTTTTTCTTGTTGACACATTCCTGGAGGCAGATCTGCAAACAAGCATCAAATATCATTGAAAATGGTTTCATGGGAAAAATGCAAAGTGATCAAAGTCACTGTGACGTTAGGTGTTCATACAGACCAGCAGACTTGCTAGCTGTAAGAGCTACTGGTTCCCAGTTATTTCTCTGAGCAAAATTACAGTTTCACAAATGCTTGCAAATAACAAACCAAGGATGTGAATATGGCCAAGTGAACTACCATGGAGAATTCAAGCAAATATTTGTTAAATCTGTTCAATCAACATTCTATCAGAACCTCATTCAGGTTTTGCTATTTTAATAAGCAATTTTACCAATTGCTTATTCCTGAAGTTTCTCTATTCTAGTGCTTCTTATTCATGCGAGCCATTGTACCGAGCTCTCCTGTACTGAAGGATTACACGTCCCATTGCACCACATTGCTCCCACTCACAGCAATGCCATACCATGGTATTAACAATGGACCACCAGTTCCAAAACACTGATATTTAGGTGTCTTGTCAATTCTGTGACATTTATTTAGATCAAAAGGGAGAAGTTCTAAGACATCTCACAAGAAAAACAGCTCTCAGGAGATTTCTGACCAAGCAGATCTGGCTCCATGTACAGGTAGATAAGTTTGGAGTAGTCTTTGATCCAGTGTGACAGTTGCCTATTGCTGCTTCCCGAGCTGCTAAGACACATTTTTAGAAACAGCAACTGTCTTTTCGTAAGCTGAGTTTTTAGAAGAATTGGGTGTTTCATGTATAATGTCAACCTGGTAAAATTAGAAGCTACTGTTTTTGTATGACTGGGAAGAAAGAAAAAAAGACCTGTCCAGCTGCTTTGATTTGTTGCTGGAATGAGCATCCCTTGGATCTTTGAGGAATATTCTGTCCAGCAATCTTGCTCAACAGCTCAGATGTGGTAAGCAAAATAAGCAAAAGGTACTTTTCTGCTTTTCTGTCAGGCAAGAAACAGCTGTTTTTCAAGACTGTGACTGAAAGAGGATCTGGAGATTGGATACAGATCCTATTTAACTTGGGCTTGGTTCACAGCAATATCACAAGGAAGTAACAGCATAAAATGGATTGTTGAACGACTTTACACTTTCAGTCCTGGACTATGTGAGAAAGCACTGGCATAACTGTGATTTTTATTAGTTATTTAGAGAAAGAAGTTGTATTTCCCAGGTGTTGATGTTTGTTCTAGAATGAATCATCCATTCCCACTCAAGTCACAGCCAGTTTGGAGGCATGTTGATAACAAGTACATAGTGAACAGACTGGTTTTATTTGTTTAAATAGCTGCAGGTGTATTGGTGAGTTTGTAATTGGCTCTTGAGATAGACAAATAATTGTGAAAATCAAGGCTTTTACTCTTTTTTCTCAGTTGGCAGCAAGGGGCAAAGCTGTGATTTCACTCTGTGTACTCTTTTCTCTGTACCAGTTCTTCCAGGCAGTGACCACAGGCAGGGATGTGTGGCATGGAAATACATCCCTGAAGGGGAGACTGCTCAGGAAACTCCATGCACCCACTACAAGCACACTTCTCTGGAGCTTTTTCAGGTCAAATATTCTCTGTGAAGCTATGAAACAAGATGTCATGTTCTCTGTTCCTACATTATCTCATCCACATTTTAGGAACTCCACTAGCTCTGGAACATTTCTTCAACTTGTTTAGTTTAACAATAAAAGTTCCTTGAGAAAATTCCTGAAATTCATTCTGATAGCACAGTGCTTTCCTCTTAAAAAAAAAAAAAAAAAAAAAAAAAAAAAGCTAAACAACTTACAATAGAAGTCAAAAGCTTCCAGCTTGAGGTTTGACTGCTCTAATTACAATGAGGATCAAACCAAATCATTAAGTCACCTGCTGGACTAGGCAATACCCCAATACCCCATGCTGTTTCCCAGGACCTGCAGTTCCATGATAGCTCCTTTCACAACAATTTACAGCAATTGTGGCTGTTGTAGCATGTAGCACCAGGTAAACAGACATATAAAAGGACCAGCTTCTTCTAAAGGATGTAAAGGATGCAGGAAAAGCAAGGATACTTTATTGTTCCCTTTAAAAAGGGGGTTTTGTTTTATTCTGTCTTAGTTCTTGTATGCTGTGTTCAGAAGAGAATTGTCCCTTGTTTTGTATTTGCAGATGTTTCTAAAAGAGGCAAAGGGGTTGTAGTGACCTAATTGTTGAAGGCTGACTTTGGACAGGAAGACACAAAAGTGGGAATTAATGACTACCTGCCCTTGTCATGGACTAAAATCCATAGCAGGAGTTATCTCCTGTGAACATCATCCTTCCTTCTGAGAAGGAAGAGAAAGCATATGGGATCTTTGAGCTGCAAAAACGAGACCCTGGTCTCTCAACATTCCCTCCATTAAAGGAATCTTCAAAATACAAGGTTTAATTTCCTAAGGTTTGTTTTTGTTGTAATGAGGTCATTCCTCTAAACGTATGCTTATACACGTATGTATCTACACAGGCAAATGTAATCTTCTGTCTCCTGGTGTTGCTGTCCTGTAGAGGTGGTGTCTGTGGCACCAAGCTCTAGCTCCTTGTGCATTTGTCGCCATGTATTACTGTTATTTTGCATATATATTGGGGCTGCCACTGGCTTAATATTCCCATCTCCTTGGCAGTGGAAGATCCTTACTTGACAAAGTGCCTTTGATCTTCTTTCCTCACAAGGATATCTCCTTGCCAGTGAAATAGTGGAGGAAATCTTGGAGGCCTGAATTCCCTTATTCATATTGGAAAAACTGGAAGTGAATGTTCCAGGCAACCATAAATTAAAGAAATGCATATAAATAGTATTTTTACTATTTGCGTATCTTATGTTAGTCCATGCAGAAGGCTTTCATAGCACCAATTCTAACTTCTAACCCTGTACAAGGTTTGGAGGCCCCCTGCCGGGAGCAGGTTTACCCTGGCAGGCTGAGGCAGGTGCACAGGGCTCCTGGGTGAGGGGAGGTGCAAGGCCCGCCTTGAGGTCTGAACTGGGAGGATTGTGCTTAGCTTTGCCAGCAATTCTTCATGTGAACTCATAGCATTCTGTATGTCTGGCCCCAAGCCCAGGGTGTATTCCTTCCCGTGTCTGGGACCAGACTGATCTGAACCAAGGCTAGAGATGGGAGACGAGGCCCTGCCTCGTGGCAGTGATCAGCCGGTCGGAGCCAGCAAGGACCGGCAATGGCGAGCAGGGGCCATGGCTGCGCCCACAGCAGTGGCTTCATCCACCCCATGGTGGACGTCTGGCCTCAGGCCTTGTGGTGGACAGCCCGGGCAGCAGGGCAGTGTAGGGTCTCTCAGCGCCAACACCACACCAGCACTGCGCGTGTGTACCTTGAAGATACCTGCTGCTGAGAGCTGAGGAACCCCTCTCAAAAAATGTCAAGCATATGGATGTGGCCAGTAGGCAGCACAGCGCTCTGTGGTTTCCAGCCAAGGCTGATTGGAAAGGACAGGCACGGCATGGCACAGTGCCACACTGCCTCAGGGGACGCTCCAGTGGGAGCCCAGCCTCCCAGACAGAAAGGACGGCGGCCTCTGGGCACTGCAGCCACAAAACCGTGTATTTCTAAACAAGAGATAAACTGGAGTGGGGCATTCCTGTGAAGCAAGCCCTCTGCACAGAATGTCTCTGGTAGGAGAAGTCACAAGTGAAATGCCGTTCAGCTTTGGTCCTGAAAGGTGCCTGTTGTGGGTGGCATCAAAAGCGGTGACGGGAAGCAGCGAGTGAGGTGACCTCTGGTAGATGTGTTTGCTTGGAAGTATTCCAGTGATGTCAGAATTAAAATATGCAATAAACTTGCCTTTGGTGAGAGGTGCCTCCATTCCCTGGCACAGTGCCTTTCTGAAATAGCTTTAGTAACGTAGGCTTTTTTTTTTTTTTTTTTTTTTGGTTAAGTATGTGTGAGGGTTCTAGAAGTGGCAGGCTCATTTATGAAATGACTCGTCTTGCTCATGCAATGCTTTGCAAATTTGTTTAAAGCGTCCCACTCTGGGACTGGCTTTCACTGGAGCTGCGACCTCGGTGCGAAGCCAGGGAAAATGCAGCTGGTTTGGAGATGCTGTGTGCAGGATCCTTCCCTGTGCTGACCTACAACAGGCTGACAGACGTTTTTGCATGAAGTTAGGTCAGCCTGTAACACCACACATCAGAAAAGCTCTGGAGAGTCTTCAGCATGGGTAAGTTGCTTGAGAAACAAGGCGATCAAACACTTAATGACAGCTTTGCAGAAATAGCATGTTTTCCAGGATTTGGCCCCTGGGGTGTTGGTAAAGTTATTTTGTGGTCCTCGGCAAGCAGCAGAGCAGGGAAATGAAAAGCCCAGGTGAGCAGAATGCTGATTTTCTTGCCACCCTTCCCTCTGGTATGGAAATCTCCATCAGCAGCCCCTCAAGCCCCTTTTCAGGTAGTGGTTGTGGAGTATTTTGACATCCTGTGACAATACTTGAACACCTTTTCTGAGACTGAGTCCTGGTTATTCCAGGCTATGTGAAAACTGTGATTCCTGCTTCAGGTGTAGGTGCCAAGGACTGGCTTCTGTGGGGTGTGAGCTTTCTGCGTGTAGTCTGAGCTCCTTTGAGGCAGAGGCTGATGCAAGGAGCCCCCGGGTTCATTGTACTGAGGTATAGATAAAATGAGGCAGGATTGTCATTCCTTCCTGAAAAGCCTTCATCCTTTCTTCACTAGCTATTGCTATATCATGCTATATCATACTGAATTAGCCTCCCCCCTCCCCACCCTCCCATAATGTAAGCCTTTACTTGATTAGGTACCAATCAACACCAGGAATTTTGCTGTAAGTTGACTTGTTAAACTACTTTAACTACCTAAAAGACAGAGAAAATAGCATTTTAGGGCTGTGTATCATCATTTCATGGCAATGCCCAAAGGAAAATGACAGTGGGAAAGAACAACTGCATGGTTTAATTGGAGCATTAATATCACATGCAAGCTGTCTACCAAAGTTATTCCAGATTTAAATGATACATTCCATCTTCCCAACCCAAGCACACAGCTGAGGATTTGATCAGTACAGGGTGTGTACTTTTTACATTGCTTTGGGTGGGCCTGGCAAAAAGCATTTTCTTAGCTAATCACAGCTAAAGACCATATATCACAACTCCATAATTTCTTTTGTATTGTACAGCCTAGTACTAATATCAAATGTCCTTTTTATTGTGCCATAAAACTTGCCAGCTTAGGAACCAATTGAACTAAAAATAAATAGTAAGTCTGTGCAAATTTTGCATTTGATTACTATATGGAAAATTGAATTAATACTAATGAAACACACCCATAAATTCCAATTTTGTCATAATGATCCTTGGGTTAAATGAGCTTGGGTTAAATGAACAGCAAAATGCTTGACTTCACTTCTTAAATCCTCGTTTAGAAAAATCCATCCACAACCAGAAGAATTCTTGTTTTAAATAGAAAGTTCTTGCTTATCCATTGTGCTCAATCTCCATTTCTTTTCTGCTGTGCCTTTGAATTCCACACTGCAAAAGCCAGAACATTTCAAGTGATGCTACAGAGATTTAGAGACACTGGAGTGGTTCATAGAGCTTGAGTTATCTTCTGACCTCTTTACATTAATGCAGCATCCTATCCTCATGTCTGCCCTATATAACTAACAGTCCAGGAGCTATAAAATCATTAGTGATTTAAAGTTACCTTCCAGGGAAATAATGTTAGATATATTAGTACGTTTGATATGTTCTTCTGAGACCCGCCTACTTGACATGATGCTCTGTGCATTGTTGAATTATTTCTGCAGAAAGGTTGCTCAGGTTGGAAAGGCTGATCGTGTATTTTTATTAGAAATTTACAATTTTGTATTGCTCATGGTTTAAAAAAATCTCAAAAGTTTTTCTTTCTTTCTTTTTGTTTAATTTGATGTGATAAGACAGACCATCTACATTTAGAGCTTTATTTCCCATCTATATTAAGTTAGGTTAGTAAAACTGTTATTAGAAGGAGAAAATAAAATCAAAATAGCAATGAACTGCATCAAATGCAGACAAATCTGAGTAGTCAGAAAGGTCAGAAGTTGTGCTCATGTTTTTAGTACACAGATCCATTGCTTAACTGCATATGATTTTTTCAGATCATGAACTATTTTTTGTCTCAACTAAGTCTCTATAAACAAAATAAAAGTAAGGGTTCTCACAGTTCCACGAAAACCACTGTGGCAAGGGACCTAATTACGACACAGTAACCACGCTCTATGGCTGGCTCACATTCTGTAGCTGGCATCTGACACTGATTTTAATCATGGATCCCAAATCCTGCTCCATCTAAGTCAAATAGGAAAAAAATAATCTATGAGACACAGTATCTCCATTGCATGGTGCAACATCAGAGCCTTAGTTTGTTGTGTGCAGGGTAGAGGCAACATCATTCCAGGCATTTGTTGGGAAGGAAAAAATTAAACAGTAGCTAGTTTAGTAAAAAAAAAAAAAAAAAAAAATCAGTAATCCATCAAAATGATGTTGTCAAAATGGTAAAATATGGAGGTAAACCAGCAACTTCAGTAGCCGTGAGGTGTGGCTTTGCCTGCAGTTACTCCTTCCCTCTAAATGAATGCAGATCATGGGAATGAGACACCTATTCTGTACGGGTAGCTGCGCTGTCTGGCGGGGTGGATCTGTCTACACGTGGCCTGTGGGGACGCCTGCCCTGTGGTATGGATTTGGCACCGCGCAGCCCTGCTCCCCAAGTGTCACCGTGAGCTCAGTCCTGTGTGGGGCCCCGTGCAGCCTCTGGTAACAATCTGGGGGACACTACAGCAGCTTTCTGTTCCTCTTTAATATATTAGTGTTAAATCATTCCTGGGCTTTCTGTGCTTCAGCTCATGTTCTTCTAATCACTCTTGCTTTTGTTTCACAGTTTGATGCTTTTAGGAAATGCTCAGCGGTTTTTCTGACTTTGCTGCATATCTCTGAATACCAGCAAATGTCTTTCAAGTGTATCGACCAGGTAAAGACTGCATTGACCTGGGCTCTGCAGCTGCAGGCTGGCTCAGTGCACCTCAGAGGGGCTGACAAAATGCCTTTCTTTAAAAGTATCACTTACTGACCTGCCTCTGTTGGGCTAAATAGTTCATAACACGTAGGTTGAACTCGTCTCACATGCAGTGCTATCCCTGGCATTTTGTAGAATTAGGGAAAACCTATTGCTACCCCCTGAAAGAGCATGGACAATATCCTTGTCTGGCACTAGTTAATGCTGTGCCATGGGTTTATTGATGTTGGCTCCACTGGAAGCAAGCAGTTACCCGTCCTGTTACCTACAGCTCCTCCTAGGAATTTTACAAGTGTGTCTCAATCATGTACAAGGGTCCTGTACAAGACCAGCGATAAGGAGCTGCTGCGGCAGAGGAATGTTGTATCTGCTGCTGTCGTGCAGCCAGGAGAACCAAAGCACGGAGAAGCAACGGGCCTGAGATCACACTGCAGGGAGCTGCGTCTGCTGTCACCTTGGAGAGGACTTCTCAAGTGCGGGTCTAGAAATTAGAGAGTTACACTCTCACTTCTAAGGTCAGTGGGAGTAAGACACCTAATTCCCCTGAGCCCTTTGCCATTTCTGTAGAGCAAGCACTACCTCTTCTAACTTACGCAGAAACAATGAAAAGATCATCAAACACTGACGAGCTAGTTAATGTGATCTGCAAAGAAAATACCTTTAAACTTGTCCGGATCCCATCAACTGACAGGGGAGGCTAAGGACAAGGATCTGAGTAAAGATCTTAATGGCAGCTTGGGAGTCCCAGTAATCAGCTTGGGAAGCTAATGCCAAAGAGCTGGATAAAGATGCAATTAAGCTTGCCACAAAGTACGGGGATATATTGCAGTTCCCAGCTGTGATAACTGAAGAGTTGGCTGCGATTCCAAAATACCAGCGTGATAGTAAAGGAGGAAAGAAAGGCCAAATATCTTGGCATTTTCTTTTTCTAGACATTCATATTCAATTATCTGTATGGAGCCTAATTTATCCTGGCAAAATTCCAAGGAAGAATCTTTTTTTTTTTTTTTTTTTCCCCTCCATTAGGCTGATAAAACAGAATCAGTCTCTGCTATTTTGCATTGCACATGGGACAACAGAATAAACATTTCCTCTTATTTGTGATCTGTCTCCACTTTTGGAGAGTTTGGTGGTTTTACAAGCCCCAACTGCTTACCCTGGTCTGTGCAAACACCCTGCTCTGAAAGCACTTAAGCTGTCAACATTTCTGAGCAGACAACACTTTCAGACTCTTCAAGAGGCGATACCTCAAGAAAAGACAATTTTTGAAGATCCCGACATAGGTTGCTGTTAGGTTCTGGACATCCTCAGGAAATCATAGTGCTAGCGCAGCAAATGCATTTTTCATAGAGCCTGTAAAGTGCAGTACCTCGTTAGCAGCTGTAAGTCAGAGGGGAGCCTACAATTTTTTATAACCGCAGGCTATAAAAAGATGCAGCTGGAAACTCATCATTTTATCTTCAAGTGGACCCCGAAAAAGCCTCTTCATCTCCACCACTGCCAGCTCAACCAGTAACAGCAGCACCTAAATCACTGCAGGACGAACCAGCGACTCACGAGCTATAGGAAAAACAGATTGTGGAATTTGGCGTGTGGCTGCCAAGCGTGCCCAGGTCTTGTTGGCTCCGTTTCTGGCGGAGGCTGAGGGGGATGATAGTTCGGGACTGCCAGCGATGAGAGGAGGCAGCAGCACCTGCCTGGGCTGGAGCAGTGAGTTCTGCCACGCCAAATAAAACAGGTTTCAGCGCAGAGGCTGTGGGCGCCCGTTGTCTGTTGCTGTAGCAGGATTAGCACCAGGTGGAAAAAATCTTCCTGTGCAATCACCGAGATTGGGAAAGAGCAAAATTCTTTGGATTTTTTTCCAGTTGCCTTCCAGGTTGGTGTAATATGTAACCAAATAAAGCCAGAATCAGTCGTAGCCTCTTTTCTGTTCACCTGTCTGCACTTGCATGGCACGGGGAGGAGAGGCTACAGGAGTGCTTTGTGAGCTGTCTTTGTTGAGAAAATCTGTTCCTTTTTGAAAGCGCTGCACTTGGACCCTACAGAAGCGTTGGAAAGTAGTTGCCTCTCCAACTGTTTACTCGCTGGCATGTTTTGGAAGGGATTGAGAGTTACACCAAACCCCTCCAACAGACTGAGACCTGGCCGCCAAGCGATTCCCACCTGTCAGCACTGGCACACTGCATTGGCCGAAGGTGGAAGCAGAAGTAGTGCATCTGCCATGGCTTTTAAAAATCTGAACAACTGCTCTGGAGGTAGGAGAGGAGCAATGAGACCCCACACGGACAGCAGCACGTGTTGGCCAGGTTTCCAACTGGGCTGGGGGCTGCCAGCCACCCGCAGCCCGTCCCCACTGGCTGTGTGGTGGGCGATGCAGAAAGCTGAATTGCCACCAAACTGATCTCGCCAAGAAAAGCGAAGAGTTTTCTGCAAGTTTGGCTGGCAGGGCTTGCTCTCACAGGCTTGGAGGTGTCAGGGCAAGCAGAGGAGAGGAACATGAAGCTGAGAAAAGGAAGGAAAGACCATTCCTCTTCTGGCAGCAGATCCGCACAAGTAAAATGTCATGCTGCATCTTGAGAGTGAGTCACTGCACATATGCTTCCAAGCAGAAATCTGCATCCTTCCTTTTTGTTTAAAGGACATCTTTTTAAAAACTGAAGGACAATTTGCCACTTTCTTTGTTAGCTGAAGCTCATGAGCATCTGGTAGCAAGGCTGGCCGCTCTCATCACCTGCCTCTGGCTGCCTTCAGGTGCTGCCAGGAGAGGGCTTCTTGTGAGAGAGCATCCCAGCCTCAGCACCGATGTGTCTTCCCTGCTGCCTGAGCTGTGTGTGCAAGCAGCACGCCGTGTCACCCATGGTCATTCAGTGAGGGATTTAATAGCTGGCATAGCATCTGGTTTCTAAGTGCGCGATGAGTCCCGCTTTGCTCTCCAGTTTGCCAGCAGGGTGGTGCTCAGCTGGGGGAACGCCGCGTGGTGGGCCTGGAGCACACGTGGGGGCAGGAGAGGAGGCACGGCCAGGCTGAGGTGGGTGCTGGGGCTGCAGAGGGGAGGGCAGAGGAGCACAGGCAGCAGCCGTGCTCAGTCTGGTACATCAGCTTGCCTGCTGGTGTCACTGGGACCGCAGGGAGCCAGCTCCAGCACAAAGCCGACCTGCTGCAATAGCACAGCCCAGGGATCGCACGGCTCACGCGTTTGTGTGCTGCTTCTCAGCAGCAGCTGCTGGTAACCCCGTACCCATGGGGGCGGCTGGCTTGCCTTGGGAATGTTGCTGGCGGCCCCTGATCTGCAACAGGGGATTGGGGTTGCAGGAAACATTTTTTTTTCCATCTGCCTAATTATGAAGTTATTGCTTGAGAAAGAGGTGCCACGCTGGGGTGGTTGTGCTATTGATGCTGTTGCCTGTGTGCAGGGAGCACCAGAAAGATCTGTACAAAAATGTCGTCCTCTTGTATGACATCTGGCTTGCAGGCAGAGATGCTGTGACAGTATTTGGGGTGCTGTCCTTGCCGGCTTTCTGAAGGCTCCCCCATTTCCAGTTTCCGTTTAGGAAGATCAAACATCTTGCTAACAAGCACCTGAGTTTGTTGAGTTCTACTGTAGCTCCAAGAAGAGCTAAGCAATTGCTATCAGCCTGTGTTAATTAGCACATCTATTTTAAAAGCCGGTCAATGAGCCTGAAAGCTTCTTTTGTAGTGAGCGTGCAGACACAGGAGTGGAAGGGAGACACCGCTCAGGCAGCGAGGCTGCCGGGGAAGGTGCAGCCAGGCTGTGAAGCCAAGCTACAGTCAGAAGGTGGGGAAGGGTCTTCTGCACAAATGGCTCATCTGCTCGATTTGTTTTTCAAAAAAAACCCCAGTGTGAGAGCCCTTTAATAGCCCCAAAGAGCCTGCAAGGCTGGTCTGGGAATTTCCTTTGATCAGAGCGCAATTCCTCGGCATCCACTCTCTGGTTATGGTTTCAGTTTCCAGCGGGACTGGGAGGAGGCAGCAGACGTCCCCAGAGTGCAGCGGTGTCAGCAGGTCCCTTTGGGTAGGTGTTTCGGCAGCGAAGGAATTGTAGTGAGTCTGAATAGCTGTAGAGATACAGGCTGGCTGCGTGCCTTGTTTGTCGGGCTGCTAGCACCGCTGTGCCACTGCAACATGGCACTGTGCAAAGGCACCTGAAAGGGCCTGGGGATTTAAGGATCTGCATTAGCAGAGAAACCTTCTCCTACGGAAGGGTCCGCCTCTATGTGTAGGAATGTCATCGTATTTTCTGTCATCTTCATGCCCGAGGTCATTGTGAGCCGTGAAACGTTGTCCAGCCTCTTCTTATTTGCATCACTGTCCACGGTGTGGTTCTCTCTAAAAATAGAGCTGTATGTTCAGCGTGCTGGGAGCTGGGGCAGTGTCGACACCGAGCCAGCCACGCTCCTGCCCGAGCTCGGGAGCGCTGTGCCCAGGCGTGGGCGCCCAGATGAGCACCCCCAGGGCTTCCCCCGGCAGAAGACCGCTGGGTTTTTCCTTCGGGGGCAGACCCCAGTGCAAACCTCAGCGTGCTCTGCTGTTGTGAAGGCTCCGAGTGTCAGACCGGTGCTCCTCGTGGCCCTGCCCTGCAGAGCTGTTCTCCTCTCTGTTCTGCTCTGTGAGTACAGTGCTGGTGTTTTATCAGTCCCCTGCCTCAGTGCTCAGGAAACGCTGTGTTAGGGTAAGGATTGTGATAAATCGTGGTGCTGAGTGTAGTAATAACTGCAAGCACAGCGGCTATCGGCTATTGTGGAAGAAATAATTAATTTCTGTTCTGCAGTTTGAAAGGAGGCGTGCATCCTTATTGTGCTGGGCTATCGCTGTGTGCTTGGAGGGAGAAGCCGCAGCTCTGTGCGGGGAAGCCTTTGTTAAGGGTGCCATTGTCCGAAAAAATCAAGGGCTACTGGGAGTAACGCTGAGCTTAGCAGTAGAGTAATAACCACAGGGAAGCTCTGGCAGTACCTGGTAAGTCTCTTTAGGCTGACACGCTGGTGACTTACAACTCAGAGGTCTCAACAAAGCAGGCAGGGAAGTTCAGCACGTGGAGGAAATGTCTCGGAGTCTTAATCTTGGAGTGAAAGTGCAAAGAAAACAGACTCAAGAAACAGGCATGTTCCTCCAGCCATGCTAAATGTTAAGGTGCTTAGAAACCTCGCTCTTTAATGAGTGTGCTGGGTGATCAGGTGCTTCACAGCATTTCTTTCCAAGCAGTCGTTGCCTTTTGGTCAGTGCCTGTTGTGCTGTGTGCTGGATTACGCTCAGATGTGGAAAGCATGCCGCGTGGGATCCCTCTCCTCCTCGGCAGACCTAGACCTTACAGCCTGCTGGCATGTTCTCATGCTAAACATATTTATGCTTTTGAGGCATCTGGTGAGTGTTGTGTGATTCTGTGAACTCGTATTCGGCTTCTGCTCCTGTGGGAACGCTGCAGCGTCGGCCACGGGGCTTTATGAACTGTCACCAAGTGAGCAGTGAGGGCTTGACAGCTGCTGTGCTGAGGTGGCTGCCAAGCCTGGTAGTTGGCAAGGAAATAAATATTGATAGAGCCTAGCAACAGGTACTGCTGAGAACCCTGGTGCTGGGAATGCTCGGGCAGTGTCCGTGTAATTAGCGTGGTGATAGCATTTAAAGGCTATTTATAGGATCTGTTTGTGTCTTATCATCGTCTCAGAACTGGAGTGCATGAATGGGTAGGGGCACACGTATCACACACCCGGCCCTGACGGCTCCTTTCAAGATGTAAGAGATGCTTCTCTGCCCAGGCTTGGGGGCAGCTGATGCACACTGATGCACGGCATCTCACCTACAGCTGCATACCTGGCTCACGAGTTTCACCTCTATGCTGTGCCAGAACGCCTGCTCCAGGGGTGTGTGCAGGGAAGGGGTTGGATACGAGAAGTCCTTTCCTTTCAGTAACACACTGACAAAACGCTCCAGATCCTTTGAGAATCCACCAGATAAAACTGGCGTGCACATATTGTAAAGGCGCTGCTCTTGTGAGCCTGTAAGTGAGCAATTTTATGTTCTCATTGCAGAAATTGAAGCCAGAGAAGCCTGCGACTGGCTGAGGGCTGCCGGCTTTCCCCAGTATGCTCAGTTATTTGAAGGTAAGATCCCAGAGCGTTGTCCAGCAGCTGACACTGACTTCAAGTAGAACTGCTTGCATAAATCATCTTTCAGAACCTGGCAGTTTTTACAGCAGCACTTCCAAATTCTGCAATACCTCCATGCGGACCTATAGACAGTATGTAACACGGTGTGTGTTGTTGCAGAAGTGACACCTTAATGAAGTTGGCATGGACACCAGAGAATGCCACAAAGGACTAGATCATTCCTGGTTATTGTTAGACTGCGACTCAGTCAAATTACTGCTTTTGTGATTTTTAGTTGCTTATACTTTACTTGATCTCTTTTCCTCAGAGTATTATGTCTATTAGAGTATAATGACACACTGACTGCAGCCAAAACTCATCCAAAGCTGTGTAGTGGTCCTGAGCAAGATACAGTTTCAGTGGCATTTTTTAAAAAGGATGTTGGAAAAATTGTCTTGCAATCATAACGTTTTCAAACAGCCACTCAGAAGCAGCCAAACACATTCAAACAGCACGATTTCTGCATGTTTTCATGTTGCTGAAGCTGCAAAGAGAGCTTATTATTTGTGGGGGAAATATGGATTTGTTGTGAACTTGTATAATTTTCTACAATTTTTGTGTTTATACCTTAAAAAAGTTATTCTTTTAAATATATTTATTGTTATAAACGTCACTGAATGTTAACAAAAGCTAATGTATCTTTAAGAGGGATTTTATCAAAGGTCTACAGTTCAAGGAATTGACAGAAACTTCTGCCTGCTTTAATATCCACCTTCCCTCTTCAGTGCAAAATTAAAAATTGGAAGTTGAATGCTAGAGCTAAATTTGAAAGCAGTATACCATGAACCTTGATGTCTCACTTGCTTAAAGGACATTTGTGTGAATGTATAGCTATAGAAGTAGGTTTTTGATTTATTTAACCTTTGCTAAACCTGTGGAAAATTCAGAGTTTTTGCCATCATGACTCAGACTTCAGATTCAACTCTTCTGTTCACAGATATGCAGTTTCCTATTGACGTAAAAACTGTGAGGAAAGATCACGACTTCTTAGATGCAGATGCGATTGAATCACTGTTCAGGTAAATGATAATTATGAATCACCTTTAATAGGCTCCAGAAGGTGTTTCATCTTTTCATAACTTAGTTTTCATCAGAGACTGACCTTCTCCACAGAGCTGCAGTCCAGCAGCTCAGCCCCCAGCCTGTGACGGTGCATGGGTTCCTAGGAGCAGGACCCTGCACTTGCCTTTGTTGAACTTCATGAGGTTCCTCTCCACCCAATTTTTCAGAATCAAGCATTAAAGCTCTTTATATGATTTTAATGTGACTGTAACTGATTAGGTGCAGTCTTCCTTAGCTCTAAGATGGCAGAACTGGAACTGTGAATGTTATGTTAGTGGGCATTATGTCAGTGGGTTGTTAGTGGGCATTGGTTATGGTAAAACGCATGGAGAACATCTAACAGTATGCCAGTCTTCGACACCAGTAATGCAGGCTCAGTTCGCTACTACTTTGGAACAAGTGTGTTTTCAAGACAAAAAATAGTCTAAATTTAAAACTTTCATCTTTGTTCTCACACCCTAGACGACTGAACACACTGAACAAGTGTGCATCAATGAAAGTGGAAATAAGCCATCAAAGGAAACAGGTATGAAATATAGTTAATTTTCTCAGTAAAAAATGTGATTAATTGCTACATCAAAAAAAGAAAGAAGAAAAAAAAACCTGAAGGTGTACAGATTGCTTGTTGCCTGGTGCTCACTTGGTGTGGGAGCAGCACAGCACATGGAGCACCTGGTACAGTGGGTGAGGCTGAGGTCTCCAAGAGGGTGTGCCAGATGCTGATGCTGCCATAGTCCCACAGCCAAGTGCTTCTCTACCTGCAAATGGATGAGTTTTAGTTGTAGAAGCATGAAGTGTTTGATTTCTTTGTCTTTAGGAAAAAAAAATATTTTTTCAAATCTCTAGATTTGCCACAAAACTGAAGTTTTCATCCTCAGATCAAATCTGTCATCTTTTCCCATGGTAAACTTACCAGGTTTGTCAGCATGCTGCGATGTAATGTGTCACCTAACAAATTAGGTGACAAATTTTCAGCTAACAGAAGAGACCCCAGGGCAGACCTTCAGTATCTGAATGTTTACATTTCCGTATGTGGGTCCTGAGGGCTTTGAAGGCAGTTTCATTTTTGTTAAATTTTTGATAATTTAAAGTTTCAAAACTTTGCCCTTGAACTATACTTTTTTTTTCTTCTTTCTAAGAGTGATGACTCTGATGATGATGAACCTTGTGCAATAAGCAACAAATGGGCTTATGAGCGGTGCAGTCAGAAGTGGTCTCGTCTTGACAGCCTGGAAAGTTTCTCAGGACAAGAAGGTGCTGGTGCATCGGTCCCGGGCAGTCCAATACTGAAGAGCATCAGCAGTGAAGACACAATCCTTTTGGTTCATAGTGAGAAACACGATGTGTCCTCAATCCACAGCGCTAGCAGTGGTGACAGTGACGTTGTTAGCTTCCCCAAAGCTTTTGAAGATGTGGAAACCAGCACGAGTTTCTTCAGTAAAGTTGCTTCACTGGACTCTGCTTTTAGTTGTTCACCTCCCCCTAGTGAATTTTTAAATATCACCAGTGAAGAGAAGCTTTTGGATAGGTCACCATTCAAAAAGAGGACGAGCCTTCTAAAGAAAATGGAGAAGTTGCACTTAAGGAGCTGCAACTTAAGGAGTGGTCAGTCAAAGGCCAAACCCATAATAAGCGAGCCTGTTCTTCTGGAAGGATTTAATGAAGAAAAAATGAAGATGCTTAACTGTGTAAATATTGCTGACCTCTCTGGCATCCAAACAAAGAACAATTCCTCCTGTTCTCCCGAGAGCTGCAGTAGCAGCAACCATTCTGAAATCAGCAGCACAGTGAGCACTCCGGGTCCTCTTATAAAACCACAAAGACACTGTGAAAGAAAGGGGATGTATGCAGAGGACTTGGAGTCTGGCAAGCTCTTCCTGTGGAACAATGTAACTCAGCAAAACCTCAAAAACGAAGTCAAGTTACAGATGAACCAGATGTTTCATGTACCACCAGGCCATAAGCCTGGTACTTTCCCTACAGCACTTACAACCAGTTCCCTGTCTTCAGTGGACAACTCTTCTGTCAACTGGAGAACTGGGAGTTTTCATGGGTGCAGAAGGAGCCGGAGCAGAAGCAGTTCCAAGGACTCCCAAGCCCCCAGCAGCCCCCTTTCGTGCACAGACAACAGGCTGAGTGTGTACGACAACCTGCCCGATTTTCAGTTTGATAAGTTGGAGGCAACAGACGTTGGTGATGATGATGTTTTTTCAGAACTGAACACTGTTATAGAAGATGTCAATGGTCTCAAAAAGCTGGTCGATCAGTGGACACAGAAGTTCTCAGATGATGGGGATTTGGATTTTGCCAGTGACTTGACCTCTCCGTGTCCATCCTCGCCTAAAGGAATCCGTCTGGACACAGAGCATTTGGAAGACAAGACAGCAGATGTCCCAACCACTGAGGGAGAGAGCGGCTGTGAACTGGACAAGGAGCTCAGTTCTACAGAGCTGCCGTACATAACAGACCCTAAAAAGACCACCAGGTCAGCCATCCTTGGGTTTCCCTAGCAGACTGCCCCTCTGGTAGCATTCCCCATTGATTCTCTCCACTGAAAAAACAAACAAACTGTAATAGCTATTCCAGATCAAAATATCCCCAGCTGAGTCTGTTCTGGGTAGCAGAGTCTGCACTGGTAGTGCCAGGCACTGCTGTTCCGTAGGCAGTGCAATATCCACATCTGCTCTGGTCTCTGCTAAAAGGAGGGCTCTCAGGATCCGTATCAGCACTGGTAGGCATTGGGAATCAGCTAGCTCGCTTGCTGTGTTTCTTATTGGAACTTTTGGTATGGCCGTAGCACCTCCTGCAAGAGAAGCAGCTTGTTTAAATGCAGCTAATGGGCTCTCCAGGGAACTGCGGGTTGTGTCGAGTCTTAGGGGTTTTGCAGATGCAGTCAGAAAATTAACAGGGACAGTGGGAACAGTCCTTCAGTTTGAACAACGTTTTTCCCGTAGGCACAGGAAGCAACACTGGTCTGTGGAAGAAAGTGAGAACCTGGACAGCCTCTCCATGCAGGGTGACAGCCAGGCAGCTGCGCAGCTAGCCCGGACACAAAAGCTGGCTTTGTTGAAACTCACTGCTCTAATGGACAGATACTCCCCGTCCAGTAAGCAGGGCTGGAACTGGTAAGTTGCCTAACATTGAAGGAAACCGGGTTGGAAAGAGAGAATTTGATGTAAGCAGGTGACCCTGATGTAAGAATTTGATGTAAGCAGTAACCCTGCCTGTCTCGCTTACACGTGTCCACGGTGAGGAATTCCATCCTATTAAATCTTTGGCAGTTCCGTGATTGTTTCAGTGGCTCCAGGATTTCCTGTTACAGACGGCACTTCTGCTCCTCGCCGGTGGTCACAGATTGTTACTGGTTTCGAAGCACTTTGTAGTTTCTCTCTGAATTTGCAGGGCCTTGGCAGAGGTGCTTCACAGGCCCTGAGGAGGGAGCTGACCAGGTGGAGAGTCCATCTCCAGCATCAAGACCCAGTTTCAACTAAAGCAATGATCCAGTCAGTCACTCGTGAGACTTGGCAATGCCAGTTAGCATCTCGGGGTAGGGGTCTGGTGCTTGAAGGAAGTGAAGAAAGTCTGGAAGGAAGTGAAAAAAGAGTGCATTGTCCCAAAGGGAGGGAAAACGGATTTCTCGTGAGAGTTTTTTTCAAGCTAATTTCAGTTTTGACGTGAGGAGGTCACTCCTGCCATGGGCCTTTATGATTTTCTCTCTATCCTATGATGCTGCATGTACAGGTGTGAGACAGAATGTGGGGATGTGGCACGTACAAGCTAAGTCCTTTTCCACACGTGTAACTAAAGTAGCAAGCAGAACTGTGCTGGAGGGCTAATAAGGTGGATGTACTGCTTTTTGTTTTCAGGACTATACCAAAGTTCATTAAAAAAATAAAAGCCTCCGACTACAAGGGCAAAAATGTGTTTGGGGTCCCCTTGCTTCTGAATGTTCAGCGAACAAGCCACCCACTGCCCAACGGCATCCTGCAAGCACTGGACTATTTAAGAAACCACTTTCTTGACCAGGTATGAACTCGAAGCAGCCCAGAGCAGCTCTGTTCCCAAAAGGGATCTGCTCCAGAACCAGTCTCTGAGCAGGTGGCCTGCAGGGGAATACAGTGCTGCTGCCTTCTGGGAATAGCCTTAGTCCTGCATCGTGTTCTTTGCCTTGCCTTGCTGGATTCATCTGCAGTCAGTTCTCCTGGTGCCTTTTCCTGGTAAGGTTGCACGTCTCTGCTCCCCCAGAGGTCACGCAGTGTTGTGGTTCCCTCTGTTCTGTGGTTGCTGGTAGTGCCAGAGCTGATGTGATGAGCCTTGCTTCAGCTGAAACGTGCCACTAAGCAGAGATAAAACACACTCACTCATGGTCTGCTGGGGAGGAATACCTTTGCTGCTGCTATTGATACAAAAATACATCGGTATTGCGTCCTGCTAGCACAGGGTCTTCACTGTCAAAGGGAAGTGAAGGATCAATTTTATTATTTGTCAGATATTTGAGTCCTGGTAACTCCTCTGTGTCTTTAATATTTTCATTGTTACTTGCAGGTTGGCCTGTTCCGAAAATCTGGTGTTAAATCCAGGATCTTGTCTTTAAGAGAAATGAATGAAGCCAGCCCAAACAACGTATGTTACGAAGGGCAGTCAGCATTTGACGTGGCAGATATGGTGAAGCAGTATTTCCGAGACCTTCCCGAGCCTATATTTACTAGCAGGCTTTGTGAATCCTTCCTCCACATCTACCAATGTAGGTAACAAAAGCTATAGTTTTCCAGATCCTTGAATATCTTACGATACCTCAATATTCAGCTGTACAAGGCAGTGTCCAGACTGGGACTGGTGCTGTGTCCCTTATTAATCAGAGGACACAAGTCAGGCAGGACCTGGCTGAAAAGATGACCTCAGTGTGGATCTGGATTTAAATACTTGAGATCTGCATCTTGCAAGAGGTTTGTTTGAAGCTAGTTTTCTTTTTTGCATCTACAAACATTTGTGAGGAGCGCTACAGTTGCTCCGTCCAAAGGATGTGGAACCATTTCCTTCCATTTATTTTACACCTGGCCGCTGTTCTCCTCCTGTCTTTTGACAGAAACAGCAAGAGCTCTGCTCCCCATTCCTGTGCCACCTGTGACTTGCGCAGGTGCTCAGATTGCTGTATTTTGGAGATAGATAGGGACGGTGGTGCTTTCGCCAAGAAGCACGTTTTGTGTTTCCTGCGTGTGTGCATCTGCTGAAGGGAAGGAGCAGCAAACCCTTTGCCATGGTCAAAAACTGGAGAAACCCTTCTCCTGATGGGGATTCCTGGCAGGGTGAGCCTCACCCACCCTCCTGCAGGAGCTGCTGGGCACAGGGTCTCACTGGGCTTCAGTGAGAGCATCTATTCTCTGCATGCCTGAGGCTGAAAGGAAAAGACAGTACTGTAGGTATCCGCTCCAACTATCATGGCAGAGTAACATTTTGTGGGGAGAAAAGTCCCTTTTTGGATTGTAATCAGAGCCAGATCAGCGTAAGTTCGTTAGTAGGGCATTCAAGGAAAAAAACAAACAAACAAACAAACAAACAAACAAACAAAAAAACACAACTGTACTTGTGTGGTGTGAAGGCAATAATGGTCTTTGTGTTGTGAGCTAAAGCTTCAGTTCTTGTGGTTTCAAAGCCTTGCCTGGCACTCACTTGACAGATACTTCCTTGCAAATCACGTGTGATACCCATTGTTTTTCTGTTTTCAGACGTGCCGAAGGAGCAGCAGCTTCAGGCTGTCCAGGCTGCCATTCTCCTTCTCCCAAAGGAAAACCGAGAAGCTCTGAAAATCCTCCTGTTCTTTCTACGAGATGTGGTTGCTTTCGTTGAAGAAAACCAGATGACCCCAACCAACATCGCCGTCTGTCTCGCGCCGTCGTTGTTTCACCTCAACACCCTGAGGCGGGATAGCTCCTCCTCCACTCGGTATTGTCATCCTGGTGCTGGCATCGCTGCTGCCAGGAGTGTTCTCTGCTAGATCAATGCTTTCTGTAGCTGGCCGAGGACAAGTGTCTGCTTTGAATGGGGACAAAGTGTGCGTGTCACGGGGTTTGTCTCCAGTACAATTGGTGAGGTCCAGCAGGAGCTGACCACAGCACACACAGCTCTGGCAGCTGGGGGAAGGCCCTCGTGTCCTGCTCCTGACGACTTCCCACACGAGCCAGCCTGCCTCTTGGGCTCTTTAGGGCTGCCCACAGGTGCAGCGCCCCGCCTGAGCCCACCGCCTGCATGAAGGTGGTGCTGCCATGGGGCGTGCAGCTCCTGCACCAGGGACCTGAGCCTGGCGCAGCCCGAAGGCCCTGCAGATACCTGGCAGATTGCAGCAGCTGCTGGCACTTGTGCTGCTGGGTGATAAGGGGCTTGTGCCTGCCAAAGCGAGCCACGGGGATGCTGTACATTTATCTCAATAACTAAAAGTATCTGGGTTGCATAACATCGCCGGCTTGTACGTGCAGGGAGGAAGGTGCCCTTGGGCCAAAGCAGACACGCAGTATCTCGGAGAGCATTCGTGCCTTATCTGGTCTCCCGAGGCAGTGCTGTTTGTTTGCTTCACGCCGTGCTCCTGCGTACGGGCAGACACGTATCAGAGCAGAAAAGGACAGCTGGCTTTGATGGCAGCGCCGCGCACCCATCAGCGGAGCCAATTCATCAGCTCAGGTGGCGCTCTGAAGCTGAGGACTGCTTCCAGGGGGCTGCAGAAGCTGTCAGATGTGCTGTTGGCACCCGGCAGCGCAATAACACAGGCCCTGGAGAGCACAGAGAGGGCAGAGAAAGCACAAAGGACCTCAGCCTGAGTGCGGCTGGAGCCTGGGGCTGCCCAGGTGCCCCTGGGCTGAGGCAGCGCAGGGCAGAGGCGCCGCGAGGTCGGTGCCAGGGCTGCTGCAGCACCACGGGGCTCGGGGCAGCTGCTCCGTCCTGGTCCCACCTGCAGCCCCTCAGAGCGCCTGGGGAGCTTTGGGAGCCGTACCGCCTGGGGTCACTGCAGCGTGGCACTGCTGGGATCACACAGGGAAGCTGAGGTTTCTCTCTGCTGTCGTTGCTTTGAACCTTCTGCTTTTTTGTAACTGGGCATTGAGCTGCAGTGCAGGTTTTAGACTTCAAAGGGGAGGCTGACAGGTCTGGCTCGAGGCGCACAGCTGAGGACGCCTCTTATCTCCTGACGCATTTTCAAGCTGTTTGGCAGGAATGCACGTAGATAGAAGCATCAGAAGCCAGGATTAATGATGTCATGTAATGATTATGAATTAAAAGAGGGGACTGTTCTTGAAATCTGTTCAGTGTGGTTTGAGCCAAAAGGTTCTGCGTGGGCTTTGTGTGGAGCCTGATATTTGAAGGCTGCACACAAAGCAATTTGGGGTGATTGCTGTCTTTGGCCAGGTGTGATGATGTCTTGCAAGGGCAGACCTTGCTCCTGGTCAGTTCTGCCCCGGGCACATTCAGGGTGTGCTGGGAGCGAGCGATGGCTGTGCTGGATCTCGCTATGTGAGGCAACGCGCGCCTCATGCAGCACCTCCTGCTGAAGCTGCTGGTTTCCAGCCCCATGTTGTGCCTGGACAGCCTCTTGTTCACTGCCTGCCTTTTGCCTTCCCCATCCACAGATTGAGCCAGAGGAAGCACAGCCTGGGGAAGCCAGACCAGAGGGAGCTGAGTGAGAACCTGGCAGCGACGCAGGGCTTGGCCCACATGATCATGGAGTGCAATAGGCTCTTCCAGGTACACCGACTGCTGTCACAGAGCAACGCGTGGGGCAGGGGATGGGGGCTTGGGGCCAGCTCAGCACTACTGCTGCCCAGGGCTGCCCCCTCCCGTGGTGCTGCCGTGGGGAGCCCCAGCCGGGGCTGCGCCTCCTGTGCTGGGGGTGGGGGCAGAAGGTGAGGTTTGGCGGCTGGGGCCTGGCTGGAGTGCTGCCAGCCCTGCCTGTGCCTGACCTTGCACCCTGTTAATCTGTTCCTGGCCCTTGACCCGCAGACTGACTTCCCAGCTTGACCTCGGCCCTTCCCCGTCTCTGTGGACATTCCTGGCCAGCACTGGACTGTGGCTCACCCTGGTTGCTGTCACTGGACACGATCCTCACCTGGCTTGCTTCTGACCCCCCCCAGCTCAACCTCGGCCCTCCTCACCCCAGCTGTGTCTGATGATCGGGGCCGAGCTGGCCCGGTGCAGGCGGTGTGGGTCCGGGTGCTGTCCTGCGGCCCTGCTGTCACACCCAGCTCCTGGTCCCTTCCCTCAGGGAGCCACAGCCCTTGGTGCCCTCAGCTCAGGCCTCACACTGCCCCAAGCAGCAGGAAGCTGCCTCCTTTTAGCCCTCCTCGGCTGAGAACATCCCCGCCCCACGGCTCCCACCAGCACTGACCCAGCCAGCCCCATGCTCCTGAGTGACACCTGCCACCCCTGCCCCCAGGTCCCCGAACTGGCCAGTGACCCCGTTTATCCCAGCCCCACCGCAGGTCCCAATTTCCTCCGTGGTGGCCTGAACCCCCCCACCCAGCCCTCGCCCCCCCGGGGGTGCCCTGGCACCTGCTGCCTGTCCCTGCAGTCACCCGTGTGCCACCTGGGCTGGCCATGGGCCCGCAGCCATCCTGCACCCTGCTGCTGCCACCGGGGCACTGCGAGGGGCCACAACTGTGCCCCCCAGCCCACCGGGGAGGGGTCTGCTGCCAGGACTCAGGGATGGCCATGCCCCACGGCCCCGGCCCCGTCACTGCAGCTGCTCCCGGCCATCGCTGGACCCCGGCTGCTGTCGCCAGACCTGCCCCTGCCTGGCTTGGCCTCGTCACCAGCGGACGCGCCCAACGGCTGGACCCGGTGCCAGGCTGCCCCGCGTGCCCTGCACCGCTCAGGTAGCGTGGAGGTGAGCCCCCCGGCTAATGGATGGGGGAGGCTGTGGGCCACGTGTCACACACACACACACGTGTGGCTGAGCTACAGCTCTGTACCTGCATTGCCGTGTACATGCACAGACACACACGCAGCAAGCAGCTCCATCAAGCCCAGCACCGCCTCTGACAGTCGCACAGCCTCAGCTCTGCGCTGCTTCCCCTGGTGCACCAGAGCTCCCAGCAAATCCCACAGCAAAGGCGGCTTTCGGCAGCCACGGCCAACTGTTAGCAGCCCGGTGCACAGCTTGGGACAGATGAGCAGAGAGGCTCGGTGGCTCTGTAGGGAGTTAGAGCGCTGCTGCTGCAGGGAGAGATATTTCCCCTGTGCCATCCTCTTGAGGGAGCGCAGTCATCGGTCTGCTCTTCCCCTGGGGTTCCTGCTCCTCTGGGGAGAGCTGCCGCCTGCCTGCCAGCCCGCAGCAGTGCTGGTGGCCGCGGGAGCTCCGGCTGTGCCAGCTGCTGGCAGCGCTGCTGGGTGGCACCTGGGAGCAGGCTGGCACGGGCAGCACGCAGTGCTGGAGGGCGGCTGTGCAGGGCAGGGCTCCCTGTCCTTCAGCTGCCTCCTACGTGCTGCTGCCCCCCCGCACACGCAGCGATGGGAATGTGGGTTCCTGCAGGTGGTACACCCCCCAGCAGGACAGCAGAGTACGGGCTGTGTTGTTTCACATTCCCCTGGTGTTTTACACTGAAGTTCAGTCCCTGAGTGCAGTGTTTGATCTCTCCTGCAGGTACCTGCCTGCTGCCTCCATCAGCTCACTGACGACATCCATGAAATGAGCAGCACCAGGGCCTTGCTCTGCTGGCCTGGGTGAAACTGCTCGGCTCCCGTGAGAGCTCCGTGCTTAGCTGAGGGATGTCAGAGCTAACATCAAAAGCTGGGTGACCTGCTCGCACGTGGACTTGGCAAATAAGGTAAAGGTGATGCTGGATATAATCAGAACAAGGTCAGCTCTGGGATTGTGTGTGTCCATATGGTGGTTGGGTGGTTTCCCAGAAGGACACTTGGGTGTTGTCATAGCTCTCAGCCCTCCAACAACCTGTAGGCTACAGCAGAGCAGCCCTGGGGGTGGGCATGGGCCTGTGCGGTTCAGTTCCTGCGCACAGAAGTGCTCTGAGCTGTGTCCACAGCCTCTCATCTGCCTCTGTACCTGCAGCTTCTGAAGTCATGCTCCTGTGTCCCCTCCCGTTCTTACTTCCCTTCCTCCCTCAGGGTGCTGCTCCCCTAGAGCACCTTCCCATAGCAGAACCCCACCCCAACAGACACAGACACCTCCAGATGTTCAGTCCTTTTATTGTCACCCCACAGGGAACAGCTACATCCTCTGCACGGGCTTAATGCCCAGGATGTCAAAGCCCTTGGCCATGATCATGGCAGTGGCCTCGCACAGCAGCAGCCTCCACATGTTCACCTTCACGATCTGGCCTGCAAAAACATCAAGGTAGGAGATGGAGCAGCTGCTCAGAACCAACACCGCCCTTCCTCTGGGGACCCACCCACCCACCACCTGCCCTGGGGCTGGGCACGGCGAGCTCCCTCCCCTCCTCTCGGAGCCAGGCTGACTGACCAGCCACCGAGTTTCAGCCGCCTGGCTGCTCGCAGCTCCTGCTCGACCTTCCTGCTCACGGACAGAAGATGGCACAGCTGTGCCAGCCGCCTTCCATCCTCCCACCTGGCAGCATTTGCTCTGCAGCAGCTGGTAACACAACACCAGCCCTCCCGGGACCAGGAAACGCCCTGCGCATCGCCTGTGCTCTGGCTTGTGCCAAGGCACGTGCAGCCCCATAGGCCAACACTCACCGCTCTGCCTGTCCTTCTCAACGCAGTAGCAGTTGTCGTAGAACTCAGTGAAGGTGGTGGCCAGCTCATACAGGTAGTCACAGAGCGTGTGCAGCAACAGATCCTCCAGGATTTTCTGCAGGATCTCGGGGAACCTCAGGATGCACTTGCCCAGCTTCCACTCCTTCTCGTGGTCCAGGACGAGCACCTCCTCCCTGGCTGCCTTCCGCAGCATCTCCTCGTCGATGTTGGCCAGGCGAGCAATAGCCCTGCAGTGTGCCAGAACTGTGTGTAAGGTCCCACCGCCAACCCTGCCCCAGGCCTCACAGCGAGCCCTCGGGGCACTGCAGGGGACTTGGCAGGGCCCGTGCTGCCAAGCCAAGCAGGGCTCAGTGTGCCAGAAAAGCTCTGTGGGGTATGGCAACGGTGAGCAGCTGCTGGAACACAGACTCACCCCTCTCTGGCCACCCAAATCCTCAAAAGGAATTACCTAGAACCTTGCAGCTCCCTCCCTGCTAGCTAAAGGGCCCGGGATGCCTTTGGTGCATGGCACACAGCAGGGCCCTGTGTCAGGTAACACAGGACACAGTCTCCAAAGACAAATACAAACTTGCAACAGAGCTGGCTTCTCATACCAACTAACCCTACCAGCACTGACGCAGCTACGTCACTCCTTCCCCCACATCTCCTTTGCACAAAGGAGAGCATCAGAGGCTAGCTCCGAGTGACTCCCAACGTGCTCAACCCACCTGATCCGCGTGAAGGCATACAGCAAATAAGCAGCTGTATTTCCTCGGTCATCCAGCATCTTGTCGAAGGAGAACACGTAGTCATTTAGTCTGTTGTGGGAGAGATCTGCGTATTTGATACATCCAAACGCGACTGACGTCTGGGCAGCTCTCAGCTCTTCTGCCGTGAGGACCTGTTACGATTTCAGAACAGGTGACAGTCAGGAGGAGGAACGCCCTCAGGAGCCACAGCACGCAGCCTTGGGCACAGCGCGGCTCAGGAGCAGAGCGCCGGCAGCTGTGAGGAGCTCACCCACAGGGTACGTGGCACAGGCTCACACCCACCTCCAGGGACCAGACCCCATCTCTGCCCCTCGCTTCTCTTGCATTCAGACAGCGTGGCCGCCCTGCTCAGGCTAATGCTGACTGCACTGCCCCTGCTCCTGAAGGCCCAAGGACCCATCGTGTTCTTGCTACCACACGCGTTTGACATTCACCCTGTGCTCTTGCTTCTCACAAACACACATTTGCCCCTGCAACCCCTGCAGAGCATTTTGGATAATCCAGACTCTCATAAAACACCTCTCTGGTACAGCAACACCCTGTCGGCAGGGCAAAGCACTCTGTGTCTGAATCATGTGTGTCCTTGGGAGATCTTTATGGTGTATTTTTTTCCCCCGAGCTTCCTGCTATTCCCATTTAAAAGAGGAGCTTTCAGCCTGTGCTGCGCAGCACCCAGGAGCTTCACCTCCCAATTCCACTGCCTCACACGGTGCTCGGGCAGCCTGCTCCTGCCCCATTCTGTGGCCCACGCCGTGCAGCTCTCTCCATGCGATCAGCACCCACGGCAGAACCTCTTTAAGCAAAGGCCGTCTGGCCAACTCAGCCACAGTGCCCGAGGGAGAGCGTGAAGCCTGACCCCAAAGTGCCCCGCACACCCCCAGCCCAGCAGGCCGAGGCTGCAATTTCACATCCCGCCAGGCCCAGCTCCCCTCCCGGCTCCCCAAAAAGCTCTGCAGCACCAGCCGGCGGCCAGCTCGCTGCCTGCAGCTTCCATTTCCTCACAGCTACGTACCCAGGGGTTGTCCTTTCCCCATGGCAGCACCCTCCTGCCCCAGCTGCTCCCAGATAACACCACTGATTCTGCACACATCCCACAGCACCTCCCGGGCAATTTGGCTGCATCCATATTCTCAGCTCACACTCAGAATGTGGAATTTGTAAGTTTGTGAACAAATCTGGGAAGTTCTCAGGAAAGATGAGCTACCTTGTCCCGTTCCTTGTCTTTCAGCTTGTCCATGGCTCGTTTCAGCCCTTCTTCCAGCAGATCTATGAGGCGCACTGTGTCCCCTGAACGAGTTTTGAACTTCTTCCTGAAAACACACAGCCAAAATGACCACCTGTGTAAGAGGCAAAACACTCCCACCCTCTGCCTAGCGTGTGCCCAGACAGATCCAGGACATGCACCTGAACTGCTCGCAGGAATTTCCCCTGCTCAAACCCTTGGCTGATAAAAAAGCACATGCCCACAAATTGCTCTGTATTGAAGAAATTGACACCAGGCAGCTACACCTAGCAGGAAGTGCAGGAACCTGCCAGAACACAGGTGGGGACCTGGGAGGGGCAGGAAGGCTCCACCACTCAGAGCTGTCCCAGGCATTAGGAAGGACACAACACCAGCACACGACTCCAGCCCAGCAAGGCACCTTTACTTTTGTAACAAACCTACAGCAAAACCTCTCGCTCTGCAGCGCCACGAGGCTGTAGGAGCGCACTGGTTGTGTCACTTCACACAAACACCTCCAGAGCACAAGGGAGCCGGCAGACCAGACCCCAGAGGTTCTTTTCCCAACTTTCATTCCATCCACCACAGGGCAGGCAGGGAACAAGGGAAGTACAGCCTTTACCATGGCCACTCAATATTCACACCACCTTCCTCAGCACTGCCACCAGCCGTTCCCCGTGCTGATTCCTGGTCCTCTCCCCAAACAGCAGGCAGCAGAGGCCAGGCCCCAGAAGGAACCAGACTGCAGCACCAAAACCACGTGCCTCAGAGGGCCCTGACACGCAGTACAGCGACGCAGGTACAAGTAACTGTGCAGCACGTGATGTGTTTTGCTTGGTGGGGAATGGGCAAGTCACTCAAGCATCCAGAGCACACACAGAGGAAAAACTACCTCCAAAGACTTACTTGTCTTCTCCCAGCACCACTCCGAATGCAGCGTGGGTCACTCTGGTCACTTTGGGATCGTACCAGCCGATCATCTGTCCAGCTGCAAACACTGTCTGCAAATGCACCGACTGCAAGGAACAAACACCAACAGCCAGGTCTCAACCCACGCTTCCAGGTAGGGTTTTCCTGACAGCTTCACCACCTTCACAATGAGACTGTAAATGTTTCTAGCTCCACAGAAGAGCTCCACCTCAGAAAGTTTAACCTTTCAGAGGGTTTGCCTGGCTTACAGAAGCAGCAACCAGCAAATTCACATCACTGCTCAGACACGCTGCTGACAACCTTGTGTTTCCTCAGATAAGAAGAGGCCAATGTGTAAGCAGCACAAATCTCATTTCGGACTATTCTACTGAGATTTAGGTTTAACCAACCTCCAGTGGTGACTGGGTATCCGTAATCATTTGGGATCTCCAGGGCTCTCCACGGAGATCACCAGTCACCAAATTAGATCCCCCATTACACTAATGAGGACAAAGGGCAATATACCACGCCTGCAGCATTCTACCTACAACACTGCTGTATCTGTCATTTAAATACTTTCTGATCTGTAGCAGCAGTGACAGAAGGGGCTGACGTACTCACCTGGCCACTGTCCACAACATAAATGAGGATATCAGCCTTCTCTTCACGCAGCCTGTGTCTAAGGGCAGCTAAGTCTGATGTGTCATACGTGTAACCTCCATCTGATTTCATGATCGTCAGCGGGACGGGGAAACCTGGCACAAAGACAATCTTCCGCCCATCGTCCACCTGGACAAATCCTAGGAAAGCAACAGAACACATCGTGTGTCACATCACGGGGGGAGGCTCGGGGGGCAGGACAAGGACACGTCCCATTCCAGATGCTACCAGAAGGAAAGCACCATGCACTCACATTAAAAACTGATGTCTAAAATGAAAATAAAAAGAGAATTCCCTCACCAGCCGTGTCATATTTTGTATTGCACTTCTAGAACAAAACAGCACGCACAAGAAAGCAGATCTGGTCAGATCTGGCCTTTCTAAAAGGGACCTAGAGTTTCTAAATCTAAACAGGACCACATAAAACCAGAGACTCATTATGGTCCATTTGGCCTCTTGTGAGTCTCAAAGTCAACATGATCCCAACATGCCACTGTCTTCAGAGAGACTTCTCAGATTCAAGTTCTCCTCTACTCCCAACACCAAGACTGAGAAGTCTCTCATACACTGCTCCTTGAGTATCTGCTGAAGATGCAGTGAATTCCAGTAGTACCTCACACTATTTCCTACAAACATCACACACAAACTGCTCTTGGTGTCAGCAGATTCACACTTTCTGGAATGATACACGTAAGACTCAGTTCTGCTAATGCTTCTTTGGGAGGAAATTCCACCAAAGATCCACTCAGGAAACGTTACTGAGAAAAAGAGCAAGGGTGTGGAAAATGCAGCTTTGCAAGAATGAGTCCTACACCTCATTGGATAGGAGTGGGGTTACCTCGCTCATGCTGACATCTGCAGAATTTCTGATTCCAAGACCAAAAGCCTCACCTTTATCTTCAAATTCTTTCACAATATCTTTCATCATCTCTTGGTAGAATGACTCCCCTCTCTCGATGAGTGTGATGTCCAGGCAGTTGTAGATTTTCTGGAACTCTTGAGGAGGGAAACGGATCAAAATACTTCCATTAAACGTACACAGTGGGAATTCAGTGACATATGTTTACCAATGGGTACAGCAAATCCCTAAATGTTTTCTGTCTCTGGGTCAAGCTATCAGACTAGGACTCAGACTAGACTGAGGAGACAAAAGTTTTAGCTGAAACCCTCCACAGGCAGCCCAGTACTTTGGCTCTATCATCCTTTTACTTTAAGCTTCTTATAGCAGGGCGGCAGCGATTTCTTTAAGAAAACAAGAGGATGGACTCGGACATAAAGGTGAGGAAAACCACACTGTTCAACTGCTGAGACATGTTTCTGAACCTGGCAAAGTCACCTTTCCGCGACACGTCACAGATCAGTTCCCACGCTTTAATGAAGTCTGGGTTTTTGCTCTGCAGCAGCACCACACATTGGTAGGCTCGTTTCTTAAACTCCTCCTCTGTGTCAAATCTCCTCTTGGATTCCTATGGTAAAACACACTACATGAACGAAGCACCTGTTTTCCCCCGAAACAACGGGGGGGACTTTCATAACAGGCTCTCAAAGCACACTTGTCTCAAAAGACAAGCCCTTTAATCACGCCCCACATGGACAACTCGAGACCAGATCCATTATCTATTGGCAGGTAATTGCAATAATCTATTAACATGATTCCCTTTGTTTCTCTAAAACTGCGCTGCAGGTTTGTAAACCTCCTAAACCTGCTTTTTAGGTGTTGACATAAATATCACGTTTATTTGCTACAAATACCTTGTAAAAAGCTTGGAGATCCCCAATGGGAGGAGAAACAGTTAAGTAATCTGGAAATTTGTCTTGGAGGTGAGCAATGAGCATTCCGAACTGGGTGCCCCAATCTCCTAAATGGTTTAACCTTGAAGCAATTAAAGAGAACAATAAAGATGATTTCTCAAACATGTATTTTAAAATCGTACATTTTAAATATGTGTATTCTAGAAACCAAACACACATAATACGAGAAGCAGAAAAGCAAGCTGCCCTCTTCCCAAGGTTCAATGCAGCGAAGCTGTTGCCCATCTGGATCCCTAACCCTGCTACACTTGCTCAGTTCAGGAGCTTACTGCAGAGAGGATTATTTATGAAGTGCTTATCAAAAAGCCCAATACCGACCGAAGCGTACAGAGGTACTGCAGACATTTAGCCAAAGCAGCCCATCCCATCCCAAAATCAGCTCTCACCTCAGAACGTCATAACCTGCGAACTCGAACAGGCGGCACATGCTTTCCCCAATGATGGTGGACCGCAGGTGACCAACATGCATCTCCTTGGCAATGTTGGGGGAAGAGAAGTCCACCACCACCTTAGACACAGTACAAAAGAAATACATGAATAAAGGCAACAGCCATCACCACATCCCATGTGTTTCACGGGGGGGTGTTGGGAGCCCTGGGATATCCCTGTCCCTCACCCCCCAGCGACCACAGCTGGTACACGTGGGCCCACCGATGGCCCCCAGACCCCAAGTGACAAAAATGCCACCCCGACAAACAGCTGACACGGCCATCTACTCAACAAATCTCTCTGGAGGGGGATTTCGAAGCTGTCCAGCACACACTTCAGCTGCACGTGTGCAAGATGCCCCCCTCCGTACTGCCATACCTTTTTCCTTTTGCCAACAGCCGGTGGTTGAACTCCGTTCATCAATAAACTGCTCAGCTGCTTCGACACAAAATCCTTTCTCAAGTGGACATTGATAAAACCTTTGGAGGAGAAAACCAGCAATGAGTGTTGGGGCTGCAGAAGTGCTTTAAGGCACTTTTTCAATTTCTGTTTCCTCGCATCAAGGACAAGAGCATATGAAGTTAGCTTGAATAAACGAAATTTTTTCAGCAACAGGACAGTAAAGACGTCACTAGAAGACAATTTCTGCTCCCACATTAACAGAGCCTTCTATTTGTGTTTCACACAACCGCAGCAGTCAGATTCTGCAAGCAAGACCACTGACAACTCCCTTTTTGCACGCTGTCACTCAAAGCTGAACCTATAAAACCATTCTTTATGAGAAAGTAAATGATCTTGCCAGGGTTTGCAGGATACAAAACCAAATTCTGCTTTCTAGCCTTCTTTTACTTCTCCTTCTTAGAGCTAGTGAATGAAGTGCCCAAGCATCCTGAAGGCCTGGGCCATGATCCTTGCCTTTACACTGCAGCCCTGAGGAACAGGAGCCCTCATATTTATTTCTGCCTGGGTACAGGGCCGAGGCAGAGGCAGCAGTCAACAGCCTCCGTGCTGAGAGGGCAAGGCCTCCTCGCCACCCACCCAACAGCCAGCACTCCCGGTCTCAGCTGAGCAGGGCACACCTACATGTATTTCTCCAGTGGTTTTGTATGACTGCGACCCTACACCCATCACTAATGTTCAAAGGTGCAAGGCTGATCCCTCAAGGATCAGTGGAAAAAATTCTAAATAAAGGGCTGAGGACTGCAGCAGCCAAGTTACAACAGAGGCAGATTGCTGCTGCTGCACACCTCTGGGGGCTACAGAGCTCACCAAGACAGAAGCAGCTCACTCATCCCATAATACCAGTTTTAAATAACACAACAGCTGAACTCAGCTCAGCTTCTCTGATCCCCATCCTGTATAAAATTGCCCTAACAGCTTTAAAACATACAAGGGGTAGAGCATGAAAGTACCGTACCAGGCCCAGCAATTTCAACCTTCTCAATGCACTCGTTCGCAGGAATATTTTTTGTTATTTTCTCAGCAATTTCTCTTGGACTAACCTTCTGTTCCTTGGTTTTGAGCAGGATCTGAAATGCAACAAGAAGATCCAGTAAAATTCAACCCTCCAAAACATTCCACAAAAGAAACAGAAAGCACAGACCCTACTGTGCATACCTGCCACACTGCTGATCGTTACAGCATCTTTGCAAAACAGTAAAGGCTTGGAAAGGGCAAGAAAAGAAACCTTCTGTAGGGATCAACTTCAATGCTACCCAAACTACAGGGAAAAAAAAAAACACATGCAAAACCAGATAATAAGCATGCTGTACCAGCTTACTGCAAGTCCTCTGAATCATTCCAGGAACAGTCCCTGCACTCCTGTTACTCCGAGGAGCGAGCAGAGCTCCTGGCTCCAGCCCCAGGCATTAATACGCTAACGAGCTCCCAGCACACAGAACACATTTGTGAGGGCTGTTTCCACGCCAGTGCAGCGGAGGGAGAGGTGGCTGCCTGGCACGTAGGGGTGCTGCCCGGTCAGGACGCGTCCTGCTCCTCCCAGGGGACACCCCGCAGGAGCAGGGTGCCACGGGGAGACGCACCACGTCCCCACAACTTCAGCTGGTGGGAAGGACGTAACCTGCTGCTCTCAGAGAAAGGACTGCTGCACCCCCTGCCTCTGCTGTGCTGCTTATGCTGTGATGTGTGAGTGTCCCCAGGCTGAGGCCCCGCATACCCTGTGTGCCTCTCCAAGGAACAAACTCCACAGCCAAGCCCAGCACGAGGAGCTTGGCTCTGCTGACAACCGTGAACTTGAAGCCGTGGCTTGACGAGGACTGTTCAGACACGGAGTTATGCGAACATCGCTGACACTGGGAAGCCAGGACTGCTCAAGAATCCTAACAGAGACTTAATTGGGGTAAAGCAGCGGTCAGAAAAATGGCAAAGCCCTGAACGCGTGTGGCAGTGCAGTCACCCAGCGCGCTCCTCTGGCCAGAGCCCAGCCACAGCATGCGAGCAGCGCTAACGAGACCGAGGAAGACGGCTCGGGTCTGTGCGGGCTGCTTCCGCCCTGGCACTTCAGGCCAGGAGCCTGCTGGCTGGCACGTACCGGTGCTGCCCGCGAGCTAAACTCACTGGGGCACGACAACAGACGTGGAGACCACAGGTCACAACCTGGGCCAGTGTCAGGGCAAGTTCAAGATTAATCTAACATCAAGAAAGGTGAATTAATAACAGAACACAAAAATAAAAGTTGCTTCTGTTGTGAATGTACACTGTAAAATAAAAGATCTGTGATTACAAAGAGTCTGCCTATTCGCTCCAAGGCATCAATGCGTTGGAAGCAGGGGCAGCCAACACCTCACACAGAACGCAGCACCTTTCTCCCTCACCTCCTGCTTGTACTCCGACACAGACCGATCCCACTGAGCAATGCCTGAAATGTCTCCTGTTCTGTCCGGGCTCTCTTTGGCTAAGTATCTCCTACAAAGCAGCAATGCCATAATTTTTGAGGTTGATACTTGCCAGGATTAAAAAACACAGGCTCCTTCCTTTGCACATACATCAGAAGTGTTCTGCAAAGCAGAGCTGTTGTTACAGCTGCCTGAAAACCTCCAAGGCCAGAGCATCATAACAACACAAACACACGTCCTGAGCTTTGATCGGTTAACAGAAAATACAGATGCCCACTGACCACAGATGCTCACAGCAGCCCCTTGGTGAACGGTTGGGTAACAGCAGCCAGAGGAACACGAGCATCAAGTGGGCACAGACTGGGCCGTTTTTCTGTGGCACACACGTGTAACTCAGACACTCTCCTGCCTCACAACAGTCATCTAAACATGACATCTAAACATGAGACTGGAAGACCTGCCTTGTGAGGGCCAGCGTCTCCTAAAATACTGTTAAATATTCAGTAAGTTCTCAGCCCAGAGGCAACGAACCTAAAACAGTTCCAATATTGCAGCTCTCAGGGTGCTGTCTACCACTTAGCTTCCAGCAGGCAACATTCCCACTTCGCTTCCCTCTGGAAGGTCGTTCAGATTTACCTGTGTTATGCCCATGGCGCTGTTGCACTGATAATCCCCAAATTTGGGCTGCTGGCTTGGGGTCACCACTAGTGGAGGGTTTTCTAAATCTGGGTACGCAGCCTGGATAGCAGCTCCGAAGACCTCCTGAAGACAGCTGTTGATATTAATCATGCTTTTCGCTGTTTTACTTCTTTCCTCTTGAAGGCTCTGAAAAAGCAGAACACAAAAGGCGTGTGAGGAGCAGTCACATCCTGCTCTGCTTCTCACTCTTCTGTCAGTGACCCTGGCAGGGACCTCCGCTGGGCTGCCTGTTACATGACCACTCAACACAGAGCAGCGTGGGCTTATTAACCCACTGACATTTTGCATAAAGCAAAGACCCAGGAAACATTTCAAGTGCCACCGACACTTAGGACACGAGAATGCAGAGAGAGCATGCTGTCACACCTTACTAGCTGTAACAAACGGACGTAATTAATTTACCTTGTCCTAATGACAACAAAAGCACGTAACGCAGTGCTAATTCCTCATTCCCTTACCTTCCGAAGGAAATTTAACCGATATTTAAGTTTTGCGTTTTCGTCTCGCAACCCTTCCAAACTCGGGGAGATTCCCAAGCATCCAAAATTCTTCAGGCGCTCGACTTCTGCAGTTAGCAACTTAATCTCGTTTTCCTGAAAAGCAAATTAAATGGACACACTGTGATTCCTGGAGAAAGGGAACAGAAGATGAGGAGCGGCAGGATCTTTATACACTTCTGGTTGTGTCTCGTAAAGGTAACGACAACGATGTGTAAGTAGAATATTTCCAAACAATCCTCGTTTAAAGATGGTTTCTATTTGTGCCGAAAACATGGATCTGACACAATCTTAAAAATGGTCAGTGTGGTAATAATCTTACTGATCTCAAGACAGAAGCACAAGAAAGACAACAGGTCAAGCTAATGAAATTTAGGCTCAAAAAAAGGGCATTTTCTCCAGCTTTTGTATCTAATAAAGATGTCAAAGTTTTGATTCCAAACTCCCTGCAGCCTCCTTCAAGCTTCAGCCAGTTCCACTCTCACTAGCTAGGCCACGTTTTCTCCTTCAGAGGGTGAAACCACAACCGCTCGCACAACTCCAGCAAGCTCCAACGCCGACGTGACAGAGGTGCCCAGGAGTCAGTGTGCTGCCTCACAGCCGTGTTGGCAGCGTGTGCTCCCACCTCCCCACTCAATCCTGCCTTACCTTGGCGTTAAGGTGTTTAGGAGAAAACGGGAATTTCATTTTTATTCTCCAAATAAACAAACTTCAGCTTTCAGCTGTCTTGCCCCCCGCCTTCTCTAGGTGAAGCTGGGAGCAGCGGCGGAGCTGTGGGTGCTGACCCAGAGCCTCCCCTCACCCACGGGCACTTTTATAACCAGGGAGAAGCTGCTGCAAGGAGCAGGACCTCCCCTCACGCAGCACCCCCGTGAAACCAGGGATCTGAAACTTCATCTCTGAAGTCCACCTCTTTTCCTCCCCTGGCCCATCAGCCACAAACCTGGTCCACAAACACGCCCAGAGGCTGCAGGAACTGTCCCAGCAGCGCTCGTGTCGCTGATGCGCTCGGCGGGGGTTCTCACAGCAGGGAGCAGCCCTGGCTAGCATCAGAGGCAAATAGGCCACCAAAACCTTATCAAAAGGGCTTGCTTACTCGAAATAACCAGAATATTTCATTAAGGAAAAAATTGGGGTCATCAAATCCCCTGGCCCAGTGTTACCACCGAACAGCAGCTCCCACAGGTGCCAGCAGAACCAACTGCAGATGCTCAAAATTCCTGAGCTGGGCCCAAAACCATCTTAAGACTGCCCTATTTATGGAGCAAGCTGAAAATCAATACTTTTAAGGTCATTCTTCATTCGCGCTTGGGCTTCAGCATTTCCAGTGCACTTCTTTTAATATCCTCAAGGTCTCCACTACAGGAGAACAGGATGCTTCCTGCAGTTTCAAGCATGAAGATACAGGGCTTTGGGATTAAAAAACCCAATCAAAACCTCTGTTTTGGCACTTATCAAACCCAAATTACCTAAAAGCAATGCTGTATATTAAAAATAACTCACTGCAAATACCCCATTTGAGCTGGTCCTTTTGCAGCTTAGTACTTTTTTTTTTTTTTTTTTTTTTTTTTTTAACAAAGGCAGGCATCGCCCCGCACCCCTCAATCAGCCTGGTTTGCTCTTGCATACATACACCTACCTTCCCCCTTGACAGATTTTTGTCTTATTTTATACTTTTCTTATTGGCCTGACCTGGTAGCATTTGATAGAACTCACAGATGTGTTTAAAAAAAAAAAACCTGACAACTTCAAATTTAAAATAGTGGAAGAGGGATTTCATTGCATTAACGAGCAGTTGTTTTACTGTAAATTTAAGTAAGCAGCATTGCAGCAAACTGACTTAAGACAATGCTGGAGCAGCAACACAAATAATTGAAGTTTAAACTCACCTAATTCCCCCTCTGTCTGTACAAACCACCACAGTTGATGTGCTTTACAAAAGCACAAACTTTCTGTCCTACTCTAGTATCACACTACCTGCAAGCTCCGTGCCCACGCAGGACCACCCGCTGTGCAGCAAAGCCGCCAGCTGCAGGACAGGCCAGCGAGTCAGACCCTTGGGAGAGTTTTGCACTGAGGCCAAATATCGCACAGACCCAGAAAGTTTTTTTGTTTTCTGCTTTTGAAATAAATGGGCATCCCTACACGTCCCAGCCCCCGAGCAGCTCTCAGGTACTCTTCCTGCATTACAAATACCCCCGGGCTGCAGCCCCTGAGACCTTTCAGCACCCCTGGGGAGCCTTTCAGAGCAGAATTCATTTCTGGTCATCCTCCACAACCACAACTCCTTCCAGCCACCCAAGGCAAGGCTTGCAGGAGACGAAACGACCAGAATGTTACCACAGCTTTCTTCCCCGTGTTAATGCTATAAGCCAGGCCGAGCAGAGGCTCCTCCACCCGCACGGCCTCAACCCCCACCCCGCGGGCTGAGGAACGGCCGAGCCCCGGGGCCGGGGCCGCTCCCCTCACACCGCCGGGCGCTGGGGGCTGCTGCTGGGCCCCGCCTCGCCCCCGCCTCCCCCTCGGGGCAGCCCCGAGCCCCCCCAGCAGCCGGACCCGGGACACCCGCCCGGCCCCGGCTCTGCCCCCCGCACCTGCCGGCCCAGCCGTGCCACAGCCTCCGCCACGCGCGGCTCCATCCCGGGCTGCGGAAGGGGAAGGGGAAGGGAGGGGACGGCAGGAGGCGGGCGGGGGGGGCCGGGCCCTGCCGCAGCGCCGCCTGGTGTGGCGGAGGCTCCGCTGAGGGCTGGGAGGGGGACCCGGTGCTGCCACCCCCCCCCCCTCCAGTGTCCCCCCCCAGCCGTGTCCCCAGGCAGCACACCGTGTCCCCCCTCCCCGTGCCCCCATTTCTGCCGAGCAGCGCTGTCCCCTCAGCTCCACCCCCCCCTGCCCGGCACACCCCCGGGCTGTCACGGCGCAGCAAAGCAGGAGGCCGGTGGTGCAGGAAGGCTGCTTTATTGGGACAGGGGCAGCGAGGCTGCGGCCCTCCACCCGCGGCACGGCATCAACAGGCGGCTCCCCCCCGGCCCCAGGGCCCCCCAGGCCCCCCCCATACACAGCAGAGCTCACGGGGCCTCCGTCACCCCGCACACGGGGCCTCGGTCACAGCGGCGCGGGGTCAGCTTATTGCAGTCCAGCCTGGAACAGGAGGAGCTGTACAAAAAGTCTAAAGAGGGTTATTGAAGAATAACAGCACCTGATGCTGGATTTGTTCTCATTTAAAATTCTATTTCCCAAAAAATACATTCCTAAATATACAAACTATACAATCTTGTCACTTTAATGCTGGTTTTTGTGATGATGCAACTCAAGCTAGAAGTCTTTAAAACATCCACATACTGACGAAAGCTCTAATGTACAAATGCCTCGGTGCCTTCATAATACCACATAAATAACTTCAAAAACCAAACTGCATTTGTAGAACTGTCCAGAAAGCAAATACTTTATGGTGATCACACGTCGTCCGCAGAGAGCGTTGGAATGTTGATCCTCGGCCGTGTGAAAAATGCCATTTTCTCTCTAGAAAGAGATGACCAGGTGTTAGTGCAACAGAAGTCCTGCCAGCAATGTCTATCATCTACATGAGAATTTATCCCACCAGCTGTCACCACGAAGAGCAGCAGCACGCCCTTGCACAAGCTACACCTTTTATTTACACAGCATACATGAGGTACTGTTACAGTTAAGCTCACGGTGCTGACCTTATCAAAAGAGCCATTTCAGAAAGGCTCGTTTTTTACCATTATGAGCATGTTACTTACAGAAGCAAAGGGCTGCTTCTGCATTAAGCAGAGGATTTGCAAATTTGGTGCCAGGTGAGGAATGGTTTGGAGTAGTTCTAGGTGCCTTGTGATCGCTTGCAGTGCTGCAGCTAATTTCTGACTCTCAGATCTTAGACTTTGATATGAAAATACAGAAATTTGTTGAAGCGGAACCGTTAACTACTACAAAGATGAACTTTATCAGTACCTTAGGACTCCACAAAAAAAGTCAAGGTAGTCAAATTTTCCTCCCTTTATTATTGATATGCTAATACCTGAATGACTGTACTTCCAAAGGCTCCTTCCGACTCTGCCCTCGTAGCCTGTGAACATCCTTGGCAGCAGCTCTCATCATTTTATCGGCTTTGAGCTCACACTTGTGTTCTGTTTTTTCCACCTCAAAAATAATGAAAAAAAATCCGTTTTTGCTTCCATGCTTCCAGGAGGAATCAGTTTATCCAACCAAATCTCTCAATACAGCAGCATTTTAGCTGCAGACCTGCAGCGTTTGGAAACTGCTAACTCTGGAATTAGAAACCACAGAAGCTAAAAACTGAAGGTTTGTCAGCTAACCACTGTAATCAAGAGAGCTTTTCATAAGGTTTTCTTCCAGCCCTTTGGTATGAATCATGGCTGATATCTGTCTTCTTTGTATCATCTTTATTTTAAGCCAGTTGATCAGCTCATTGAAGAACATGGAATCATAGAAGGGTTTGAGTTAGAAGGGACTTAAAGATGACCTAGTTCCAACCCCCTGCCATGGGCAGGGACACCTCCCATCACACCAGGTTGCCCAAAGCCACGTCCAGCCTGGCTTTGAGCACTGCCAGGGATGGGGCTCCCACAGCTTCTTCGGGCCAGGGCCTCACCACCATCTGAGTGAACAATTTCTTCCTTAGAGCTACTTAAAAAAAAAGTTTAAAGCAATTACTCCTCCTCCTATCACACTTGTATGGCTTTCTGGGCTGCAAGCCCACACTGCTGGCTCATATCAAGCTTCTCATCAGCCAACACCCCCAGCTCCTTTTCCTCAGGGCTGCTCTCAATCCATTCTCAGGCCAGCCTGTGTCTGTGCTTGGGATTGCCCTGGCCCAGCTGCAGGACCTTGCACTTGGCCTTGCTGAACCCCATGAGGTTTGCACAGCCCCACCTCTCAGGCCTGCCCAGGCCCCTCTGGATGCCATCCCTTCCCTCCTGCGTGCTGACCACACTGCACAGCTCAGTGCCATTGGCAAACGTGCTGAGGGTGCGCTCAATCCCACTGCCTGTGTCACCCACAGTGATGTTAAACAGCAGCAGTCCCAATACTGACCCCTGAGGAATACCACTTGTCACTGATCTCCATCTAGACATTGAGCTGTTGACCACAACTCCTTGAGTGTAAGTGTTCATCACATTTTGGTTGACAGTCTATCCATCAAATCCATGTCTCACCAGTTTAGAGACAAGGGGACAGTTTAGAGATAGGGGACAGTGTCAAATTCTTTGGAGAAGTCTGATGATGTCAGTTGTTCTATCCACCAATGCTAGAACCTCATCATAGAAGGCTATGAGATTTGTCAGGCATGTTTCCCCCCTAATGAGGCCATGTTGCCTGTCACCAATCACCTCCTTATTTTCCATGTGCCTTAGCACAGTTTCCAGGAGGATCTGCTCCATTATCTTGGCAGGCACAGAGGTGAGACTGACTGTCCTGCAGTTCCCCAGGTTTTCCTTTTTTTCCTTTTTAAATACGGGCATTATGTTTCCCCTCTTCCAGTCATTGGGAACCTCACTGGACTGCCATGAGCTCTCAGATACGATGGATTGTGGCCAGTTCATCCACCAGTCCCCTCTGGACCCATGGATGCATCTGATCAGGTCCCATGGACTCACGCACCTTTAGGTTCCTTAGCTGGTCTTCTCCTACAGTGGGTGGTTGATCATTCTCCCAGACCCTGCTTTGGCCCTCTGGGGCTTGGCCTATGTGGCTAGATATTGGGATCCATTTTCAAGCTCTACCCCAACATGCATCTTGTACCAACTCACTCCTACACTTTTCTGCCATCAGAATTTAAAAGTTTGTCTGATGACAGCACAGGTGCCCCTGAGGTGTTCCACACCACACCTGCTATGGACTGGGAGGCTGAACTTCACAAAACAGATGCTGTTTGTGACTTCCCATGCTTGTGCTAAGGCAAACTGCTGTGCATGGGATCAGGACTACAGGAAGAGGCAACAAACTCCAGCAAGTTCAGGGAGGAATTCAGTCCAGGGAAAATCAGACATCTGCAACTACACCACATACACTAACTAGAAAAGTTCCTATTCTAAAAAAAAAAACAAAAAAAACCCACACACAACAGGATCATCCATGCACAAGTTTCATTGAGCCATTATTTCTCTTAAGAGAAAGACTTAAATGCTATCTTCCTAGTCTTTGTATCTGTGGGAAGGTGTGCTATTTGCAGGCTGCAGAGTCTGTGCCTATCTGAGAACAAGACACTCAAGGACTCAACTTCCATCACCAGTAGCTTGTTTGATGTAGCCGTAAGTGGAAGACACATGACTGTAGTGCTAAGGTTTCATTTCCAGACCATCTTAAGTCTTGTTTCTCAAATCACATTGCTCTAATGTTAAATAAAATCCAAAGGCTGGTATTATTGGTATTACTTACTCGTTTTTCCACCAGCCTCAGCAGCAGTCGAAATCTCTCATCATCCTTCACCCACTGCGGTAACTCTTTTTCACCCTGACTTTGAGCTTGTTCTAACTGTTCCTTGAGTTCTCTCAGCACAGAGATCTCCTGAACTAAGCGATCGTGCCAGGTTTTGGAAGCTTGCAGGTCCAGCTCCAGGTCTAGTGAAGTGCGAATTAGACGCTCTGTACCAAAGGACTTAACTGAAGGCTGAAAAAGAAAAGGGTTTATGGACACAATGGTGAGAACTGCCCAGAGCACTCCCCTCATCAAAGGCCTAGTACTTCATGTGACCCATTCTTTCAACACTTCTGAGTGCAAAGCATCTCTATCCTGTTTTTCTGTCTCAAGACAGAAAGCACAAACTCAAGCAAGTCTTACAAATGGGCCTTTTGATTCTTGTGTTTCCACTAGATTTCCATGACAGCTTCTCCAAATAAAAGAGGGCTTGCTTCACACTTTGCTTTTAAGTTTCCCAACGCAAAAAACTTTATTTTTTTTTGCCAACGTACATTCTGTTGTCTTCTGTCAGTTTCAAACACAAGCATTCTGAAGAAAACCATCTCCTTAGGAAGGCAGACAGATCTCAGCACCAGTATCCCAGGGGAATTTCAGTGATTACCATCACAACAGGCACAGGGGTTCGCTGTGTGCCACTGACCGATCAGCACAAGGTCACCTGAGCATCTAAAGAAGCACTCTCCTCACTCTCTTCCCCGATTCATCAGTGTAAGCACTAAAGACTCTTACAACAATAAATATGGAAACATTCATGCTACTCCTACTCTGATATGCTGGAAGATACCAGGAACCATCTTCCTGAAGTGATTTTTCTGAGTGAGCTCTAAGTTAAATATTCTTGTCATATTCTGATGTATCAAATAGCCTTAATAGTCCCCACAAAAAAGATTGCGAACGAAAGCACTTGGCAACTGATTTACATTTGCAAATTCTTCCTTTAAAACAGTTTTCATTTTTTCTTTTTTTATCAATGTCTGTGCTAGACAAAAAGCAAGCAGTGATGTTTTTACCCGTTTCACTCTGACGCTGCGCCGCTCCATGGCATTTCGAACGAAGGGGGGCTTTTTGGATAGCGTTGAGCTGTCACTATCACTGCGATTCAGCTGAAAATGGAAGCAAACAACAAATATTTTGTGAAACATACAAAAAGTACATTCTTACATTAGTAGCAAGATCACAGGGTTGTGTACTTAAGTATGGTCAGTGATGTAAGCAGAATTATTAAGCTTTGTGAAAGACTGCAGCGGACACTTCCTGAGAAGCCAGTCGCACTGCCAGAGAAGGGAAAATCTTCTGAAGTCAAATGGGAAGAAAGCAGTCTGAATTTTTCAGTGTGACCTGACACTGAGTGAACACTGATACCACGCTTTCACTAATGAAGGACAGCACTTATAAACCCAAGATCGCATTTTTCCTTACCCGACACACGTACTGACTCTGTGGTCCCGGTGAAAAAGTTTTAGAGCGGATGATGGTGCTGCCTCTGACAAACTGAGCTTGGGGTGGATTTGCTGCTCTTTTGTCTTTTGGACGAACCACAGTAGAAGACTGTGCAAGGCTGTCTGTGTTTGTCTCTTTATCCACCTGAAAGACAGATACTGCAGTGTAAACGCCAGCTTGCTGTCGCACCAATGACACACATCCACAGCTGCCTGGCAGCCACCCGTGACACATCTCCGCTTTCAGTTCCAGAGGCTTTGCATTCAAAACGAGATACTCTTTAGCCCTTTTTATTCAGGGTGTCCTGACACTCGACTCTGAACTCAGGAGCTGCTACGTTAACTGCACCGCTCCCTAAAGGCTCCATGTCCATTGATTGCTGTGCAATGACTGAATCCAATGAGCGCTGCCTGGTGATCCAGTACATCAGTGCGACCTGCAATCTCACACGCAGAGACAGAGGTAGGATTTTAAAGACCCTTCCCTTACTTGTTGTGCATCTACAGCAAACAGAGGCAAATCACCATATGCACATGCACAGAGAGCACATCTAGAGCACATTAATTATGTTTGTCAGAATACAACTACATTCAGAATTACGCAAGGTAAAAGCCACAGTCACAATTTCCATGAGTAACAAAAGGAGGCACAAAACGATGCTGTATTAGCCATGGGGAAAAAACATGGTCATGTAGAGTTACATAAAAAAAATTCAGGTAGGCAAACATTTAAAAATCAATTATGAGCTTTCAAATTACTGCTGTAGCCCTGCTTAGCTCAACAGCAACCCAGTCTAAGCAACAACTTCTCCCTTTAAACTAAAACCTTAAAGCAAGAGCTCCCTTAGCAGGAGATGAATTAAAAGCAGAAAATAAAAGGAGAAAAACGTCGACATCAGACAACAGGAAATATTTTAATGAAAACAAAAATGAGTTTTTCCGACTTTCTAAAAAAATCAGAAAATCTTTTTAGGAGGAGGAAAAAAAGCACAGCCAACAAAATACACAAAGCCTGATGTAGAGCATCACAGGACTAGACAATATTGGTTCAGCACAACAAAGGACTTGGGGGTGGCATTGCGCTTTCCCCTTCAAAGAAGTGTCTGGTGCAAAGGCATGAACCAGTTATGCTAGCAATGCCTTGTGGTTGCATAAGCAAATCAGGTCAGTGCCCAGAGAAATATGAGAGCAATTATTTTCTTATACCAATCCGTGAGAGCTTTTGGCAAGAGAAAGTCTGCACCGTCAAGCTGTAGTCCCATGAACTCATACCTGCGAAGACAGAGTCAGTTTTCCAATATGCTTTGAGATTTGGCCATGAACAGAATAAAAATCAAGTAGGTGCAAGTACTTCCTTACTGCAGTGGTCTGTCTCTTCAGTTTTCACAGTCAGTTCTCAATTACTGCCTCACCAAGGCTTCTTTTTTTTCTTTTTTTTTTTTTTTTTTTTTTCTCTAAGGGTGTATTCCTTTTGAAACTTTAATACTAGAGTGAAGAGTGAACACTGCGCATAAAACTGCTTATGAGAAAGGCAAAAGGAAGATTTCATCCTGGAATCTTTGGATGGTGCAATTAAACAGAGGCTGCCTGGAATACTGCAGCAAGCAATAGGAAGTTTAACTCAGCTTTCTGTTCAAAAGGCCCTTGATTTTACCTTTACTGCTATTTCCATATGCAGCTGGGAATTCAGACTTTCTTCTGTTTCCCACTGCAATTTTCCAGCAGAGAATTCTTCTTCTTCTTCTGCTTCATTATCACTGATCTCATCCTGCTCTTCCTGCTCAGGAACCTCTTCATCTTGCCTGTTAAGAACAGCTTCTGTTACTGAACTGGCCTGTTTTGTACAAAACTCAGGTGTTCCAGCAGGGAGTTACTTCCTGTAAGCTGCTGAACAGAAACTCATCCCCAAGGCAGCCAGTTGTACCCAACAGGTCCTGTAGCCACTGAGATTGTACACACACAGTTTTAGATGGAAATAAAGAAAACTGGAGGGGAGCTGCACCAGAAGACAACCATCGCAGCCAAAACCTTCATAGAGAATCTTGCTTTAAATGAAGGAGGTTCAGGGTTCAGCCACGCAGTCTGAGCATAAGATGGGTACACCTCTCAGGATACAATTAATCTTAGACTAAGAAGTGATACTGGACAAAACTGACACATTGTTTTAAAATCCTTTCCAGCTCCTCTGAACTCACTGCTCGCTTCTCCATCAAATCCATCAGTCAGGATTGCTTTTCATTTCAAATGTTAGGCTCCATTACTAAAATCTGAATCTGACCCACATCAACAAGAACCAAAACTAACAGCGAAGCAAAGCCTTGCACCATACACTGGAACTTTCAAAAGGTCCACAGAACATTGTAAAAATAACAGAACGAGCATAGTGCTATTGTCTCTTCTTTTAGAATATATCAGCTTTGGTCCCATTTCCCAAGTACAACCTCTAGAAAAGAAGACACAGAAACTTAATTGAAGCAGAAAGAAGCAGATTCCCATAGCTCTATCACCTACTTCTTTCTCCACACATCAACTGCCAAGTCTTGAATCCCCAAATGCTCGGATAATCCCATGACACTAAGGCAGCGGAGCACTACCTACCAGTTCTCTCCGCTAGTTAAAGTGCTTCTGCTTTCCTCTAGTTTCTTCTCCACAGCTTCCAGTTCGACAGCTGTCTGCTCTAAGAGTGCTGATACGGAGTCCTGCGGAGAACAAGAGGCTTCTTTTAAAGATACCACTCACTCAAACGGCAAAATACCCAGCCCTCCTGGTCACAACAGCCCCCGCCAGCCTTCTTCTGGTGGCAGAGCTGTAATCTCTACACCCACATTGCTCAAGCAGCTTATTACATGTACAGTGCATAGTCAAGCCTGTGTGAGTCCAGCTCCCCCCAGTTATGCTGGCAGTACAGCATGCAGGCAGACACTAGCCTGAGAATACTGCATGCCATGCACATACACTAGCGAAGTCTGTATTTTGACTTGTTCAGCAAGTTTACTGCAGCAAGGTGAACTATCTAGTGGGAAGAACGGCAAGAGCTCCCACATCACTTAGAGCAGACCGCATACCATATCCCTCAGCTTCGACAAGGAGCAGATTTCAATACGTATTTAGCCCAGGACAAGGACATATCTGTAATCAATATATTATTTTGCTGCACTCAACATCCTCACAGTTATAAACTAAACAGACTTCACTTCTTGTCTACTGCATCAGTCCTTCACCCACCTAAACAGTACTAATGAGAGGGTTTGTAAGAGATTTCTCAGGTTTAAGCAGTTGTTCTTACTGTTTTGTCAGTGCAGAGTATTTCAGAATGAATGTTTCCTTGTTTACTTTTCCTATTTTGCTTCTGCAGATACTTATAACTAAGGAGGTTATACCAACGAGTTGATTTCTCTCCGGATCTACAGATTTCAGCAAGGCTAATTTGTGCTCCACCCTGTTGAGAGGGGAAAAAAGAATTTTAGTACAATATTAAAATGAACCAGTACCACACCAGTAATAAGAGATGAGAACAAAAAGCCAGGACTACCTGAGTTTGGCAAGTTCATCAAAAGAAAAGTTGCCCTGTTTATCCCCATTTCAACAGCATGTGAGAAGTTACGCTAGTAAAGCTTTACGCATAATTATTTTTAACATTGTCTAGGGTTTCCAACCCAAGCATTAAGTGATTCATTACAGGTCCTGTGTTCAAGTATGAAGAAGTATGAAAAGTCCTGCTGCAGCTGGGACAACGTACAGCCACAGCTTAAAGGAAAAAAGAGAAAAGAACAGAAAGAGACTCCCCTTTCAAGAAACCTGCAATGTTGACAAAAAGAAATGACTGTTTCAGACTGAGCTGCTTTAGCTTTTTATATTGATTCCTCTTTATCTGCCTTCTCAGCTTTTACTGCCTTACATTTACTATATGCATCCTGACAGATAATATAAATAAAGCTGTTTTGCAATTTGTTTAATCAATGTCTTGAGCGGACTCCATCTCACCAGCATCGGTCTGGTGGACAGCATGCTGAGCACTCCTTTTGGGAGCTCAGGTACTGTGGGGCAGTACAAGCTGCCAGACGGGGAAGCCCCATTTGGAAAACAGGTGCTTCCTTGAACCCAGATGTGCTTTGCAGGGTAGGTGAAGGAAGAAATGCAGAAGCATCATGAAGCATGCACCTCCTCCAGCCAAGGGAGATGCTACAGAACACATGCAGGAGAAAACATGAACTTTTACAGAAAAGTTTGAGGTTTTCTTATACCCCAGTTCAACAGACCCAACTCATGTTCTGGAGTACATTACTAAAGAAACAAATCCATTTATATTAAGTTCTCCAGCTAGCACTGAACAAAAAAGCTGTTCTAACAACAGGCGGTTCAGGTGTCTATGGAAATACTAGCACTTCTGTGGTTTTAATAGTGCAGCTTTAAATATATATATACAGAGAGATATAGATATCTATAATATTTAACATAATATTAGATATCTATATTATATATTATAGATATTATCTATATAAATATATATTATATTATAATATTAGATATCTATAATATTTAATATAATATTCAAATATCTATATATAGAGATATAGATATTTAAATTTATATTCTACAATGGCTTCAAAAATCCTATAAGAAGTCCATTCTCAATTACAGTACAAAAATATTTTCAAAAGGAGGAAAAATAGGCAATGGTTTCACATTATATCATGAGGGAAGGAAAATCTAGCAGCCAGTGACAAAGTTACCAAGTTCTGTAACAGAACATGTATCTAATGAATATTCTTTGCAATAATGATTTTAGTAGAAAAAACCTGTCTAGGGATAGATCATACAGCTAAGGATTATCAAGAAGAATTTCAGAAAAATTGGCACACTTCGTAGTTTAAAATGTTGTCCAATTCAAAAGAGAAACCAAATGGACCAAAGATACTAAGATAGAGATTAATACTAACCAAACATTCTTCGAGGTGAGACTTATCTACAGTGCAAACGTCGACTCTTAAAGTCTTCTGGCGTAAAGCCGGGTAAGAGATAGAAACCCAGAACGCTTCATTGTACGTAAGATTGTCTGAAGCTTCCACTGGTCTTGTGCGAAACAAGCAGCTTGTGCTTTCTGAACAGGGCAGGACAGCCACGCGAATGTTCCTACCGAAAAACCAATATACTGCAGTCAGTATTACCGTACGAGTCCGCTGTTACCTCCACTGCAAGAGCTCCACACATCTGAAAGGGAAATTCGTCCTAAGCACTGTGAACATGACTGTCCTATCCTACTCTTTGGAATATCAGTCAACCGAGGAAAAATGTGTATCTCCTCACAAAATCAGAGACGTATGGAGCTATCAGTTGCTGTAGGCTTCATCTCTCTAATCTTGTAATGGAACATCATGGGATTGTTTTGCATAGTTGCTTACATCTGATTACTTGTCACTAACAAGCAACTTATGTGCTAACAATACCTTTTCGCAGGTAAAAACAACAATGCAAAAATCCATCAAGCTTATGTCAGTTTATTCAGCACACAGCTGAATTTAAAAACTCTGCCTGGAATTAGTTTAGTAGAAGTTGTACTATGCGTTTGCCTCACCATGTGTGTGTGTTTGTGCCCATGTCCAAGGATGAGTTCTGCAGCAGAACGAGTGCCCTCTCTCCACCTGACACAGTTGCTTTGGACACTGCTGGAGCTAAGAATCTTGCTGGTTGGTGCTAATTCCAACAAGCCTAATTTCCAATTTGGAAATACATGCCTTGGAGGAAAAACACCCATCTTATTTCAGTTTGAATGTATGAGCTCATAAATGAAGTGACACATAATAAAATTTAGAAGCTTTTCAGAAGGTTTCTTTTTTTTTAGTGTGTGAAAAAAATCAACATCTGTTTAGCCCCCACAAGAATCTAATAAATGTTTCAAGCATGTTTATTTCACCCACTTACACTTTTTGATCCTGTTGTGACAGCAGAGCTTGAACATTACTCAGCTGGATGACCAGTATTGCAAATTGTTTATTTTTATCATCATATCTGAATTGAAAAGACAAAAAAGCATTAGTATTAGAGAGATCTGTCACAGACTCCATGGATGAGTATTCCACTTATTTCATTAGTCCAGGTAAATAGTATTAAGTATATTCAAACAAAGCTATAGTGGAAATATAGCTCACCTATTGCTTAAAACAAAAGCAGTTTCATACTACATGGCATTTTGCTACCAGAGCATACAGAAGAACTTAGGAATTTACATCAACAATGGACTACAGATTTGATCTAATAGAGATGGCTTTTTCTGGAATCTAGTTAAATTGTTAACTAAAACCTTTTCAAAGGCCTTATATAATGACTGTAATATAAAAAAAGTTGCATGTACAAATACTTGAAGTACAGCAAAGATGTTACGGGTAAGCACTGTTTTACCATTGATGGCCATGACAAAACACTTTTGCACTAATTTTTTGAGAGCATCTCTGAAAGCCACCTGTACCCTGGGCTGCCCCAGCAGCAGCGTGGGCAGCAGGTGAGGGAGGGGATCGTGCCCCTCTGCTCTGCTCTCGTGGGACCCCAGCTGCAGCCTGCGCTCAGCTCTGGGGCCCAGCACCAGGATGAGGGCATTATTAGATCAAGTCCAGAGGAGGCCATCAAGATGTTCAGAGGGCTGGAGCACCTTTCCTGTGAAGTCACACGAAAGGATTTGGGGTTGTTGAGCCCGAAGAAGAGAAGGCTCCAGCAAGACCTTACAGCAGCTTGCCAGTGCCTGAAGGGGGCTACGGAAAAGCCGGGGAGGGACTTGATTAGGGAGTAGAGCACTAGGACAGAGTAATGGTTTTAAACTATAAGAGGGCAAACTTAGACTAGATATAAGGAAGAAATTCTTCAGAGGGTGGTGAGGCACTGGAAGAAGTTGCACTGAGAAGCTGTGGATGCTCCATCCCTTGAGGAGTTCGAGGCCAGACTGGATGGGGCCTTGGGCAGCCTGGGCTGGTGGGAGGTGTCCCTGCCCATGGCAGGGGGTTGGAACTGGGTGATCCTTAAGGGTCCCTTCCAACCCCATTCATTCTAGGGTTCTACAGTTTTTCTCAATTCATACATCTCCTATTGAGTCATTTCAGAACAATGTCTCTGTGCCTACCTTCCTATGTCTTACGGGCTACTTGTGGGATTCAGGTGTGTCAAGGAGTACCAGTTACCACCACCAGCTTTTCCCCCACAAGCCGCACGCTCAAGAGTCAAAGCCAGAAAAATGCTTTCTCCAGCCCAGCAGTGCCAGTGCTGCAATTGCTGTGTCTTTGCTGTGTTTGCAGTGTCATTACACACTATCACCAATTGATTTCCACTGACATGTAAGAGGATAACGGGGCCAAAGACCTCCCAGAGATGAGCGCAATTCCCAATTGCAGTGTGAAGGGGGCATCAGTTAGCAAATACCAATGGGATATGATAAATAGGCTAAGAAAACAGAACAAAGCAGTCTTAAATCATTCTTTCCATTGTAAGAAAAAATACAATAAAAGTGTGTAGTGTTTACCTCATTGCAATTTGCACTTTAGCTGTCCCAACTCCTTCTGTATCATCACTGTCAAACACCACCACTTCTGACACACACGGTCTGAAAGAAAAGAAAGACAATTAAGGACTTGATTGAAGCGCTAGCATTTAGGCAATACAAGATCTTTTCCCTTCCATTCAGGATTCAGGCATACAGATTTTGTACAATTAGCAGCTAAAAGAAAGCCCATTTAATAAGTTCAATCATCCTTAGAGGTATGTATTGCAGTCCTTATCAGCAGAAAGTCATATGCCTTCCCCTTTCACTGCCAAAAAAAGCCACATGACAGGTTATGCAGAATAAGGTAGGGAGGACTTTTCAAGGGTTCCCTTGACTGGATTTTAGTTAAGACAGCTGACTGCCCAGAAACAAAAATAAGACTTAACAGCTACAATCCCATCTTGCACTGTGACAGCAAAAATTCCCAGCTTTGATTAGATTTAAGTCATTCCTTTGTTTCTTTAACAAATCAAACTTCCCTAAGCACATGGAAAGCAACAGAATACACTGATCGCTCGTCTTTACAACAGCCCTAATTTTTCCTCCCAATTCCTCCTCCAAAGGTTTACGCACTGAAAGTCCCAACAACTACATTCATCATCTAATTGACTCAGACTATGCTGTAGCATGTTAAAACAGGATTAGCATTTCTTTCTAAGTATTTCCCATATTACTTGGCACTCTTCTGCATTTCATTACCTTACATCTATAGAGGACAAACGTGTTGCTCATCCTACCCTTGCTATTTATCATAGGCATCAAAATGATACTACAGCCCTTTACAAAGGTTGCCAAGTCAACAACCCAAACATTAAGTAACGCAAGACGTGAGGGTGCATGGGATGCATTCTCCCCTTGTGTCGCACATTATCCCTCTCTCCCCCTGCCGCAGAGCTCCCCGTCCCATCGAGGGGACACAAGGGCCCTAGGACACCTCATTGTGCAATTGTCTGACTTGAGGCCACGAGGTCTGATTTACAAAGAGCTGCGCATTCTTGTCAAAGGGAATGGTCCTGTAAATATAAAACGTTACTCATCTCTCTGGAGAATTCACAAAGATAATGGGCAGGGGGGTAAGATGACCGGGTTTTCACCTCTACAGTCACGTCGTGCAATAAAAGGACCCATAATTTACCTCAATGCCAATAAAAATGGTAGGAAAACAAACTGCAGATGCAGTCAAAACAGGTATCAATAAGAACAGTACCTTTCAATTAACTTTTTGTCAAACCACTGTGGAAAGCTTTAGCAAGCAGTAAGAGGATCCAGAGCCCCAGGAGGAGCAATAATGCATGGATCATTCTTAAGCTAGGCACCGAGAGAGAAAACTCTACAGAAATCATGTATTGGATCCAAGCATCGCGGTGCAGGCGCAGCTGTGAGGTGGTTCAAGGTGCTTCTGCTTCCTAACATCCAGAATCCTGTTATGCTGACTGAAGGCTGTCACTGACACCAGCACGGCTGGCTGGCAGGAGGGGAATGTTACACCTGCCAGATGGCTCTCTGCTAATGCAGTCGCAGCTTACCAGCACCTTCAGAAACAGACTGACTGTTCGAACAGCTCCCCGTGAAGAGAGAAGTGACAACCTTCTTCTCAGCTCCTTGTACAGTGGCACAAATGGATCATTTTCATCATCAAATTCAACCTGCTTATAGTTTTTTAATATTACGAAGTCTGAGATTGAAAACCTTAGCCACCAATCCCTCCCCCCAAAAAAAAAAGAAAAAAACAAATCCAGCATTATTCCAGCTGACTCCTGTGTGCAAAGCTGAATTAGCTTCTTTCTAGAGAAAGATCTGATGTCTACCTTTGCACAGATGCCTCATACACCCCGCTATCTCCAGCAACAGATTCATCAGACACTGCAGCTGACACACACGCCACCTTCAGTGCCGTCCCTCCAGCTGTATTTACACCTATCAGAAAAGCACAGAGGAAAACCAAAAAAAACAGGTGTTAATGAAAATGAACAGCATGGATCATCAGCAGCTTTTTTCTCATCCTCCCCTTCCATTGCACTTCTTTCCCCGCCCCAGTCTTGTTAAGCAGCAGCACATTGCTGAACGCAGAGCGGACAAAGGCAGGGTGAACCGTGCTCACAGCCAGCAGGACAAGGCCAGGCTGCCTGCAGGACACGGCTCGGAGACAACGGGAGGAGCAGTGCACGTGGCAGCGGGGGGAGCAGGGTTTCAGCGCACAGCCGATGCCCACTCAGTACCTGGGTCATGCAGCAGAGTGCCCAGGATGGAAGCCAGGCTGTGCTGGCTGCGCTGCCCCAGGTCCCTCTCCAGGGCCTTGCAGGAGAGGCTGCAAAGCAGTCAAAGGGCAGGGAGGTGCCCAGGACACGAAGGGCAAGGTGTAGAAGAAACAGAGCTTCTGAGCTCCAATAAAGTTATAAATTATTAACCAATAAAACAGCTTCTATTGCAAGCCAGCCTTAAGCAGGTACTAGTTCTTCTGGTCATACCACCACAGACAAAAGCAAGGAAGGCAAATAGTAGCGACTGAGCCCTGGCCAGAAAGGGATTATGTGAGGGGTATAACCCACCTGGAGAGCTTACACCAAGGTCAGCCTCAAGGAGGGGAACAAGGAAGAAATACGCCCCTCTACCCATGAGCCAAAAAGGTTAGCATACAAAGGCTGGAAAGACCGGGTTAACTGCATAAACATGGGAAGAAAGATCACAGGATTCGAAGTAGCAGCCACAAAGAAACATATGGGGAAGGAGACAGGGAAGAGAAATGGAAGCAGCTGAAGAAGAGTTTTGCACGGGGACATAGAGGAGGGACCTGTCTGTTCTCCCTGGTAGCTGAGGCCAGGACACACAGGAATGACACAGAGCTGCACCAGGGGAGGTTCAGACTGGACATTAGGAAGAACTTTACTGTGAGGGTGGTCAAACACTGCAACAGGCTTCCTAGAGTGGTGGTTGATGCCCCATGTCCATCAGTGTTCAGGAGACATTTGGACAATGCCCTCATTGATATGTTTTACCTTTTGCTTAGCCCTGGAGAGGGCAGGCAGTTGGACTAGAAGATCCTGGAAGGTCTCTTCCAATGGAACTATTCCATTTTATGTCTTGTGAGACAAAATAGGGAAAGATGTGCACCAGGAACTTTTGCAAATTTTGCATCTTATCACTTGAACCATCACATTTCTGCAGATAGACACTTCAGCCATAAGCCTGGAGGACTCGAGTGCCAAGCAGGCACTGGGGCATACCCAGCTCTTCCCTTGCCCTCACCAGCAGGGCTTTGCTCTGCAGGAGAGGACGGGTCCTGCTATCACACTGGGAGTGGCCCTAACCCCACAGCAGAAATGTAGCAATGCGCTCCTCTCCAAGGGTTTTTCACCTTTTTAAAAGAGGTCCCTCTTCTCTGTAGCCTTAGGGAACCACGAGCCCCTGAGTTGATATATGGTTTCCATCCTACGTTGTATCATAAAGCAGATTTTCTTTTTGCACACAGTTACATTCAGCCCCAGAATTAAGAACAGATTTGAAAAGCATTGCTGCAAGAAGCGTGCAAGCTCCATACAGGACCGGAGAATGACACAAGGACTTGTTCTCCAGTTAGCAGCAGGGGGAGCTGCATGTAACACCAACACACTGCTCACGTGTGCAAGCAGTGTGGGGCTGTTTGCCCTTCTCTGTGGGCAGCCCCACTGAAGGATGTTTGCCCCTCCGAATGCCCACAGAGCTGCTGGACAGAAATAAATACCCAGACCTTCTCCCCATAGGTCATACCACAATGAATAAAACTTAGCATTTGTAACACAATAGATCAGTCGTTAATTGAAAGTAATGGACACATTTCATACTGGCACTCCAATTAATCTGTTCTTCCTGTGCTGGTGTGCAAGGGCCGAGCCCACACCCCCCACACGCAGGACCATGCTGGAGGCACATGAGCAGGCTCTGAACATTTCTTCTTTCATCAGCACTGCTTTGTACCCCTTATTCCCTGGTTCCAACATGAAAAGCATTTCTTCCCTGCCGGCTGGCTGGCTGGCTGAGGTTTATGTACTGCTCCCAGAAATGCCAGTCCAGGAGTCTTTTCATATTAAGCTCCTTTATTAAGGAGAACGCTGCAAATCGGTCTCCGTACACTTAAGCTCTTTTTCTCCTTCGATTACCAATGCTGTTTAATCACTTCAACCCAGAAAGCCTTCATTTTTGGTCACTTCACCAAGTACCTTGTGGCCACGGGGAGCAAATGAATCCTCTCAGCTCCCCGGTTTAGGCTGCGGCTCCTTGGACAAGCTTCACATCTGTAACGGAGATACCATCACTCCTTTTCCAGCCTCTTTCTTCCTTAACAGCTTTGCAATTAAAGGAGCTAAGTGTAAGGCTACCAGAGGGCTCCCTTTTCGTTCCTGGCTGTTTCCTGTTACCTTTGCAGTGACAACTTGGCCCGGGCAGCGGGAGCCCCCAGCACAGGCCCGCTCCCTGCCCAACGCCCCCAGCCCGGCCCTGTCAGCTTCCACGGGCTGGGAGCTCAGGGGTGGGCACGGGCAGGACACGTCTTCAAGGGAGAAGGGGGAGAGCTGCTGGGGAGGGGAAAGCACGGCCTGCAGGCACCGATCCGCCTGCTCTGCCCAGGCCGTACTGGTGACACCCCTGGAGGCACCAGAAGCAGAGCAGGAAGCCTCGCAGCGGAAGGGCCGGCTGTTTTATGCAGGTGCTGAAATGGTAACGAACAGCAGAAGGAAGCTGATGGGTATGGAGATGTCTGCTGGGCATCACAGAAGCAGAGAGCTTCGTTCTGTGGAGGCTCAGCTCCAGCCCTCAGCTCTGAGATATGGGAAACCCTGCAGGAAAAGGCTCCAGAGGACAACTGGAACCTGCTGCTTCTGGTTCGGCCAGACACGCTGAGAAAGCTGCTGGCAGTGTTTTGACACATCCTCACCCCAGCCAAAAACTGGGAATACCAGGGATGCACAGAACAGCAGAAATACCATGGGGATATACACATCACAATGTCAAAGAGTAACCTGAAAAAAGATTAATGGGTTCCCCAAAAATGACTCAACACGCACCCATCTTTATTCCTCCTTGCATTTTTTGCAAGGGACTTGAAGCTCAGCACTGCAAGGCTTACACATACACACTAAACCTGGAACTATTTTGTGTGTCTAATAAATGCAAAAATGTGTGTTTCCTGCATTAAGCCTTACGTCTCTAAACGATTGTCATACTACAAAAGCAAGTTTATGGAAGCGTTCTGAACTGATTCAGCTCTATTCTATGTTCCCAAGCAGGGTGGTAATTCTTGCTATGTTGTTCCACCATTTTTTTTATTTTTATTTTTTTTTAATTCATATGAAGAATTTCAAGATTTCCTTTCCTGCCACTTCCCTTCTATGGACTCGCACTGATACACCATGACATGGACTTGAAAATACAGGCTGTGGACTGTCCTAATATCTGTGCCATTTCCTCAAAGGATATCTGATATCACCAGACTCCTGATTTTGTTAGTAGCTTCACCTATATCACTCAAGTAAGAGGGTAAACCTTACTTTAGCCTCAGAAGTAGCAGTTATTTATTTTATTTTTAAACAAAAAGTAAGTCCTTCAGATCGATACTGTTCAGCTCTACTTACAAGAGCACGTGAGCATGCTTTTGCCATGAGGCCAATGACTAACCACACCAGATCCAGCCACCTCATTTCGGGTGTTACACCGCTGAGCTTCGTACAAAATGCCTGAGAAGTAAAATCTCATCTCATTATTGCCCTGAAATAAACCACTTATGGTGATTATTTTGTCTGCTGACTGGGTAACAGTAATAATCACTTAATCTGCTTAACACCTTAGCTTTCACTCTAACAGCCTTGACAAATCTTGAAGAGCTAAAAAGGTTAAAACTAATCAGCATCCAGTTCTAATAGGAATGATTACTGTTTCCTGCTCATAGCTGTAGTATCTCTTGCTTGTAGGAAAATGGTAACTTAAGGGGGAAGCTCTGCAGTCGTGTCTTTTATTGTAGTTTAAATAGCATCAGCTTTTTTAACAGCCCTTGCAGAAGGGAGTGATAACATGGTGCTAATTTCCTTTATTCACATGGACTATTTTATAACCCCCTGAAAAAATGAAAAAACTGAACTGCCACCTCATACTTCTGCAGCATGCAAGTTCACGTTCCCCACTCCTTCACTAGTTACAACTCGAGCCATTTCAATCGCCTCCGTTGGGTTTAACCTAACCACAGTCACACAGGCTTCTGATGGGCCCTGGCACGATGGCACCACCTGCCTTCTCCTGCTTTCCATCCACTTCAGCAGGGCCATCACACTAAAACTGGGTAAACATTTCCCACCCACCAATAAGCCATATGCATGCATCAGAACATCCACTCTAAATGTCTTATTTTAACTCGCTTACAATCTAAACACGCTTTTGTTGCTAAGAGACCATCCCCCTCAAACCAGCAGAAATTCAACACAGCCTTGACATGTCTGCTCATCTGAAGTTAATGAATTCATTGCCACTGATTTACTGGGAACCGGAGCGAGATGTCATGTATGCTGAGGTGGCAAGGAAGGATTTTTATTCGCTTTTGGTAACTGTTAAGCTGAATGGTTTTCACGGTCTTGCTCAGAGCCTTGGCCCAAAAGTTTCTGTCAATATGGCATTACGTGCATCTCAACTGCAGACCTAAGACATCACACGACATTCTGAGTAGTTAAGTGCCTAATTAATACACACTTCCCACTACAACCACTTATATTTTCACATGAAAACCCTGTAAATTGCGTACACAAGTACACCAAAAACAACATGGTCTCCTGAATAACTCATCAGAGCAGCAGTACTTTGTGTGCAAGTTAAAACACCAACCCTTCCTCCCAGGTGGGGTAGGATGTACAATTGAATATACTTTATAACACATACCAAAATGAGTCAGCTTTAGCAATACTTGCTTCTTAATGCTTTATAAGCTATATTAAAAATAAATTGTACATGCAAATATTTTGGTATCATACCTTGACCTAGATGTTTATCTCCTGCTCTAGGCTCTTCCAGTCTACAGTTGCCACTCCCACTGTGTAGGGTGAGTTCTGAAAGGTTTGTACTTATCTCTGTATCATCAAAATCCATATGGCTTGAAAAGGCATCGCCCGTAAGGAGTGGGTCTATCACCAGCGGAGAGCAAGGTGGAGATGGAGAGGAGAGGGATGACCTTGGAGATAGTGATGTCATGGATTTTGGAGTACCAGACAACGACCTCAGAGCCTGTATGCGGCTGGTGGCATCTGCTTTGTGAGTTTTTGCTACTTCATTTTCATGAATAGTGGTGATACAGCCCGATGGCCTAAATCCAGTGGCTCCTTCCAAGAGCAAATCAATCTTGTTTTGATAGTCTGAGTCCAGTTGCTCCAACTGCTCCAGGTGCTCATAGTAGAGGTCAGTGAAACTGGCAGAAGTGGATGAATCCTGGCTGGAAGTCGCAAGAGATCCTCTGCTAGATGCAAGGGAACCAGGGCTGCTACTTGAGGAGAGGGAAAGCATGCTGGTGGAGAGACTGAAGGAGACAAGTCAAAAAACAGTTACACCTCTCTCTTAATATTTAAGACACTGCAGTATCACCAAGTCTCCAAGCCCACACAGTACATTGTGCTTTGTCAGCTCAGGCTATGTGTGTTAGTCCCCATAACAGTCCAGACTCACATTCTATCCAGTGGAAGAGTTAGGCCACTTTTTAATAAAAATAGAGTTTATCCACATTTTTCAGCTCACCATTATCAATCTCCCAAGAACCTTTGTTTAGCAAAAGCAACACTTAAACAGTTTTAAAGCAATCAAAAATTAGTGACAACATTCTCCTCCCACTTCCGTCTGGAAAAATCAGTGGCTGCCGTTAATCTCAAAGCAGACCACAAAAAAACAGGGAGGTTCATGCAAGTAGATCGAGTTACTGCAACTCTGTACAGAAGAAAGCTTGTATTTATCTATATCTCAGACCCCAACTCAAAAGGGTAATATCACAACTGCTTGGAACTAGCCTTCACAACAGACAGCAGTTACAAGAAAATTCGGAGGATTTGCCCATGTGAGGAGGTGGCTTCTTGGCATTTAGAGCCACAAGAACAAGGGAACAAGTTTGGGCTGGACTATGAAATCAGTTCTCACAAATTATTTATCCCTAGAGATCTGGTTTACAGATCTGACAGTGAAATTAGTTTTAAGCAAGTGCTTAGTCCTCTAGCACTGACTACATATATCATCCTTAGAAATTCCATTCAAACCAAATCTATTGCTCCAGATATTAAATATTTTGCTCATTGACTGGTTAAAGATCCTTAATGCTCACTTCATGTATAGATTAGCTATTAAAACAATTCTGCTTATGTACAAGTGGTTTAAGTTGACTCACTGAAAAATAGTGAGGATGTTAATAAGCCTAATAATACATTATTTATAGGAAAAAGCTAGAAGCTTTATAAAAAATTATGCCTACGGCCTTAAAAGAATTAAGTACAATTTTGGCACAAAATGCCTTCATTTGTATGACAGATGTGTAGCACATCACATTTGTTAAAAAAAAAAAAAGCTTTGGGTGAAACGTGACAATTGAAACACGAACATTTTTGCATCTTGGCAATATACATAAATCTGTCCAGGACCAAAAACATAAAACTCTTGAATGCTTCACTACTGAAAGGGTGGGTTTTGTTGTTGTTTTGTTTCTAACATAACCTTTTCCCCAACCAACTGGGCTCAACTTCATTTTGTGCATAACTTTGAATGGCAGACATTTGGCATTATGGGGTTAATAGCAAAGGCTTATTTTATGAAGGTGCATGCCAAGAATGCTGGGCACATAGTTAGGAAAAAAAATTAGTTTCACATGCTTCTCGGTCACCTCAGAAGATCCCTGATCAGCTAGAAGACACCAAAGTATGATGCAGTTCTACTGCACAAGAACATCACAGATAGCTGTTCTCCATGGTGGCTTATTTACATATCAGTCTTGCACTATGATTTTTTTCCCAATCTTTTCGGTATCATCTTCATAAAACGAAACAGTCCAAGTGGAACAGAAGCTATAAACAAAATAAGTTCAGTACAGATAGGAAAAACCTCAACCAAACAAAAACCACACCAAATACTTCCTAATCTAAAGGCTGAAGATATGGCTGCAGCTGAAGAAAGTTTGGCGATCGTGTTTACAGTTAGGTATTCATCTTTAAAAACAGCAACTCTGTGCTCTTCCAAAAACTACAGCCTGAATAATCAGACCACGTTATGACTACAGAAATATTTCTAAATACCACGTGAATCACAAAAGGTTCACGGATATCACAATACATCGTCTACAAGGCAAGCAACAGTATACTCAGAATTAATTCCGAGAAATATTGTGACATATTAACACGTATTACTAAGATTCATTTCATTTGCTATATGAGTACTAAGCTGTCTTTAACATACTTTATTAATAAAATACGACAGTACTTCAAACATTCAGAAAACAAAATATCACACCTTAGCCACTGAACTGTTACATGTCCAAAACAAAAGGGATTGCTGAAACTCATTCTGTTGTCAGAGGCACAAAGTTCCTTATCCCATTCTAAACAACCTATCTAAATGGGGTGGGACATATTACCCTCAAGGTTTCCCTTTCTACTAACTACCTGGGGATCTTAGGTGACTACTATAAACAAAAGGCCTTTTACATCAGTCATCTGGGAGATGAAGCTGTTAGAGCAATGGCAGTTACGTTACGTGCAGTTAAAGAGCCCATAACTTTGTAGGAGGTCATGTACCTTTTCAGCTGGGTGTGTAACATTGCAACTAACCGCGTTGTTTCTTCCAGTTCTTGGACTAGCTGATTTCTTTTGCTATTCAACTTCAATCTAAGAGGAAAGAAAAGAAGAGATCTGAAGTACCATTTACAACTTAAAATGAAGAGCATAGACAAGTACTATTCCTTCCATGAAACCCTACTAAAGTCAATGAGAACACAGTACAAAGTGGAACAGAATTCAGACAAGATGCACAGGCGTTTACCGAGACGTGTAACTCAATCCCGAAAACATTCACAACAAAGAAAGAGAATTACGGGTACTGCTATGGAGGTTGATGTTTCCAGGATCAGGCCTCACTAGAAGATGCTGCTTGATGTGTACTACTGTGTTTTTGTATTTACTCTGCTAATAAAGGCGTAACTGCTCGTTTGCTTACAGTGAGGTCCATAAATGACTAAGGTTTGTATGATTTAGTTTATAACCATCTCATTATGGCTTTATGTGAATTGAAGGACTTCAACAACATCTCAGTTTTATTTCACACCTGGGCTGGTTTAAGACAAAACATGTGCAGTTAGGTGCTGGCTCTCTAACTAGGCCTTCAGGCAAGAAATCCTTCCACAGAAACAACCTGTTTCTTGGGTACACTTGTACAAGACCATATTCCTAAAAATCAAATGATAGTGTTCATCATACAGCAATGTAAAAAAATATTTTTTGAAGCATAATTTTTCAGGCTGGTAAAAATCTTGTAGTTGAGACTTCTGAGACACCTAGAATTTTTCCAGTATGATAAAACCATGAAAAATCCACATAGGAAACATGTAGTTTGGATACTGAGCACGTAGAATAAATGAATACAGAGACACAGAAAACAAATGCAACACACTTATCCCACATAAATTGAAGAGCCTCCAGCTAAAAGTAGCATTGCCATAGCCACCAACATTAACACACACAGATTGTAAAGCAGCAGCAGACAATGCCCAATACAGTATTCAACCTCAGTGTATGTTCCCAGGAGACCTCCTACTGCAATAAGCAAAATTAGGGAGAATAGTTGCATTTCTTTCAGCTAGTTCAGATTTACAGGATAGTCCACGCAACACCCACAGGCCTGTCAAATATCAGTTCCTACAGGAGTCACAAACAAGGACGCTTAGAACAAACAACATTTTTTTTTTAAATTCCATCTGTTAACATTTACCAAGCTCCAGACTGCAAAGCAACCATAGAAGCTGCTGTGAGGAGCTGACTGAATAGAGGAACAGCATAGTAACCTGAGCTATTTTGAGCATTTCTTATTTTCATACAGGATCCATTTGCCCCAACAACCCTTCCCCTCCTGGGGCTTTCTGACTGAAGTCAGTTTCTTTTGAGAGATGGTTACAGAACCAGCCTCACAGAAGTCAGAGTGCACTGCTATTAGCGTTCAAGCAAGAGATGCTGCTGCTTGCCCAATGATGAAAGCTCAGTCCTACACCCAGTAACCTACCTCTCAGTTAGTGCTTTGCTTTGAGTGTCTCTAGCAGCTTGAAGGTCTTCCTCTAAGCGTCTTCTCTCTGTCTCCAATCTCTCCACCTCTCCTCGAGTCCATTTCCTGGGGCTAATAAATCGCATTTCTTTCAAGAGCTCCTCCTTCTCATTAATTAATATTAGACGATCCCGCTCAGAATCCAGCACTCCAGGCCAGGCCTCACTGTCAAGCTTAGCCAGTTGTATTTTCAGGTTTGCTATTCTGCAGCAAGAAGGAAAAAAAGGCAAGCAGTTATTTCACGAGGAGTGTCCTAGCTACTGCTCAACATACACATGAAGATGTACCATGACCAACCACACCTTCCACAGCCCTGAAGAAGAATCTTCAGCTCAAGGACAACTAATCTCACCCTTTATGTCATCTTTATGAGGGCACAGTCAAGCATGGCACTGCCAGGAGGCTGACATGCAAAAATGGGATTTTAACTCAGGTTTGCTGCCAATGGAAAGCCAAGTCCCTAGTTAACCTGCAGTTTCTAGCAGTCAAGGAATAGCAAAACAGATTTTTTTTTTTAGATCCAACATTTCTGTCAGACACACTAAAGAGATGTTTCATATGCCTTAATGACCTCATACTACTAATTGTGGAGAGTATCACGTGGTATGTATCTGATCTTTAATCATCAGGTTTATGGAAGAGAATTTTACACTCCCTGCACAGAATTCAGATAAGCTGAGAAAGACCACTGGTTACTCAAAAAATCAGAAACTAATTCTGTCTTTACAATGAGGAAGTTCACCACATGCATGCCACTACTAGAAGAATCCAACCATAGGCTGAGCTTTCTGGACGTATTAAAGAGTTAGGTTACTTCTGGCACAGCAGGGACCTGAGGACATGAGAAGTTAGAGGGATTACAATCCTACCTAAATCCAGAGTCACTTGTTTGCATGAATGTCAAGTCTATGTTGATTTGAGGTATCATCCTGGACTGCACTTTAAAGGTAGCATCACTAATCCTTCAGCACCATACCACATTACCTCAAGCAGGAAGATTACAAAGAAGTCAACAGCAATACAGACCTAGCACTTCACAAGAGCTCTGACAGACAGAAGAGGATAACACAGCCTGTGGCTGTGAAGGAGGCTGCTCACACCACCTATCCGCCCATTTCCTATTTCCCAAGTGTTGGAGCTGCTGTGTCAGCTCCAAAAATGATCTGCTTCATATTACAACATAGAGAGGCGAGCCAAAAACCTGTGGTGGGTCACAGTACAGAAGTGAGGGCAGAAATGTCGGTCAGCCCAGGGGAAGCTGTCTCCTTAGTAATAATCGTTGACCTACAACTCTTCATGACCTGCAGGGATAATTACTGGAGTTCAGTGAGAAACAGTAAAAATAGAGCTGAGTAAGAGTTGCAATTGACTTGCATTTCTGGAACTTGCACATTTAGAAGTGGGGAACATGGAATGGAGAAGGCTGAGTGGGCTGGGAAGGAGGAATTATGAAAGCCTAGAATTCAAACAATGAGAAAGGCAAGGTGTCTTGTAGGAAATAATTCACCTGACTGAACACCAGACAGTTGAGGCATGCACACCCCTTCATGTGATCAACTACTCGTCTCATTCAGGTTTTAGTAAACACATGAGAAAACAAAGTAATTTGCTGTATGTGAAATCAAAGCCCAGCGGTCACCCCCCCTTTTAAAAAGGGTTTTGGGGATCTGACGGAGTTACCAGACTTCAGTTGTGCACAATGAAGAGTTGTGGCTACTAATCTGGATTCTTCCAGGACCTGGTTTATGCTACAGAAGTGCAAAGGACGGTGTCCACTACCCAACCAACCCATTGCGAAGTGACTACAGAAATAAAACACAGATCTGGGTAGCAGCAGCCACACAATTGCTGAATGGCCTTGAAGAATAAATCTTTGTCTTCCAAGCTCCACATGCCAAGAATAACTGAAGCCCCAAGACAGCCTGCGAAACAGAGGTACAACATGAGGCTTACGCACACCGACTGGCCTCCTCCACCACAGGACGCAGACTAGATCACCTGTTTGAAGACGAGCCTCATTTCTTCTGTAAACTGATTCCTCACAGCAGGTTGCTTACTTTAATTCTAGCTCCCCATAATTGTTAGATATTCAACTCAACTATTTTTAGGTTTTCTTCTGTGCTATTTTGTTTCTGAGTGCCTGATCAAGTGCAACACTGTGCTCCAACAAAGAATTAACAATGGCATTAATTCAAAATCCAAGAATTCCTCTGTGTATTTTGAAGGGCTATGAGTTTAAGAGGATTGGTTGGCATTAATCTGATCACTTCTGGCATACATTTGCATGGATATGGCTTTTCCAATGGAATTTTTTTCTCTATGTATTTCCAAGTCTAATAGCTTTTTTTAAAGCAACTCCAGCTTTTGCCTTGCTCTGTAAATGATCATTATTTTTCCCCTTTTCAGTTAAAAGTAGGTTTACATATTCTGTTTCTCCCAGTCCAATGAAACGATATCACTACAACAGAAATGGTTTGCAGACTGACATGGCTGAAAAATCCACCCTTCAGCATTCACCAACTGAGTTTAAGCCACATCACTGAAGTGCCATGCTAGGTTTGCATTGCAAAAACCATCAGCAATACTGGGCTCAAGTCACACAGACCCTTCCTGAATGACTACTAGCTTGCAAGACCAAACAAAAATTGGAACAGGAAGCTTAAGTTTTATTTAACTGTATTTTTAACTAGAAAAGGCAATTATATGACTTACTGTCTTCCCCCTCCCCCCACCCCCCCCAGTTGGAAAAGCTGTTATTTTTTGTGATATAGGCGAACTTGTAAAAACTTTTAGTCTTTTTGGAGCTAATGCAGAGTATATGCACCTCCAGGGAAGCGTATTTCAGTATCTACCTCCACAAGCAGTCACCAGTGGGTGATACTGACAGATCAGCCTGTTTGTCAGAAAAATCAAAAAGGAAGGTGTTCCCTAACAACTTACCAAATACCCACCATTGTTCCACAGCTGCTAAGTGGCACTAAAATATTCCAGCTCAGAAGACTCTGAAGCCTACCTTTAAAAGCCCAGAGTTATCCAGTCATACAAAATCCCAGCTGAAAGATCAGCTGCTGAAGGAAGTAAAGCAGAGCATGGAGCACAGCTGCTACACAACTGAGTTACTACTTTGTCTGAAGTTGTACAGCACACTTAGTTGCAGCAGACAACATTCATGCTTCAGGCTCTGCTGCAGTAGTGCTCTCCTTGTAGAGACGCAGCAGTGCCATCTCTTTTGACAAGATACCTATCATCAGTTTCCAAACCAATTAACCTAAAATTTGTCACTGCAGTCATCCTCTGTTCTTTTTGTATAGATTTGACATGAAAGAACTCTACTCTAGGGCTCCTATTGTTTCACTGAGACATAAAACAAAAAGACTTACTGTTAGATGAGGGAACACATGAAACTGCCACCTAGGTCTGACCTGAAAAAGTTCCACAAGATATTTACCTACACTGGTGGCTTTAGTCCGGCCCACAACAGTAATGTAACTGTGTCTGCTACTGTTCACTTCCAAAATCATCATTCTTTGTAAAACTAGTAGTCTTTGTAAAAATGTAGTTCACATTCCTTGTAAATCTACCTGATAGGAAATCACCTTGATTTCGAAGTCTCGAGTTTTACCTTTCCTGACAACACTGAGCTAATAGGACAGATGCATCCCTACCATTTGACTCTATAATACGTGCATGAGCAAAGTACTCACTTACCTATTGTTCTTGGAGCATTTTAATATTCCACTGTGAGGACAGAAAACACTTCTAACACACAACACCAGGAGGAATTTTCACAGCAACATAAGGTTCCTTGTGAGTCACCAAATCCATAGCATTGTTCCAGCTTAAATCCAGTTAATGTATTTGTTTCTGCAGCTCCTACTGAAGGCTATGCCAAAACCACAGCTCTCTGATAGCTGGAGATCTTTTCATTTCATTATCAATTATTCATGCCCATTCAGATCCACCTTTTCTCAATGTTTTTTAAACTATGAGAAAATCCATAAATTATTTAAGACTGACATGAGGTATAAAATCTTAACTGCAAGACTGTGTTGTATGCATTTCGTCACTTCAAATGAAGTATTAGCTTGCCTTTATAAAGTTCTGTCTCTCTCTTTTTTTTTTTTTTTTTTTTTTTTTAAGAGTATATATTTTCTCTTCAGGTTTATCTTTATTTGCTTGCCCCTTGGAAAAGATACAGGCTAAAGTAAGAGTGCTTCATCTCAAACTGAAAATGTAAAGTCAGGGTAAATTAAATTGCAGCCCTGAGCAAAACTTAACAGAACAATTTTAACACTGAAACATTAACCACTGCATCTAAGGGATTAACAACAAATATACTTTTTAAGAAAAAAAAAAAATCTAAATATTGCTGTAGCTGTTAATCTTGGATTGCCAAGACAGTTCTGATAAACTTTCTCTACCTAGAAATGTGCAAGCTCCTGTCAAAAGTAGCTGGGCACACACATTCTTTGCGTGTAGCTGTGACAATTGCCACAGATGCTGATAAAAATTTATGCCACAGAAAAACATGGCCTGCTGACCATACCAGTATACTCAAATGAGAACACCAAGTAACCACAGCCTAAAGCCTTATTTCCAACCAGAGACAATCCTTTCTTCCTTGCATGCATTCCAGGTACAGATTGTACCATACACCTGAAGTTTGCTTTTCTGGAATAGGCAAGTCCCTTTAGAATAGTTAAAAACAAAATCACCACCACTGATGGCCACACCTCTGAACAAGGACTAGGGCCACCAAAGTACACGGAAAGAACATTGCTTCATGGTTTTTCATTTAACTGTAGTATCAATCCATACAAATATAGGGACCTCCTCAACAAGTGAGTTAGTGATTATCTATTAAAAATATATCTCCCAATCTAATTTAAGCAAAAGTTTTCTAAATAGATGTGATTTTTTAAAGAATTTATTCTTCATTTATCTCATATCAGAGGGCAAATGTAAAAGCTTACACTCTTACAGGTAAACAGACAGGCACTAAAACTGCAGCCTTTTGACCGTGTCTCAGTATGCTAGGTGTTAACACAATATACATTTCTCCTTATCTGACTTGAAGCCGTGCAAACATTTACTGCATTTAGAGTAAGGTAAGGACATGCCTTTCAGTACAGTCTTCTTATTTGGAATGGGGAAGCATTGGCAACAGGCAGGAAAAGCACTTATGTTCCTGCAGGTGTGGCTAGATTGAGTTCTTGATGTGTTAGTCACTTCTTAGCAATTTCTAGGATGGTTATTTATTTCTTAGATGATAACGTTGGCCCAGAAAGCTTGTTGCTTCACTACCTCAGAAATTAGCATGTTCATGTAGCAGTAGCTCTGGATTTCAATCTGAGTTACATCTTCAGAATAAGCTGTATGACAGCCAAAAGGTAAAACAGACCAAAGAATTACCTTCTTTTTGCTTCTTCATATCGAAGGCGTAATCTCACTTTCTCAGCCAACTGGTTATTGCTGCTGGTAATAAACTGAGACAAAATATGAAGTCAGCAACTTAGTAACTACTCCTATTTTGACATTCCTTCTTGAAACTGATGGTGTTACAAGTTACACTTGCTCTTGACAAACTACTTTACCTAGTTAAACCAGTCACATAATGGGAAATATTTCCCTTGATTAATTTTTTCATGATTGTTTCAAATGCTTAAAAATTCACAGGATTCAGAAGCTCTTTGGCCATGCTCACCATACAGGAGAACCTACCACATGTACGTCAGGCTTTCATTTTCATGCACACGCAGGTAGTTTTGCAATATTTCTTCTTAACTGCTGATTGCAATCATGTTTTGGTTTGTGTTACATCTTACTTTGGCTGTCAAGTCTTAAGGACAAGCGACATCCTATCAGGGCCAAACCTGCAGATCTTTAATCACATGTATGGCCCTGATTGCAAATGGCCAGGTACACTTAAGTAAAGGTTCAAAGGAGAGGCTTCTGTGATGTCCTGAGAGGCATGCGAGGTACCCACAGCACTGCTCAATTCCTTGCTGAGGCTGGTACAAGCCTGGCAATTATGATTTTGCTGCACAAGTGGGACTGAAGACTTACGGAGCACTACACATGTTTAATGGCATCAAAATATCCGCACATATGCCATCATTCTCACTCCTTAACATTCACAAGCCGAAAGCAAAATGCACTCTTAAGGGAAGAGGCCTCATTAGAGCTCAGCCCATATGTAGCTGCTGAATGTATCTGGTCTAGTAGCACAACAGTTTTATAAAGAGCTATGGGAATATTCATATCTCAAAAAGCTACACCTACATGCAAAGCAAAACTTCCTTTCTTTTTGTTCCCACCTGGGTCGCTCTGATAGACACAGAGCATGGGGTAACAGCAGGCTAATTTCAGAGATGCATTAACTTTTGCATTAAACAAAAATGAAGGTCACCCAAGTTTAAAACAGGAGATGGTATCGTTTCATAGATACTTGCCCACGCCTGAAACCTTGTTAGAAGGCAGTGCTGTTCTAGTTTCAGAGGAATGTTTCCAGATGCAATTGGTTTCCCACACTTTACTTACGTTTCCTGAAACATCTGTCTGGGAGCTGACATCCAGGTACTGCCTTGGTAACGAAGTGCTGGAGCTTTCTAAGGACACGCTGCTGGCCCACAGGTCTGACTGTGATCCTCTGTCATTCACGAAGCTGTCTTTTAACCTGGCTAAACTCTGAAACCACAAAAATTCATCATATGAGCTCACTTTCACACAAAATACCTCAGCAGCTACACAGCTGTAGCCAAAAGGACATGATTAAGGTCCAGCCGTTCCACGTGTGCCCTCAGAGCCTGCCAATGTGAGGGCAGGCACGGCTGGTCTGTGCCTCCCGCAGCACGAAGCAGCCCGCCTGTCTGAGCACACAAGGCATGAACACACTCTCGTGCCCACACGCAGACAGTTTCTCTGCTGGAGCCTGAAGGAGGAGGCACACAAAATGAGACAGTTTTTTCACAGCTTCTGCAGATTTGCTCTTTGACAGCAGAACAGACAGTCACACTGGTTCATCCTTGACCATTAAACCAAGAGACAAATGTCCATCTCTAACCAAGTGCTTACTGCTGCTAGTTATGATATTTTCTAATTATTTCCAAAACTGATGAATAAACAGGCTACAGTTCAACCACAATATGGAACTACTTTAGTAAAAAATCACATATTTGAAAAATGAAATACTTAAATTACTTCTCAAGTTCAACTTTATATGAATAGAGACAAAATACTATAGTCATGTTGTTTCAATACCTGAATGAGGTCTTGCTTTTCTTTCTCCCCTGATGTGATGGCCTTCTTGAGAGCTTTCATTTCACTTAAAATGGCTTGTGCCTCATCAAGTTTGTAGCCACCTTGAGTATCAGACATTTTCATGTCAATTCTGCATGGAAATTAAAAAAAAGCATACAGTAACCAAATTCTTTATGTAATGCAATTAATCATATCATCCTAGATGCACACATCTTGACATTCATTGATAAGAAATCACACTAAGTATAATAAAGAAAAGCAGTGATGACTGGGGTTTTTTGTTCTCTCTGTTAGAAGAATATTAAACTTAGAAACTCTGATTTTAGCTGTACAATTGTTTTGACTCCTCGGGAAGGGAGAAGATGAAAGGTAGAGAAAGTGTTTAGACAGACTGATGCTAATTACCTTGTTTCTAACCCAGAGATCATCAAGTTAGCCACGTATGTCTTGTTAGTTTAAGTAAAGATTTTGAAAACCTGGCAGATCTCTCATACATGAACGTATCTGCATGCACAACCTAATTACAAGCCACCTCATCCTTCCTTCTTCCCAAATGACTACTTACTGAAGTTCTCACAAAAAATTGGTAGGATATTTATCAGTGACATTACTGAAAACATGCCAGTTGCATATCCATACAAAAGTTAAGTACCCAACATTTTTTCTCCCGTTCCTTCCACCCTATTTTTTTCCTCAGTGGCCTAAAACAAGGACTCTGATAATTAAGGCCCTGGGTATATTGTGTCATCAGTATTGGGCAATACTGAGCAAAACAGAATACCATTTAAATGATAGAACTTGGTTCAAAATCTTTTCGCCATGAAGTCAGTTCTGATGTAGCCAATTGTGTACAGGCAAACATTTGAGCAAACTAACCCCCATGGCTTTGACTTGCACGTGCCCAAAGATCTCAGCAGCAATGTATTTCAGCTTAATGCTCTTTAGGCAGCCATTGATAAATGTAGAGGGGGTAGCATTACAAGGCAGAGATGTTCTGCACTGACAATAAAATCTTCTGAACAGACTTACTTCTTCAGTGTCTGAAATCCATGCTCTTTGTACTGGAGTTCTTGCTTCATGTGAGCTACCTCTCTCTTGAGTTTATTGACCTGTAGGAAGGTGTTACATTTTTGGAGCAATACTTTACACGAGTATTTAGGTACAGAACTACCCATTCAATTCAGAACTTACTCAGTGTAGACAGTACTCTCTAGACAAAGTTTCCAAATATTCACTCCATCTCAACAGCAGCTACCAGCCCTGACTGCATCTTCATCAGCACATTATCAATGGCTAGAGATTTATCTAGTACTCTGATGTCACATCGTTTAATCAGGGGCTCAAGGGAAGTTCCAACCTCATAAGCAGGAAAGATGAGAAAAATTCAAAGGACAGCAATGAAAGCACATGCTGCTCTTACTCACTGATGTTTAAAATCCTTCCAGTCATTAAAAAATGTTAGGTATGAGGACTGGAGTTAGACTGCAGTGATACAAGCCATCCTCCAACATACCAAATTAAACAGCCCCACTGCACGAGTAACACAGCAGGATGATGATACATATTGTAAATCCACTGACCCTACAGCTCGCTGCTTTATATTCCTCTGCAGAGGCCAGGCTGACCTACTTTACTTCAGTCCTTTCTTCTTCCCAAAGTGAGCTCTGCATGAGAGCGCACACTGCCACTGCTAGCAGCGTGCACTGAGCTCACGACAAAACAGCTGCCAGTCTCTGGAGAGAGCTCGCAGCTCCCTGGTGCTGCAGTGCACCAGGGAGCCAGCACACAGTTAAATATCCCACTGTGGAGCGAAACATACTATCAGCATTCAAGAGTCTAAGGACTATTAGGAAAACAATTGTTTCAAACTAAGACATAGCATTTGAGAGTTCTGCTATTTTATCTCGCAAATAAAGATTGGCAACATTAACTCTTTTGACTGCTTTGACATCTCTTAAATATTTATCATGAAGCTTGGAAAATATCTGAGGACTGCTTGCCACAAGTAAAAGTCCAGTCATACTTCTTACCCTTGACTTTGTAGTAGCAATCTCTGCTTTGAGAATCTCCGGGTCATACTTGGAGCTTGACGATGAGCCAGACAGCACTAGAGCAAAACAAACACTGCATTTAGCAGCTTTACCACCCACCCCATCTCCTCTACCAGCCCCTCCAGGAATGAAGGCCTGCCATCACTCCCTCCACACATAGCTGCCATGGGCTTTTTATCCATTTGCCAGGACCTCTTCTCACTCCTGCATCTCCAAAAGCATTTAGCACAACTGAAGGAAAAACACTGCATAAAGGTTTACTTTATTTTTTAGACTTGGTTATTGTGTAAACAGTCCACTGAATGTTTAGAAACAAAGCAAAGAATAAGAAACTAAAAAGCGTGATGCAAGCCTTCAGGACAAAACCAATCATCCGATGTGTCACATCGTATTAAATCAATGTCCCATTAACAGCAGAAGTCTTTTCTCAGCAGCAGTTAAAACTCTTATGCTTCAGAAGGTACAGAAGCTCCCCAACGTGCAATATTGTTAGAGGTAGCTGTAGGCAAGGGAGTTGTTTTGATCCTTGCAGCCATCAGTTTATGCCCTATAAAACACGGGAAAATATTTCTGTTTGGTTGCTTTTTTTCTTTTTCTTTTTTTAACGGATAGACAGCATCACACCAATGCAATTTGCCTTCATAACATATTATTTTATTATACCTGTACTTAACTAGAGCACTGCTTACTTGCTTCAGAGATTAGGGATGGGACCCTGTTCAAATTTTTAAGAACCCTTCGATGACAGAACTATTAAATTGTTGATGTCGGGCATAGAATGAGCCATTTGAGTTCATTACTACCAGGTAAAACCCAGAAAGAGTAAAAAGACAGCTATGCAGGTGTGTCAGCCCTTTGATGTTGCTGTCAAGAACAAAGTTTACAGTTTTTAAGGATTATATAAAAAACTTCTGGAAGACTTGCAGGAAATACATTCTCCTCTGGACATCTTCACTGGCAAGAGGTCTGGGAATGCTGCTCAGGATTAACCTTCTTGCCTTGTTTCTGTACTTTGGACAGGTGAATCCAGGAACACAACACAGAACCTCCCCTTGCCTCCCCCAAACATTTCTTGAAGCCCATGCTGAAAATCTGCACACCAACTCCAGCGACCGAGGAAAATAGTAATAATGTTCATAACAGCTAACCTTTAGAAAATAGGCGTTAAACAATGATTGCTCATTTTGTCTTAAAAGTAAATGAAATGTGCAGAGTATTTGATGTGGTATAACATACCCTGGTGCTCTGTCAGAGGACCAGCTTCAAGCGTTTTACTGTCCTAGAGGGATCATGACTGAGAAAGTCACTTCATAATACTCACAGCTGGTCTGAGAGCCCAGTTTGTGCTCCCACACATCATGAAGCTGCCGATATTCTTGCTGGGCCAATTCAAGCCTCTGCTGTTTCACTTGATAGATCTCCTTCTGTGCGGCAATTGCCTCTTGGGCTAGGACAAGATAGTCTTTCAGCATATGTTCCTGCTCCCGTCGCCATTGCACACGAGGATCTTCTATCTGTGTAGTTTCTTAAAGAGAAAATAAAAGGAGGAAAGATCAATAAAACGCAGGCTTGTATCACTGCCTGGAGAAGCTCCACCATTTATGACAATATTTTGAATTTGCCCTGTTCCCCTTCTCCCATTAACAAGTGGAATAAGGACACGTCTCTTTTTTTTTTTTTTTCCTGCCTCCTTAGGAAGTGATCATGGATCTACAATGAACTCCACCGAGCTCTGATATTCTGACTCGTTGGACAGAATACATGCCCAAATCAATGTACAGCTCTCCAATTCCTCTGATGCTGAAGCCAATGTGGTTCTGCCTCTTAAAACATCCCCACAAGTGTATGCACACATAAGCACTGGAAAAGTGACACCGAGCATCAGGCTTATCTTTATTGTACCTGGTTTATAACATTTCAATAAAATAGCTCTGCTATTTCACTGATAAAACAACTTTCAGAAAACTTCATTGCCACATGACTGCATTCAAAAATGTGAAAGCAATTACAACTCCGCCTGTCCTCTTTGGCTGCAAAGCATCTGTTATTAGCAAGGGGAAGAAAATTAACTCATTCAGAGTCCATAGGTGAATACAAAGAATTGCTAAATCACAGAACGCATCTGCGAAAGTGCCTTCAATTGCATTATATAAACAGCATCTCTGGAGGGGAGTAAACATTTCCCTCGCTGAAAGAAAACTCAGCAGTAAATCACTGCAGAATACAGGAGGCGGAGTTAAAGGAAAATATTTTTTGGTAACGTAGGCAACGCAGTCGTGAGCAGCTACATCACCTTCAGCTCCGTTACCCCAACACAACCGATAACGTGGCTTTGGGGGTTGCTAATCAAGGAAAAGCCATAGGGGTACAAACATGCAGATGGTCCTAATGCTAATTATGCAGATTTGTATTTGTCTATTTTGTGATGAGGAGTCCAAAATACTTTTCTCTTTCACGGTTATTTCATGTTCTTGCTTGGAACAGGTTCCAACGTTCAGTTGACTAAGTGCTCTGAACTGTCCAAACTACCATGCCTGAATAAGCACGCCTCGTCACCACATCATGAATAATTACTAAAAGGAGCTGCTTGAAACTATCAGTAGGAATCTAATCTGCATATCTTAAGAGCCTCTTTAAATATTTAGGAAGAGCTGCCATGGAGGAAGGTAAGAGCAGCTCTCTGAGTCAGGAATAAGATGAACACTGCAACATGCAGCATCTGGGAAAGGGCACTAACAATCCTAGGAGCCGAAGTCGAAATAAATAATTTTACCCAGGGGATGGACACTCAGCCACATTTTCACAAGCTGCCCGTGATCATGCTGAGGAGAAAATTAACAGGAGACTCCAACAATAACTTGTTTCAACAGTATCTCAAGACCCAAAAGAACACCAGGCACTTAAACTTACACAGCACACCCGAACAAAGCTGCACAAGTAAGATGATGAGAGAAAAAACTTTTTAGATGCTAACAGTGTAGCTCGCAGCACTGTTTCAGCAGCAGGCTTTTGTAGATTCTGCTAGCAGAAACAGGATTTCAGCTGCTGTGAATACTGAAGTTAACCCTGAAAAACTGTCCCAAAATAACTGGAAGGGCAGAAACAGCCACTTGTGTCAGTTGTAGGAGTTGGTGCACTCCCAAGACAAACACCGTGGTCTTGCTTACAGGGAACAAAGGAAAACTCAGCAAGACAGAGCAGCACATCAACTCCAAGTTTGAAAATCCCAGGCTCTCGTCTCTATTCTTGCCCCCTAAATCCCATTTTTCAGATAACCACTATCTACACCCAAGGCACGCAACTCTTTACTCCACAGTTGAGCCAGAGAGGGAAGTCTGCTGCAAATTCTCTAGAGAGATGCTCCTGATACCTGTAGCTTCTTCAAGCTCCCATTTTTTCCTTCAGCTAGCAGCCCATTTGTACTGTGACTGCAAGAAACGCAGTGGAGGCTGTTACAGGGACATCTCTCTGTTATAAACCACCTGGAGGAAGACTATAAAAAGTCTGCTTCATCATCCTGAACACCTCTGTTACAGGAGCTGAGACACAGCCCAGGTAACATTAAACCAATGCAAGAGAAAACCTTAAACAGCTTTTTGAAAAATCAGTAACACAAACACACTCAGGACAACTGAGTGAAGTTTTTAAAGCCAGCAGCTGCTACGTTTTTAAACATACGACCAAACACTCGTGCGGAAAAAACACAAGTTTTAATAATTCGGTATTGTAATATAATATAATCCTAGTAATTCAGTATTGTGTGTGTCAACAGCAAATCCAAGGAGATGTTTACTCTCAAAGACCTGCTCCAATTAAAACCGTCTTACCTCCGTTCCCCCCAGAGTATGTTTCTTCGTCTCTCAGAGATCCAGCAGCTTACCTGGCATTTAATTCAGGCTATGGCGCAGCTTATCTGATACAAGCACGCACAGCACAGAGCAATAAATGCTGTACTGCTCATCCACCACAGCTCCTTGCATCAACGCTACAAAACCAGGGCTGGGGGAGTTCTTCACCCCTGAGCAAATGTGCCGCACACTGACCCACAGACCACAAGCTGAGTGTGTCTGAGGAGATGGCGAGGGGAATAAGTCGTCAGCTTCTCCTGTAAGGGAAGTCCACACTAAGATCTGAAGTACTTCCACAGACTGTCAGACGTTTTTCGCCCTTGCTAGAAATTTGGGAATTCATTCTTCTGGGTCCCCCTTGACTCTTGGCAATTGGTAGAGCAAGGAGGGATGGAATGGTGTTTCCCAAATCTCCTGTTCGGCTCTACCTGCAGATCCTGTATATCTCTTAGAGGAGGGCACTGGCAGCCCACCCTTCCCACCACCACACTCCTGTGTGCAGTGAGGGGAGGCACCTCAAAAACCTCTAGTCCAAGGGAAAACACTGCCCCAAATGCACACACCACCTTACAAAGCAAACGCTTGGCAGCAGCCAGCTCACAGACAGGATGGAATCAGTCACATTCTGAAACTACTTAAAGGGGAACAAAGCATTCACCTCTTCCTTCTTAGTAATCACTAACTGCATCCCCTTTGCAGCATCAGGCTTTGCTTTTCAAACATGCAATCATAATCTAGGAAAATGTTGGCCAAGGGCTCTCAACTCACCCACAGCTACTAAGAAATGCAAAATACATTCTTAAGTCAGATGGAAGGGCTACGGGTTATTACATCATTTGTTGTTCTGTACTTTTTTTTTTTTTTTTTTTAATTGCTGAGCTTGTCATAAATCTTCATATCTGAAGAATGCAGCCTTACCATGCCTGCATCAGCACCTAGAAAGAAAATCACGGTTTCTTGGGGGCAAATCACATTCCGAAGAGGTTCCACCAGAGTCTGAGACACTCAGGGCTACACGTGAATGCTGTATTAGAAATGTTCTCAGTACTTAATTCAATTTAATTTTATTTATTTTGCCTCAGAGAGAAGGTTAGAAGTATTCTCCATCTCACTTGTTTTTAAATGGCTCCTGGCCTTAGACCGAAATTTAGGTCTGTCATTTCTGATAACTAGGCTCAAATACTTCAAATCTGCAGCAAGAACCAACGTGCTTCCATCCCTTCTGCTGACGGCTCCTTCCTGCACAGGGATCTGCAGGAGACCTTGGAGAGGAGGTGGGTTTGGACAGTCTCCAGAGAACACTTCACACGAACCACAAAGATGAGCCTCTTGATTAGCTGATGGTAAGTGGATATGGTTTGCTTTATCATGATTTGTGTTAGAGCTGGCTTAAGAAATAGCGTCATGATTTAGTTTCTCTTCTTTTTAACCTCTTAATTGAAATTCTAGCTGAAGTATTGTAGCCTCTGGCATCTTACAGAAGATAAGCCTGAAAAGCAATTGCTGTTAAGGAGGTGTCAGCATGGTTTGAAACAGTAACTGCACTCCCTTGAAGCCTGTGGTGCTTTTGAGTGGCATGGACCAGGGAAAACTGCCCTGTACCACACACATCTCAGGCCTAAAACCAGATCTTTATGCATTCACAGAGGGGTCAACTCAAATGCACAGTTAAGGTCTTATGTTGTTTGTCCCAACTAAGTGCTGAAACTTCTGCTAGCGGCGACACTCAAGAGGTCCAACAAGTATTTAAAAGTATGTAAATACTATGGTATTGGGAAGACAATACCTACATACAAATACTGGTGTCATCTGCACATCTGCAGGCACAATCTTCATATTGCAGAGGGCAGTTAGTGCTTTTTGAGAATCTTTTTTTATTCTCCCATTTTAATACTCAGAAGTTGGGAAAACTGGGAACATGCAATCTGAGGCTAGTTCAAATGTGGCCTCTCTGAAAGCCAGGGAAGCAATATGAAGATAACTAAGACATATAGAGTTGACTTCCATAGCTACAGTTTAAAAATCTTGTAACTTGCTGAAAAAAATTGCTAAAGTTCTCAGTCGAAGTCACAAAAGCAGTTTTGTTTTTCAATTTTTAAATTGTCGAGGTACTTTTGTCCTTCAGAATTTCTTCCTCTTTGCATTAGCTACAAAAAGCTAGCTATGAAAGGACCTGGACATGCGTCTGCTGTGAACTTCTGGACTGCAATCACTGTGGTTCTCCAGAGAAAAGTCACTGATTTATTTTGTTTATGCCTTGTTTTTCCGGGAATTTGCTCTAGCACAACTTATTTCCTAACAACATCTGTACTGACATATCCAGTTATGAATTTTCTTGCATATAGTTCAAATGAGCTTGTAAAGCACAACACTTCTGTTCTATCAAGCAAATGCAGTAAGCAATGGCTTAGTTTGAGCATACAGCATAAAAATGCCACACATTTAACACTTTTCCTACTTTTTTCAGGATACCCCAAGCTTAATTGAGAGTTTCCTCTGTAGTAAAGAGAATGTGAACTCTTGCAGCTCAGGGAGCTCTATTAACCATGCAAGCAGTCATTCAGCTTATCCCTGCCAGGGAAATCAACACAAGACCTTTGTACTGTTTCTGATGGTCTTGCCACAAGGACAAATTCCAGGCTAAGAACAAACTCCAAATCACTGCTGCCTAGTCGGACTCTTCAGCAGAGCCAAATCTTAGAGAGGTGTGCCCACAGTATCAGCTTCAACATGACTTCAGACAAAAAGTTCTCATATCCCTGTTTGAGAGAAGGAATGAACTCCTGTGATGCAGGACAGGATTTTAACTGCACCTGCTCCGAGACATGCTGCTCAGCAATTTAGCGTTCAGTACATTTTAACATGGGTAAAAAACAAGCACTCTGCAAAACACTCTAACGTGTTACTTACTGGTGTTGTGGTCTATGTAGTAAACTCCAACCTGAGGATCATAAGCTTCTTCCCATCCTAATGGCAATTCATCGCTAATGCAGTCTGCAAAGGTGAGTGGTTTAGTATACCTGGAATGCAAAATAATAAAGGATTAATAAAAGAACACTCCTGCATGTCCATTCCAAGCAACAGAGCAGAAAACAAGTAGCACAAGGGAGTCCCTATAAAACACTGAGAAACTTGGAAACTATGTTAAAGCTTTTGCTCTGATTGAATAATACCCTGCAAACTCTTCCCCTTCTTCAGCTACAGTTGCAGCAGGATGAATTCATTGTGACAGAGCTCCCAAGCCTGGTGTAACTCAGCCAGTACTTGTTCAACAAAGGAACTTTAAGAACTTTGCCAGGAACAACCCTAGTCTCTCCACTGAAAGAACAAGATTGTTTGCAGGCAGATCCTGTATCAAAAATATGTAGACAACATGAGAAATGCAATTTGCATAGCATGAATAATTAAGGCGACACAATCAATAGCAAGCGATGAGGACTGTGGGACCACTTGTCATGCAGCTCCAGTCATCTGCAGGGCAATACGTTCCGTTTCATTAATCGCAAACCAGACTGGTTTCTCAGCGCCATAAAAACGTGCAATCCACTCAGTCCAAATGAGGAAGTATTTTCATGGAATTGCTCTGATGAGTTTTTCTAGTAGAGACCATGTCCAGCAACACTCTGAAGGCTTGTGTGGCTACAAAGCCAGCTCCTTGAGCGCATCCTGCAGCTGCCACTTACCGAGGCCGTGCTCCTCTCCTCCCTGGGACTCTCAGCAGCTCACCAGGTTCAGCCTGCACCAACCGACCGTGTTACTGCTGGGAGGCACAAGGAGGAATGAAGCTGGCAGAGATCTCAGAGCACCCAGCTGCCAAAAGATGCCACAGGCCCACGCAGCCACGCACAAGCCCAGTGCATGACACGCGGTGCCCCTGGCATTAGGGCCAGGGCTTGGTGCTGGGGCCAGTAGCCAGGCTGGCCAGAGGGGCCCTCTGAGCAGCAAGCGGTGGACACAGAGCCCCCCAGCACCTCTACCTGTTACGCTGCACGTACTACAAGCCATGCAGCCAGAAAGCAGCCACGGAGCTGCCTGCAAGCAGCGTTAAGAGGGCTGAAAGAGCAAGTTTCCAACCCACAGTAAGACACCAAACAGGTCTGCAGAAATCCTTTGGATCCAAAGATAATTCAGCAGGGCTGAGAGCTCGATAAAACGTCTTATGAAGTTTTGAGCACACCTTATCTGGAGGCACTGAGCTGGGAGACCCGCACAGGTATCTTACAAGATACTCACAGGAGGCTTAATATGAAGTCAATGTTTAGAAAGCCTAAGGGCTTCCCCCAGCTGTAACCCAGAAATCTGTTACACAGAAAGAGGGAGGTGGGAGCAAGCCAGTAATCTCTAAATTTACCTGCTGTTGCACTCCTCTTTAAACCCATTGCCTTTGCCATCTAAAGCACCACCTGAATCTCTCGAGCTGTAAATTTACAGCTCTGCAGCACACACACCAGATTCAGAACTTCCCAGCACACAACTGCTTAAGAAAAAAAAAAGTTCCTTTATCAATGAATTTGCACTGAAAGGTTTATTATTTTTACCCTTTTTAATCTAGACTGTACCAATAAGATGTTTGTACAGAAAACAGAGATTACTCGAGAAATAAAGCAGAATCTCAGTATTATTGATTGCCAGCCCTTATCTTTGGGGGGTTTGCTATCCCCAGTCTCTGCCTGAAGATCAAGCTATGTGCTGCTCTGAGCAGACCAAGTCAAAGATGCACAGGGATAAAAATGCAAAGCAAGGTCAGATGTGAGCAAGGATCCCAGGAGATAACACAGAAGAAAGTGCTGTGGCAAAACATGTTGGCAATTTCCGTTTGAACATTAAGGTTACCGCTTTCACCTCTCTGAAAACGCATCGCTTTTATTTAATCTCAGCAGTTCAAGCAGAAGCACCAAAGGTACTGGCAGGGGAAGCAGCAGCTCTGAGCCCTGGGGGACCTGCACCCAGCAGCTACGGCAGCTACCTGCACACCAGGACACCGAGGCTGGAGATGGGGAGCGCCTGCAGGGAGCGATCCGAGCAGCTGTCGGCACAGGGCAGTAATCAAATCAACAAAACTGCACCAAGCTCACTGGTGAAGGCATGCTGCAGGTATAAAACGTACCTTGGTAGCTCAATTCGTACCACATGCTGAGCAGAGCTCTGCTCAAGAATCAGGCCGAAGATTGCAGTCATACTCCCAGCCCCCTGCCCCAGAGCCAGAATCCAGGACTGCTTTAATCAGGGAGCAGCACCACAATGCCAACTTAAGAGCTCCCAAGTTCAATACCGAGCCCACAAAGTTTCAGCCTGGCTTTTGCCCAGGCAGCTTTTGCTAGAGGCGGCTGAATTGCTTCGAGGCGTGCCCAGGAGCTGCCAGGCTCAGCAGGGAGCTGGGCCCAAGCAGCGTCGGGATCTTTTCCTACCGAACGCAGTGCGTGAACTCCAGCCGCTCAGTTCTGTCAGCTGGTGTTTCGGAGAAGGGCAGAAAGGTAGGAGCAGTGTGACAGAAGCCAACTCATTTCTGCTGGGAGGCTTGCCAGCAGTTCCTAGGGCTCAGAAACAGAGCATCACCTTTAAGGCTGAGGCATTCAGGACATCTTTAAGGAGCACCCACCACCTAGCACCCCTGATTTCTGCTGTCCTCCCCAGCTGACTGCGAGCCTGCAGCTATCCCATTTGTACAGACAAAGTACTCATTAAAGGAGAAACATGTCATTCAACCAGCAAACAGAAAAGTAATTAGTTTTCAGAATTAACGAAGTAATTCCATTTATTACAGACAACATATGTCATGTAGCTATTTCCCCAAATAACTGCAGCTTCATAACCAAAGCAGTCTTCTGAATTCCTTTCCCTTGCTGCTGCAGGAAACTAGCACAAATCAGAGGCAGTGCTACAGTGACAGATTAAAGACTTGCAATATGTTGTGTAGCCAGATTAATGAATAAACCATAACAGGAAAAAGGAGACATTACCCTCCTTTTTTCAAGATAGAGTGACTTATGCTTTTGTTATGAAGATGGAAATAAAACGATTTTCTAAAAGGAGTCCAAAAATCAAGCATCTCCCTGAGCACATTCACGACATAGCACAATAGATTAAAGGAGTAAGAGGTAAAGGATTTTCTCACAGCAAGTCACGATTCAGTTAGTGCAGCACTTCTGTGTAACACCGCGGAGTTTCTGCATTTGGGAAGTTAAAGCCAGGACACATCTGCAGAACTCTTTCTTTTGAAAGATCTCATTTGCAATTCACAAAGCTTCCTTGCAGCCTTGGAAAAGTCTCATCAACTCAGCCTGATCATGTTATCCTTTAATTGGCCTTCACTGCACCAAGACTCGAAGCTGCAACTGCCTGGAAGAAGGGGCCCCTCTCGCCCACTGTGCGTGCACTCTAAGGAAAGGAGCCCACTAGGCCATTTACGCATCCCTTACCCTCCTCGGACAAGGAATCCTCCAGATGCATTCATCCGAGCTTTGAAGAGAAATCAGCACACCTCGATGTCCAGAAAATCCAGACTGGGTATGACTTCTGTCTGCAAAGAGTGGACCAAGTGCACGTGTGTGTGGGGAACAAGTTGGTAGGTAGATCGATATTTATGAAAGCCCAGCTAGTGCAGGTAAGAGATGACGCTCTTGCAGGCACATGAAACTGCCTGCACCTTCCAGCCATACTAGGCATGCCCTGACAGCCTTTAGAGCAGAAGTTTGACCAGAGCTACCACTGAAACGATTCAGGAGCTTTAATGCTGGAAAAGTAAATGGTGTGTGGAATTCCTTAAGGAGAAACCAGCTTGAGTTAGAGCAGATTCACAAATCCTAGCCTCACTCTGGCCTTCTAGCTCATGAAAACGTAACCCAGCCATTCCTCTCGCACACTAACCAACTCCTCTGTGTCTTATGTTTTAGGAAAACGTAGTGTCCTGAAACACAGCACATCAACCTGGCCTTACCACACCTCACGTTAACTTCTCTTGGTTTTCAATATGTTATTTTTCCATGCGGTTTCGTTCAAAAAATTCAGATTTACTTGAGGCAAGTGTAATCAATCATTAAAATCCCTGGAAACCAAGTACCCTTAGCAACCATCACCCAGCGAGCCAAGGGCACAGCTTCAGAATGAATCCTGATAACAGAGCTAGGAGATAACAGCCTCACGTGGCACGCTGACCCGAGGAGTATCTTTAGGCCTTGAAGCAGAGGCAGGAGAGGGGAAGCCATAGTCCATGCCCGCACCCAGCACCCCATAAAAGCACCGAGATGCCTCCAGCTCTGTGAAACATCTGGCCCAAATAGCTCAACTATTTCTACATCAAATGCTTTTCAAATCCTTCTTCCACAGCAGCAGTTTCCTAGCTCTAATTTAATAAGTCATACCATTTTTAATAAGAGGTTTCTATATTTCTTATGGTTTTTGATCCATCACCTTCAGCTTCTTGCACGGATCAAACTGGAAGCCAACATTATCATGCACAAACACTATTAAATCAAAACTTGCTCGTCTCAGATTCAGAAAGCCTTTCTATAGTCTTTAACTCTACTGTTGTCAATCAGAAAACCTCATTATGCAGGAAACTGAAGGCAAATAATTCTTGTATGACAAGTTTTTGATTGGCAGGTTTGTTAAACATGGCCCTAACATCACAAAGGCTTCTGACTGAAGCTGTGCACGGGTGAACTGTGCCGCTTACAAATTTGAAGTTAATACTACTAAGGTAACAAATCCATTCTGAATTTCTTAGAAAAATAATGTTATGTTATGTTAGTTTTAATTAGTGGATTTCGCTGCCAACTGGTGGCCTAAAGCAATCTAACAGAAGCACACAGATAGGCTCATCGCTGTGTATACAGATATGTACGTATGTGTGTGTGTGTATATATATATCTCCTATATACACACACATACGTGCTTAGGTCACAAAGATGTTGAGCATTCACCAAACACCAATGGACTGGCAAGTTTCTGCGCATTACTTAAACCCACTTAATCCCCGTATTTGCAGGGCTCCTCACACCACCACGACAAAGCGAAGCCCTGCAAACAGTGGAGCCTTATTTTCATCAGGTCAGTGCAGATCACGTGGCCTTATAGAAAAACCCTTTATCACTCTGCACAGGTGGAACCACAAACGAGGGGATTTCCACAGCTCACTGCAGAAGGGGCAGGGGCAACACCTGGATCGTGCAGGTGCTGCAGGTCCTGTGCCACAGCCACACCAGGGGCTCCACCACCCCCACCATGTTTCTCCTTCCTCCTGCACCCACACAGCGACTGCAAGGCCCACAGGTTTCATGGGCAACAAGTCAAGCAAGAGAAGAAAATCGCAGGTTCTGGCAGGTGTCTCTGCTCATAGTGTTTCTCTCAGGGAATCAAAGAGTTTCTGAGCCCAGCATTTTGGAGGAGCAGCTCGCAGTTGGGCTGTCAGTGCTTTGCACTGCGCCAAGCTCTGCACGCAGCATTTCGGTGTGTCAGCAGGGCAGAAGGGGCTGAAAGCACCTCAAGGCTCCAGCACGGAGTCCGGGGCAGCTGAGGGAGACCCTTACAGGCCTGACAGGCCTGGGCTCTGAGGAACCTGCCAAGGGGGAAACGCTGCTGTAACCCAGGAGGCTGCCGCTGCCAGGAGCCTCGCCACAGTGACATACAGGCGCCTTTGTTTTTAATGAGGTCATCCCATCCTCAAGACAGACGATGATTATTTTTAAACTCCAGCATAAAAAAAAAAAATACTGTCATATTTCAGACAAGTTTTCTAGGACTAGAGCAGCCTACTCCTCAAGAGCTTTTAAAAATAGACTCCCACACGTTTATTACTCAACTCCGCGATCCAGCCCCAAGCGCACCGGGCGATCTGTCACTATAGTAACTCTGTTTTCCCTCGGAGCATCTTCTCTCACCGCAGACAATTACCTGTGGAGGGCCAGGGTGCAGTACCCACAACAGCGCTGAGGCCTCGGTAGCTGCAATGTTGGAGAAGGGGAGTCCTCCCTGCCCAGGGGAGCGGGAAGGAGCAACGCAGAGCCACCACGAGCTCCCAGGAATTACAAGTGGAAGCGTGCTCGCAGTAAAACCAGAGTCACCTGAGAAAAGCATCCTATTATAAAGTTGTTGCTCTAAACCAAACAAATTTGCTCAAGCCACAACCTAAATACCAACAATAACACAACACACACAAGAAGTCACGAACCAGACAACACAACACCTCACGCAACTCAGACTGCCGAGCTCTGTTCTTCTCAGCAGTGGTTTCCTTTGTTGCCATGGTTATCGAGCATCTTCTCAGCCTCCCAAAGACTTTTCCTCCTCTGGCCCCAGAGGCTCCACATATGGGGCCATCTCTGGGAGAAGCAGGCCCCAAAGCCATCCTTCAAATCTTCTTTTCCAAACTGTCATCACTTCAAGTGGTTTATTGACAACCCAGGAACTCACTGATGGTCTCTTCCTCTCTAGACCAAGACATGAGAATAACCCAAGCAGCTCATTAAGGTTTATCTTGAACTGTATGTTGTGTGTCAGTTTTGACCCTCTACTTCTCTTTTGCACAAGCAGCTAACTTCCAAATTCTTGTTTCTCTGCAGAACTTAGGCACGCGCCGCCAAGGTAGATGCTAACAAAAAATTTAGGACTTAGCAAGGACTCCAGGAATCAGGCAATAGCCTGTGCTTCAAGCACTCGAAATACAAATACACTTATGCATTTAATAGCAATAATAGATTTACATTACTCAAACATTCATGGAAGCATCGAGCTGTACAGTACACAATTTAACACCCCACCAGCCACAATGAGCTATCTAGTATGTATCAGCCTGCTGTTGAGCATCTGCTTTCTTGTTCTACCCACTTTTGAAAAAGGCTTGCATGTTTACAAGCTCTGCTCTGCACACAGTGACAGCCTATTTGCCCAGGCATTTCTTTTCTGTACAGATCATTTACCTTTGGAAGCAAAGAACTACTAAGTTATTTGCACAGAGAAGACTATCAAAAACCACTTACAGATTTTAGATCATTCCTGGAGATTAGCAAACTGGCTCTGCTAGCAGGAGAGAGGCAGGAGGTCAGTCATACCCTCTTAATCACTCAAATGCAAAATTCCTGAGATAGTTCAAGGTTAAAAGTCAGGAAATGGGAGTTAAGGCTTCTCACAACATTAATTTGCCTGCCAGCCTGTATATCCTGCATGCTTTCCAGAACTGATTAAGCAGAAAAAGATATAAAAGAGTAAGGTACAACTTGAGAACAGTGCAGCACTACCGAACTAAAAGCATGCAAGAGTTGGAATTTAACCATGCAAGTCATTCAAATGCCTCTGGCTTTAAGCAGCTGAGGCCTTTTTTTTTTTTTTTTAATATTGAAATCTGCCTTCAGTTCTTCCAGGATCAGAAGCAGCCTTGCCACCTGCACAGCCTGAACAGATTAATTAAAATCAAGTCAGGTTTCTCTTTTGCTCCGAAGTTCAACTGCTCGGGAAGAAGGGGACCCTTCACTTCACAGCAAGGGGTAAATTGGCTACCAAACATCCAGACCAAGTAGTTAGACTAGTTTCTTGACATATTTTGGAGATTAGGAACTGGAAGGTTTGTCTCTGTTCTCCCAGCCTGCACTCCTACTTCTCTGAAAGGCTGCCTATACAGTGTGGGTGGCAACAGTTTACATTGGCAAGATGCCTCAAGATAAAGAGGTGTATAGGACAGCCTTTTCCCCCCAGTACTGCTCCTATACTAGGGAACCAATAGCTACTGACAGAAAAAGATAAATATTTGAGATTTTGACAACATGGAAGTATCAAACAATTGCTCTACCTTAACATTCAGGAACACATTACCCACGGATGGCAGCAAGCACTGAGTTCAGCAGCAGAGCAGGCACAGTGCTGCCCATCTGGAAGCAGTTTGTGGGTTCACCCCACAATCTGGGCTCAGCAGGCATTGTGAATTTTCACTTCATATGAGGTCTAGATGGTGATTAAAAGTCTTCAAGAAGCAGTGAAGCACATTGACATATTTCTACCAGCACGTTCTATCCCTACTGTGGAAAAAAAAACCCACAATGACAAAAATAGCCTCAGCAGCACTGCCAGCTCCTGCTCCCTTTACTCACATGCTGTTTGCAGGGGGAAAAACCAAAAGGTAAGACAGGATGGCATCACAGGACACACCTAGACTACCCAGTGCACACAATGCACAAACCAAGCACTACTAGGACGGAAGCATGCTTGAAGAGGGGCAGGGAAGCACGGGAAGCTGTTTTCCCATGCACACAGGTTGTATGCTGCTCCCTGGTTTTCCTCCTACCAGCACCAGGCTAATTGCTGCCTCAGTACAGCAGCTTTTGTAGGAATGTTTGCCTTTTTTTTTTTTTTTTGTAGCAGTATAAACTTCCTTATTGACTTATATAGCTCCTTCACATTCCCCATCCCAACGGCAATGCCAGCAGGCTCTTTGTTCTGTATCACCCACGAAAGGCAGCCCAGGCAAGCAGCAGGGCATCACCACAGCCTTGTCTGTTCTTCGCCCACAGACAGCTCTGCCGCAGCCACTTTGTTCTAGGCATTGTGTGAAAGCAGTTCTGGAAACATTACTTCTCTGCTCCCTCACCCAATAGCAGCTTGTTAGCTCTGAAACCTTGTCCAGGACTGACTCCAGCTACACAGAGAACACCAACAGTCAAGGGAACCCCAAAGAGGCCAGGCACGTTTGGAGGCAGACAGGGGCTGCTTTAATGCTTACGTGAACTCAGCACTGCCAGGTATGAGCAGGAATATTTCCACCTGCCTCTAGGAATAAGAGACACCAGGTGAGGATGACCTTGGAGCAGCAGAGAATACAGAAGAACAAAAATAATTCATGATGGCTTTCCAATCGGAAGATAAAGAACACAACAACTAAGCATTGCCCTGCAAACTACACCTTTCAAGAGGGGCAAATCAAAATTATCTCAAGCCCATATAAACAACTAAGAGCATCACCACATAGTTTAGTGGTGTATGTTTTCCAAGAAGTTTGTTTTTAAGTTAAGGAAGTTACCATTAACACAATTAATTGTGTCAGCATAACGGAAATGCACGATACGGCTAGATCAGGAGTGGAAGAAACTTCCAGGGAAAACCACCCTTTCAGCGTTGCCTCCCATACCACAGATGAAGCACTCTGTCTCTGCTTCCACAATCTCTCACCCAGCACACCCAACCTCTTGAAGCAAATGCACACAGCTGGCTTTTGCACCAAGGAGCAGAGCAGCAGTTCACAGCACCTGGCCGACGCATGCAACGACTGCTGGAGCACATAAGCGGCTGGAATTCGCAGTGTCAGCTTTCCTATCTGCTGCCGTCGTTACTAGTGTTGATGCAATTCCTTCTTGATTCCTGAAAAGCCACACTGGATTTAAATAATAAACAGAAATGTCAGAGCAAGAGCAGCTATCTAACACTACTGTGGGAGAGTAAAGCTTTAGGGGATAAATAAGAAGCATAAGATAAAAGCACGAGGCTAAGAAGGGGTTTATCACCTCTATCATCCCGAGGAACAAAGCCTCGATTTACTCGGCAGTAAGGCCGTGCAGAGCAGCAGCTCCAGGCTGTGCCCGCAGACAGAAGCGCACAGAGCCCCGAACAGCCCCGCTCCACCCGCGGCACAGTCGATACAAACCAACAGCTGTTGAAGTTTGCTTGCTCATTTGAGGGCAGCAAGAGTGGGATTCACATTACCAGATGAGTTTAATTGATTTGCTCTTATAAGCATCATCTAATTTATTTTGAATGATCCACAATCAATATATTTTGCCAACAGAGTAAATCTGTGTTCAAAGTGGAAGCTGTAGATCTCTTTGCACTGCCCTTGCCTGCCCACCTCACCCAGCTTTAAATCCACTTGCTGTCCTTCTGCTGGGTCCAAAGAGGCACAGGCAGCCTGCTGGAGACCTGAGTACCCAGCACAGGGAGAAAGAACAGGGTCCTGGTGCACAGAAGCATGGGACAGACACCCAGGGACCACAGCTCAGACCAAGAAGGAGCAGGGATATGGAGTTGGCTCAGCATACGTTCAAGTCTGCAACACCGCCACAGCTTTCACAAAGACTGAGAAAGGGGACAGTATTCCTGAATTTACTACAAGTCACACCGCAGTTTGAGTTTACCTTGCCTCCTGACCAGGATGAGCAGTCACACTCAGTATTTAAAACATTTTAAGACAAATCATAGAAGCAACACTTGCCATTTTTCAGAATTTGAGGGAAGACTCCTTATGAAAATTAATTTCCCCAAACCATTCCCAATCCAAATATTGTTGTGAGGAGCACTACCCAAGGCTCCTTATGAGCACAAGCTTATGGATTCAGTCAGTATCAACTGTTCCAAGAAGATGGGAATAAAAAGGTCCAGTAGCTGAGTATGAACAACGAACCATACCCTGATCACAAATTGTAACTGGCTGCCAAAAAAGCAAGGTGCATCTTTAAGTGTGTGTGTGCATGTGGGTGTTAAATCGTCATCTGTTCCAAATGGAGGAACTGACACTTATTTTTCTTGTAGAGGCTTTGTGCAGAGGAGACTGCTGCATGCTTTGGCCCAAGGCAGTTAACCAAGTTGCTACCTAATGAAGCATATACATTTTTATTTTTTGAAGTGCCTGGTCTCCTGTAGGACCCTACAAAGCTACCAGGTATCAAAGGCTTTTTAGCTATTCCTCAGTAGTGCACAGCATTACTTGCCAGTAAGTGTAGACTCAGCATAAAAGCTTCATTACCGCTGCTCACGTCTCAGTTCTAGCTCTGCGCTGCGAGCACATCCACATCTCCCCACAGGCTCCTTGCTTCCTGCACACCACAGCAAACAGCAGTGCTGGTGCCCCAGCGTGTGACTGCAAGCTACGAGGCCAGGCCAGGACATTACCAGAAACTGAGACACAACGGAGATCGGATGCAGTGCAGCTGCCATCCAGCAGTATTTTCCCCTGCCACCCAGCTGCCTTGCTGTATTGAAGGTATTTGTGGGATCACACACAACTTGGTGCTATTTCCATTTCTTTCTATCTGTTTCAGCTGACCTCCTAAAAGGAAGGCAATACCGCAAACACTGAATAGGGCTGACACCTTATTCCACGCTTTTTTCCACTAAAAGGTAGTTTTTCTGCCTCGTGTTGGCCAGCTTCCTAGCGTAATTACCAAGCTCCTGCTTGGTAACTGGTGGCTAACCAGCAGGAGCAAGCCCATCTCCATCTCCTTGAGCAGAGGCCACACTATTCAGTACCAGCTGAAAGCAGCCTTCCAAAGATCATTAGCACGTGTCCAAATTCCTAGCACATATCTCAAGCCTCCAAAACTGCTAAGTCTGACATGCGAGAAGACATTTCCACCTGGGTGCTGTAAGAGAAGCACTTACAATGAAGCCATCTAGCAAAACCACTAGCAAACATCTCAACTCCCTTAACAAAAGATACCACAGAAGCTCACACAGCCACAGAGAGATTGCTATTCTGTCCCTGTAGAGAAAACAAACTGAATTTTAAGTATCTGTTCCCAAAAATGTAGGGCAGTCTTAGCTCTGAAGTGCCACAGTCACAGTCAGGCTGTCACGATGCTTGCTGCCTCGAGAACGCAGCATTTATCACTTCACAGCACATATTCATAGTAGTAGTAAGTGCTGATTTCTTTTCCGTACTACAAGGCTCGTTTTATCTGTACTCTGAAGCTATATGCTTTTCTGGGACGTGCTTCAGGATTAAATGCAAAGAAAAAAAAGGTTTTAGTAAAAGGGATCTGTTTGCAGGGAGGGCAATGCCTTAACCTGAGCCCCCGTGTGACTGCACCAGAGCACGTGCTGGTACAGGGGAGGGAGGGAGAGCTGTGTCAGCCCTACAGCACCAGCACACTGGCAGCTGGGCTGGGGGAATAGCTTCTTGCTCCCATAAGAAGCAGCTCTCCCACCTTCCACCCTACACAGCCTGCCCTTGCTCCTCTCCCTGCAGCTCCTCTCTCCTGTCACACCCCCCAGATCTCTCCCACTCAGTAAAGCAGAGGAGTACCCAGACTTTAATGGGAGCTAATTCACAGCCGTGTTACCAGGACTGTCAGCTCTCAATAGCCACCAGAAACAAGGGGAGGGTCAGGAACAGCAAAAGCACTGGGGAGGAAAGCGCAGCCCCCTTGCTGGCTGTGCTGAGCTGTCTGGCTGCTCCCCCGGTTCCTGGGCACCCAGCTCCTGGATGTGCTTCATCTGCACAGCATCTGATCAGAGCTGGTCTTCTCAAGTGGCCCAGCTCCTCCTCTGGGCTCATTATGACTTATAACCAAGGAGCATGGCAGTGGCCAGCTTCAGAAGCAGGTCTCCCAGCCTTCCACACAACAGCAGCGTCTCACTGCGCTGCGGGGAGAGCCGGGCACCCTGCAGCCACCTCCTGCAGGATGACCAGGAGCCGCCTGTGACTGCGCACAGCCAGCCAAGAACATGCTCACCAGCTGCACCTTGTCATCTCGATAGCGATTTTCCAGGTCACGTTCCCATCCCTCCCAGCTCCTCCCTGGCCCCAGTGAAATCCCAAGCACGCAGCCCAGGGCTCTGGCACATGTTCCCACCCCGCACGCCTGCTGGATACCAGCACAACCTGTCACCTTCCTCCACAGCAGCCAAGCCCTGGCTCCCCGGGTGCAGAAACTCCTGGGAGCAAGGCCGCAGCTGGGCCAAAACCCAGCCAAGCTCAAGGGACCGAGACAAGGGCTGCCCTGCCAGTGGGCCCATTTTCGGCGCTGCCGCCTGCAGGCTGCCCCGGACAGGGCTCAGCCCTCGCCCAGCAAGGCCGGGACCTGCAGGTGCTCCTCCTTGCCCTGCATTTCTGGGCACCTCCTGGAGAATCGCATGCGGTGCCCGCACACCAGGCGAGCTAATTACACCATCTGCTCGGCGTGCATGCGCGCACCGCGGCGCTCAGAGCCGTTAGAGCACGGGATTTATCCTTCACTGCACGCATCTTGCTCTTTGTGACCGTGTGCCTAGATACAGCCGAAACGAGCACAAGTATCTGGAATGTCTGCAGCTCGCTGGCCAGCCTATCTGAATACAAAGCTGGGCCGCTCGCGAGCCTGACCGGCTGCGTGTGACCCCGGCTGCACACGGAGCTTTCCCAACCCTGCTCCAAACCCCTTCTCCCCTTCCTCGCCCTGCTGCCAGCATCTGGGCACAGGGTGAGTGCGGGGTTCCAGCCGTACGTTATGAAAACGACTTCAGCGAGGGGGAGAAACAGGCGGTGCAGGTGATCCCGAAGACAAAGAGCTCGACACCCGAGCCAGCAGCTCTGCCTGCCTCAGCGCGGCTTCCCAAGGGTTTAATCCCACCCGAGGCCCCCCCGCGGGGTCCCCGTTCCTATGGCAGCAGCGGCACAGGCCAGGCCTCGCCCGGCGCTTGCCAGATGGACACCGCGGCACGGCGGCCTCCAGAGGGGCCGTGTCTCCCTTTGGGCCATTTTGTCTTCGCTTGCCAGCACCCAGCCCTGCTCCCGCAGGCTCCTGTAGGGCCGGAGCTGCCTCCAGCAGTGCCATGCAGGTGCCCAATCCCACACCGATGGCCGAGGCCCATGAGGAAGGCACAAAGCCCCCAGCTGCAGACAGGAGCCCACCGGTGCTCAGCACTCCGCTTGGGTGTCATTTTAAGGGGCTCGAGCAGCTGGGTGGTTTTTATATGAAAATTGACAGCCATAGCTATGTTGTCTGTGGATTCTATGATGTTTCTGGCATTTCTCATATTTTTTAGGAACTTCTTCTGCTGAAGATTTCACTTGAGCCTCTCAGATCTCCCAGTGTCTGATACTACCTGCAGCGAGCTCTAGCCCCCTAATCCGACTGGCTTCATCCCCACAGCATCGCTCCATCCTATGGACACCCCTTTCCTAAGGGATCATATACCTATACCTGGACATCACACTTCCAGAGGGATGCACTGAGCACTGGACTTCTCTGTTTTTACCTCCTATGCTTTGCAATTTAGCCTGATTATTGTTTAAAGTGAACTCTAAATCAGAACTTGAAGCGTTTGGTGCACAAGGCATAAAACACTGCCCAGGGGCTTCACCATAGCCAAGCTAAACCACATCCATTCCCACAAGTTTCCCTTCTCCACAAATCAGAGGAAGCAGCAGAAGGCACCAAATCTTAAAGAATTTGAAGTTTCTTACGGAAGATACGAGCTGGTCAAGACAAGCTCCTAGAATGTAGCCGAGACCCCAAAAACCCAACGGGCTATAGTAGGAAGGATCTTCCTTTAAGCCACATCGAGCTGCAGCACCTGCTTGTCTATAACAGATGTACCTCCTTCCTGTCAGCTTCCTCAGTTAACCCAGGGGATGTAGCCAGGAAACAGCGGTGCTGATAACCCCACGCTCTCCCCCAGCATGAGCCCTGCTGGCACAGAAGCCACGAGCCCAGCGCTGTTCTGAGGCACCGGGCATCTCCCTTCCCTCCCTCAGGGTGTGATGACCCACGACACCACCAGCACCTCCCCAAGCAGCATGCACAGTCCCAGGAGGAAAGGGATGAACACAGCCCCGAGCCACAGACAGGGCTTTTCTCAGCTCTGGCACCACACAGCCGTGTCCTGCCCCACCAGGGCTGGGGAACACAGCCCTTGCCCTCCTCGAGGCCCGTGACCTAACACATCCCAGCTATTTGTCTCCACCTTGCTTTATAAATGCAAGCTGTGTTTAACGGATCCTACACGGCACTTACAACACCCAGATTTGGGCATGCAAAGGCACCCTGCGTACTACTCAGCCCAGTACCTCACCACAGCACCAGACTGACATGCACCTCCTATACCAGAAATTATTTCAGTAAATTGTTGTAACTATCATGCAAACACTGACCTACACAAACATAATTCTCAGTATATCTATTAATTTACTGATAATTACCTAAATAAATCACCATTCATAGTTCAACTAGTCTGCAAAGCCCAAGCTGAAATCCTTGGGCAAACCAAGTATTCCTCTTGACCTTGTCTAGTCTCTCTAAGTGAACCTGCAGCCTGACCCAGAGAACTGGCTCGCTATCAAGTTCCCAAGTCAGTGATGGATGCGCAGAACTATAAAAAACACAGACCTTACCAGCAGAGGTCTTTGAACACTCCTCCCTTCTTCCATTAATCGTGTCCTTTATTCCACGTCCTTCTAATAATTGCCAAATCAATGGCACAAACACAAGCTTCCACTGTTCCAGACCAGCGAACACGGAGGGCAGTGATACTGCAGAGACTGCAGAGCCCGGGATGAATGAAACCGCACTGAAATCCCAACAACTTGGTTTTCCTGACACACTGAGTGCTTTGCTGGGTTCCTGGGCAGCCCCACGCTGAGCAAGGCCAACACGTCGGCAAAACAGCGCCCGCCAGATCTCCACACAGCAGATCCAGGAAGGACATCCAGCAAGCAGCAAACACCCCGTCAGGTGTCACCTTCACAGCATGGGAGCAGATGGAATTACAGCCCACAGCCCCGGGAACGCATCAGTCTGATATTTAAGCTGTCTGCTCTGAAAGACAAGCCAGGAGTGGCACCGCTGCCTCGACAAACCCTGCACGCTGTGAGGAGCTCACCTGCCAGGGCAAGCAGTGCCCCACAGCCAGGAGCCAGCTCTTCTGCCAGCACACGGACAAGTGGCTACAATATCGCATGCAGGGTCTGCTGTGCTCTGCAGGTAGATCCAGAGGCAGCCACTTATGGTTATTAAAATAATAAAAAATACATCCCATCCAGCCTTGCTCAACAGAATTACGCAGTGAGTCTAGCAAGCAATGTCAGGAGTAAAACAAGCAGCAGTGCTCACTACAAAAATAGTGAGATTTCTTGATAAATTAGTCCCTTTATTCTTCCTCACTTACATACAATAGAAATAGTCACAACAACTGCAGCCTCACCGTAATGAGCAGCAGCATGTTTCACACATCAGCCACATCCCTGTCTACATCCACTTTGGGAAGTCAAAAACTCACCTGCTCAGGGTCCTGTTAAAGGACTGGCTTCCTTTACCACAATTTTGTCCTTTCTATGACACTAAAGAGGTAATTTATACCCTTCAAGTACCGAGTGCTGCATTTTGGCCCCCTTACACGACTAGTCACCAACACAGACGCTACGATGCTCTGACACAGCAGACAGCAAGGAATTCTCAGTGCTCATTGCAAAAGCAACAACTTCCCAGTTACCTAGAAACGCTCCTGCAAATCAACTCCAGTACAGCTTTGTAGAGCAGAGCCCCCAGGCACCAACAGGACATCACCTCTGCTGGCGGCCTCCCTGCTCACTAGGCGAGACAGCAAGGCGAACCCGGGGCTTGGCTCTCCTCACCAAGGAGCAGAACCTGCCTAGGACCGACTGAGAAAACAAGCAAACAGACAGAAAGGGCACGTGCTTACACCTGTGCAAGCTAGAAAAATGCATATATAGTCCTTAGTGAATTGAGTGCACTGCCCTGCTTTCCATTCCACCGAATCAAGTCATGCCAGAAGCAGGCTGTAACAAAACAGAAGCAGCAAGGCTAAATCAGAACTGACTTTCAAGGGGCTAACCTCAGTGGGGAGGAAAGAGCACTGGAACTTTGCTGGCTTTTTCCAGCCACCATATCACAGAATCACAGAATTTCTAGGTTGGAAGAGACCTCAAGATCGAGTCCAACCTCTGACCCAACGCCAACAGTCCCCACTAAACCATACCCCTAAGCTCTACATCTAAACGTCTTTTGAAGACTTCCAGGGATGGTGACTCCACCACTTCCCTGGGCAGCCTGTTCCAATGCCTCACAACCCTTTCAGTAAAGAAGTTCTTCCTAACATCTAACCTAAAACTCCCCTGGCGCAACTTAAGCCCATTCCCCCTCGTCCTGTCACCAGGCATGTGGGAGAACAGGCCAACCCCCACCTCGCTACAGCCTCCTTTAAGGTACCTGTAGAGAGCGATACGGTCGCCCCTGAGCCTCCTCTTCTCCAGGCTGAACAAGCCCAGCTCCCTCAGCCGCTCCTCGTAGGACTTGTTCTCCAGGCCCCTCACCAGCTTCGTCGCCTTTCTCTGGACCCATTCAAGCACCTCAATGTCCTTCTTGTAGCGAGGGGCCCAAAACTGAACACAGTACTCGAGGTGCAGCCTCACCATGGACATATCTTATTTATATGTGCCTCCCAATTGAAAACTGAAGAGTGAAAGAGAACAAGCTCAAACACCTCCAGGGAGGAGCATTTCCAGAATGAGCCATCAGGACCACCAGGGATGGGTGCAGTAAGCAACAGCATCAGCAACAGAAAGCTTTTTTTGTTTGTTATGTGAAGATCCAAGGCTTCATCCTTTAAAGGTGATTCACTTCACAAAGGCTACTTCTTTCCAACATCAGCACTCCCCAAGCTATGTTACTCATCTGCCTCCGACCCTAGAGCACATGAAAGTTTAGACAATGACATTTGACATGAAAAATCAGTTGAGAAAAGCATCTTACCAAGTTTCCATGGTTTTCTTACCATGTTAAGGTTCACAATGCTTCTTGCAGGTCTCTGCTTCACACGTTTTGTTCATGGCTTACTGATTATTCTAATAAAATAACACCCAAAAGCACACTAAAAAAAACCCTATTAATCGAATGAAAATTAGAGCATCAGATCTATTACACCACCCGGCCTTTCCCCTCCACTAGAGAAGTGTTGGAGCCTTTGGACATCATTTCAACAAGAAGGTTTCATTCTAGAGAGTTTGCAGTAAAGTATTTAATCGCTAAAGGATTTGCAAATTACACATGAATATGCATGCAGCACTTCTCACCACGACATAAATCCCATTGTATATTTATGAATGGATTGCTTTGCCTCTAGCTTCTATATGTATATAAACACAGGTTTTAATCTTCCCTTCCTCCCTCCCTTCTTAAGGAGGTGCTTGAACAAATTTGCATTTTTGGAATCTATTATCTACAACGTATTTCTTGCTTTTTAAAAAACTCTGTAAATCTCCTTCTCCCATAATGCAGAATGCATACTTTATGAAAGGCTTTAAGCAGCCTTTAAGCACGGCCATAAGAGAACTAATCAACAGCGTTACACAACTCGTGAGAGAGAAAACAGGAATGGCAACCACTGTGGAGAAAAAAAGTATTAAGTGGGGAGGAAGGGACAGTGCATCTCTGCTGGCTTTTTCCAGCCACCATGGATGTATTTTGTGTGTTCTTCCCAAGGAAAAACTGAAGGGTGAAAGAGAAAGAGCTCAAACACCTACGAGGAGGAGCAATTCCAAAACAAGCGTCAGGAACACCAGAGATGGGTGCAGTAAGCAGCATGTATCGGAGTGGTGAGCAGAGGCATGACGTGACAGGTTACTCTCCTGCCTCTGAATGCAAAACTACTGGCTAAGGGGAAGTAAGCCCTCCATAAGCATCTAGGAAGCAACACAAATAATAAACCTGCTATTGCACAACCCTTAGCGCTGATGTAACTCCATTATTTCTGTACCTGTCATCAGGTGTCTGGGCTGGCCATGAAGTAGCAGGATCGGGACAGCCCGTCCGCCTGTCCTCAACGTGTCCGGTAAGGTGCACGACTGTCATTCAGGAGGTGTTGCCACACGTCTGCCTGACTACTTTAGGGAAGTAATTAAAACAATGCCTTTAAAGATCTTCGTTAAAATGGTTTAATTTAGGTTATTTCATTGCAAATCTATTCTGCAATAAACCTGATGGCAAAGAAGCACTTACCAACACACAGTGCTCCATCAGAAGCAGGCGTCATGAGCAGACTTCCACGCAGAATGATTACAGGTGTGCATTACAACCACTTGCACTCTTTTCATTCCCGTTACTACACAGCAAACCTCTTCCCACTTGAGGAGTTAAGAGCACCAGCTGCCTTCCTCTTACAAGGATTTGGTGTCACTTGGCTCTGCCTGGAAAACGCCAGCAGCCGCCGAGTCGCGGCAGGGAGCACAAGGGCTCCTGCAGGAACACGCCAGAACATGGTCTGATAGGAGAAATTCCTCCCACCCCAAATAATCACTGCCTGTTCGCACGCCTAAACCAGGCTGTAAGCTGCAGCACGCTTGGCTGCTGTCACGTCCTCCTCTGGTAGTAAGATCAGGGGGAAGATCCTTGGGAAGGAAGAACCATGACTAATCCCTGAATCAAAAACCCTAGTGATCATGCCTAGCAAGGATCATCATCCCATCTAAGTTGCTGAAGACACCACCAAGGTCATCAGAACTACCACCCAAAGCAGGAGCCTGCGTCTGGGATGCAAATAGAAAATAAAAGATGGTGCAGTTGGGGTATTAGCTACAGACTACTGGGCAAATAAAGAAATCAAGATGAGAAAATCCAACACAGAACATTTGCTCTAGGGATAAGAGTGGCATTTACAAAGATGTGTGAAAGCAAGCTTGAGTGGAGGACGTAACTGTGCACGATCTGTTCAGCTGAAAATCTGTCTTGGCAAACTGAGACTGTTTTATAAATATATATATATATATATATATATATATATATATATATATACACAGCCCTCCTGCAAGCAGCTGAGCCAGGTTCCTAGGCCACACACTCCTCCCCGTCCTCCCACAGGTTCTTCCCCTAAGAGAGAAGGAAAGCTTAAGATGTGGGAAGTTATGCCCAAGGACTATAAAAGATCAAACCAGCAAGCAAGACAGTTTCTGTGCCTTAAGAAAGTATTTAGATTCAGGTTATGCTTTTCTTAGCATCAAGCAATGAAAGACCACGACGGCAGAAACCTTCTACATTTAGTCATTAGCGAGCCAGTTGCACGAGGAACTAGCAGCGCTATCAGATCTCCTCTGAAGAATTACCAGATGGCATACGACAGGACACCTGCCTTCGTGCAGCATTACAGAGCACCCCGACCGCCTGCAGAGCAAGCCCTCACCACGCTGACCAAGCTGAGAGCTGCAGTTTATCGCAGGGCACACCAGCTGCAGCTGCTCTTCAGTAAAAGCAGATGCCCAAATCCAGGAGCAAAACGTTAAGGCAGAAGAGGACAGACGTTTCTTTACAAGGTGGAGCACGCTGAACAGGGCGTTGAGGAGCAGACTTCCCACCCTTTAGTGTTTCACCACAAACCACCTACTTGGACAGCTCCTCGGATCCAATACTGCCTCTCACCGAGACAGTAAAGGAGCTTCTTCATGCAACCAACAGCTTGCAAGAGATGTCACCGGCAGTCACAGCTGTTGCTATCAAAGTTGCTATCAAAGACAGGGGGACAGAGGAGGGGAGGAGCAGACGAAGACTGCTCAGTATGGCAGAGCAGCAGTGACAAAGATGCAGGAGAGTACCGAGTCTGAAATTTTCTTCTGAGAAGGTCAGGGAGGTTTACAGCTCTAATGCCAGCTTTGTTATCACTCCAGTCTTTCCAGCATTATATTCTGGCCCAGCTTCATAGGTTGAACTTCCACAAGGAATTGCAGTTATTAGGCTTTCAGGGAGACTTTGGAGAAAGACAGCAGGAACAAGGGGGATAGGCACCGCTTCAAAACAGCATGAAAGGAAGGATGTTCCAACACTCAGCGTAGCACATTAGAGGAAAGCTAACAAGCGTTGAGGAGACATCGATCACAGAAATCACACAGTACCACAGCAGCAGCTTGAGCTCAAGCGTGAGCTAAAACAGGGGAACGACAACCACAGCAGACAAAAAGATATCACACCGGTATCTTACCCAGTAGGTTCAGATAAATTCAGAATCTCTTATATTCATCGTTTAAAAGCAAAAGAAAAATAAAATAAAAAAAAAAAGAGAAAGTTCAGAAGTTTAAAGTATCTTGCAGAACCTCAGTGCCACAAGAAGCAAGGATATAGGAACAGGCAGGATGCTGCTTCTTCCTGCATATGTAGGTTAAGATAAAGACAGGATAACGCTCATGGAGAAGATTCAGAATAGCAAGGTGATCTCTTTAGCAATTTGCACTCTTCTATAAAACTGGGAAAATTCCTTCTGCAGAACTGCCTATTAAGCAGCCTAAAGCCTGCTACTTAAGTTTCCATATAAAAACTAAATAGTCAAGGTCCTGTCAAGGCAACAGATCATCTACCTTTGATGCTTAGATCTTGCATAGTGTGAAATGCCAATGACATAGGAAAGGACAAACTGCAAGCCTGGCTTACTGCCTTGCTGACTGAGAAGATATTTAGGGTAGCTGGATGTAGAGATAACTTCACAGAATTTCAGAAAAATCTAAACAAGCGGCTGAAATGACAGCTGGACTGGAGAGAGATCGGATCTTGAAAAATGGTGCCCATCATACTGAACGGAAGCGTTGAGCCTCTGCATCCTCCGCAGGGTTAACACACACTGCTAACCAAATACACCTGAGCATCACCACACAGCTCCCACAAAAAAGCTTTGTTCAAAGTGCTCATTTGATTTGAAGTTTAACCTTGCCAAACTCTGCAATGCAAAAGTGTTATTCATGTTAAGGGTGTTTTTTTTTTTTTTTAATATTGTTTTTATTTAAAAACCACACTTCATTATGACAGCCTCATCTGGAATGCTATATACAGTACAGGTCATCCTAAATTAGGTACGCCTTACAACTTTGCCTTTAAAAGGCTTATTTTTCATGCCAAGTTCTCCCTTGGGAAGTTTCCCTCTCCGCTATGCAGGAATTCGGTCAGAGCAACAGCATCCCATGGAGCTGCATCGCTACCTCCAGCACAGTGCACCAGACCCAGAGAGCACTGGGAGAAGTCCTAAAGAATACCGATGCCACTGCTGTGGGAGCACCACGGCAAGCGGAAGCACGGCATTCCCACCAAAACAGACGTCCTACATAATAACCTAAAGGTGGAGATACCAGATGTTGAAGAAGTGAAACAGCACCACTGTGAACAAAGGTTGGACTGGAACAGCCAAAGCCTGTCTAAAGAGCACTGCGACCATCCTGTAGCTGTTAAAAGCTAGAGCAGCATCTCTACGTGGACCTTACCCTGTGTGCGCAGTTACAGGAGCGCTCAGACCCTCTTCTAGATCGATGACAAACTGCAGAAGCACAACATGCATGCGGCCTTAGGCATCCTCATTGACTCGAAGCAAACCCTCGGAGCTAGACACGTGGAATTGGCTGAAGATTTCCCCTGCGTAGGAGCAGCAGCAAGGCAAGCAGCGGTTTCAGCTTCACTCAAGTGCACTGCTGGGACAGGGGCAGCCAGGAGCCCCCTGCCACACCGGGCACACTGTGCAGCTCGCTGCTGGTGCCAGTCCCCGGCCCTGCCCACACCTGCACATCTCCTCCCTTGCACGGTGCTGACTGCAGCTGGCCAAGAGCCACGGGCTCTGCCTCCCACAGAGGTAATTACACCAGTGCCCCGAGCAGTCCCACCGCCAGGGCTTCGAGCACCCAGGGGTGCAGGACAGCCCCACGCCAGGCCAGCAGCACGCCCGCTGCCACGTGGAATCGTGCACCCGACAGCAGCAAAGCGAGCCGTGGATATCTGCCCGTCAGCACCGCTCCGTAGGGCGGCTCAGGGGCTACCAAAGCTGTCCCACGCTGCTCACCTGGCCCAGATCACCACGGCCGCTACTGCTGGCCCCATGGGCTGTGCGAGGGGCAGGCAGCCGACAGCCCCTTCCCCAGCGGGGCCGGCCCCGGGCCGAGCACAGAAGCGTCACAGCAGTTAGCAGTCACGGAGAGAGATCTGCCGGCAGCCACGGGGCCGTTTAAGCAATAGCTCCACTTCGACTTGAGCTCAAAATTGTCGTGTGAGCACTGCCCGCCTCAGCCCTGCGTAGAGCTGGTATGAATGGCTGCGCCGCGCAAATCAATACTGGTTATTGCGTGCTTTAAATCAATCGCTTTCCTCCGCAGAGTAAATTCTTCCACAGCAGTGATTAGACATTTGAGGAGAGCTAAGCAGTTGCACCAAACAATACCATTAGTCCCAAAACATCAGTTTGACATCTCAGCCAGAAAGCACTTCATCAGAACTAATTAATCCCCACAGCATCTCTGTAAGATTGAGAGCGCAATTCATCTGCCTTTTTTAAATGTGTTGGGTATTTATGTTACCGAACGCAGAGGCTGGGGTGGAAGCCATAAGTACGAGAACAAACAGAACAACCCAAGCCAGCAGAACACATCCAAAAGCATGAAAAAGCCAGAGAACACTGACAGCTGCAGGATTTGGCTTCTTTACATCTTCCTGTTACACACCAAACCTCCTGTGAATACCCACAGAGTCTTCCAGATGTCACTTGACTGGATGAGTGGCAGTGAAAAGCAGTTATTATTCTATTGGGAGCAGTTTTGTCTGTTGTTTGTTCAGCCAATTATCTATGCATGCAGCTTAAAAGTGGGGGGAGCAGTAACCTTAGACTCTGTGAGCAAGGACTCTGGGTTTTATTTGAGCAGTTAAAGCCGAGTCCTCGTTACCACCAGCAAAGCATGTCACCTTACTGAGCAGGTCTCCTGAATGGCAGCCAGCCAGCAGAAAAGGCATTCCTCTCTGAGCAAGCGGCTGATCTACGCAGCTTTCAGATCTGTGCATGGCAGCACTTACACACCTTCACCTGGCTCTGCCTGGCTGCTGTCACCCACCGAATGAGCCTCTGCTCATTTACTGTTCAGCCAACTCGGCCTGCTGGTGGCACGGAGCAGGCCACCAGGCTGAGGCTGCCAGCCACGGCACAGGCGAGCACCAGCAATACTTGCAAACCATCTTTAGGATCTCCCACCCTCTTTCTAAAAGGTGTGATGCTCTCCCGTGCTGGACACAGCCACGTGCTGCATCAAGCCCAGGAGGTGCCGATCGTGGCAGGGACACGGGCTGTGTCTCACCACGCATGCAGGAAGCACACCGTGCACCCCCAGGAGCGCAGACTGCACAGCCAGCATTTGCTGATGGGCTCCTCGGGCAGCCAGGTAAGAAGCCCTGCGGCAGGTCACTGACAGGACTGCCCCCAGCACCGGTCACTTCCCCACGTACAAGTTTCTTCATTAAACAGGTTGTGGGTTGTTTTTTTTTTTTCCTGACAAGTCTTTCCATGTCTTCCAGTACAGTTTCCAGCACAAGCTAGAAGAATTAAAACCAGATTTGGGTACCACAAAGTTTGTAGCAAACTCATCTTTCCACAGCTGCACTAACTGTGAAGAAACCACCACGAATGACAACGCGAGGACACCCTGCAGGCAAAGAGGCACCCTGCCTGTAGGACCTGGTCAGAAATCACAGCGAAGCCAAGCACCTCCAGCGCTGGGAACACCTCCCCAGGTGTTTACCTCAGCTGGGGGACACAGCCTGGCCAGGTGACAAACGTGGAGCCACTGCACACGCACATCCTCGGCAGCAACCCCAGGTGACGGCCACAGCCACCGCTACCTCCTGCCCTGCCACTCGGCCCCAGCCACGCCAGCAAGCCTTCTGCACCACCAGAGTCGGGACCAGCTGTTTCTATAAAACAAATCCAGACAGTAACACAACATTTTCCAGCCAGAGAAGTTTATCCCCTCGCAGACACAGGATTTTACTCCAACAGCAGCAGCTCAAGCAGTCCCCATCAGCGCCGCTGCTGAGCCCCAGCCCCAGGTGGACAACACAGCAACAACCAATTCTCTGCCATTTCCGTACAGATGACTACTTTGGCGTGAAAATAGATGACCTACATGGAGATGAAAATGTTGATCCCCTCGTCAAGGAAGTTTCCAGTCTGAGGCAGCATCGCTAACTTTAATTTTGCATCAGAAGGGCTGACAGCTTGTTGAGGACTCCTCTTGTGAGCAGAATGACCTTGCCAGAGCAGAAGATGAAGCTCAACCTACAAATTTCTAAACAGTGTGATTTACAGAGATTTCTTCAAAACCAAATCCAGTCTTTTAAAACTCAGAATTCCCCAAGATACACTGAAAAGCTGCTGAGCTGAACAAAAATATCCATTTTTCATTTGGTTCACATTCCGTAGGGAAGTACAGTAAAATGGGTCTTTCGGTAGTTCTGAACTCACTGCCGACATCCTCTCGCACAACATACCTGTGTGTGTACCACGCCTTTAGCAGTGCACACCACACCTTCAGCAGTGCTGCTCTGATTGAGCAGCATCATTCCTGCTGCCCCACACAGCCTGACGCGAGTTCAGGCCACGAGGAGAGGACACAGCGCCTCTGGCCCCTGCAGCCTCCCCAGGCATCAGCACGAGGAGCTGCTCACGCCCCACGCTAAGCTGAATTCTACCGCAAGCTGTCTCTTGCAAGTCTTACAGGAAAATCCAAGCTAGTTCTTGTAACTGAAGAGGTCTGATTGATTTTGTCTGCAAACTGCTTTTACCAGTTACAGGTGCAGCCAGCATTGATTCACCTTGGAAGACTTGTGGAACTAGTGAGTTAAACCAAATGGTCACAATAACCTTCCTTCCTTTCTTCATCTCCCTACATATTAGCACTTACATAAACCCATTAATTTCCACTTATTGTGAAAAAACGTCCTAAGAACAGCACCAGTCCCACACATCAAGACACCCGCTCCCAGAGGTGGCATTCAGCTGACTACAAAGGCTGCATTTCTGTCACTCAGGGCTGTGCGCAGGGAAAACGGTATCGCTGGCTTCTGGCTATACACCTAACGGCCTGTTCCTCATAATAAAAGGATCTGCTATTCTGGGGAAGGTAAACATGAGAAAGATGCAGGATGACACACATCTGACAGGGCGTTGGGCTAGCTATCAGTACAGAAAGGTAACAGCAGGCACGGCAGCAGCCTTCAGCTGCGTGACCCACGCTGCTGCCAGTGATGAAAGAAACCCACAGAATGCTTCAAGATTTTTTTTCTTCCTCTCCTTACACTTACTGATTTCCACCTGCAGAAAAGTACGGCTCCTTTTATTCTCGATGCTTTTCAGTGCTCTCCCTTCACGTCCTTTCATTCTCGAGAACTCCCACACTTTACTTGGCTAAATTTAGCTTTATTCCGGTGGCTGTAGTTATGCTATAGGGAAATAATCCAAGCAGCAGGCATCTACATAAGAAATTTTAGCATGATGCTCACATTTTTAATTCCTTAATACAGGAAGTTCAGAGACCAAGTGCACAGAGCAGAGTGGGCACGGAAAGCTTCAACACCAGAATCATGCAGAAGAGACAAACCATGCTGCACATTTCCCATCAAGCCTGGAAGGCAGGCTTAGCAGGGCACAGCTAGATGATTTTGCTCTCTCTATATATAACAGGCCCAGCTTTTCTTCAGGCAGATCCTCAGGCTCAACAAGCTTGTATATTCATGAGCAAACAGGTGGCCCTAACTTCTACAGGAGCACAAAGTATTCTACGTGTGACAACACATACATTGACACATATTGGCCCCAAACCCTGGCAAATCTCTCCCCCCTTCTCCTCCTTACTGAAGTTCTGCTTTGTGGGGTCAGAGTGGGAAAAAAACTCCATATGGAGTAGGAAGATGTCTCAGGGAGCAACTGCAGAATCTGGGCTTTCATTTAATACATAGCTCTAGCCCCTTATCAACAAGAGCCTTTGAAAAATGAAGGGACACCAACTGAGGCACTGCTGCCTCCCCAAACTGAGAACACCTGCAGCTGCTTAGTCACTTCATCAGGCTTCACTGACAGTGCTCCCATTTTGCTACCTCTCACCCTCAGCGGGAGTCCAGTGATTGGGGTAAAAGTAGTTCAGCCAGCTCCATCTAAAACAACCCAGGACAACTCGCTTATACCACCATGCCAGGAGGAAGAGCTTGAGAACACAAAAACTAGAGAATGGGGTGGGTTATCAGGCATCTTCAGGAAGCCTGAGGGTGTAAAGGCAAGGAGAAGAGAGAAAAAGCAATCCTCTTCCAAGACAGCTTGGGGCAGATCACATTCCCTTAAACAGTGTAAAGAACCCAAACACAGAGCACCCACAGGCATCCAGATACCCATCTGTAACCCCAATGTCTGATGAAAGCAGAAACCTCACTGGGGGCACTCTGTTGGTGCAATTCCTGATTCACAGCCATGTCTGAGCACCGCCAGCAGCTGCTGCTCGTGTTTCTGAGGTGCCATCCTTACTTCCTATATGGTAACCAGGGCAGCACCCTATGACACTGGCACATCCCCAGGGACAAGGCAGCAGCTGGGACAGCGCTCTGCTGTGTGTCACCGAACAGCACGTGCTGGTGAATGCCTGAAAGATCAGGCTTGCCTTTAAAACTAGGAACGATGAATTTCTTCCCCTAGCTCGGTGAGGCTTGGCCCCCTATTGCACTGTATCCAAGTCCTGAATTATCTAATTTAAAACAAACTCAGAAAAAAAAAAAAAAGTAATCTACTTCAGCTTCCTTTGACATGAAGAAAAGACAGTGTTTTTTTCCCACCTGGTCACTAGAACTACCTTACACCTTATAAACCAAAATCCTTCCTTACAGAACACCTCCTTGATTCTTCTGTTACACCGTAACACAGGCACAGTACTGCTTCAGTTACAAAATTCTTCTTATGCTTCATCTTTAGATGGTTTCCAAAAATGCTGTAAAATCCGCATGCTTCCCAGGTCTGCCTGCAAGTCTGGCATACCCTTAGGTGGCAGAAGGAACAAGTGCTCCCGCACGCAGTGGCTTCAGCCAGGCTTTCAGGAGCATGAGCATCACTCAGCTCAGCGCTGGGAGACAGCAAGGTGCTCCCAGGTGGGAGCTCCACTTCATCCCCAGCCAAGTCCAACAGCTCCTTTTAACAACAGCCTATCCACCCAGGTGGTGAAACGAGCTACAGGAGAGCTGGAAAGCCACCCAATCCATCACCTCATGCAGCCCCACTGTGACACCCGTGGGCACAGCCGCGTCCAGACCACTGCTGCAGTACCCGGCCACTCCACCTGCAGACACCAGCTGTTGTCACAAAAACAGTGGGCAAGCCTATGCCCTCTAGCTAGGTGGTATCCCTGCCTTTTTTTTTTTTTTTTTTTTTCCCTACTAAATTAAGCTAGAATGAAAGATTTGGGGAAGGTTGAAATCCTGCATGCCCTGTCTTCAGCTACTGTTGTTGCTCGCTGAATAAACCCGTCAGGTGTCGTAAAGGTACACTCACACTGAAACCTTGCCACTGAGAAGCAATGGGGTGCAGAACAAGTCCAAAACCATAAATCTTCCTCCACATCCCTGAAGCCTGCAGATTTACAACTGTGTTTCCTGGTATCTATTGCTTTGTGCTGGGACAAAGACAGTGTATATAGCACAGCAGAAAACACACAAAACGACCTCTCCGCTGCAGCAACTTTACAGATTCTTCCAGGCTCCAGAATACCAAAACTCACAACGCACTCTTGGGTGATCAGTACATAAACCCACATTCACTACTGCAGCTATGACTCGAGCTGCTCAGAAATTCTTACCAGCTGACTTTCACAGACAGCACTAATTAGTTAAAGAGAAACTTTTTTTCCTGCAAGTGGAGCAGAGCATCTCTGTAACTCGTACAAGGCCATGGTCCCGCGGGTGATGGGGGAAAGCTCTGACGCTTAGTTCTTCCAGTGCTGGACCAACAAACTCTTCAAACCATGAGGATTTCAGAGAGGCTGGGGAGTGTAACTCAACCTGTGTTCTCAGTAGCGCTACTGGAAGATGACTCAGATTCAAAGCTCGTCAGGGCCATGTGTATTCAGGTGTATTACTACGTGCACAACAAATATGTCATGTGATAGCACTTATCAAGGTATGCTTGAATATTCTCCTTTAACGGTGGTGAGCAGTGAACATACCTGCGATAGCTCAGCACACACATGCAGAAGGCATCCATTCAGCTGATCCTGTCAGCTTTGACTCACTAACCAAGGACACAGCAGAATTTTTATACGCCACCATTAGCCCTAATAAATTTCTCTCGTCTTCATGCTCTTTAACAGAAGGAAGATGTGAAGAAAGCATTCCTAATTGGAGCTTGTGTTGACTTTTATCAAGGTTAAAAAACACACCTTGAAACGTGTTCTCAGCTTTCAACCACAGCACTGAAACACCAGGTTAAAACGCGTTCCAAACCTCCGGCAGTCCAACAGGTTACATTTGTGTACAAGATACACAAGGATTATTCCTGGAATGCAGAACACTCCTTAAAATCCTGTAAAATCGGACAATCATTTGCCGCCTGGCTCAACAAAGAGCCTTCCTACGTAGGACCAGAGAGAAGGCAAAGGACGGGCGCCCCGAAGAGTTGGACGCCCCCAAACCATGGAAAACCCCAAAGAGCCAAGTGTCGAGGCAGGGGGAAGAGAGCAAAACCAACCCAGAAACCCGGCTGAACACCCCTGTAACGAGCACAACGCTCGCTGTCAGGTGGGGGAACTCTCTCACATTCACCCACACGGCGCTGAGGGCTCAGCCTGGGATTTCCATCCAGCTCTCCGCGATGTGTCCGGGACGGCGGCGGGACCTGCAGCCGGCAGGACGGGGAGCCTCTGGCCTCGGCGGGGAGCTGGGAGCCGGCAGCGGGGCTGATCCCGCACCGGGGCTGAGCCACCTGCGCGCCTCCTCCCCGCGGCCGCCCCCAGCACGCAGCCGGGACGCGGCGCCACCAAGCGCTGCCGGGAGCCCGCAGCCCCCGCTAACGCCGCACAGCCCCGGGGCAGCGCCCCCCGCACCCAGCGGCACCGGGGCAGCCCCCGGGGGGCCGCACGCAGCGCCCCGAGGCCGAGGAGCGGGGCCCCCCCCCCCGGCCCCAGCGCGGAGCCCCGCGGCCCCACCTGTCGCGGGGGTCGACCCAGCTGGTGGTGCGGCTGCCGTGGTCGATGTAGTACACCTTCCCGTCGTAGTCCCGCGCCTCCTCCCAGCCCGCGGGCAGCGGCAGCTCCTTCCGCGGCATCGTGCCCAGCGCGGGCCGCGCCGCCCCATGCACGCAGCGCTCCGGGGGCGCCGCTGCTGCTGCTGGCGGTGCGGGGCGGTGCGGAGCGGAGCGGGGCCGCGGCCGGCCCAGCCGCGCAGGGAGGCGCCGCGGGCGCTCGCACGCCGGCCCCGCGGCAGGGGCGGGCCGGGGCGAGGCGAGGCGGGGGCGGGGGGCGCCCGGCCCGGCCCCTCGCCCCGCCGCTTCCTGCACCGCCCCGGAGGCGGGCGGAGGGCGGCCGCAGCGCCCCCTGCCGCCGGGGCAGCGCCGGGGGCGGCCTCGGTCCCCGCGGGCGGTGCGAGGCGGGGTTGGGGTTGGGTCGGAGCGAAGGGAGGCGTGCGGGGGGCTGCGGGGGGCTGGGGGATCTCGGCCCTTCCTCGCCCCAAGCCGGAGCCTCGCGGTGGCCACGCGGAGCCACGGGCAGCGAGGGCGGCCATTTGCTGAGGGGTGGAGGCGGCTCGGCTCTTGCTGAGGAATATGAGGAATGTCGCCCAAAGTCTGCGTGCTGGTACCGAGCACCCAACATGCCAGTGTCGGTGGGCTACCAAACACCGAAACGTCAATGTCAAAAGATGCAATAACATAGTGCCCGTCTGTCAGCCTCCAACAGGTTTTTTCAGGTGTCTGAACTGAAACAGGAGGAAAAATGCATTTGAATTTAATTGACAGAAAATAAATGCATTTTTCCTGAAATACGTCATTTTGGTTAAAAACTCAGGCGCTGTTCAACCTGAAGGAACCATGTTTCTGTGAAGGGTTACTGTATCCTTCCAGAAAGAAAAAGCGCTTGCCCCTTGCCACACCCAATACTATACATCAGCTTTTAATGGTTTCCAAAGGACAGATTTAAAAAAAAACGTTGAAATTGAGTTTGGAAGAATAGACTGTTTCACTCTTGCAGTACCACAAAGTTTTTATTTTTCTCCTGTTTCCCACCCTACATTCCTGAGGAACAGGGCTGGGAGCTGTGGCGCTGATCAGATGTCAGGGAACTTCAGTAGTGACACTGAATAAAGGTTTCTGACACAGAAGAAAGTTAAATTCAGCCACCTTCTGTCAAAACCTTGTGCAGGTGATTCTGGATTTGAGTCAGATGTTAAATTTCAAGCTACCTTTGCCATGCTATTCATTAGCAACAGCATTAGTAAACATAACACGTTCTTCATGCTACCCTAAGCACTGAAAAAAAAGAGTCAAAACCTGCCATTTGCTTATTAAGCAATATTACTAGTTTTTATGAGTTCATGGGATAAAATTGTGTATGTAAGGGAAAAATCAAGAAAGCACGGTAAGACAAGGTAGAAAACGGCAGGAAACCCATGTGTGACTGCCAACGGGGAGGCTGCCCCCAAGCAGCCAGCACTGCCTGGCCGGCCTGCACCTCGCCTCGGGGCTGTGGGACCAGTGCGGGTTGGCTGCGTTGGGGCAAGGCCCTGGAGGGGGCCACTGGCTGCCTGGCTGCTCCCCCCCGCATGCACCATCACCAGCACTTTGTGTGCCCGCACTGAGAGCTCTATCTTTCAGCAAACAAGCTTGCAGTGAGAGAATAAATCCCTATCGGTGACCTCCATGTTCTGCAACATTTTTTTCACCTAAACCAAATCAGGACCTTATTTATTTATTTATTTATTTATTTATTTATTTTATTTTTTTTTTTTTCCAAAACACATGCCCCCGTCTGTGCAGGACAGCCACGTGCCCCCATGGCACTGCAACCTTCTGTTGGGCTTGCTGGGGCGGCCGGGCCTTATTCCGCCTGGCAAGCAGCCCGTGGTATGTGCAGGCAGGGAACAGCCACCGTGCGTGGCCTTGGAAAGCGAAACCTGCCCAGGTGTCAGTTCCGGGGCTGTAAAACACCTGTGTGACACTTAGGCCACAACGGGCTTGCCAAACCCTGCCGCAGACACTACACAGGCACTCCCAGAGTGGCATTGTGTACCCAGCCCAGGGCCAGGGGAATAAAACACAGCCCCACTGGTGGCAGCCACCAGCTCCAGCAGCAGGGCTGGGGACATCAGCTGGTGGAGAACTGTGAAGGGACAGGTGCCAGTGCCTCGGCAAGTGGCTGGGTGAGGGACACTGGGTTAGCTCTGGTATACTGCGTGCTCATGGCAGGGCTTGAGGCACTGCAGTAGCTGTAAGCCAGTCCTACCTACTAGGACTACTCTTCTGTGCAGTGATCTGAGGGAGTTGGGGTTGTTCAGCATGGGGAAGAGAAGGCCCCATGGAGACCTTACAGTGGCCTGCCAGTACCTGAAGGGGGCCTACAGGAAAGCTGAGGAGGGACTCTTTGTCAGGGGGTGCAGAGATAGGACAAGGGGTAATGGCTTTAAACTGGAAGAGGGTAGATTTAGATTAGATATTAGGAAGAAACTCTTCACAGGTGAAGAGGCCCTGTCACAGGCTGCCCAGGGAAGCTATGGATGTCCTATCCCTGGAGGTGTTTAAAGTAAAAACTGACTGGATGGCCAGGTCCAGAGAGCAGTGGTGAATGGAGAGAAATCCAGCTGGCAACTGGTCATGAGTGGTGTTCCCCAGGGCTTGGTGTCAGGGCCCATCCTCTTTAATATCTTTATTGATGATTTGTACTCTGTACTTGGCTCTGTTGAGGCCACACCTCGAGTACTGTGTTCAGTTTTGGGTCCTTCACTGTGAGAAGGACATCAAGGCCCTGGAGCATGTCCGGAGCAGGGCTAGGAAGCTGTTGAAGGGCCTGGAACACAAGTCCTATCTATGTGGAGTGGCTGAGGGAGCTGGGGTTGTTTAGTCTGGAGAAGAGGAGGCTCAAGGGACACCTTATTGCTCTCTACTACTAACTGAAAGGAAGATGTGGGGAGCTGGGGGTCGGCCTCTTCTCACAGGTAACTAGTAATAAGACTAGAGGGAATGGCCTCAAGTTGTGCCAGAGAAGGTTAAGGTTGGAAATGAGGAGACATTTCTTCTCAGAAAGACTAGCCAGGCACTGGAACGGGTTGCCCAGGGAGGTGGTGGCATCACCATCCCTGGGGGTGTTTGAGGTTTTAGGTTGGACCTGGTGCTTAGGGACATGGTGTAGTGGGTGACATTGGTGGTAGGGGGATGGTTGGACCAGATATCATGAGGGGCCTTCCCTACCTTAATGAGTCTATGAAAACCAGGCTGGATGGGGCTTTGAGCAACCTGGTGTGGTGGGAGTTGTCCCTGACCATGGAAGGGGGTTGGAACTGGATAGCCTTTAAGGTCCCTTCCAACCCAACCCATTCTCTGTGATTCTACAGGTCTCCTGATGATGGAACCAAACCCTTCTTGGTGCTGGCACAGGCACAATATGGGCAAGGGCCCCAAGCCATTGTGCGTCTGTGGAAGCAGCAGCAGGGCAGGGCCCATCCGTCTGTCCAGCAGCAGTTCTGCTGGAGCAGAGCAGGGACGTGCCCACCACAGGTTCCCCAAGGGGAGAAGCCAATTGTACCAGCAATGGACAAAGTTCTCCAGGATTCCTCCTTACCACACATCTACAGATGGCTTGCAGAAGCACTCAGCTTCATCCAGACACAGGCTTGACCTTGGCTGGTGGAATGGTGCCATTTCCTGCACGTAGGGAGGGTCTGAACCCCCCTACAGTGGTGGGAGCAAGAGGCTGACCGCTTTGCAGCAGCAGTGGTGGTGCTGGATGAGCGTGGGGGCACAGCCCTCTGGGGTCAGGCAGTGCCCGGAGCAGCCTCACTGCTGCAGCAGAAAAAAATAAAATCCAGCAAACCCCACCTAGTTATTTTACAGCACAAATCAGAGGCAATCGAGAAACAAATGTCCATTTGAAGTGGCTTAGTTTCACTGGGAAAATACTCAACAATTGGCTGGGATGTTGGGGATCACTTCATGCTTTAGTATCCAGTAGCCACTCTATGGCTGCTGCTCGCCCTCACCCAAGTGGCCGTGCAGTCCCCAGCTTTGCCAGCAGCATGGCCACCCACCCACCTGCGTCTCGAGGGCCCCCAGCACTTTGCTCTCCAGCGGGGTGAGCTCTGTGGCCCCAGGAGCAGCCCTACTCAGCTCCTCGAGGCACCAGGAGGGAGCCCCGCTGCCTGTTGCGCCCTGCGGGTGCATGGAGCGGGCAGCAGCTGGGGCACAGCAGGGGCTGGACACCCCCCAGAGGGGCGATGCTGGGCCCAAATGTGGGGCACCGGCTGGCATAGGCAGGGCCGTGTGGTGCCGTGTGGGGGCCGGAGACAAGCAAGCTGCTGGACGCTCCCCAGGACAGAGATCCCTGCCTGGGCCCCGTACCCCCCTGCAAACACACCTCCTTGCATGGAAAGGAATTTATGGAGATGTGGCACTGCGATCCTCTGCTGCTGGAGCCGGGGTGTAGGCCAGGGCAGCTGTGACACCCACTGCAGAGGGGAGTGCGTGGCCACACCGTGTCCCTCCCTCTCGGACCTGCACTGCCCACGGAGCGCTCTCACAGCCTGGAAGACACAGCCTGCCTGCACCCAGCCGGACCCCGCCGCTGCTCAGGGCCCTGGGAGGCAGCAGGTGCTCTGGGGACAGAACAGTCGCTGCAGGATGTCCCCAGAAACACGGGTGCCTTTGTGGTGTTGTGGGTCAGTGAGGGTAATTCAGCCTCTAATTACTGCAGACCAGATCTACATGGGTGCCCCCATGGACTGGACTGCTGGGGAGGCTCAACCCGGCGAGCCAGTGGGGCACCAGCTCCCTGCGGGTCTCACAGCGGTGTCTCTGGCCTCCTCCAAGCACAGCACCTGCTGGCCCACTGAAAAACCCGGTGCTGTGACAGGTGGAAAACCTCCTCCCAGGAGCCGTGTCACCAGCTTTTTAGTGGCCTGCCTTCCCCACACAGGCAGAGACCAAGCGTTAAGATGGGAATGGCTTAAAAAAACAAAACCTTACAGCCCACAGAGGCAAACAGGTATCTGCTTTCTACCTGTATTACCATTTTTTGACAGGTGAAAATGTGATTTATCTGATAATACTGATTTATAGCATTAAGTAATGCTTGTTAATATTTTACTTTCATTTATATGATTTCTTCACTTAATGAAGTTGGCAGGGGGGAAGCTATTTGCAACAATTATGAGAGCCGGGCTGTAGCAGAATATGCAACAGTACAGCCAGCACAATACTCCTAGCATATTTTCTTTTTATATGCAATTACAAAATTAGACTAAAACCTGCCAGAAGCTGTCATCTAAAGATGTAAAACTTCTGTAAATATAGTTTCTCTGGTAGCAACGCTGTTGAGCTGCTGTAACACAGCACAGACAGCATTACTGCATACTATCTGCCACCTTCTGTACTCATGATGGCTTAACTGCCACTTCCGTTGTAAATCCTATTTGTCAAGGATTTATAAATTGGCTGCATTTACTTGTCTCACTCTGAAAGCTGGCACACACCTCTCTCCTATGGTGTTTTTACCATTTCAATACTGCTTTTTGAGTTCTCGGCTCAGATGCTCTGCAGCAGAAGCCTGACTTTAGCCCCAGAACAATTAAATCCTCAGCAGAGGCTAAGACACTGCCCTTATTTTAACCAAGAAGAAAATAAGGAAAACCCTGATCTATTCCATTCAGTATGCGCTTTGAAGAGCTGCTGCAGAACTTCTAGAGAAGGACTGATGGAAACTGGACTGTCCCCAGCGGGTGACCCCCTGGGGCTCCCCGCTCACCCACTTCTTCTGCTGGCGGCGCGGGGATGCTGGGCAGGGCTGGTGGCAGCGGTGTCCCCGGGCGCTGGAACTGGCCCCAGGTGCTGAGCTGCAGGCTGCATGAAGTAGGGAAGGGAATAACCTCAGTGGAGTCCAGCACAGGGCAGTTGGATCTAGGAGTTAAGTATATTGCAGGGGCTTTCCGCGGGACCTGTGCTGTCACACAGGCACTTTGGAAACCATCAACAGACCTGGATAAATTGTCCCTGTTGAGTATTTAGCTACGTGACTGGTCCACTTTCAAAAGTTGTTTAAGAATACCATGATGATGCACGTATTGTTTGCAAAGGAGCTGGGTAGGGAGCCTTTTCTTTCTGAGTGCATCCCCTGCAAATCTATCCCAAAATAATTAATATTAAAAATGGTACACTGTTTTTAGTTTAAGTTTCTTTTTGCAGAAGGATAAAGTAGCAGAATCTCCAATTCTGACCAGTTTCAGCTTTACGAGGTTGGTGACAGAACAAAGGACATACAGGACCGTGCAGTGGGTTATCATTTCCAGTCTCTCAACTACAAGAAAATTTCTATTCCAAAGAATAACCTAAGAAGCTTACCAGCACGGACCAAGGAATTCCAGAAAATGGTGACAGTGAAAGTGTTTCTACCTTGTGATTCCATGTTTTATGAACCAAAAGCAACTGATGACAAAAGTAATTTTTATGACTACCCACCTAATACTTTCCTTCTTGAAGAAGTTTCACTTGTTTACAAGTCTGATAATGTAACGGCACTTCAAGCCCATCAGCACAGAAAAGCCTCTGCAGTGATGGACATACAGGACTTATCTGAAAACATACCCTGACTTGTCCTTCTGAGGGAAGAGTGCTTGGGCTTCTAGTGCATGCACTGCATAGGGTGAGCACAGAACAGGATGGGGTTTGTTTGCTCAGCAAAAATCAGATGCAGTCTTGGAGTACTACAGGTGTTAACAGCACAGCCACTGAGCTGTTCTGCTTTAAAAATGCCCTGGAGTGAATTAATGCCCTGGAATGAATTAATGCCCATAATCAATTCAAGCATCTCTGCTGATATCATGAATCATTAAAAATCTCATCTGCAACCCCAAAAGCAAAACTGTTCTCAAAATTAAATAGAGCTCTCTGAGTACATACTTAAATGAGATAAAAGCAGCAGGGCTCTTGCTGATGGATGGCTCCCTTTTAACATCATCAGGAATGACTGCTTAGACGGTCTTTGATCTTACCTCCGATTTTTAAATGTGGTAGAAGCAAGCAGTGTCACAAAGACGACAGATTTTGTGGAGGTTTCTGTGCTCACAGCAAGTCCCTCCATGTTCCATTTAATACAGTGTTACTGAATTTTCAATCTGTTTGAAACTACTTCGGAGCAATTAAACTAATTTCAGGATTGTAACCTGGCAGTCTGATGGTTACTAGTCACCAGGCGTGGAGAGGGAATTTCTAAGAGCATTTAACATTTTTTTTTGCTGTCCTAAACAGAATTTCAGGTTGTGTGTATGTAGTTTTTGCTTACCCAGAGGTCAAAAGAACGTCCCTCTGTGGAATCCATGCTACAACGATCACTGCTACATAGAAGATGCTGCATGTATGAGATGACAGCGACACACTGATATTTTTTAATTTTTAACAGATTTCACAATGGAAGACAAAATATTCACAGGAGTTTTAGAGACTTTATTTATGTATAAACAATTTAAACACTTTGCCATAAATTATCTTTGCCTGTCTCTAGTCTTTGCTTAGCAGCAAATTAAAATTAATATAAAAACTCAATGAACAATTCATACATGTATATTACAAAAAAGTTCTTGTACCAAAGTTCTTATTAGACTTTTTTTTTTTTAATTTTATTTTTTTATTTTTTTTTTGTGGTGACTGTAATGTGATTGTCTCAGTTTCTCGACCAAACAAACACACTAATAATTTTTAAATCTGAAACAGTGATTGTGCCTTCTGGCTGATGTATGTACAGGGTGATCTGACGTGGTGCCCATTTGCAATAGTGTAACACAATGCCCACAGCTCTACTGGAACTGATACCAACAAACTACTGAATCTAAACAGACTACACCCTGTAACTGTGTTATACTGTCCACAATGGAAATCTTCAAAGACAAACAGAGTATGAAATTTATTTGTAGTGATTTATAGCCACCATTTTGAATGTAACTTTACACTCTGCCCTCTTTGAATAAGTTAAGCTTCAGGCCAGACAAATGGAGGGTCAGAGTGCAAGTGCGGTTTTGTTATTCTTAAATATATTTTCCTTTACTATTTCCAGTGTGCTCTCACTTGCATTCTCATTTTCCTCCAGTTGCTACACACAAATCACCCCAAAGTCATGTTTTAAATGCACCTGTATTTTGCTTTAAATGAAAACCTCTTGGATATTTATCAAACAAGCAGTCTGAATCATTTGTGTTTCATCAGCTGGTTAGTGAAAGTGGCCCACTTGGATTTCTTAGTTTGCTCACGTGTGAATGGAGTGAGGTAATACAATACGAGGCCTTCTTTTTATTTTTCGTTAGACCCAGAACAAGTGGGTAATATTTCAGGGGTACTGTTTAATTTGTATGGTTAGAGTTTTCAGTCAGGCTTTAGTCCACTTCAGGATGTGGTTTTTAATCACTTGAACAGTAGCATTTAACTCAAAAAATGAGCTTTTTTGCCACTTACTATCCCAAAGTAGCTCAGCCTAGTGCCCCCATGTAGGTCTTCATCTCCTTAGGAGAGGAGATAACAGTTACGACTACTGATTCATCCAGCAAAGGATGACAGCAGGTTAATTTGTTACCTCTTTCCCATTTCATTCTGTCTTAAAAACTGGATGTTGCTGCTACTGTCTGCTAGCTCTGGGTACTGCTCCACAGGCAGGACATAATATCCCTCGTAACCTTGAACCCTTCCCGTGTTCAGAAGCTGTTGCTTCTCTCCGTCTGTCCATACGCGGCTGCCCTCGCGGCCGTCCCGTGCCTTCTGCTGCTCCTTGGCCCATGCTGACCCCAGGGCTCGCTGCCGAGCCTGGTCTAGCACTCTCGCCTTCTCCTCGTCCAGCGTGTCGGCGGTTAGCCCGTAGCGGATGTTGATCAGCAGGGTGGAGTACTGAAATTCAATATTCGTGAACCGTCGAGTCCTTCCGTTGATTAGGAGAGCTGGCTGGGAAACGGTCACGTTTACTCCGCTGTCCAGGACCTTCCGCCCGCTGGTCATCGCGAGGGTTACGAGGTCGCTATCAGCTGAGCCTATCTTGACAAAGTAATGAGTATCCTTCCCCTCGATGCTGTAGTGCATTTTCTCCAGGTAGTGAGCACTGTTAAGGACAGAGGCAATTTTTCTGCTATCGTCTGTGGCTATGCTGGAAATGCCAGTGGTTACACGGCCTTCCTTTACAGCAAACATGATTCCTTTCCCAATAATAGGAGTGCTTGTTGCAAACCAGTGACCTGCTTTTTCTCTAATATTGGCATGTAATCTTTTAGATATGACCTGTCCCTCAAGAGCCATGAAAGCTTGATTGTGTCTTTCTGTTGTCTGCTGAACTCCTGTAATTAGCTGGGAAAACAAAACAAAACAGCAAAAAAGATAAAGACCTGAAAATACCGATGTCAGAGAACAGTGCTAATCTTTGGTTTTGCGTTTCTAAGGAAAAGGTACACAGCAAAAAAATCTAGGCTGTAGAAAGACCACCCTCGGTTATCTTTTAAAAATTATTTTACAATCAATAATGCCAAATAAAAGGTTTCTCACAAATCACCTTTCATAGCAAATACGTACCGCGAATCTCTGGGCTATTTATAGGTACATGATGGCAATTGCAAGAATAACTAAAATCCAAGTCTAACACAATTTTAATCAGATCTTAAAACAGAATCAAGTTGTTAAAAGATGGCGCTTAACTTTCGCATGGGGCTTTAACTTTTGCCCAGAGATTTTAATTGGTGTATAGGACTAAAATGCTTATGAATGTAAACTGTTTGGAAATGAGATTTGGGCTCCAAAATATCGAAGTAATTCCTGAGAGAGGATTTAGATTCTCAAATGACTTAGAAGCAAGTAGAAGTGTTATGTTTTGGTTTACACAGTCATATCAGTTGTACTTCCATAAACGTGAAGTAAATCTAGCACAGACTAAGTTTGAAACTGGCCTACTACTCCTTTTAAGTATATTCAACTGGCTGGAATTTATTGTAAAGGCAGAATGCTTAATACCATTTCCCACCCTTAACCTGACAAGAACAAACACTGTAACAGCAGTAGCAAACCAAAGCCTCTGTGAGAAAACCTTCAAACATAAAACGATGACAAATCCTATTACAGGGCGGGGAGTAAAACCATTTCTTAGCAGTACAGCAAAGTACTAACCTAAGTTCATTGTAACACACAGGTTATTAGGGTAATTTTACCAAAGGTACAACAGATGATAATTTACCATGCAGAGTTTCCTTTTGTCACTGTTAATCAAGTTAATCAAGTTACAACTCATTAATCAAGGAAGAACTCAATAAAAGACAAACTAATGACACCATCATTATGATAACAACGAAGGCTGGCAAGAAAGGCATCTGTTCATTAGTATAAAATCTAGCTATACTCACTTCCATTTTACACTGATGAAATAAATGCGTGGCCTTACATTGTAACTACCGAGAAGCCAGCAGTTCTATTCATAGAGTGGGGCAAATGTACCAAAAGAAAGAACTTCGCTTTTCTGCCTACCTGGCCATTTTCACATGCTTGGCTCTCAGACAACTCATATGGCGGTGACACAAAGTACATTTTTGCTCTAGGGAAACCAGGAATAATGTTGCTGAGCTGAAATCCGAACATCACCAACCAGCTTTTGACATCTAAAAATCAAAAGTAAGCAGGCAAGTGAGAAATAAATGTGCGTAAGTACAAGAAATCCATAAATTCAGGAAATCTACCTTTGACCCCCTTAGTTTCAAGTAGCAAGTATAAATCCAAGTTGAATTTATAGTTTATATTGCAGCATGGCACTTTACAGCACCGAGTATTCCACAGCAAACAAACACAGGTACTGTTGCTTCAAATTTATCCTGAATAGTTGATCAGTGATACACCACCTCTCATTCTTTTTCCACGATAGCACATGGAAAAACCCTTTACCATAGGCAATACTTGTCCCATCTCTGACACCTTCTGACAGGGTTAATGTAACCCATAAACGAGATTGTGAAATGGTGCTTTATTAGGTTAGCACCCCCGAGAACACTGAGAAGTCCTCTGGGAAAATGCACGGCTTCTCTTCTATGTCCTACGCCCATCAGCTGTTGTCTGGTCTCAGGAGGCTCCACCAAGTGAGGGCAGTCAGAAGCCAGGCTGGAAATTCAGACGTCTGCATTTCGGGACCACAGCAGCCTCCCCACACACCAAGCACAGCCAGCAGGTGAGGGGCTGCCCAGCAAGGTCATGGCTCCGCACTGGGACGTGCCACGGGGAGACCCAGTGCTCGGTGTGACCTGACAAGCCCTGCCTTCATTTCTGGTTGAAAAAGAGCAACTAACTTCCGCTAAGGCAATAGCAGTAATTCTCATTCGGCAGGTACAGAGAACTAATGATTTACTGTGCATCATTTATCTGGCTGTCACAGGCTAAGAGACAGTGTGGGGGCACAGGCACTTCTCGTTTCACCAGGGCTGTGCTCATTTCATCACAACCAGTTTTTAAAACCACCTCCTCTGCCATTCCCAGAGGCCTTCTCTCCTCGCAGGCCTCCAGCAGCTCCCGGCACTATCAGTGCGCGCGGTGCTTGCAGCAGGCAGGCACGCGGTGTGCAGAGCGCCTGCGGAGCACCTGCCTGAAGCTGCAAACCTCGGGGCGTGCTCAGCCCCGACCCAGCACCTGCTTCCCCAAAAGTTTTAGCTGTGGTAACGTTGCATCACAGAAAGGGTAATACTTATTGGTTGTGGATATCTGACAGCAACCATCTCCTTTTCTTAGCCATCCCTACAGTGAAGTGAGTAGTAAAATGCTCTGCTTCTGTGAAGATATGTACATGCATCTCCAGTTACACAAGAGAGAGAGGTTTGTTTTTTTTTTTTTCAATATGAAAACCAGGGTGCCAACAAAACCACTTGTGCAAGACAACTTGCTTATGAGCAATCTGCATAGAGCAACCATTTGATTAGAACAACAAATATTTACATCATCAATGAAATTTTGATTTTTCTTTTTTACAGACTACAAGGTATGTGTTGTACCAATGTGCACTATATTTCAATATATTTTCCAGGATTTCAGCCAATGGATGGATAAATGAAATAAATGCAACTTCGGACTATAGCAAAATATCAGAAGATGACATTGAAGATTGCAACCAAACAGCTGTGGATGCAAATAGAATTTTGTTGAATTTAGGACAACAGAGTTTGATCCCAAGGTAGTTTAAGTCAATATTTTGACCTTATCAGGCACAAATCCCACTATCTTCAAATTGCAAAGCAGCTACAGTAGAGCCACTAGTGTGTTACACATACAACTAGGTCCCAAACAACTAATGAAACCTGCTATGATTTTCTTTGAAGGAAATGCACACTTTTCTTGAAATTCAAATTACTGCTAAAATTAAGATAGCTCATTTTTTAAAATATCATTGCTGTAATTATTGTATACTACAGATTCAACTTTGAAAAATGCCTTTCCTGAAGACATGTTAATTACCTTTCCTTTTAAAAATTGCCGGCAGCTACTGCAAGTACTGTGTGATCTTACTAAGTGAAAATTTATTACTACTTAAGAAGAGGTTACAAGTTTTACCCAGTTCTAGCATACATGATCAAAACTATTTTATTGTTTCTCTTTCTGAGCTGTATACATTCCATAAAATTTCCTAACCCTTACAGGAGGAAATGATTGTGAAAAAATCAAGGTTTTTGTTTTAAAGACTAAAGACAGTTTGCATATTAAAAGCCAAATGGGACAGTGAGTTTTAATTAAATCCATTTTTGGTGCTAATTCATAATGTGCCAATGGGCTAACTCAGGAGTTAATTTTGAAAGCAGCCCTGAAGGGAAGAGATACTGAGAAGTTCTGGTTCCTGATTCTCCAACTAACCTGCCAGTGTTTCTTGTAGGAGATGTCTCTTTTCTTTAAATATTTCATGGACACATCTCCATACAGTACTGAGTTCAATATGAAGAGCACTATGACCTAGATGAAATTGAATATTTAGGTCAAAGTACTTTATTTTTCCCTGCCTGTTATTCCTTGCAGCTTCTCTTTTAGCACCAGAGGAGTGGTATCAAAGAACAAAAGCAGCCAGACACAAAAAGGAAAACGGCCCAACAGCACAAAATGGAAAATGGCCTGACCTGGATGCTCCCACACCAGCAAGCTGGCTAGTAAGGGGAAGCCTGATTTCCTCCCCCAGAGAACACACAAACTTATTATTACTGTTATTTATAAAAAAAAAACAAACAAAAAACCACAATGAAGTCTCACCTGTTACATAATTCTTTAGATCCAGTTCATTGCTGAGGGGGTTGTTACTCTTGAACATGTACAGGTTGAAAGGGGCAGGTTCTTTACCAATGTTTTTCCACATTGTGTAATCAGGAGATGTCCAGCGTCCAGCAAGGACATCATAGTCCCTTTGGGTAAAATGGACGAGTTTGGTTAAAGGATCATACAGCCCTCCATGGAACCCAATAACCAACTGGAAATCGGGGTTAGAGTCATAATAAATCTCCCCATACGCCGTGTACTGAAGCTGTTTGATCATGAGGCCGTTGATGCTGAATACAGCTAACGGAGTGCCTGTGTTATCAGAGGCAACATAATATTCTTCCCCGCTGCTACTCTCCATTGCAAACAGGTGGCCTTGCAAATCGTAATACAAAGAGGTAATTTCTGAATTGGAATGATTGTAGACATGAGTTACTCTTGTTGGGTTGTGAAGATCAGCATAAAAGTACTGTAGATGATGCCCTAGGTTAGTCTTACAAGAAGCCCTTCGGCCAAGTCCGTCGTAACGGTACTGAACGCTCCACCCATTTGCTTTGTTGTAAGCTCTTGTTAAGAGTCCTTTGGAGTTGTACTCAAAAACATCTGAGCCTCGTTGACACAGGAATCCATCATCATCGATTTTGTAGGGTATGTCACCTAAGCGCGTAATCCTGTCTCTTAGATCGTAGCGCAGCGGCATCAGCCGGACGCTGTTTCCAGGATTCAGAAGGTGAAGATTTCCATTCAGATCGTAACTATAACGCCAGGTTGGCCTATCATTTACTGCTACACTTTGCAGTTGTCCATCTCCATCATAATCGTAGGTGTACTTGGTTGTGTTGGCATACGGACCAAGTTTCAGTTCTCGCTTAGTTACCCTTCCCATACTGTCATATTGTACAGTCATCCAGTACATCAGAGATCTGAACATTTCGTATTGAACTTCTTTAATGCGCCCATGGGTATCAAAGTGTTTACTCAGTGTCATTACTGCTGTAGTAATAATTTGATTTATATCATAATAAATAACTCCAAATTTGCCAAAATGTTCTACTTTGCCAGAAATCTCATCATAACGGTAAAGATCAACTGGAAGGGGTGTCTCGCTTATTATAGGTTTGATGCTCGCAATTCGAAAACTATTATCATGATATGTATAATCAAACCTTGCATTGACCATACCCTCCTCAGAGAATCTATAGATTTGTTTGTCAACAAGAGGACCAATTTTACGATAGCGGATTGTACAAGAAAATCCTCCACTTTGCAAATTCACCATTTTTAGGACACCTGTAGTTTCATCGTATCCAAAAGTAACTGCAGTACTGTCATAAACAATCTCAGATAATTTGGATAGCTTCCCATACTTGTAAAAGACTTGTCGACCAGTACCTAAAAACGATGTTTTCAAAATCCTCCCATCATCACTATAATCAAAAATCACTGATGCGTTGCTTTCAGGAGGATTATAAATATTCCTAATGTAGCCAACAGACGTGTGAGTTGACATGCTGTGCCGAGCAACACTAGGCATGGTAACAGCGTGGAGCCGGTCTGAAGAATCGTACTCGAAGATGTACTGCCGTTGGCTCTGAAGCAGTAGCACCATCGACTATAGAGAAGAAAAAAACAACACACCCACAGTTACTGTCTTTCATCTTGTGACCTCTGAGAGGGCATTTAAAAAAAGCAAAGTTTACTGAGGAGGCAGTAACATTAAATTAATAAAAAGAGACATATATACATTAGTTAGGGGTACGAAGCTGCTCTGGAGTATTGTCAGATTGCTGGATGAGAGGATCTGCTGCTTGGAAATCAATATGCTGACACTCCAGAGAAAGTGTAGGTTAGCAACCTATTAGCTACTCTCCCTTTAGTAGGATTTTTTTTTTTTTTTAAGGATGCAGAGGAGTTAGGTAAATTACTTGATTTATCTTTCTGCAAGCAATAGCAATTCACAGCTATTGCCATGAAACACAAGAGAAACTAAGAAAACATCAGCTCTGGCTTGCTTAAAACAACAAAGAAGGTAGAGGGAAAATAATATGCAGTTTTGAAGTATTTAAGACTTTCACGATTAAAGAATCTTAATTAGGATAAATAAAAATGCATTATAATATTTTATTTTAATACATAATGATTAGAGATGAATTACCTGTTTCTACTTGAACTTTTGGTCAGGTTTAGTCATGTGGTTTTGGTCTTAATTAAGCACAATTCGTTATGTTAGTTTATGCCACTATGTGGTGGCCTACTTGCTTTTTATCTTTATCAAAAGATAAAAACCATGAACAAAATACTTAATATTAAAAATAAGTCAAATTCAGTTGACTAATTGAAAACTAAGAACTTTTGAAATCAAGTACAAAGGGATTATTAACAGCTTACATCATATGTAACTGCATGTCAGATATTTTAGATATTTAGATCTTGTGTTAATGTGTTATATACAGCACTTAAAAATGAAGTGGAGTAGTACTGTCTCTTTGTAGCTATTTTCAGAACATAAGACTACATCACCTACTTTTTCTAGGTAGGTGTAGCTCCAAACCTTCCCATCCGCAAACATGCGCGATATGATCCTGCCTTGCTTATCTATATCTGTTCTTTCACTCATGGCACCACGCTGAAGCCCAGCCAGGCGTCCATTGAAGAAATAGGACACGTTGACAGCAGCCAGACCACTGCTAGGCAGCCAAAGAAAAGGCCGTCCTAGTTGATCGTAAATTATCCTCAGTGTAAATTTCCGGTGATCGTCATAGATCTTTTCTGTGCGTATATTCCGGTCGTAATCAATGGACAGTAAATTCCTTCCATGAACCTATTGAAATGAAAGAAGGCTGTATTCAGTGACCAGTGGGCACTATGCTTGTATGAACTTCCACAGTGAAAGTAGCATGCATAAGGATGAAAAGTAGTATGCATGAAATTTCCCCCAATTTTTGAAAAGTGTAGGACGCTTTCTAATTAACAGGCTTTGATGTTCCATTTCCAGGTATTTTCAAATATGCTGCTTCAAGTGGGATATCTCCCATTTCCCCACACCGTGGGAGCTGAAGTCTTACAAAGACTTCCCTCTTGTCAGAGTGGACAGACACACCGCATACCTGTATCTTAAATTGCAAACAGTTAACAGCAGCAAAATGAGTGATTCTGCATGGAAGTAACTTCTCTACTTCTGCTGTCACTACTTCTGATTCTGCATTCTACTTCTGCTATCAGTAGTTCTGAGCCTTTTTCCCTACAATGACTCCAAGGACAATAGAAAAAAAAAAAGCAATTTTATAATCTTCTTGGAGGTTTAGCCACTTAGGTTTTGTAGCTGGAACACCCTGCTTACTAATTGATTCCATTAATGCTTTCTTCATTTACTTTCCAAACATTCAAGAGATCTCTCAAGCAACCCCATCAGCTGGGTTGTGTTTCATTTCTTCTGATCAAAAATCCTGGTAATACAGGCTGGGATGGAGTTCTGATTGTGTGAAACAAATGTTCTAAGTAATTAGGTTAAATATTTTTCATTTTATCCAGATTTTTCAGTTACAATTTTCAAATTAAAGCACAGCATGAAGTGTTTCAGTCCCTGCTTTTTTAATTTTTTTTTTTTTTTTAAGCAAAAGAGCAAAGCAGAAACAAAGGAGCATAAGAACGCCAAATAGTAAGGTTTCTACTGAAAGTGCTATAATGAGAGATATAAAAATATATTCACTGGAGGCTAAACCACAGAATTCAGGCTAATGCTGTAATCTGATAAAGCTTCTTAAGTAATTTAATTGTAGATGCGTCATTAATAAAGTAGAAGTCTTTAAATTAGATATCATTTGACAGCAATGACTACTTAAAAAGTATTCATCGGTTTCTGGGAATTTGTTCTTCAGCTTATGTTTTACAGTAGCTTTGATTAAGCAACGTTTTCTGTTATCCAAAATTAAACTGCACATCAAACAATATGTAAATTAACCCTGAGCCTTTCTCGAAGACATAAAAGTTATTCTGAGATATTTTCACTGGCAGGGGTAAACCCAATTCCCATCCCAACCTACTCTGTAGTAATTCAGTTATACTGAAAGCAAATTTAAAATTAATACAATTTTGTGTTTGTAAAGAAGTAATTATTTCAAATTATCGCTCATTATCCTCATTTTTTCCATTAATAAAATTTAGCTCTTTAGCAGTTTGCATTTCCTCAGCAGCAATCATTAGGAAAAGCTTTTTTTCTGTAGGTTTTCCCAAAGGTTTTTCCAGCACCAACTTCTCCTGTGAGTCAAAGCAAAGACAGGGCATTTTTTTTAAAAACATCTTGGCAAAATAAATCATATTCTGCTCTCCCATTTTAATGGAAACAAAGCTATGGAAGGCAACTCAACATCAATATTTTCTCAACCATTTACCTTTGTAAATGAGAGATCGATCCTTATGACAGAGACAAGGCGAATTCTTTCCTTCATAGAGGTCTTGGGGAAGCAGGAGAAAGCTCCGCAAAAACACTTAGCTGTCACATTAAAATAAAAGACTAGCCTATGATGGAAAGATTCTGATCTTCTGTGGATAGGCAGAGGTGTTTTAATTATTTTTTTTTTCTACTCCAGTCTTTCAGAAACATTGAGAATCAAATTCTAGCCTTTTATTTTAAATTTCTGAAGCTTCATAAAGCAGTTGGGTTTTCTGTGGATTCCTCCCTTTCTTCCCTCCAGCACAGAAGGTATAACTAATCTGCATGTAGGAAAGTCAGATTCCAGGTATCCTCCCTCTTCCCAAAGATGTTATAAAGGTTATTTTTTTTCCCCTTCGATAACTAAAGTATTAGTTTTTGAAATGATTACATAGAAAAAGAGCTATGCACATAGATAAACATCACTTAAAGAATAAAGAAGCACCCGCCTGGGTAACTCAGTAACTTCATTTTCATTGTAAAATAAGTAAAACCACAGAGTGTAATTGTAGTGTCATATTAATTATATAGAAACCCAAACAAAATGACAAACTCCCACTCTTCTTGGGAACACTAATAACACTATGGCAAATATCATGACTGAAGATTATCTAACAAGCCATTTCTCTTTTGTTCTGCTATCTACATGCACATCTGATTCTTCCTTTCACTGCCGCTGAACAAGTCACAATAGGGAAGAGCCCTTCTGTGCGTCGGTAAGAGGTCCTGCAACAAAAATCCCTAAAGTTGCAGTGTATCAAAACCTCTTCTGAATGAAATTATCTAGACTTTATCTGAAAATATTAGCAAGACATTAGACGTGGGGCACATAAAATATTAGGGGGCAGTGAGTTGGCTGATGTAAAGGGGAGGTACAGCTCTCCCCTTCCAGGCTACCCAAGCCCACCCAGGCATGTCCACAGAGCCCTGCAGGTACAGCCCGACCGCCTCCAGGTGTGTGTATCTGGGGAAGCACAGGTGACAGCACTACCTGGAGAAAAGGGTCTTGGAGCAAAAAGGGTTCAAAGCCTTCAGGGACATGCAGTCATTGTGCAAGTTACTTGGTACAACCACTTTCATGGTCTGCCCCTATTCAAACACATTGCGTTTGTTAAGCTTGTGTGACTTTGTGCCTGATGCATGCGGCTGGAGGAGGTCCATGTTTGTTCCCGCTTCCGTTTGTGTGTCTGATACTTATAAGAAATGGGACCAAAATATGAAGAAACTATCATATAAGGCTCTATCATCTTCAACCAGTTGAAGAGTCTGTTCTTCCACCTGTACTTCACTTTCAGCTCTGCCAACACATACGAATAAATCCAAGAATGAAAATTAACACTAAGTTCTCTAACTGATGAGTTCCACATAATAACACCTTTCACTAATAGCTCATCCTGAATTTGGGATTCAGGCGATGGCTCCACACACCCTCCCTTTGGTCTTCCTGACACTGTGTGTTCTGCAGCAGCCCTTCCCTGTCTGTACGATAGGTGCCACGGCTGCCCTGCCTACACCCTGCTCCCCCTGATTTTCCAGCACAGTTGCTCTATTTCATTCACTAAACAATTTATAAAGATGAATTAGAATAAAAATGAGATGCAAATAAATTCTGTGCTTTCTCCCTCATTTTCAAATTTCATTTTCAGTCCACTCAACCTGTTATAATCTCATAGTGATTTTCATTTAAAAGAGCTAAATGGATATGTGATTATTGTTACAGGAACTAACACCAGACAATTAAATGTTGAGGTGTTGCTAGATAAAGCGGTGTTTTGATTTGCATAAACATGATGCAAGAAAATCCATCTCAAGCGAGGTTTCAGCTCTAAGACGTGTTTAACTTCAGCTAATTACCACAAGTACCTCTATTAAATTTTTAGTATCGAGAGTTAGGATTACAGCAGTTTCATTTTAAGGTCCTATTTATTTTTATTTTGAACACCTAGTCAAAATACAGAGCTGATCTATTTTCTACTTACAGTCAATTTCTGCAGGTCAACACATCAAAAATCAATTACACAGCCATGAAATTTAGCCATTAAGGATTAGCTGCTAATCTTATTCCATTTTTCGTCTAATCTTCCCTCTCTCACAAATACATGCACATTCTGAGGATTTGTGAAAATAAGGAAAGACTTGTTAGTTCAAGACTGTGAACTGGATGTTAAGCAATAGGAAATATCAAAATTTAACATCCTAGTCTAATTAATTTTTGTAAATTACTGAGTAGTTGGCTACATATACATGTATTGTGTTTAATGCGGTCATCTTGAACACATCTTGAACTGTATCTCATGACCAATGACATTAAAGAATTATTTAGAAGAACCCGGATTTGGATCAGCGCTACATTTTTTTCTTTCTGCCCAGTATCTCAAAACCCTTTCAAAACTATATATGCTGAAGAAACCAGAGAAAGTTTGGGTATTTAAGGTGTGAAATACAAACTAGATGAGCAGAGTATGGGATTAATCTGGATGCAGCAGATCTTTCATTTGGCAGGGGATGGATTACATGACCAGAGTGTCTTTCATTGCCTATGCTTATGACGTTGTAATTCTGGCAATTACTTTCCAATCATGCCACTTAGGAAAGGGAATCAACACAATATGCCTGTCTTAATGAAACTGTAAGGGGATTTTAGGGAAGCAGAATGTAACCGCTCCAACAGTAATAGTGCTGGCTTCACAGACTAACTGTGTAAAGTGTGCCCTAGAATTTTTACAAATGACTGGCTAGATTTTTTTTCCTCACTTGCAGCAATATTCTGGGTATTTTTACCAACCTCTTTTGGAATGCTTTTAGTAATGAAAATTCTACAGTTTATTACAGAAGGTGATCCCATGTACTTAACTGGCCTCTCAAACAAAGAAATGGTTCTCACACCAAAGACAATCTGAGAGCTGCACATTTTCAAGAAATAAAAATAGAAAAGACGTGTTCTTCTAAATGGAAAGTTGTCTGCCCACAGAAGAAAAGACCATTATTGTAATGCTGCCACTACAATAATTCTACTTACCCTGAGCTTCCTTCCAAACACAGTCACTTTGCCTTTAATCTGTTCTTTCCTCAGACGCCATTCAATTGAGTTCAAACCATTTTCCATTGGTAGAGAAATGTTACATCGTCCTATGGTGGGAGTTACAGTCCCGGCCAGGACATGAGGTTCACTGTGAAAGCTAATGCTCATGCCATTGGCATACATCACTCTCAAAGTACCATTATTACAGAGCTGGTAGCTGTTCCTCACTTGATCTACAGCAATAATGAAAAGAAAATAATTTAGCTACTCCAGTCATAAAGAAAACACATAGCTTAATTTGATTGTTTTTTTATTGCACTCCTGTTGATGTTAAATGAAGTCAGCCTGCAATTACCACTTACGTGGTACTATGGTGGAAATTACAGATGTTGCTGATTCATGTAAAGAACAGTAGTGTAACAGTGAGCCTGCAGAGAGATACTATGTTTATTTCATTACGTTTTTCCTTTAGTCTTAATTATGAATCAAAATGCACAGTGATATATTTCAACCATGTAATTTATTTCTAATATGAACAAAAAGTCCTGAAAACTGAACTGCTGGATAAACAACAAAACATTAAATTCTAGGATAAAAAGAAAAGAAAACAAACAAACAAAAGACTCCACACAACTGTTGGACTCTTTATGGGTGTGAACAAGTAAGCTCCTCTTCTTTTTCTGTCTCTGTTTAGAAACTGTCTCCAAGGAGGTGCTTTGAACAGAATCAGTTTAGCTTTAAATCCTCAAGGTACGAGGCTCCAACAATACAGGCTGGCAGCCACAGTCCCCTATTTGTCATTCTTCATTCTGCCACACAAGAACTGTCCTAGCCAATCACACACCTGGCCTTTTTGCTTTCTGAGAAAAGTTATAAAAATAATCCAGTACTTTTACAGCAGTGCTATTCTCTCAACTCTGACACAGTGATGTCTATTCTAAGACAGTCAGGATGGAGGGTTATAGTGTGCAGCTGTCACCAATGCATCAATATTTGTCTGACAATAGGACAGCATCTACATAATTAATCAACCGGTATAAGAGAAATAAAGTCTTTGTAACCATGCATGTCACGGTATAATAATGTATAAATGTTGACATTTATGTCAGGAAGACACTATTGTTCAGTGATGATATTCTTATTCCAGTGACATTATATCTTAATTAAAAAATCCTCATCATTCACCAAACTTCTTTTGGTCTATCTGTGATAACTGTGATTGCTTTTGCTTCATCAGAAACAGTGGGTGGGTGCTGGAAAGCTCTACATAAACATTTCACCATTTTGTTGATAATCTCTTCTGACATGATGGGGCTGTCACGCTGTTCTCTGATGTGCTAATTATGGCACAAGATCATCCGCTGGTGCTGTTTTACATTTTACTTAATGGTAGTCTAAAAATTTGGAAGATTTATGTCTAATAATAAAAAGTACCTGAGCCTGTTTTCCCACAAGGGCTTTTACACAGATAGCCAACATTCATCAGTCAGACCGCATCTTTGTGGCAGTGAAGTCAGAACCAATTTTGCAGTGAAGTACAGAGAAATATGTGAGTGGGTAAAGTGAACCTGATACAAGAGGTAACAGCAGGACTAACTTTCATCAGCAGATAATGACCACACATATTTGAAGCAAAGTATGATTGTGAAATGTCTCTTACCTGTCCTGAAGACCTGTCATTTTAGGAATGAGCTTTATGAGAGTTTGTCTTGCAAACCTTATACTTTTTCCCCTGCTCATGACTGTACTTATGACACAAATCTTTTGAGAATTGCTTTCTCAAATTGTGTGTGTGGTTAGGAGATGTGCTGAGAAGTGCACTTTGGTACCTTGAACAACTGTATAGGAAGCCTCCACAGAGGAGAGATTTGTGATGACCGTGACATCATCATCCCGATTAGAATTCTCAATGTCGATGGTAATAGACTTTTCCATTTCTCGATGAAGGCTAGTTACCACTCCAGTGGGACGTGTTACATTGGTCAGGCGCCCTTCATGATCATAGCTAATAGAAAAGTTAGTAAGAGCAAAAAAGCATGAGGATATATGTTCATTTCAATACCCAATGTATTAATAATGCACCAAATTTTTGCAAAAATACAGAATGAAACAGATTTTCAAAAACATTTTGGCCATAACTATTTCTCTGTTGTTGAAAGAATCTATAATAATGAAATATTAATTTTAGAGATACTGATCTCAGCTACATGAGTGTAAATTCAGACTAGTCTCTTTTAAAATTGATTATTATGGATATACAGAGTGATATGTGGCTCAATTACAGTTAGTAAATTCATCTATAGCTTATTTGTTGCATTTCACTCTACAGAAGTGGCATTGTTATGGATACTACAATATACAATTGCGTACACTGCACATTTGCAACTGCATACTTAGTGAAAACTACTAAGTAGAATTTTAAATGACATATCAAGGAATAAATTTGCCATAAGAGACATCAGTTTGAGAACATAATCATTTCAGTTAGATCTTATCTGTGGCACTTGCACTGCATTTTTGGGTGAATCTTTTGCTCATAAAAATTAAGAATGAGAAGTTAAAGAACAGGACAGGTTGGAGCTGCACAAAGGGCAGCAGTCAAAATATACCTTATAAGATTAATTAAGTGCTCCAGAAGCATAAAAATAAATAATAATAATAATAGTAATAATAAAAAGTAAGAGGGCTCTCCATGAGTTTATTGATCCTTAGAGCAGCCACTAGATTTATTTAGAGTTATAATGCCTGGGGAGGGGGCAAAGTAGGAATGCTCCCTGGAATCAAATCATACCATTTCTCCCTTTCCTTTCATATGCTATATTTTTGTGCATACATATGCTAAAGAAGCAATCCTTTGGATTTAAGGGCAAGAAAAGGGGACCTGAAACACAAAATCAGTATTCCTCTAGTTGCTGCAATACTCTACTTGCGCAAGAGTCTCTCACCCAGCCGCTACCAAAGCACACAGCAGAAAGACAAGGAAAAAATGTCCTGTGTAGATAAAGGGAAAAGTTTAGGTAGAGACTGAAACCAACTGGTCATCCTTCCAGTGTAGAAATCCAATGATTGAGAAGCCTGGAAGAGAACTGGTAAATCCTTTGCACTGCCTGAGAGTAACAGAAGAGAAGAGTGATACATTTAGTATTACGAAGCTAGATGATTTCTTTGTAGGTCTGTGTTTAGCTGTAAAAAAGAAAAAATGCCAGTGCTTTCAACATGATTTTTTACAATTAAATCATTCAGAAACCTCAAAGCAGGCCACCTGAACTGTACAGCATATCTCCACAATTAATATACAAAATAGGCTCCTGAGTTAACACAAATATAAAATATGCCTTTCAAATCCATTGCAAATGGCTGCACCCATTCAACTGACTATGGAGGAGGAAGGAAAAAAATCACCTGTGGAGCAACAAGTCTTACCAGAACCAACGGAAGCATTAGGCAAAGAAGTAAATCAATAAAACAAAGCATCATGCGACCTAGAAGGAACCAATAATATAGTGTGTTCATTTAAGCAGTTCAGGATCAAATAAAGATTAAGCAGCATGATTTTTCTTAATAAAAGTCACAAGCTTCTACCCATTAGAATATAAATACATATATATATAAATATATATATATACATACATATGTTTTACCATATCAACAAGATACTGGATAAAAGATAATACATTTAGATAATCTATGAAAGGTTTTTTGGTTAAGTCTACGTAAAAGGATCCATAAAAAAGGTACTGCAAAGTATGCATAAGGCATAGATGAGGGGAGAACTTGATCCAGCCAAACATCCACCTAGCAAGGAAAAACAAGCAGCACAAAAAATGGATTTTCAGAAACCTGAAAGGTCAATAATGGGATACCCCCTGTCTGTATATGGGCTACTATGGCACGCCTAGTGACTAGCAGAGGTATGAAGAGAATACTTTGGTGTCAAATATTACAGAAGGGATGTTGTTATTTAGTACAAAACTAGAAAAGTCGATGAGTGGTTTCAGAGTGACTATGTAGAGCCTGGTGAACATCTAGAAAAATGGCTGGTGAAACTCCCCATCAGCAAATATATTCAGGTAATGCAAACGAGACAGATTAATTTAAACTCCTCATTCACATTGCTGGGTTTTTAATTAACTCAGGAAAAATTCCTGGGGATTGCTGTGGGCTAGTCACTGAAAATCTCTGTTCAAAGTGCAAGGACTGTCTAAGAGTAAATATGGGTGAGTATGTACAGAGACTGAAACAGAAAAATGAAAATATTCCAGTGCTATTTCTAGAAACCAGTGTTTTGCCACCCCTGTCATGGGGCATTTTTCCCAGTGCTGGTCACACTATTTTAAAAGAGAAATGACAGAGATTAAAAGGGTTTATAAGACAACAACAGTACTCTCTATGATGATCCGCAGACCATTTAGTTTATAGGCTAGACATAAAAAATCATTACTTAATGATTATATATATAGATTGCAATACAATTATATATATAGATTGCAGTATAAGGAAGGTGTTGCTTTTTTTTTTTTAATGCATTGCATCAATAAAATCCTATTAAAAAAAAATAATAAAACAAAACAAAACTTTTACGTACTCTGTAATTTAGAAGTGACATTATTGAGGGTTTTTTTGAATGTATGTATTCTTGAGACCAAGTGCTCAGTAGACTTCAGAAAACAGTCATTTATCTGAATAATATTAATGTTTTACAGGAATTATATGCTTATATACCTTTCTTCTTCATAACAGGAACCCAATTCTGAACAAATCAAAACAGAAAATGTGGCAACAGAAAAATATACGGATCAGTCTGGGACATCTCGTATCTCCTTTAGAAGCAGCTACTACCTATCACAGTGTGACACAGCATCAGGAGAGATGAGTCAGATCTGATGGATGCACTGAAATTATGGAGCTCTTGTTACCCCAGCTACAGCACAGTTTCACTGCAAGCTTTTTCTATTAACAAAATTCTAGGGAGTGAATGGATCCTAGTACTTTAAAAAAACTAGGATCCTAAAAGTACTAGGATCCTTTTAAGATCCTAGTACTTTAAAAAAACCACTATCTCCCTGTGCCCACTACCATCTCCCTAGCACACCGCTTTGCCATGCCCAGACCCGGCAGAGCGGGTTCAGGTCCCTGTGCCAGCTGCTGCCCCACGCTGCCCACACGCAGCAGCAGCCACCGGGGCCCTGTAGGTGTGTGAGCTGCTGGACGATGCTGCCTGCGATGTGCGGACAGTGCTGGACAGCCCAGCGCCTCTGAGCTGGCCACAACCAGCTCAGACGTTCTGCGTCACCGAACAGGCACACGGGGATGTGATGGACATCATAGTTCAGTCATGAGATGCATTTCAGCATTTGTAAAGCTCACAGAGAGCTACAAACATCTGGACTGCATCCCTTCATCAGGCTCGTGGTAACACTCGCTTTCCCATGTCCAGTATTATGGCACCCGTGTCACCTTTTTATTGCTAACATTCTGGTCTTTGAGGTTTGAAATGTGGACTACACAAGCTCAATGGCTTGTAGGTGGGAGAAGCCAGGACAGTTTCATCCACGGTATTGCAGAAAGGAGCAAGAGCAGCTTTGGACCTACCATAGAGCAGGGCAAGGTGCTGAGCCACATATATGCGCATGCACACTTATTCTCCCTCTCTTAAAAAAAATAATAATATAAGCCGATTCAAGAAAAAAAAACATAGCATTCTCTTAGGATGCTCCTAAGGCCAAGTGGAATACCACTGAGGACCACTTCAAAGATGTGTGCTTCATGCCCCAGACCAACCCTAAATCTTCCCCATATGAGCCTGCTGTTAGCTGTTACACTATTTAAGAGTCTTGTCTGTTCCTGCTGTGCATCGCTGCATGCATACACACATGCACTATATAACTTCACACACATATATTAAAATAGTGTATGTGTTGGTCTGCATGTACACATGCATACATCGATGTTCTGTACAAATTAAATTCCATGAGCATTTTTAGGGTGCAGTTTCACATAAACTAGAGGAATAACAGAACTGGATTATTTTTGTAACTAATGTGTGTTAAAGAAATACTCTTACTAAAACATTAACGAGGAAATAAAACCACAAATCTACCAACAGTCCATATGAAAAAACAGTGGTTCCATTCCCAGGGCCACATCTGAAGACGGCCACGAGAGGGCAATGCTTTCCTTTTTAAGGGAAAGAAAGGCATCGTGGAGAAAACACTGATGTGCAATGCTAATTTAGATGTATTCAGCAGACTGAATACAGTTTCTTATAATCCTGCATTACTTATATTTTCTCTAAAAAATAAGAAAGTGGTGGCCGAGATGAATACAGTAATAAACTAAAAAAGGTGTGCATCATCGCTATTCTGTAACCTTAAAGATAAGTCTACAGATAAACCTATACAGGTTAAATATAAAACCCTGTTTACCCTTTCTAGCTAGTAACTTGAGAAATGATATTTAGCAATTATTAATTAACTATCTGAAAAAAAAAAAGCACCAGACTTATCATACTTAAACATCATACATACATTTTGAATGTTCCATTTAGATTCTATTTTAAAAAATGGTTGGTCAGTAAATGGCAATAAGACTATTAAGAATAAGCTAACTATTAAAGAAAACCAGAATAGTGTTTCTATATTTTTAATATAGTTTTGAACTTCATCTGATGAATTTCATTTAAAGAGGAAATTCTGTCTTTTTAATCTATATGCTCATGAACACCAATGTGCTTTTGGGTTATCTACAAATTATGCAAGTTACACAGGGGTCTGACAGATAGCTGGGGATGTAATTTCCTCACTTGTCTCAAGAATGAACAATCAGTAAAGTTAATCAACATTTTATCAACCATGAGTAATATATGAGTCTGAACAGAAAGATAATTTCAGCTCCAAAGGAAACCGCTGTATTTAGGTTTATAGACATGGGCAACTCAGTAGGAGCAATAGATTGCTGGGGGCTGGTTTGGATTTGAATTATCTGCGGTCTTGCTGGTGACTAAGAACAGGGGCCCAAGCTGGTGAAACAAAAACATGTTTCTGAATGTCACACACAGTCCGTGTTGGAGGTGAGCGAAATTCCTCACTGGCCTCAAACTATGGGCAGGAATTTAGGTGGTTCCATACCCACCTAAAGAACATGGCAAAACTGATGAGATCAAGCAGCCACTTAATCACGTCTAGCATCGTACTAGACTGAGAGGCAAAGGCCTTATTCAGCATCAGTGAAAAGCCTACAACAAATTTCAGTAGGATCACTTCAGGGCCTAATCACTACCATTTGAAAAATAAATGTACGCTTAATATATCCAAAAACATTCTTACTCATAAAATGTTGTCCATCCTGTTTCATCACTCTTCGTTGCTAAGAGACCACTGTTCCCGTTATAAGTCATTAATCCAAGCTCCAGGGTCTGCGTTGAAACTAGCTTGAGTCCACCATTAGTGCCAACAGCCAGCGTGACAATCTGATTATCTGGCATCAGTAAGTGGCGGGGCATTCCACTGGCATCCCGACGGACCTTCAAGGAGTTGCCATTGCTGTCCATCACCTCCGTGACATCGTTATCGCTGCTATAGGTGAAATTGTACAAGTACTCCCCGGTAACAAGGCTGAGAGTGTACTGGTGAATCCCGTCAGCATTGAAGACATACAGCTCCTGTTCTCCTGGAGATGCAGCTTCATATTGGTTAAAAGAATTAAGAATGGGCCTGTTTTTACTGACAGCCCTAATGCGGATATTTCCAAGATCAGCTATGTAGATGGTACCATCTGGGGCCACAGCTAAGGAAGATGGTGAATTTAAGATGGCATCAGTGGCATACCCATCATCCCCAGAATAGCAATTACAGTTGACATCATTTTTGCAATCACAGTCTGAAGCTGCCCCTGCAAGAAGGCATATTTCTCCATTGGTAGTTACCTGGCGTAGCCGATTAATTTTTTTTTCATCTGTCTCACTGATGTAAAGAACTCCTGTGTGTGAGATGGCAATGGCACTGGCTGATTCAAGTGCAGAATGAATAGCCAGTTTGCTAAGAGAGTAGTCTATACCAGGAACCTGGCAGTGCATGGGGCGTCCAGCAATAATGCTAACTTGATGGTTTTCTGTGATCCGTAAAATAACATTGTTCTCTAGGACATAAAGTGAGTTGTCCATGGGATTGACAGCGAGATCAGTAGGCCACTCCAGCCGTACCTATGAGTTGCACAAATTATTACTGTAAAACTCGTAACTGAAAAGTACACTTCTAGTGTTTAAAATTCCATGTGTAATAACAGCAAATTAGTGAGGGGTTTATCAGCGTAAATCATGAAACTAAGTCATGAACTGCAGCTACTTCAAACAATTATTTTCTTTTTCGGAAATATTAAAGCTATGTGCAGTGGTAACTTCCGCTAATTGTGTTTCTGTGCAAAGAATGATTGCTACATTGTGAAAGCTCTACAATAATTACAGAAAAACAGGCAATTAAGACAATAACTCCCATTATCTCAACCTTATTTCTCTACAGTTGCATAAATAACCTGTGTTAACCACAGTAAAAAGATGGTTCACTCATTTCAGTAATGAATCAAATACGCTATCATCTTGTGATGCCTAATGTATTTCTTAAGTGGCCAAGCAGTCATCCAAAATAGATGCCCATCTCTTCTAATGCTGACAGGAAAAAAGCAGCAAGAATCTACCTGGCTGACATCCATGCTGGAATCGCAGCTTAGAGGTCGAACGGCAGTTAGGTCATTGGAGCCCAGCAGAGTTGATATAATTCCATTCTGATCCACTTTTCGAATCATTGTGGCATCAACAAAATACATGAGTCCATACTTATCCACTGCGATTCCTGCAAGTATGAAAAACAGTCCTCAGCAAAGCTCCTAGCATCAAGGTAGCTTAATCTCATTAACAAGTGTACAAGATGGTAAAGTGTGTTCACTTCTCCTGCCTTCCAACTTGTACCTTTGGCTTCTGAGCCTGGTCCTGGAACCCTCCAAGTAGCTGTACTTCTGCTGAAGAAATGGCACAAGGCAGGTTTATCCTTTGGGGCTTTAAGGAAATAAAAACCAAACAAATCCCCAAAACATACCAAGTTGTCAGCAGAATGCATCAACTTATTTCTAAAAATAAACTCTGTATGAAATATCACATAGATGCATTAAACAAAACAATACAAAACAAACAAAAACAACAACAACAAAAAAAAACACTGATTTTTAATCTTGGAAATGTGAGGTACTGTTAGAATTCTTTTAGAATTGGTTCAAAAGTTTTGAAAAATTAATAAGACATTACATTCTTCCAGGATGTTTTAAAATTCTTTGACCTGCTACAATGAATATGGGCAGAATATCTGGTGTTTTTAAATAACCAGGGTTTCAAACCTAGTAGGGAAAAAAAAAAAAAAAGAAAAGGTTCAATGCCTTTCACTTTGCACATCCTCAGAGAGGAAAGGCATAGAAAACAAAAGGAGGAACAGAAGGATGCTGCTGTCTGTCATGAAGAAGGGGAGGCTTTTTCTCACTTGACTTGCCTGCTTTAATTTGGTGCACTGTGTTGTCTGCCCATTTCTTGGGCTAAAATAAAATATTCATCTAAAAATTTTGCATTAAAGTGGTTGCAGTATTCATCGCATTGCTCAGTCAAAGCTACAGTTTTATCTTCTTAACTTCAATGACGAGGCTTATCTTAAAGCATGCAAGCTGTGCTGTCCCACGAACATATTTTGTACTTGTATAAACTAAAACTATTACCTATACAAAGAAACAGAACCTCTCATTTTTATTCACTTTTACTGTTATCTAGTTACCTTCAACCAGTGTAAGAAAACACAAAGATGTTTCAAACATCTGGCAATACACCTGAGTAATTCATATTTACAATTAAGATGAAAAAAAAAAATCTTAAAAAGCAATACATTCCCAAATCTCTACATAACTTTTTTTTTTGTTGTTGTTATTATTAAAAATTAGGAACTCAAAAGGGCAAAAATTCTTTTTTTTAATTTTTTTCCCTCCTTATCGGAAGAAAAAGCAAACACATAAAATAAAAGCTAAGAAAAATGCCACAGTAGGAAGATTTTCTTCCAATATGCTATATTACAAACTGTATTTTCATTCCCAGTTTACATGTTTGCTTCTTGGAGTGAGCGTTACCCTGCTAATTTGTGTTCTGTTCTCTCCTTTTGCAGCATTCAGTGTTGGGGTAATAAAGTTTGCTTTAACTAAACAAAGCACGAACACTTGCCAATCCACTGTAATTAAAGCACGGAATAAAAATTACCAAGCAAGTAGTGATTTAATTGCCAGATAATTATTTCCACATCCAGCCTAGCCTCACACAGTCATTTTCTCTGGCTTCTTTTACTACGTTACCTCGAGGGCTCATTAGGGTTGCGTCCACTGCTTTCCCTCCATCTCCACATCTGGCTTCATCAAAGGGCAGGCATTGCTCTCCGGTCCCTGCTACCACTTCGGAATTACCAGCTAGGTCTTTTGTGCCAGTGAGGGATTTGACTCTGTATATCCGTCGACTGTTGGTGTCGGATACATAGAGTGAGCCCGAAACAGGGTCCACGGCCAGATAGTATTTATGAGCAGGATTGTTGCTTTAGGGAAAAAGAAAGCATAGAACAGAACCAGCTGAGCAGTCTAAAAACTTCACGGGCTTTCAGAGCTTAGATATTCATCAGACACACAGAGATCTGGAAAGAAAGTCTGACACCTTCCATACAGAGGTGGGATCTGTATAACTACAGTTTGAGGATTTAATCTGATTAGGAACTGGTCAGTGTTTCAGCAGGATTGTCATTCCAAATCTCGTTCTCTTTGCTACACCAAACATTGCATAATAGATCCCAATAAGCCAAAGCCACACAGCAGACTTTCCTCTTCAGCTCTTTTAGCCCTTTAGATGCACGCCAGGTCAATTCTCTTTGGCTTACGTCTAACTGTTACCATCCCCACCCCATGTTTGTTTGTTTGTTTGTTTTTTAAATTACTTCCCTTGAAAGGAGAAGTCATAGAAATAAGATCAAAGAATCAGCTTCTGAGTTACTTATATTATGCCACAAGATTTGTGAGGTCTTGCATAAATAGAAGGCAGAAGCATAACAAATTTATTCCTAAAGCAAATTCATTCTTATTCATTCTTATCAAGAATCTCATTTACGGTAGATGAAGATGGTTATGTAACTACAACCAGAGAGACCCCAAGTGTCTGACTTTAACTCCAAACCTTCTGTTACTGACAAACTGATCTTCAGTTTGAGATTATGACGTGTGCTTATATGGAAAGCTACTTCTCTTATGAAATATATGTTTTTTGACAGCTTGTCACATTTTGGAACTACTTTAGCAAATCATCTGCAAATTGAGAAATGTCAATCTTGGCGATATATATACATTCACATACACAGAACTGCAGTGCAGAAATATTTTCAAAATCTTGCCTGGCTAGTTTAACTCAATTTAGTTGGAATTTAAGCATGATCTGAATTTTCCAGCCTTTGGAGCCTATGGGTGAGCATAAATAAGGTCAATGGTGGTTTCAAAACATAGAAGACAAATGAAGACAGGAAGAAAAAAAATGAAGGTTACTTACCAGTAACCAGAGAGATTTGCCTCCAAATATCCACACTCCTAGTTTCAAGTGGCAAAAGTGCCCATCTCCAAGAGTGAGGATACGCAGAGATAAGTTATGATGGACATAAGCCATTTCTTGATCAGATCCACTGGAAGTACAGTAAGGGCACTTTCGGCAGATGGATTATTGGCAGCACAAAGACAACTGCATTTATGTGGTCAAGACCAGATTTGGAGGAATGAGGAGGTAAAAAATATCACTTTCTACAGTTATCTTCCTCTATGCCAGTCTTTGGCATACCATGATTTTTAGGTCAATAAGAATTTGTTCTACAATTGTAGAAAGTAGGAAGGAGATCTGTTTGATCAAAATTAAATAGGCAGAGGTAATACCATCTGCTGAAGTCTAGGAGTGTAGAAATTAGAGATGAAAAAATACAATAAACAAAAAAAAAATACTTGGCAGTTTTATTTCATGCATGAATCTCAAGTACTTTAAAAAGATGGGTATTATACCCATTTTGCAGAGGAGGAAACTGAGGCACAGAGAGGTTAAGTGGTATAGACAAGGTTATACAGGGAGACTAGTGACATTCTTGAGATCAGAGCACAATTTCTTTATTCCCCAAGTTCCTCTCCTCACCCTCAGCAGCAGACTGAGACTACTCTTTTCACATTCCTTCTCATCCTACCAAAACAAAGCTAAATCTTCTTTGCCATATATAAAAAATATTTTTTCTACTTCTTCAGTCTCTCAAGTCTCTGAGCCATACAAACACCTGCACATTACTCATTGTATTGAATTTCTGCTCTCTCTTTTTCCACTATGCTTTGCCCTTAACACTTGAGAACACAACTTCACCGTGACAGTAGTGCTGTGCCATGCTCCACTTTGCAAACACACCCAGATTTACATCAGGGCTTTCCAACAGCAGCAGACCAGCCAACACACCTTCAATGCTGCTGCTTGCTGCGTCTCTTCTCTGTTGCCTTGCTGAGTGCTTTTAACCTGGCTCTTCTGGAACATGTGGAGCCCCACGTTGGGGGATCAGGACAAATTGAGGCAGGTACAAGCTGGAGCACAGATGTACTGCTGGCTCGGTGGTCTGGGCTGCTCTGAACTGAGCCTGTGGGAGCTGCCCCACTGCCGCTGCAGGTCCAGCACAGCCTGACACAGGGCAGCAGCCACCCTGCGAGACTGGAAAGGTCTCTGGGGTTTTCAGATGTGGTTTGCCAGCCTGTGCCTGCCTTCCTAAGTGAGTGTGCCCCTACTTCCCTTCAGCCTGCAGCTAGCCTCAGCTAAGTCCCACTGTTGCGGCGTGGAACAAGGTATGAATCAGGGTAAAGAACAACAGTAGAACATGCACTTATCTCCCTGTTCTCTGATGCAGTCCTACACGTGTCCACGGAGCTCACCCTGTCTTTCTCCCTGCAGTCTAACTCAGGGCAGTCTTGCCAGAGTGTGGGTCATTAGCTTCTGTTCCCCATCAGGGGAGCACCCCTCTGGAGCTGTTGACCTGTTATACTTACTTCTGCTCTTGAGCTCTGTAAGGGAACAGATGGAGGAAGACTCTCCACAAAAAAGATCTGAGGGACTTTGGCACAAGGACAACTAGTGGAAGGCAACGTGCATTCACTGCCTCCAAAAACATCTAGGAGTTTCTTACCTGAAATAGTGAGATGTGTTTTATAAATGAATAGTAAATAGTTCTCCAACTGGCAACTGAAAAACTAAAGATCTTCTCTTTTCTCTGTGCCATGGTAATCCTTTATTTGAATTACAGAAAATAAAGGAATGTACCTTGCTTTAAAAGATCCTCCATAACACTGATACTGCTCAGAGGCCTCTGCCAATAATGCCTCTTCCTCTAACCTCCCTGGTGAGGGCAGCAGCTACCACCTGCAACCTTACTCTGGTCTGCTAGGAAGCCTGGTGCCTGACAGCAAGTGCAGGCAGCACCAGCTTGTGCTTGCTATTCTTCTCATACATGCATCAACAGTGTTAACAATAGCTTTTCTGGAAATATAACCAAAAAAAAGAGAAGCTGCCCAGAGCAAATCTCTAAGCACCTGAAAAATTAACTATGCTTATAATTGCAAATGAGGAGCCTCCAGCATCACCAGTAACCATTAGCAAATTGTGAATGAATTCATATAGATAAGAAAATCCAGTGGAGTTACATTTCATATACCAAAATATATTATGAACAGGAAATTATATTGTTTACTCCAGACAGGCTTTTGCATCTAACTTATATGGCAGAAATGAAAGAGGTCATGGACAGAACAGTATGGAAGAGCTTATAGCAGCTCTCCTTGTTCTTGCACTTGATCTTCTGCAGGTTGAACAACCCTTTCCACCTGGCAGGGTATGACATGGAGGAAGGTACAAGTGTTTCCTATGCTGCTCACATCCAGAAAGCCCAGTACTAAGAGGAAAACCCTTTTCTCCTAACATCCAGAAAGGTTACACCTCTCTTATGAACCTTACAGTGATTCCATCTAGTGGTTGCACACAACCAGCCCCATAGGCTGACTGTGAAATGCATTCAATGAAAGAAAATAGAAACTATCTTATAAAAAATAGGACAGAGGGTTCAGAAAAATCTCTAATGACCGGAAAATGCATTTTTGACCTATTTCCAGTTGTTAGTGTTTTTGTGAACCTCTCTGGCATTCGTAAAACTGCTGTTGTAGTTTACCTCAACCACTTAGACCAATTACAGACAGCAGTGAGAACTGTTTATATAGAAGTTAGCTTGGGGTTCATTATATTTGCATTCTACTAGAAAATTCTAATTACTGTCAGAACTTATTTGGTTGCTTTTTGACTACATTGCATAATTGCTAACGCTTATCATATTCATAACACACAATTAGCACATAAAATGTTTCTATATATGGTACATGAAGAACATAACGGTACACAAGAAGCACAACACAAAAAGCAAACACAATGAAGCAAACAAACCATATCAAATTATATGGGAAAGAGCTCGTGTCTTACCTATGTTTAAACTCTTTATTTCTTTATAGAAGGGGAACAGAAGGAAAAAGAACAAACAGTTAGCTGAAGAATAGATGGTAAAGCAAACATAGTATTTGTTTTATTTTACAAAAGGACACAGGAGAAGATATCTCTTTTCAGCACTAGCCTTAACTTGGTTTATGGATGAAGAACGACTGAGAGTGATCCACTCACATCTAGTTCCCTAGTATGACACCCCTTCCCTCATCCCCCACCCCCCTGTATGCTGCAGGAAGCTTTCTGGACCACTGAGAGAGTTTTCACATGGAAATATACGTAGCTTCTGGGCTAGGAGGGAGAAAAAGTGGCAGTTTTCTGAATACAGAAGTGAGAGTGGGGAAGCACTGGGATTAGGATATTCTCAGACAGCTCGTTGAAACCTCTTTAATCAAAATAGTTTTCCAACAGGCTATTTCTAAACAAATTTCTATTACGCAGTTTATTTTCTTCTCCCCCAGACACTAAAATAACTGCTTAAGGCAAGTTTGGCTGCTACTTGGTAGCATTTTTTGTAGATTCTAGTTAAGCCAATCAAAACAAATGTTAGGGTAAAGAAAAAAATACCTTTTAAGTGTGCAGTAAGATACTGTGCAATGGGAGATGTGTAGCATTAATTGATACCTAGTTTTCTGTCTAGACACAAGCCAAAAGAAAAGCATCCTCTGCTTCCCAGAAGTAAATTAATACATTCTCCACACTACAGGGCTTCACTGTGTTTTTCTTTGAAGGAATATAAATTGAATAAAACAGTGAGGTGCATGACTCCTGAGCTGCAGAACTCAGTGCACAGCCCCAAACTTCCAATACCAACATTAAGTGTGACATGAAGTACTTCTGAGCCAGAATTTCTATTAGCCATTCAGATGAAGTACCTTCAGAAAGGACAGTGCAAAGGAAATATGCATGCTGGCTTATTCTGACTTATAAAGATTTATATTGGCTTACGTAAAACCCAAATTATACCCATTGTTAAATCTAAACAAAGTGATACATTTAGTCTGTAATAGTTATGGAAACCCTATTTGCATATTATATGAGCTATTTGATAGTAGCTGAAGACTCATTCTAATTCATACTTAAATGGTTAAGAGTTTGAAGATTTAAATCATTTAAGTCATATTTATTTTGAAGTGTCCACTGAATCACAATTACTTCTATAAGTGATGTTTGCTGCATTGAGCCCTAATTCCCTTTGGAGAACAGGATATGGAAAAGATCATTGGGAATCCTAATAAACTGGGTGTAAAGTCATTTGCAGCTGTCCAACAGTACTCAAAACACAATAACTTCATTGTTCATTGCTAATAGTCATAGCAGAAGCTAAATAAACTACTCTATGGAAAACAGACTTTCATAAAAGAAAAGAGAACATGGACAAGAGCAGAAACAGAAGATAGGCTTCTTAATCTTTACTGCTGTCCTTTCTGCTCACCCACTCTGAAAAGTCTGAGTTGTTTCTTGCATAGGCAGAAAGCAAAATTCTCAGACTAGTAACGTCATAAAGCTGAAGATAACATTTTCAAGTATCTGATGTACTCCAAAACTTTGTCAGTGACTGGCATTTGGAAGTGAGATGGATATACATGTACATGTAAATGCCTTTTAATTATCCTAGTTTGAAAATGTTTCTCTTCACCTATATATCTGTAGTCCTATTTACTAGAAAGCTAGACATATCTCAATTAGTTGGGAAAAAAACACATTGGCATATTCTATGTAAAGCAGTTATAGTGTATACCGATATAAATGTTTATAGCAAGTCATACAGCTGTACCAGCTAGCTTCTATGGTCTATACTGAGCTGCCAGCAGGAAACACTGGATAATTTTGACTTTTTTTTTTAAACCTCTGGATAATGAGGCAGACTGATGCATAGGTGCCAGAGAGGGATCTCCGAGTAGAACTGGCCCAAATCTGATCTCTTTTCTCTTAATATAAATTGGAATTCACAACAGTGACATCAACAGAATGACATGAATGGAAGAGAGGTGTGAAATAGAGCTAGGCCTCCCATTCTTTAACAGCCCAATCATTTTGCATTTCCCCCCGCTAATTAAAAACTAACCGTACAGTAGAAGCAGAGGAATTGGTTACTGGTCATATCATTAGAAAAAAAGAAAAAAAGACTAATAACCTAAATTCACTCAGCGTGTTCTGCAGATACATCCAGTTTACAAGAACACTATTCTTTTGCCTGAGTGGGCTGCAGAAGTATCAGAAGACAGCCAGTGCAAGATGTTTTTCCTTATTTTTCTGCCAAATAATCAATAGTGTAGTAACAATAAAAAACAGTTACATGAGTTATGGTTTGAAGCAATAGCTCTTGCCTCTCCTAGAGGAATGAAAAAAGGCGATGAAACAGAAATGGGTGAAGTGGTACACTCTACACTCATGCCCTCCCTATTAAGTGACCAAATCTTAATATTTTGTGGGGGAATAGAAGTATGATCTTGGAAAGAGTTCTGATGTTACAAAGTGACTCTGTATGTCAACCTTTACTGCGCTTGCCAACCTACAGAAATAAGCTTACAAGAACGGGAAGGAAGTGGGAAAGTGTCTTTCTACATCACTGATATGAAAACCTTCCTTCTAATTTCCCAAGACTTCTTTGTTTATCACTGTGGCTCAATACCTTAGGGCAGTCAGTTCTGTAGTTATCAAACAAAACTAAATGATGTACAGTAATGAAGGGAGATCGTATCAAATGATAACCACCAGGAAAGAAGAAGAAAAAGTACTACTGTACTTTTTTTAAAGTTAGTTTGTACTCTTTATTCCTTCTCTATATTCATTAGCTCTAACTCTAGTCTGATTAGCTACATACTTTGAACTATGCATTTCTGTGCCCCATTTCTCCACTGGAATTGAAATAGGTTGAAAGTGACAATGTTTTACAAAATTATAAAAATAATGGTAAAGGCTGATTTAAGCACAGGCTGCAGATTTGAAGTGCTAAGATTAACTTCTTACCTCAGCTCCAATATACTAGTAACATTCTTGGATGGGAAGATACGCCGAATATAGTTAAAGTCTCCAACAAAGAGACTTCCATCGATTCCCACTGCCAGTGCTACAGGGGCCAAAAGCTTATTTCCTTCTGCAAGACCATTGCAGCTAGGACAGGATATGCTTCTTCGGCGCCCATTCCCCATAATGCTGGTTATCACAGCTGGCTGTTGAGTTAGAAACTGATTTTCTCCATTGCCTTTGTGCAATATACCTAATAACAGACAGGAAGAGAAGTGGTTATTACAGTCATTTGTTACAGGTGACTTCAGGTAGTTCTCCTTTCAACAGCTGCTGTTAAGGACTAAACAGTGAAATGACTTCAGCACTGGTTCTCTAACAGTGCAAAAACAGTGAAATAGGTTTGCAGTAGAAAACAATAAAGGTATAATGAGGATTCTCTGTTAAAGCACACACAAATAAACAACTACAAACACAAACCCAAACTTAAACCCATGGTGCTTTGGTATTCAAAAATACCATCAGACATCCTTCCAGCCTAGCACAATTATTAGACTGTCTTAATAACTGGGAAGTGAGGAAGGAAAGAGCAGAGAGGAAGTGTTCCTTGTTAGTGCACCCACATCCAGTGAATCCAATTTCTTATGTTACATTTTGTTTGGAATTTTCTTCCAACCTCACTTTCCTCTTTCCCCCTCCCAGTCTTTCTCATTTTCTTCATGACACAAATGGAGATGCCAAAAAAAGGGGACAGTGCAGAAAAGGAAAAGACAGGAGAAAGAAAGATGGAACTCCTAAAAGGGCTGCTCTGGATTGCTGATGAAAGACAAAAGGGGAACTAGTGTTAAGGACCTTTATTAGATTTCAAGAAAAATGCTTTTAAGACAGGTTCTCTCTTCTAAACATACTTGTTCTAAAAGTAGATACCTGTTCTAAGAAAGGAGTGGATTCTCTGACAGAGTGACCAATTTCAACACCATTAAAGGTTGCAGAAATCTGGTCAGAAACTTTTAGTCACATTGTCTCTTGGAAATACAGTTGCATGATTCTAATGTAAAGCAACTGGCTCCCCAGGGACAAGTACTGTTGCCATCACTGATGACAGCAACAAATATCATGCTCTATCCAAATGGCCATCTCAGCAGTGTTTGATTTTCTGCACAGCACTTGAAGTGTGTTCAAATAGCTTGATCTTGCCTATTCTGAAGCTTTTGATTTCTTGAGTGACAGTATATTCTGCAACTGTTAATGCAAGAAAGAGCGGGAAGGCTATAGAAAACACTTTACAGGAATTAAATGAAATATATGTTAAACATTCAATTCCTTGGGAGTCTCTGGATAAAATGTGAAGACCAAGAATATTCAGTTTAGGGTACTTAAAGAGAAGTGAGGAAAAACCAAGCAGGTAACACAAGGAAAAGACAAACAAGAATCGGTATCTTGTCACAGTCACATACTCCTTTTAAACCCTATCTCAAATAAGAAAGGAAAAAGTCAAACAAAAGGAACCAGGAATGGATGTGGTTAAGATCAGATGAACAGGGAAGGAAGACATGAACCAATTACAAGCAGATGAATGAACAACAGAATAGAGGATAAAGATTTAGACTTTTATAAATTGATGTTTTGTAGGAGGGTAAAAAATCTGTTGAAAATCTATAGAAATTTTCTGACAACTGAAACACGTCCCATTCCTTACAAAACTAAAGAAGAAACAAAAAGAGTGAAGAAATTTTGTTTTTCAAAGGGTAAACATAATGTAAATTAAAAGTGTTCCCAGACAAAACTCCATATAGCACAGAAAACATGTGGAACTAACTCACCACTCTTGACATTAAGTACATGATGCTTATCCAAAGACCATCCTCCTAGATTGGAAGGATCTAGTTCAAATCCTTGCAGCAGTGCTGTCCTCTTCTCCCATAAAATCAGACTGGGGCAAGTCTCATATTCAAAACCCACAGAAACTGAAAAAAAATAAAAATAAAATCTAATATACTTGCTGAACAAACACTAAATTAAATGTCCAGGACACATTCAAATGGATCAGCATTCCAGTTCCCCTGCCCCCTCAAAAAGATGAAGTGATTATATTCCTCTCTTTTCATCTACAATATTAAATTCAGATCTTTGACTAGACACAAATTTGAAACTTCATTCATATGTACTCTGCAGGGATCTGATCACTTTTCTTTGAATAGCTGGCTTTGGGAAGTGACTGGTTTGGTGAGAGGAGAGTGAGAAATATAATTAAAAAAAGATAATAAAATTCTCCTATCAGATAACAGGACAAGATCAAACTCTTAATTTGCCAGATGTTCACAGCACTTATTGTGTTCATTTTACATGCCATATTTCAAGAAGCAGAGAAAATTTTGTGTGTTTTTAAGCACACACACAGTTAGCATTACTCAGGAAAGCAATATCCTATGCAATAATGTAAGAAAGAAAAGCTGTAGCAAAGATTTTAGAAAAGTATGGAAAAGAACTACGATTCAAGTAAGTTTTTTTTTCCACATTGGCACATCTCTAATGCACAGTCTTTAGCACTGTTGTATCAAAAATTTTCTGATATTCAAATTAAATTGAAAATTTAAAAATATTGTGATGATCACCCACTTTCCTAGCCACTAGAATGAAAATCTATAAACAAGGGAACTAAAAATATCCATAAAACTGCTAGACTGAATGGCATTACAAAAACACTGCTTTATTTCAAATGTATTACACTGCAAAAGGCTGGAATAACAGTATGCATGAGACTCCACATGCACCAAAGAATGTCAGTCAGTTTGGATATGAGATTTATTTGTTAACTGAAAGAATATAAAGACAGCGATGTACCACATTTTGCCTAAGCCCCTATGTCCAGTTTTTCCAGTTGGCAGGTCTAAAATTTCTAAGTCAGCTACTGATCAGGAAACACGGCTATGGTTGTAGACCCTCTAAATGTGATCTTTTAAATATGTAAAAGAAACATGCTGCATAGATTGTAGCATAATCTATGTGTGGAAGAAAGAACTGTTTAGTACATTTGCTTCTCCATAGAAAATCTTTGCAGTTTTCTTACTAAAAATTGCAAGCGTTTGAAAAGTTTTTGAGCTTGCATATGCTGACTTACCTACAGCATCTGACAACCCATAAACCTTCTGACCATATGCATCTGTTTTGTCCCAGATAAATGTATAAGCCAAGTTGGGAGATGCCTGAAATGATTTTTGAAACAGATGCCCTTCTACCGCTACCATCAAATGAACTTTGATCAGATTCAGTGGCACAAGTGACTGAGTCATGATGATCTTAAGTAAAGATTTATATCCAGCAGTACGGGAACTCAGGTAGTTGAGCTTTATACTCGAGCCAGGGATCTCAATTTCTTCATGAAGAACCTGAATAGGAAAAAGATCAAACATTTTACATTACTGCTTTTTTATTTTTTAGAATAGTATCTCTGCATATTTTTTATGAACAAATGATTTTCTACTAGTGGTAATGGCTATCCTCAAATCAGTGCAGTGACAGAGCTCAGCTCCTGTTTCTGGACAAAAAGTTATTTGATCTCTCTCTATTTTAAAGGGAGCCCACTGCAAAAGCATAAATAAGAACAAGAGTTTTATTGCAAGTTATATGCAAGAGGAATACAAGAAGACACAGCTATAAGAACCTGCAATTTCCACTAACAATTTGTATGAAGTAAATACTGAATAAAGTAGTGAAAACGAGTGAAGTTTTCCTTTGTCCTAAATAACATGTAAGAAAGCAGACTGTGACCAGTAGCATACACCAAGCCTCTGCAAAATTCTCTTGAAACACCTAAGCTGCCAACTGAAATACACAGATGTACTTGATAAGTTGTATGATAATGAGAAGGTGCAAGGTAGTCAAACATAAATGTGTCTGCGTGAGATAAACTTATGGTATCTCCTACAGACTTCATTAGAAAGCTCAATATCTGTCAGAAATAATGCAACCCTACAGAAGTATTTGTTATAACAATTTCAGGGGACAAATGGTGATTGTGACAAGTGCTTCGGTCAGCAGTAGCATCTGACCACTGATTTTTATATCCTTTTCACTCACGCTATTCTTACCTGGGTTTCTGGTACAATGGGATTTCGGCCAGGAGCATCACTGAAGAAAGTGGAAAGTGGTGATGAAATGATGACTGGATCAGGACGGACAAAGCCACTTAGATCACAGCTGGGAATGGAGTTCTCCTCTGTCTTCATCACGAGTGTGTCCATGGCATAGAAGCTATTCCACGGCAACCATACTGTCCTTTCCTGACTCATAAATGGGGCCCGTTCGAAGTGCAAAGTTAGGGATGCTCCACCATTTGCAACCAAGTCAAACCTAGAAAAACATGGGGTTTATAGGTGATGAGACTGAATAATTCCAGTAATAACATTCCTGGCTAATGGAGTATCATCGCAATATGTGTATTTTAAGTGTCATGCTTCAAATTATTGGTAATGGGATGTGAACCTCTGGCAACTAAACAACTGACTGAAATACAGTCAAGACAAGCAGCAATTTGTAGTCATCTGGACAAACGTTGTTCCTATATGTTATAAAACCTACATTAAAACAATTTTCAATAAAAGAACAAACAGCCACATTTATTATCACTAGCCACCTTTATACATAGAAACAGCAGAGGAACCAAATTCATACTGAGCTGGACACTGAATTATCCCTTTCCTAATAGATGCTGTCCATCATGAAACAGAACGGGACAGGTGGCAGTAAGAATAGTAATGAAAAGTTTTGCTGTTCCTGTTCTACAAATAAGATAAGAATTCCTGTCTCCAGGATAATTGATCTATCATTTTTCAGAGAGATTAGATATTTACTCCCAAATCCCTGTATAATCACCATAGCACTGCGTAGCTCTGCAGGCATTTTGAAATCTGTCCTGAAGGCAAAAAATACTTCTAGGTTGTACTGACAACAGAACTAGTTATCAGTTGTTTCATGTAAATACTGGCAATGTAACAAATTACTCAATGATTTCATTTAGATCTAGAGTTAATAGTACAGCAATGTATGAGCTGAAACCACTGAAATCAACAATGTTATACTTTTATTATAACAGCAGATATGTGGACATGAAATACTCTAGTTCAATTTACTCATATTAAGTATTTCAATTCAATAGTTTGCATGAAAGATCAAGAAAAAATGGCAAATGTTTACAATATATGTGTCATAGATATGCTGTTTTAGTTACCACAGCCAGTAAACTACATAAACCATGACACATTAATTTTGGGTTTCTGAATTCGTGCACATTTCAAATCAGATAATACAAGGGGGGAAAAAGCTCTTCTTTGCACAGCAGGAAAATGTCTAAATATATTCAATTATAATCTTTTGAATATATTCTACCCTGAAGAAACACAAAATATAGCGGATCTTCAAAAGGAAAGAGAGACAGAATCACAGAATCACAGAATTTTCTAGGTTGGAAGAAGGGAACTTTTAACAAAATATGCTATTCTAAAATGATACTTTTTTTTTTCTTTTTTTTTTTTTTCTTTTTTTTTCTAGCAGCATTAGCCTGCCTTGCATTTTAAACTAAAATATTGCTGGTCTCAGCTGGGTATTTCTGTACACCACAAATGTTTTTATAGATACAGAGCAATTTATTTGAAGGGAGTCTGACTGCTAACGCATTATTATCAGAAGTCAGCCTTTTCATATTTACTTTCATTTAGTATTCAAAATGCCATGTGAAAAAATACTTTTGTGTTTACTTAATAGCTCTTTGCCCTGGGAGGAATGCAATGCATGGTACCACATGGTTCCATTAGATTGCACCATCTGTTAATCAGCAAAGATATTACATAAAAAATGGGTACTCAATGAAACAAGCAAACTCACGTGCCATCCTGACGAGTGATGGTATAGCCGTACTTTGGATACTTGACAAACGACACATTGACCCCAACTAGAGGCGTTCCATCTGTCGTCACCACTTGGCCTCTTATAAGAGACACAAGACTGAAGAAGAAAGATAATTAAAGGTATTGAAGTTAGTTATGAAAACAGTTACAGTGTTTATAAACTGAGTGGTGGAACATTTGTGCTTCATTTACTCTAAATCCGATTTACTGCAAGGTTTATTAGAATACTGAAGATACCATGATATTGCCCAGCTCTCTGTATATATTTAAATCAAGAAAATGCCGTCTATGCAATATGGTCTGTATATATGGAATGGGAGGTAGCACCTTCCCTTGGGCTGGAACGCAAATGTGATTGCCTAATGAGGCTTTGCAAAGGAGAAATTGGAACAGAAAGTTACATCATGTTCAGCCAAGCCACAACTCTGACCCTGAGGTCCCACTGAAATGATGACTAGTCACTTCTCAAAAAACAAAAAAAAACTGGCTGGGTACAATATGATGTTTTTGGATGCCTAGTATACTTCAAAAACATGGTGTTATGCCATACCTGTTTTATGCAACTTATTTTCCAAATTAAGGTGCATGTACCTTTATCTTAGGGAGCACCAGACATTTGTACACTGCACTGGGTCCTGATTCATAATCCTTGCTTTTCACTTTGTCAGCAGAAGTGAGAATTAGATTCAAGGCCAGATTGACTCACAGGCAAAATAAACAGGTTTCTTAGCCAACAGGTTACCTACTTTGCTCAAACTAAAGGAGATTAAGACTAGTTATTCCTCTACAGTAAGGCATATTCAGTCGTCTTCTCTTCTGAGAGTGCTTTGCTGCTGGTGAGTGCACAGCAGGCAGAAACAGGCGACCCAACTGCATTCGCAGCCTCCTTGGCACTGGAAGGAGCAAGCCCCACTTCTCCCCGCTCTGCTGCTCTCTGGCATGGTCAGCCTGTTCCTGCCTCTTTGCTCTCCCAGCTGAAGAGGGCTCTCCATCTCCTGGCTCCTTTCCTTTCCACTTTCCCTGTATCCTGAGGGAAACTGGTGAGAAAGGGAAGCTGCACAGTAAAAGGGAGATGAAAAGGAGAAGCTCTGTGTAGATAGGTTTCCATCTCCAGTGGAAGCATGAAGAAAAGGGAACATGATCCTGAAACATGGGGAAAGTTAAACCTCACTGTAACCCCTAATCTCAAGGACCACTACACTTAGTTTTGCTGTAGCCCTAGGTGAAACGATTTCTATTTCAGCGCTAAGTGCTTCCAGCACGGTCCACCAACTCTCATGTGTTGCTACAGAGTGAGTCAGAAAATCAAAAGCCGCATTTCTGAACTGCCTTTGCACTGCAGGACTGGAGCTGTCCATGAACCTTAGGATGCTTCGGGCACATCGACACACACAGAAACCTGACAAGATAGATACTGAACCCTGATTTCTGGACCCAGTCCAAGCTGTTGGATGAGGGGATTAAACCTGCCTGTGTTTTGCCAAAAACTCACAATATTTAGTTGAATTCTGGGACAGCTTATTTATCCCCTATACATGCATTTCTAAAGCTATTTACTTATCGGAGGATATTAATTTTCATTAGTAATATCAGGGATTGTTTTTAGGACATTTCTGTTATTTCTGAAATGTTCAAGATGCTGTGATGTGCATTTCTAACTGTATTATACTGGCTGTTTAACAATTATTTCCTCATATTTTTATTCCAAACATGGGAGAACCCATTTATGTGAATAAATGAGTTTCATAAAAAAGAAACTTATTCATGAAAATGAGTCATTTGAATAACCAAAATATTACTTTTCTGTAATGTAACTTTCAATGATTTCTTGACCCTTCAGGCCAAACTTGATTTTTCTGAAATCACCATTTTGTAACACAACATGGAATTTAATGGAAATTCATACCTTTTTGAGAAAGTCTATTTGGAAATACATGTATATCCGACCAAGATGATTGTCTTGGCATTATTAATTTTCCTTGAATTATTTTATGTTTTAAAACAAACCAAAACAAAACCCACAAATAGTCGTAAGGAAGATAATTACACAAGTTCCTATAGGGGAACAGTGCAGAAAACAGATTTAGAAATAAATCATCCTATGGAAGAAGGCAACTAGTAAGGTTCATGACAACTTTTTCTACCTTCAAGTTCACTAGTTCAGGAAATAACTTGAATAAGAAAATTCTCAGCAATAAACCTTTTTATTTCTAAAATGAAGAAATACTGAAAGCAATGGAGACTAAAATTTGTAGCTAAAATCCAGATTCATATAAAGTACTGTCTGACTAGAAGTCAGACACACTGTACCTTCACAACTTAAAAGGCTAAGGCTAATTTTAAAGTGTGATTAATAGGCCATTCAAAATGACATGTTAAAACGTGTGAGGTACTTGAGATGAATAAAACAGAACTATGAAAATCATCACCAAGAACTCTATAAAACTTAATTTTTAATAAATCTAAAATTTTAAATTGCAATTTTCCAAAAGAGCTTTAGCTCTGAAGCACCCAGCTCCTGCTCAGTCTAGATTTGTAATTCTTAGACTGTCTTGAAGACTCCAACCCATATCCACACACATATAGTTAGATTATTTCTGAGCAAACTGCTTGAAAGTAAGATGGGTGGTTTTCAGCAGCTGATTTTTTTTTTTTTTAAAGCACTGACTATTAAGAAGTGTATTACGACATTATTTACATGTACCCTTCTAACTATTAACTAGTGGGCATTTTCCATTGTTGTAGACTGCAGTCTTCATAAATGATAAAGCTCAGAAGCTCTTGCTCAGTGGAAGAAACCTTCTAGGTGTTGCCAGTATGTTAAAATGCTAATAAAACTCAGTGTTGTAAAACAAAGGCAACATTATAAATTTCCCTTAGAGTGCCCTGAAATGGAAACACGTGAAGCACCTGAAAGCAGAATCTCATGTTAAAACATGAGTAAAAGCTCTGGGAGAAAATTTCCTGTACAATGCAACTGCACAAATGCAATGTCAAATTTATAGCTGCTACCTGCTGTTGAAGGGATTTTCTCCTGGAATTATATGAGTGCTGTCCTTCCCCACTAAGAGCTTGATTCGATCATAGAATGACTTCACAGCTGGTGAACCAGAATGGCTCTGTTGTATGATGTCAAGAGGATCACGGGAACCCCGGCACAGCAGGCTATTTTGACAAGTAGACTGGAGGCAGCAATCTGGGTCTAGGCAGTCAACCAAGCCGTCTGAAAGGTAAGAAACATCAAGATTCAGCCAGCTGCACAGTGCTATCAAGCAAAAATATCTAATGGACGTCTTAAGGCACCGGGAAAAAACGTGAATGATTTATCTTCGTAATGTCTCTACACCACAAAACCAATTGGTAATTGAACCAACAATACAGCAAAGATAAGACTTTCTGAAAGTACACTTGTTAAACATCATTAATTAAGAAATTAAAATGGAATCCTCAATGGGGAGACCAATCTGCATAGTTAGATGAATCAAATCTACTTTTAACCCATATGAAGACAATACCTAGCACCACCCTTTCCTTTGGTATCATCATTCAACTTAATAGCATTCTCTTTATGGAATTCTACTCTAATTTAGAAATGAATAACCATTTACTTTAAAATATTATAATCTCTAAGAATTTAGAAACATTCATTCATCCACTATCAAGAAATCACAAAAATGAGGCATCCAGTCTGCAATCTCTTCTTAGTCTGTAAACTTTCAGAGACTCTCCAAGGCATACAGGTCTGATTTGCTGAATACAGGTATGACCTAGGCACATACTGGACACCATACATGAGAAAGAACATTCCAGTAGGTTAGCTGACAGAAGTACATTAGATTGAGATTACAACTCATCTATTTTCAAGTTTTTCAAATACACAACAGACTGATACTATGTTACAGAGTGATAATTGGAAGGAAAACAAACAAACAAACAAAAAACAAAACACAAAACAGCAAACCACCGTATAAGAAGCTTTCTCATTTTACAATTAACCTGAATTTCCAATGGATTGTGCATGTCTGAAATAACTGCTTCTGATTTAAGAACTAAATTGCCATGCTATAGTGACAATGTTTCATTCAGCTCACTATGGACCTTTAAGTTAGACAAACTACCTTGTTGTGAGAGCTATACATTTCTTTAAGGTCAGTCGCCTATTCACATTAAGAGCTCCATTCATCTTGAAATCCTTTCCAACACAGAGGTTTTTTGTTGGTGGTGGTTGGTTTTTTTTTTTTTTGGCTACAGTACATTTTCCAACTATTTTATATAATCAACGTGAAGACACCATCAGCTTCAGATTATAACTCAAGCCAGTTTCCCCATCAAGTGCTGAGAACTTTTTCTCAGCCTTCTGCTCTTTCCTTGGTCTGCGATACCTCTACAACTCTGAACTTAAAGCTGCCCACTGTTTAGTCCACTCAGTTCTTTTATTCAGACAACTGTCAGTCAAGAGGATCCTATCAACATGTTAGTAATAGCAGGATCAAAACACAGGATATAAATTACTCCCTTTGACAAATTTACATTTAGCTGTTACAGCTGCCTCGTTTTTTTTGTTTTTTTTTTTTTACTATACCTGTTATTATAGGTGAGCATATGTTATGGCTGTAATGACCTCATCATGCAGCAGATTATGGGCTGCTGTGACCAAACACTTCTGACGACACCGTGAACTTTCAATTGGCATATCAATCTCTCAGTGTCCTGTCAGTCACGAGAATCACATCTTTATGCTACCAAGCCCCCTTGGATATAGTCTGACATTGCAATCTTCAGTAAATTACCCTGTCACTGCCAATCTTACTGTTATCTCACAAACAATCAAGCAGGCAATCAAACTGCTCTGAACTGCCAGCTAAGGACCCAGGAGGCTAGAAACATTTCCATTCAATATCGGGGAGAAACCTGCGTATAAGTCATTTCATGTAGGAAGGTTTTTATGCAATTATGGGAACTCATACTTGCACACTTTCATATGCTTAGAGGAATATTTAGGAGAGACAAGCATATACAATAACATAAATATACGCATGATTTACTTGTTTTGAACTTTATCGCTTTTTAAATGCATTGCAACAAGCTTTCTCATGAAGAGTCTCAGAGTAATCTTCTTACTCTGAAAAACCTTCAGTAATGCCTTTGTTATACAGTCACAGAAAACATGCATGGTCTCCTCCTGCTGCAGCCCAGGATACCACTGACCTTCATTGCTGCACGGGCACAGTGCTGGCTCACATTCAGCCTGGTGACCACCAGCTCCCCAAGTCATTTTCTGCAAAGCTGCTTTCCGACTGGGTGACCCCCAGCATGTACTGGTGCATGGGCTTGTTCCTCCCCAGGTGCAGGACTTTGCACTTACCTTGTTGAACTGTGTGAGGTTCCTGTCAGTCCATTTCTCCAGCCATATTGTACCATTAAATATGAAATTTAGCAAACTTGCACACTTAGTTGCATTAGACTCAGTTGATTAAAACAACGGCTAGAAAAAAATGTACCTTCCGTTAGAGAAAACTGCCATAAGCATGAATTTTAATTGGAATTCAGGACTTTGTTTTTAATATATATTTCAGAGGTTGTCATCTTGCAGATTTCCTCAGGCACGCTGAATTATTTATATGGTTAATTCAATGACAAAAACTTCACCATCGGCCTCATCAAGATATTTTTGCTTTTCAGAGCATACACATCTGAGTTTAAAGTCAGCAGCACTCTGAGACTCTGTATGCTACAGGACAGGTAGTGCAGAGGGAGTTAAGATGGTGCTAAACCTCCTCCAACAATTTGAGACCAAAAGAAGCCCTGACTTGGCTTTAACTGAGAAGAAAGAAATGGGAAACTTGGATATAATTTAAACTGGTAGTACAAGATGAGCTCTCTATTGCTGTTCTCAGTTATTCCCAAATCTTTTCAGAAACAAGGTTAGTGTCATGGGATTCCTCCTGAAGACTTCACATCTGCTAACAGAGATGCACATTTATTGACCTTCTGTGAACTGTTACATAAAATTTTTGGCAGACTTAACCCAAGACAAAAAAAAAAATAAATCAAAGTATCACATGTAAGAAAAATAATCTACTTGTGCACGCCTATATTTTAAGATGAATTTTGAACACCATTACAAGGGCTAAAAAGCACACAGCAGAAACAGTGAGATATATATTATTGCTAATGCATCTAGGAGCTCTCATCATCCATTTTCCTGATCACGTTCAGATGCTTGGATTCCAAAATCATGCTATAGCTTTCTTTGGAAAGTTGACATTGAGTTTCTGCCTTTTTGTTTGTTTTGTTTTCCATCTCCTACAAGTAAATTATTTTTAGTCCCCACTCTTCACCAAATACAGGTTGTACTCCAGGTTCAGTGCATGATGCATGTTGGAATGAGCCACCTCTGACCTGACATCCAGCTGCTTGACAGAATGCTTTCTCTACACAGCAGGGGACAATTCTGCTTCCACAACAAAACTTCTGAGCACATGCTCAGTAGAGGGCATCCTTACACTTCACTAGCTTCAGGAGCCAACAACTTTCATTGTAAATCCTGGAAAATTTTCTTTTTCCAATAAACATTTCAGACTGATGATTAAAATGGAGGTGGGGGGAAGCGGGGAGCAGCAGCTCCTATAAGCCCTGAGGGCGAAAGGGCCTTTGATCACTCTAAGGGCAAATTAGTTAATTTATCATGATCCGATTTTAATTATGTGTAGTATTAATATACCCAAGGTGAAAGAATTAGAGATGCTCTATCAGATTATCAAAAGAGTATGTCTTCTCTCTGCCAATACAGAAATATTTTAATCGAGCTCTAATGCTGCATGCAGAGCTGTTTCCATGGACAGACTATTCCACTGCCCAATACATCTTAATATGAGTAAGTTTATCTAATTTTTAACCCAAATTTCCACTTTGATATCTTGATCTAATTGCTGTTATGTTGGCATACATCACTCAGAATAACTCCTCAGAAGTTCCTGGTACTAATAAGAAAGGAAATGCTTTTAATCCTGTTCCAGCCCTACTCCTCAAATGGCTTAGCCTAACTGGAAAGGCTCTCTGTAAATTGTCAGGATATTCGTTATAAACCAGGTTGTAAATCCAAAATTGTGGTAAGGTAGAATAAACCTGTGTTTCTGTAAGTTGTGCATGCCTCTGAATGCCAAATAACTCCCTAATGAGGTTTTTAAGTGCCCTGGAATATGACATCGGCAGAGCAACAGCTCCACTTTCCTTGCCCACTCAGGACTCCTGTGCTGCCCAGAGCCCTTGCAGTCAAGGAAACATAGCCACAGCTGTACACTGGGCACTCGGTCACCCCTCAGACCCTGGGAATGCCGGCAGACTATTGATGCTCCATCTCCAAACCTCACATCACCAGCAGAGATGACTGAGAGGGCTCCAAGATAAAAACAATATTTGGAAAAATTCATTCAGTTCAGTGGGCACGTTGGTACCATGCCTGTGGAGCCACTGGGGCTTTTTAAACCATGGGATTTGCAGTCACTGAATTTCTTGCTTTCCCTTCTCCATGGGTTGTAAGAGCATGTTACTGTAGTAACGTAATCCATGGGGGACACTGTGAGGATAAGCTGGCTAATGTGTGTAAAGACGATTAGAGGCTGACATGAAGTTTTAACAAAACCACATACAAGTACACTCATTAGCTCTCGTCAAACTTATATAATGTCTAGTTTCAATACAGATTTTATATTTGAGCCTACATGACTCACTCTGGCCCTCATCCACAACAGATTTCAACTACTCATTACAGTTAATGTTCTAAAAGTGACTATTGTACAGGCTCTGGGAAGGTACTTTCTGCGCCAAGAGTATTCTGGGTGTTTATATTGAGAACTTCATAAAATCTTTTGTCTGTGCTGATTTAGAGACCCCTGCTGAGGCAATGCTTGTTGAGGCAAGCTAAATTACATGATTTGCTTTTGTGCTGTGAAATACTTGTATTATCTTAAATGTCACGAGCCTGATGCAGTATCAAGTCACAGGATTTGTAATTCTCTAAAAGCAATTTTTTTCTAAATGTTTATTGCAGGAAGACACTTCTCTTTTCTTTCTATTTTCTTTCTGTCTAATTTCAGAGATGAGTTTTCTAAGACAACTTAAATAAACAGCCTTTCAATCAGTCAAGTGCACTGTCCTGACAGTGAACTTCACTAGAAATGTATTTTGCTCTTGAATTGAAGAGAATTCATACTGTAGCAGATAGCTGGCTTTCTCTCATTCATTATCTTTAATGTATTGTGCCAAACAGAATTACCGCCAACTGCATTTCTTGGAGTTGTTACAGCTATATAGTAATGAACTGAAGGGCAAAATTTGTCTTCTGAGATATGCACAACTCTCTTTACAAAGCCAAGTAGAAATAAGTTAAAATGTATTTTAAATAGAAGAATGTCTCACTTTGCATACAAAAACACCCAACAAATACAAAACAAAACAAACAAACAAGCAATTTCTCATTCTATTTAACTTAGTATTCTATATTGTTATGGCTGTTTCCCTTCCTTCCCGACTCAACTGTAGCACAGATGATTACATTTTGGGGAGAATTATGAGCTGTGAAGTGATACAAGCAATAGTAGTATTTAAGCTTTTTATTTTTATTTTTCTAATGTTCCTGCACCTGTTCTCTCCATCATGGTCAAATCTGAAACAAACCAAGTTAGCAAAGTTTTGGTTGTCTTCTGCTTTTCCTTCCCTGAGATAGCATCATTTAAATGAGTTGTCAATGTAATATATGTGTATATATATATATATATATATAAACACGAGAAGAATAATTCTGAAAGGTTGAAAAAGATAGGTGAAGTGTTAGCAGGAAAAGAAAAGCTTAGAAAGTGCAACTCAAGTGGGTGATATGGGACTTCTGATAAGGTTGCTTCTGCAGAGTTCTTTCTCAAACACCTCTTTGGGGTTATCCCATCGAGCTCAAGACAAAGGGCTCTTCAAACATGAGGTCTCTGCAGGAACTGCATCCATCATCTAGTGAAACTGTCCTTTAGAAAACAAATATGCTTACATTACATTGTCCTTTTTATTTGGGCGCACTTAAAGGTCTAAGGTGAAATCTAGTTAAATACAAACAATTTAATAAGAGTGTTCCAAGAGGCAAAACCATTATGTAATTTAGGAACAGCCAAATTATTATAAAACAGTTATTGTAAAAAGATGGTATAAATACCCTCCTACAGAGATTTCCTTATGCAGTAAGTTAAAAGAAATACATACTTAACAAGTAATGTACTTTCTCCCATTCCTCAAAATACCATTTTTAATCTCTTAATTTCCTAAAATAAGTCTACAGTGAATTAAGTGGGCTATACATGTCTATTGGGGGGGATTATACATTGTAATCACAATTATAGGTCTTCAAAAAAAGCCATTTCTAATCCCTCCAAAAGATGCTTAATAACTATTACACTACTGAGGGACTGATTAAGAAAAGGGATTAGATTTAGAAGTGGCCACAGTGAGTAAATTACATTACTCAAACACATTTTGAAAAAATAGAAGCAATTTCCTATTAAAAAAAGATATTAAAAGTGAGTCTGCCAAAACAAAAGCAACCAAAAACCCTTACCTTCTGATTAGGCTTGCTCCTTAAAAACAAAGAAATGCCTTCAAATCTTTTTCAGCAAAGTAGCCTATACATCACAGTGACCCTATATAGGTTCATAACGAATACCCCATTAAGCACTTATCTAGACCCGATGTGCTGATAAAGACAAATAAAGGTAAATTTTTCCATAGCTAGCTTGGATCATGCACAGCTCTACCTGAACAGCTCTGAGGAGAAAACATCTCCAAATACTCTCCTCTGGAATCCCGTTTTATTTATGTGAGTAATATGCACTGACATCTCATATAAAATGAAGATTTGTAAGTCTCAACAAGACAGGGACACATCTGCCACTTCTAGGAATAAACCAACTAAGGGGCATTAATCTAAAATTGAAAGAAAATACTAAGCATAATCTTTCATTTTTCTCTTTCTGAACTATGGTATGTAATTCATGTTGTGGCAGACAATAAGACAGAACCGGACAAATCTGAATCCCTTTGGAGTCAGTGGCAATGCTCATCTTGACATCCATGAAATGAAGACTTAGCCCAAGGCTTTTGAATCTGATTGTAAGATACAATAAGAATGGCTGAACAGAGAAAAAACACCAAAATATGTTAAATCTATTGACACATGGGAAAGAATAGTTGACAGAAAATTATTGTTGCATTTCAGTGACATGCTGAAGTGACTACATTTTAATATAAATAGATGGATGGAAAAGGAAGGGTGTTTACTTCTGCAGATAAGGTCCTCATTTAGACAAAAAAAAATTTAGACTACTTTCTTTTGGAAGAGTAGTTTGTGTGTTCACTACTACTCCAGAACTATTTGCTTATGTTAACAGAGCAGCAAATGAGTTCAACACTTGGCTGCAAATAAACTGTTGAGTTTCAAGTGAAAAGAGTTAGTGGGAGGAGAGGTGATTTCTTTAACTTTCAATAAACTTGCATTTTCATGTGAAACTGGGTGTTCTGCAAACTAGCTGAATCTTTCAAATTGATTCCCATTGTACAGTTTCCAGCTTCATCTCATGAGAAAACAATCTAATCTCTTCCTTTTCAGACAGAGTCATAATTAAATAAATGTGCATCTTAAAAAGGAAAGCACACATTCCTTCCTCCCTCTGCATTCCTGCACACTCCTGTGGTCTTCCCTGCGTTATCATTAATAAACATCAATTAAACACAGGTCACTGGGTGTGCTCCTGGCCAGATGTGTAGTGAACCAGACAGCTGAAGAGTAGTGCAGCTTAACGTAAAGGCTTTGAGATACTAAGTATTAAGGGATTAAAGTTATAGCCAGTCTTGAGTTTTGTTGCAGCTCTTACCTGAGACTGACAATTTGACAAACTGATAGGAGTGACAATGACTGTCCTTACAGGGAATATTGCAGTGGACTCCACGCCATCTTAAAGAAATCCAAAACCCCAAATATAATCAAACTGAAACAGCAAAAATCACAAAGGCATCTGAGAGACAAATGAGTACTGAGTGCAACCCAGCTGCAGCGCAGCTCAGTTTGTACCACCCGCGCTGCATGTACAACACAGTGTGATTGAATCAAAGGGCTTATCTGTTTGCTTTCCTTACAAATACCTTGCAGGTGTGCGGAGAAACAGCTAACTGAACAGGTGTTGAACATATCCTAAGCTCCCTTACAGAAAAACTCCACAGAAATTTAATAAGGATGATACTATTAGAGACCAATAATGATCTTTGGATTAAAGTACTAAGCTAAGGGTCAGGAGATAAAGGTTTCACTTCTGGCTTTATCATAAAATCCCCATGTGAAAATGTGTTGGGGGTCAATTGGACTTTTCAGATTATTTGCACCTTGGAACAGCATTGGATTTTCAAACTAGCCACACTCCCACAGGAAGCAGTGAGCAGTAGTCTATCTGGCCTCTACAAATATCTGACTTCAGCCTGCAAGTGCTGAGAACTTGAGTTCTCCCCTTAAATTTTCTAGCTAGACCAAACAGTTTTCTTTCAGGTATGACTATAGTGAACTAGAAACCATTCATCTGGTATAGCAGCACTGATTAATGCAATGTGTCTGTTGTATGGCCTATGTATATTATATATCCTTTGATTTGCCTTCCATAAGGGAAGTTTTAGAATTCTGCACTTTTAGATTGGGAGGAATAGCTGAATAGCCTCACTAGTCAAATCTTTTTTTTTTTTTTTCCTGGAGTGCCTTTCTGTTTTACAGGTGAAGAATATTGTCTTGGATAAGTAAACAAGCTGATCCCTGTATGTAAGTGTTTTTGTACTTTTTTAGACATCTGATTTCAGTATTTCTAATAATGTTTTCCAAATTCACTCCTTGTTTTGTGTATCTGATGATACACACCCATTTTCAAAATTTCCTTTATAATCTTCAAAGCTAGTAAAACTGCAAGTCTAAGCAATTCAGCTTTTAGTTTCTTACACTGCAGACTCACGCCAGTTTAGTGGGTTTTGTAGTTTAGTTAAATGACCGAAGTGTAAAAAATAATAAAAAAAAAAGTCAAAACACTCTAAATGATGTAACTTGGCAGTTGGATTCTGCTCTTTACAAAGCAGAAACACATTCGGTGACACCTATAAAGTAAACTCTAGTTCTCTGAAACCGAATCAGTCCTAGTTCTTTCTAAATATTTCTGTTCACGGTGATCATGTGAAGCCAAGGAACTAACAGAGAATTTACAGATTGGACCTAGCAGATGATATTCAAATGTGGTTACATCATGTAATCCAAAACAACTTCCCCACCCTGAAATTTTATATAAAATTACTCATCTTAATGACAATTTTATCCTAGAAGAATCATTCCAATAAGCCAAAGTTCTCTGTTACTCTGCAGTTTGCGGAATATCGCAAGTAAAACATTTATTAATCAGCAAACAACTGATGTACTCTTTAGTTATTAGCCAAAGAAAAGTGAAGGAGCCTGAAAGCAAAAAGCTGTGTCTAGTGTTTGATTTCTAATAATGAGCAGAAGGCGATGAAAAAGAATCCAGGTGACTTACTAAAGACATTGTAATGAGAGGTATTAGAGCTACTTCAGATGAAAGGGATAGTTTACCAAGCAATCCTATACAGATGGCACAACTTCTTAGAACTGCTTTCAGGCCAGTATAACTTAATACACCATGGAAGGCTCTACGAAAAGAGAAACTAAAGTCATCTTTGAAGGTAAACACAGAACAAATTCTATATTTAATAGGTTTGTGCCTGATAAAGGAGAAAGAAAATTGAAGGGGGATCTCAGAACCTTACCATATATGACTGTTCAGCACAACACACTCAGCCCTCTCAAGTCTGGTGTACAAACTGTGAAATACAACAGTGAGCTCCAATGACTTACACAGGTTGTGCACATGAGAGCACGACCCTGGCCTCAAGCACAGAGCTGAAAAAATGTTGCTAAATATCCTGCTAAATCAGCTGCTATGCTTGTGCACACAGGCACAGTCATTTACCTTTCACTTCACACGTGTCGAAAGCCTACAGGAAAAAGTTCTCATCTGCAGGCTGTACTCAGCACCCATGAAATGCCATGGGCTCCTGTGGAATGCAGGCTGGGAATGAGCCTGCCTGCAAGTTTCACACAGGTGCTGTGGGTTACCACGTCTCTCCACAAGGCCCCAGCACTCCCAATCTCATTTGTTTCAAAAGAAATGGAACAACAACGCTCGGCGATAACGAAAGCCATACTCCTTGTGAAGTAAAATGACTCAGGAAGAAAGCATGGACAACCCTCTGCTCTTTAGGGACTGGGAATTGGAAGACTTTCGCTCACCTCCCTCGTTATCCTTGTTATCGGCACAGGAAGTTTCCATGGCAACGTTGCATCCAGGCCCTCTCCAGCCGGTCTGGCAGACACACTGCCAGCTGTTCTGGCCGAGCGTGCATCTCCCATTGCCGTTGCACAGATCGGGGCAGCCATCTGGTTGAAGAAATGAGGAAGGTAAGTACAAGACATGCTCATTCCCACTAACGCTCACACGTCTGACAATATTACTGTGCAAACAAAAAGCCCGGCTCTTGCTGGTGGGGCAAACGCTCTGCCAGCCCCAGAGCCACAGCCCTGGTGTGTGTAGAGAAGGAGGAACCCTGGGGAAGTGGGGACTCAACTCAGGCCTAAAGAGAAGCTGAGGCCTACCATCAGCCACGGTAAATGTTTTATGAACCCTGTAAATGTTCAGATCTTCAGTTAAAGGCAGTGGATAAAAATAATCGTCTGCTGACAAGGTCACGTTTTTCCCGCTATGTGTTTGTATCCATACGTGAGGGAGAAAATCTTATACAAGCCCGTCAATGTTCAGCGTGCCTTTTATATCATGCATTGAAAAATTCTCCAGAGCTTCTCTAACACAAAGTTTAAGTAAATTGTTCTGAAAATATTTTCCTTCTTTAACATTCACTTTAAAAGCCCTTCTTATTTAACACTAAGTTCACAATATAACCTTCCACACTTTTGGAAAGACAGCATATCTAGAAGAGGTAGCCCACAAAAAAGCATGTTTTGTATTGACTGTGGATGCGATGTGACTTACTGTATAGCAAAAACTGAACTGGAAACAAAAATATTCACTTGCTAAGGTGCTTATATGCACTAGCAGAATGTCCATAGGCAAGAGAACAACTTGATTGCTTTTTATTTTTCCTACAACTGAATGAGTCTCAGGACATGCTACTATGTCTTCCTGAATATTCACTATGAATAAAGAGCAAAAAAAACCCACAATTCCACCCCGTAAGGTACATGAAGCCTTGGTAACCTTTCGACCACATCCAATCCATGCAAACATCTCTCATTTGTCTATAGATGTGAAAGAAGATTTGGGAGTCCTGCAACGGGCCTCTCATATCACCTTCTTATAAGGAGGACAAGGCTCTGTTGCCATACTGTTGTCATAGGTTGGAACCCAACCACTCCAGCTCTTTCATCTGGTTTGGAGACACAGTCTAATCCTGTTGGGTATCTACACTACCACCACAGACCGTGGAATCATTAATCTCATGCTATTGGTCTTGGGCAGAAAATGTCATCCAAAACAGCTCACAAGGCTTCATGCTTTCCCATTCTCCCCTCTAGTACCAGTGATGGGTCACAGCCAGCATCGAGATGTGAAGGGACCTGTGCAGCCCTCTCAGGTCTCACCAACTGGCTGGATTAGTCCTTTGCATTTGTCTCTGTGACCTCAAGCTGTGACTATTAATTAAGTACTCCATTCCCTTCCCCAGGCGTTTTAAAAGCACTGAGGAACTAATGGGCACCCTACCGGAGTGTGGATAATCTTTTCATCAGGTATGAGCAAGGAAGGCAGCAGTGGGAAATATCCAGAAAGCAAATAAATATGTTCTGTTTGTCTGAGCAGCACAGCTGCAGATGTGCAGTACTGGAGAAAGACCAAGATGACAGGAAGTCACCTCTCTGCCCCTTGGTCTCTGCAGGTGACCAGGAATAGGAGCAAGTGTCAAACTAACACACCTGGTGCTGAAAGGTTGAGCAGCCTTCCAGAAATTGCTACTTTTGGCTGCCTGTAAGAGCATTTCTATAAACCTGTTCAGAAAGCCAGAGCTTTGAGTTTGGTCTCTTCCTGCTCCTCCTGGCAGCCTTGGCCATAACCAGGTGATGTTAGAGAGAAGTCCCTCTGACCCTGTACTGGTTTCCACAGTACCACAGGAGGCTCCCTTGTGGGAAAGCGAGCTGCCTCATGCCCCTGCTATTCACAACTGGTATCACAAAAGGTAAATATTCACTCTTACTTTACCTAGCTGGCTTACTACCTGACAAATTCATAATGAATAATTAAACTTTAATATGATTAAATAGCCCATGGCCACATGGACTTTTCAGTAGAATTCTGAAAGTCTCCTTTACTTTTTTTTTTTTTTTTTTTTGCTGGGCTGGTGGAAGGTGTCAGACTGAGACCTCAGCTGTTGCACCGAAAAGGTTCTCCATAGGCAACAGCAACCAAATCTCTGCACATTGGCCTACCAGGTGCCTGAGTCTGTAGCACTTATAGCGCTGGCACAGCAGCTCAATCTCCCAATCTCTGCCAAGTAAGACATGAGATCTCTTTGAGCATGGCCAAAGCCATTTAGCTCATTTTACAGAGAAAGCTATCAGCAGACAGAAACAAATCCTAGAAGTTTTATTCCAGTGCTGCTATTGTGTATTAAAAAACACAGTGCCCCTTTCACTTAAAAGAAAGGCTATTTTGGCATTACATATCTTAGCTATAAAAAATGTACTTATTTTGCAACAAAGGAAATATATTTTCAAGTCATTTATTTTATATCTTTGGTTTGTTAGGTTGTTTGAATGACCAAAATGATAATGTCTGAGGGGAGGCATCATACTGTAGAACAAATTTTTCCTTTTAAATGAAAAACAAACAGTAATTGTGAATATACACACAAGGTTGGCTTTATACCAGAGCACTGAAGAGAATTAAATCACAGAAGCAGTTTACTTTGCATCATACGAGCAAGATGAAAACATGAACAGTAGGGAGCTAGCAAAATCTCTGAGAAGTTTATGTTCAGCTGGGGATTAATGGACATGACTTTGCTTTTAGCTTAAAGAGGGAAGCAAGCATCACTGGTATAGACATGGTGTTGCTAGGAAACACTATGCTACCTCTGTCGTTTATTTAACTGGCTTCCAAAGACAGACTTTGTGTTTCAGTAACGTAAATATCAGAAGGAAGGAAAAAAAAAAGGCAGCAGAAAACTACAGTATGATCCAAGTATTCTGACAATAATTTCTTCCTTACAAAATTATTAAGTTAATGGATGTGTTGACTTTAAAAACAGCTCTAAGTAAGAGGGAATAATTGAGGTATTTTGTATAAAACAGTAAGGGAAAACAATTATGGCGTGTTTGTATACATGTGCTGTGCACGTCTGTATATGCTTGTTTTCAAGCAAATATTTACTTAAGTATTATGATCCATTAGACCCAAATTTGTCCATTAGACCCGAATATGACCTAATGACCTGTCAACTAAATAGACAACAGATTTCCATTATAATCTACTAAACAAATACTATTTTTTAAAAAGTTTATATTTAGGCAGTACACTTCCATTTGAAGTCTGCATGTCTCTGTGTAGAAGCTCCTGCATGCCCATGTGCACAGCAGTTAGTACAGACAAGTACCCTCAGCACACACGGCATTGCATGTGGCTAACAGGCCTTCATGCACTGCAGTGCATTTTGACAGCAGACAAGCTAACAAAGCACCTAACCAAGAGCCTCGGGAGTCTCAACAAATGCTCAGTGCTCACTGTTGGGTACACGACCTTTGCTGGAAACACACGATGCACTAAGTGTATGCTAACACTAAGTGCTTTGTTAAAGCCTGCTTTCATTCACACTGAGCAGTGTCTTACCTCCCACTTGTCTTATGAATTTACTCACAGAGTAAGGCAGGCGAAGAGAGAGTAAGGCAGTCACAGAGGGAAGCACTATCGAAATCTAACCTTGAGAAGCAATTCACCGCGGTATAACACTCTCAGTCACAGCACAGAAAGGGGTCCTCCATGCTAAGCAGACAGGTTGCTATTCCTAGTGTGTAGAAAAATTCTACTCATCTTTTCTATTACAGTATGCTTAATGGAAAATGTCAAAATGCTAGCTTAAAAAAAGAAGAAAGTGCTTGTTTAAAGTGTTAGATTGACAGCCTATTTATTCACAGCACAGGCACTGTACAGGCAACAGCAGTTCAAGTGTCTCACTTTCCTAGCAGTGTCTCTGCACAGGCTGCTGCGGCTGGAGGCGAAGCACTAATGCACTCTCCCTTCCCCTTCAGTCCCCACCTGCCCGTGGGACTGGTCAGTGTACATACATGAACATATGCATTTGGAATTAAAATGGCAAGATAAAATCCAGTGCTTTTTCCAACGTACTGTCAGGAATATGTGACTAGCATTGTGAGGGAGTATCAGGGTAAGAGAGGATTTCAAAAATCAAAACACTCCAATCCATTCCTGTGGACGCCATGGACACAAAATGCCCAGCATTCATGTGAAGTGGGTAAGGAAAAGGAGAAATTAAAGGCATAATACCTCTGGATCTAATAGAGAATGATGTAAACTGGTGTTTTTTTTTTTTTTTTTACATATGAGATCCTTTTTAGCATCCTCACAGCACAAAACAATCTCCATAATCTTCCTGAACACCAGGGCTAGTGTTCAATGCCTGAATTTACTACCTCTCTGTTTGATTTTTCTGTTTTTTTTTTTTTGTTTTTTTTTTTTTCCTGCCCAACTAGCCAACTAAACTGGAATAACACAACAAACTCAGTGGATTTCCCAGTGCTTCTCTTTCGTTGAAGAGGTTGTTATATTCTTAACTTGATTATAGTTCAAAAAAAAACCAAACACATTTCTTTGGAAGTTAATATACCGCATCTATGATGGTAAGTAGCATAAGGATGCTGACTCATCAATTACAAGGGCCCAAAGACAACTTTGAAACTATAAAATTTCATAAGCAAAGATTCAGCAAATACATGTATATGCTAGTACTCAGGGACCCTTGTCCACTACATACACCATTTTCCAAAAGTTAAAACCCTTCATTTATAATTCCACAGGCTATCCATTACAATGCATATATGATGACAGCACATTACAACAGAAGGAACTTTGTTGATACGTAGCACAAACAAATATTCGGTAATGATAACAACATGAGAGGACTGTAGCTTGAGGGGGGGGGGAAAAAGTGATTCTTTGCCAGAAAATAGTTGAGTTTTTTGTCAAAGGAATAAATTAGATTTGCGTCTCTTGAATGTGTCTGTTACTAACAGGAAGAGGATTTACCATGGATGCTGGTAAGTAAATAATATAGTAGCAGATGACACTATTACACAGAACCCTGTGAGAATTGAGAACACCTCAGTGTGAAAAGGACTTTTTGTTTCTGTTTTCTGGACTTCAAACTCTGCAGCCAACTATATATATATATATACAATTATTTCATTCATCTAATTTCTTAGTATCTTAGTATTTCTTAGTATCCACTACAGAAAAGGGTCAAAAAAGTTCAAAACCTCTCATTAGACAACCTCTCATTAGACATAACAGGAAAAGCAAGCTCCCATCTGAAAGCCTTTGCAATTCCAAAGCCCAAGAGTACTTAAAACACTAGATTCTGTTATCTGTAGAACTCCACATAGCCACAGTCCATGATGGGGCCTAGAAGATGCTATAAAAATAGAAATTAAAATGTTACTGTTTTTCATATCAACAACTGAAGAGTGAGAAAAATATAGTGAGCCTAGAAAATAACAAACATTGCTGCTACCGAGTTCACTGTGAGCAAAATTAAGTCTACTGCTTCCAGCAGGCCTATGTAAGCTCTATCTATTGCCATAGTTTCATATTTTCAAGATTTATATGAGATTTATGAAAAGCTGAATTTAACAAGAAACTCAGCAGAATCATTATGAATAGTAAACAAAATCAATATGGACAGTGCTTGTTTGTAAGAAAGTGATAATGCTGGATGTATTTATGAGAGAGTACTCATAGTTTTATCTACTATGAAACTATCCAGGGACTAAATGTTAAGGTGATTAATTCCTTTTTGAACTCGGCAAATTAATTTCCAGTATCTAGACAATACATGAAAAATTTTAATCCAGTTTTGGATAAATTCCACAGAGAGTTCCTTTTCATTCCACTGATACTAATAAACTCCAGGTACACAATTACACACATACACAGCTACTCAGGCACATATAGGTTTTCTTTTGCATAAACTACTTAAAAACTCCAAAACAAACATTTTAAGCAAATCAAAGTACAAAGGCATGCTGTCCAATTAATTTGTGTTTCTAGTCTAAATCTTAATTCTCTTTATAATCATCAGAACTCACAGCGGGGCCAATCACTTGAAAAGAAGGAAAAGGAGGGCAGCATGGATAGGAAAAAAAGGAACAGGAGAGAGAGAGGAAAGAGGTTAACTGTTCTCCAAGTGTATCTAATAACCAGTTATGGAAGAGGACAATGATTTTAGTCTCAACTCAGTCTGTACATGGAAAATTAAATGTTAATCAAGAGGCTGCATCTTCTGAGTCCTTCTGATCTAAAGCTATCAGCCATGACTGCCTCCTCCAAACAATAACTTAAGTGGATCGAATGGATTCCCTGTACTTTTCCCCATTTAGTACACATACAGTACAGATGTTAGTCTGAAATAGAATATCTCTTGTTTATCTTTTTCTAAATCCATTTTCCACATCCTAATCCAAAGTCCAGTGGCAGTCAATGTAGTCTTTCCACTGACTTGAATGGATGATGGAGCAGGTATCCTGTGGGTGGAGATGCCCTGCAGTAAACACTGGTGTACAGCACAGCGTACACACGATACATCAGTTTCAAGGGGAACATGAGAAATTTAAATCCTCCTCTTCCTCATTACAGCTGTTAAATACAGAACTGTAGTAAATGAAAGTAGTCTCAGATATGATTGTACCTATGGAATATAGAGAAATTACATAAAAGCAATAATGCTAATAAGCCTGTTTAATTTGTACTTTAGAGAATAATCACTGTTTTCATATTTTTCTGTTCATTCCTTCTGTGAGTTGCTGCTATGCCTATGGCTATCTAGCAAATAATAAATGAGGTACATAGAATGAGGTATCTAGCAATATCGAGGGGAAAAAAACCAGCTTTTTATTTGCTATTGTTATTTTTAATCCTTCAATTCCAAAGCCTACAGGGCTTAGTTTAAGCCAAAGAAAAGGGAAAAAAATGACACACAACATTATGGTAGGAACAAAAAAGTTATTTTCTACATCATTATATTTAAACAAAAATAAACTCAAACCCTAAACACTTGCCAATGCAATATATTATTGTTTGAGTCAGACACAAGGCTCCTCTGAGTGAATTTGGGCACTACAGGCTAAGGAACCTACAGAAGTACTATCTCTGTCTTCAAAGCAGGACAGCTGCAGAGACTGACAAACTGTGAGAGTGATCTAACTCTAACCCAGAACTAATCCAGCCTTTTACGGGTAATAAAGTCTGATTTCACTGCTCAGCTGAGTTAAAACTAATGAAGAATAGGCTAGCTACAATTTTATTTATTGAAGAAACTGAAAAAAAATGAAGAGGTCAACAAGTAAATTTCAAGAATCCTCAATCTTGATTTCTTCCACACTAATACTTACAGTGCAGGGAATTATTATGTTAAGTAAGGTTCCTTAAGTTGCCTGGGATATGTATACCATAACAGAATTTTCCTCTAAATTGCATCTATTTATTGTACACACATGCAACTTCTTTCACATTTAAAGACAGGGACTGGGAGAACATCTAGGTTTCCAAAAAAAAAAAACAACAAGAGAACATGAAAAAAAAAAAGATGTGTGATTTTAGAAGAAGGGAAATAAACTTCTCACAAAGGGGAACCACTGGTACTAAAAAGCAAGTCTAAAGTGAAGTCACTTGCATCTTTCTGAAGAGACAAAAAAGGGCGGATGGCACCAGCGCAGTGAGCCAGCAGCGTGCTGTCTGCATGTCCTGCTAACTAATACCTGTAACACAGAAGTTGCATCATATTTATCTCAGAAACTAACTCTGCTTATCGTTACTTAACAGATGATCATGTGAAAATAATTTCAGATGTGAACCAGCACAAGCAAGGTAGTTGAACGAAACACATGGTGCACAGAATGACACTGCTGCAGCCCAAAAGCTACAGAAGAGCTGTGTGGATTTGTCTATCGCCTGAGAATATTATTTGCATGATTTTGAACAAGAGCTAAAACATGACCCTAGCAGCATATTCTAATTATACAATGTACTCTTTTCAAACAAGATTCACATTCAGCTCATATTCATATATCCAACAAAAAGATACATAAAAATGCAGTAAAATTTGTACTTAAGATAACTGGTCCTTTTGAATTAATCTTACCATAACAAAGTCCATTTGGAATATAATACTGGATGAAATTATATTCATAAAACCAGTACCATAACCATAATTTTTTATTGCATTAATGTTTCTGATACAGGGTACAAGGGTTTGGTATCACCCTTTGTAAAATGTAGTATCACTTTCTAGAGAAAGAAGCCTTCTCAAGTTAGGTTTATCTCTAAACTAACATCTATATAGTTTATTGGTAGCATAATGATAAAATGACCTAACAGACGGGATGTGTAAATTCAGTCAATTGAAGAGTAACAAGGAAAACATTGACCTCATATTTAAAAGAGCAGATAACCTAATTAAAATGTAACAGTTAAAATCCCTACATTAATCTCAGTGCTATGGCAAGGATTTTGAGTCACTCATTCATGAAAGTTAGGATTCACAGAGTAATTGCTACTCAACGTCCTCACATATGCTGTTATTTGCTTTTTATAAGAAATATGTGGCTGCCATGTATTTGTACAGTTTTTATACATCTCAATTGCTTAATGTTTAAGATTTTTTTTTTTTGAAATATGTGTCAACAATGTATTTGTACAGAGCATGTAATCAAACTTCTATGAAAAATGTTTCGGTAAAGTGTTGGCAAGCATTTATACATACTTATTAACTACAAAGCATTGAAAACAACATACACACCAACACACAAAGTTGTGTTACAGTTATATTGTCTTTACCTGCACTGTCCTCTCTGTGCCATAGGAATAAATAAAGAGAAAAAAAATGCAACGTGATTCTTAAGTTATAACTGTACTTAGCAAAAGGATCTTTGATACTGTGCCACCAAATGCCAGGTATTACATTTCAAAAGGTCTGTTTCATTTGGCTAACTGAAATTTATAAAATTCAACATGAATGACCTATTTTTTACTTGCTTCATGCAGGAAACAACAGAAATCAGTAATTTTGCTATTTTTAACAGCTAAAACACCATATGAACTCAGAATCATACTCATCTTACTGCAGTATCTTTAGGGTTTGAACCCTGAAGAAAAGCAAGTCGTGGTTCTCAGGGTTTTTCCAATTTCATTTGCCTTTATGCAGTTTTCATACATAGCCCAGAAAACAACAAAGGATGCTGTTACTCCATTCTGTACTCCCAGCCAGACTAAGCTTTCCAGTGGGATGGCACAGTGCCAGGCTTACCCAAATTTGAACGTGATTTAATGAAGTTGTGAATGCAGCCTGTAGAAAACTAGAGGTAAGCCCTACCCTTCACCTGGTCAGACAGGAACTTCTAAAATCCCAGTAGACATCGGGAGGCTACAAAGGTAGGCCCTTATTTAAAATATTTAAAATCTAAGACACTGCTGACATAAAGAAGTGCAAGATCAGCCCTGAAAAGGGCAGGATTGCTTGTTACTACCAAAGCTCTGTACTCCCAGCTCTCTCATTTGATTGAAAACCCTCCAGTGATGCAGATCCAATTTTTCTCTACGAGTGCCTTGATGGGTCAGCAGGGGAGATTGCACTGTCATTGGTTAGCTTGTCTCCAGACACAAATGCCATCCAGCATTTCTCCTAAAGGAGACTCGCAGTCACGGCACTTTACTGCTCAGAAAATATTTTAAGCAACATTGTTCTTCTGTTGCAACAAAATCTCAGTGCAGAGGCAGGGAATTCAATTGCCAACCTAGGTTAAATCAGACAATTTCTGTTAAGATACATTACCAGTAACTACATATAGGGATTCTTTAGGCCTTATGTAGTCCTAAAACTCCAGGCTGTTTGTAATTAAGCACAAAATACTCTCCTCCGCTGCGCTCACACATTTACAGCCGATTCTAGGTCTCTGAATCAGTTTCAGTAACAATAAAATTATTTCTTGCATTCTGCAAACAACAAGAGCCTCACACCAAATGGTAATAAGGCAAGATTTCAGACTCCAGTGTCTTCAGAAGAAATGCTTAGAATGAATCAGGGAGAACAGACCCACCAACAGGTAAGCTGGGAACAACATGAAAGCTGCTACTAGGCAGGCCTTAGCATTAGCAATGTTGAATGCAGGGAATAGTGCAACTATGGCGAAGTTTATCTGCCTGAGAAAAGCTGTCAGACTGTAATGTGACAAAAATAGCCATTAAATCTGAAGTGGCTAGATTTCTTGGGACTGAATCCTTCTTCATTGACAGGGTTCACCCTTCATCCTTCGCCATCATAAGCTGATGGCCAGTACATAATTGTTTCACGTTGGCAAAACCCTGCCAAATTCAACAGAATTACGTGGATTTCAGTCAGGTAGTGTACAGCCTCGAGGTTCATAGCAGTTTACTGTACCTGGACCCTTTATGTAATACTGAAATTACCATATTGATTGTTCTTCTGATAAGATTTTTTTTTTTGTTGTTTGTTTGTTTCTGTGTGTACCAAGCATGGTGAAAACATCAGGTGGTTATAATAGCTTAGATTATAAACTGCTGCTGGTGGTTTTACAGACCTTCCTGCATTGATAACCAGTGCTTTAACAAACCACTTAGACACTGTGATTTCCTTCCATCAGCCTGCCATTAGCCTAAACATTCAACAAGACAGCAAACTTGGATGTATCCATTCCAGCCAAGTACCACTGGTATCAGATTTTCCATTTCCAAACATTTTTACAAAGACCTACAAAAACTAACCCAGTATTCTAGACCTAATGCACTTTGGGATTCTCAGGGAAGACACTCTCAGTTCTCAGTTCAGTCATTAACTTCAGAATACTTTGACTCACTTCAGAAATTCCCCACACAGGGCACATAGGGGACGTGCTATCAATCACTTCTGAGAGACTGTACCACTCCATTTCAAACCAAGATGATAATTTGACCTCCCTCATATTCGCCTTGACTATAGCAACACAATATATAGGGGCTTACACCCAATTCAACTAAGAAAATACTGAAGCACTTCTTCACATGAACAGGTGTATCAAACCTTATTTTAATTCTCTCATCAATGGCTTCCTAAAGAAATTCAAAATCATGTTCAAGGCCTTACTTTTATCTGATAGGCTCAAGATATTTAAGATGCCTATGGTACAGGGATGGAAACTGGGGTTGAGAGCCCTGCTAAGCTGACAAAAGCTAATCTTATCTTTGTAGGAGCTGGAGATCTTAAGCTGCCAACTCAAAACTATGGAATAAATTCTGTCACTCTATAAATAAGAACTTACATATTAAAAAAATCACAGATCCACTTTCTGCTCCAAATACAAATTCAATTTCTGTATATTAAAGGAGTTCTAGTAAACTCCTAAAATAGCTTTGCTATTATTCAGCAGAGGATTAGATGTGAACTGAAGTGCACTAGTGAGCCAAGACAGCATTTGCAGTGACCAAACAGAACTGTTTCCCTCATCCCAGTACTATTTAACAGTAGGTTACATGGATATTTCTAATCGTACTTGAATTCAGCATGAGGGAATGGGATGTGTGCATATACACGTGCAGACACAAAAAAGGCACTGTACTGAGGAAAAGCAGGTATTGGATACTGCTTGTGATGCTCAGTATGCTACAGAGGCTTAGCTATGGTGCTGAGTGGTGAGTAACAGCCCACCTAATGCACATTAGAGGGGGCCACAGGATATCTGCCTTAAAAACTATGGACCGAGTGATGTCTGACATCAAAACTAGTCCTCATAACCCCGTCTGAGGAAGAAGCTGGACTAGGTGACCACCTCAAACCCCTACCAACCTGAATTATTGATGAACTTTTCAATTTTAGAGCTTTGTAATTCATGATTCTTAGGGCAGCGTATACCAGTTTTCTCAGGCATTATTACAATATAATTACTTGCTGTTCATCAGATATTGATGTCTGTATAGAATTTATAATTTGGCAATTAACTATCAGGTATGCAAATGCAGTTCCTGTGTAAGTGTGCAGACTGTCTCTCTCAGAAGAATAAATATGAGCCTTAATGTAAATACACATTTTCCTCCATTAGTGCATAACAGATTTGTTAGCTCTACAAGTATCTATCCCTTAACTTGGTACAGAACTTTGGAATCCCTTCAGCACAAAAAGAACTCTATAGAAAGATGCATTATATTTTGCAGCTGATTTTCCTAAAGTTTTCTTTGCATGGATTCCCATAAATGGCCTCATACTGCATGGTTTCAGACTACAGAGTCCAAACACCTCAGCTATCCCAAAGGAAAATCAAATGAAAGTGATGAATTAAAAAGAAGTTTACAAGAAGTATTCTGGGGTAGTATGGAATGGAAAAAGCTTTGATAACACGCACTCTATGCTTCTCATACCCCTTCTGGCTTGCAGGAATCCTAAATCTTCATGACAGTAAAGTATAATTTAGAATTAGTAACAACAACAACAAAAAAGGATATTTGAATATTAAAACAAATGCATCTCACATTTTATTATTTATGGAGTTTAAGTGCATACTTGAAATATAAAGGATGAAAAAGTTGTCTAGAACACAAAAGCAATATTCTGCCATATCGAGAACACATGTAAAATAAATTAAAATAAATAAACAATACATTATGAGTATTTGCACATGCTGTGTCATTTGGGTAGATTCAGAATAGAAGATATATATTTCACTACATAAAACATATTTTGTAAACATATCTAATCCTAAAGAGCTAGATACAAGCCTCATTATTAATATCATCCGATTTCCCAATTTTTAAGTGTTCCAACTGTACAAAGAACTAATAAGAGCTACAGAGGTAAAAATGTTGATTCACAACTTTTTCTCTGTTACTTCTTTATCTTCCTAAGTGGTGAAGAAAAAAAAATCCTTACCCCCCTAAGCACACAGCCAGTTCCTGTGATATTTAAATACATCTTAGAAACTGATTTTGATCTAGTAGGGAAGTCTTCACCATTTCACCTCCCAGAAAACCTGGAGTACTTAACCCGTACTTGGAAGGAATGTTAAAGTGGGAGGACTCTTAATACAATGCTCGCTTTATACAAAAAATATTTGCTATCAGGTAACTAATAGCTCTGCTCCTCCCCTAGCCTTGCTAGGAATAACCTCAACTCTCTAAATAAATACTTAAGCCTCTGCTTACAGAAAGAGTATTTCTTTTCCATTTCTCTGTCAAAGCCATCAGTAGCACCAACAAAGCTTTTAACTTCATTGCCCTGCATCTGTATTTGACACAGTTCTTAAAGCACGCTGCGATAGGCAGGATGCTGTTAGTTGTAATGGGACTGTTTGCTAGGACCATTTCTCTGGGGAAGTGAAACGCAGTAACTAAGTGAGCTGGAGACACAGCCAAGAAATCCAGAAATCACTCCACATCTGCTGCACTAGAAGTGTATGATCGATACATTGGATGAATCCACTTTAGTCACTGGTTCGTGTTGGGTGAAAAGGTGCAAAACTATGTATTGTCATGCTATTTGCTTCAGTTAACAACAAAACAAAGAAAACCAGGGAAAAGCAGACATAACAGTATTAAACACAAAGATCAGGCAGAAAGAATTTCCAATAACAAGACAAACAAACAGTCTTGGATAGAGATCCTGTGAAATCTAAAGGACAATTTGCTACAGTTTTGTGCAATTTGCTCTTCCTTTCCAACACTGAAAATACCGTGTGTCCTAACAGCTCATGTGAATAGCACCTTAGCATATATCAAATAGATGTCAAGGGAATTATACTTTTCTGTTTTCTGTTGAGGTTATTAATTATCTTAGAAATGTTGAAGAGAAAACTACCAGAATGTACATTTGTTCCGAAGACTAGCACTATTTACCCTCAAAGTACAAATAAAATCAGAACTTTTGTTACTGTTGTCTGCCTGTTTCCAGTAATTCCAATTGGGTATAGTACATCTTTTCTCACCATTTACAAATAGTTGAAATGTTACCCGTTCTGAGGGCTGCAGAACATCAGAAACACCTAACAGTCAGGCTGTACACAATGATGTGTTCAGAGCTGTGAAACCAAGCAGTACAAGACGGCTTTTTCACACTGCACAGAAAGATTTCAACAGTTTAGAGCAGAAAGTGAGAAGCACTGTCCTCACTCAAACGACAGAGGACTTTTATAACATAATACTCAACTATCTAATTCATGACTTTCTAGCACAAGAACACCTTGCAGCATCAAAACATCAGCGGAAGGAGCCTCTCACACCTGAGGATGGATGCAGTTTGACTCTGGTGACTTCAGGAGACCTCTACATGTCCTAATCAAGCAAAGTGAACTTTGGAACAGCTTTAGGCTTCAAAGCAAATACATGTATGGGAATGCGTTTAATCAGGCATAGTGCCTATCCAATTTACTGTAATAACTGGTCAGGAACCTTTCCCAAAAATCCTTCTTAATCTGGGTTTCACTGACTAGAGAGGAACACTGTCCTACAGCTTAATGACATCGGACTGCCTTTCTCACCACTGTCCAAATCAGTAAGCTGAAGACATTTAAGTGCATTTTGCAGTGTGCATACGTGCTTTTCATTCTGAACAAATAAACTTTTTAATTTCTCTTTTTTTTTCCTAACCTGGAATGAAGTTACTTAATTCAAGTAAGGAACCAGTAGCAGTAGCCCTATGAAACATTGTCTGTAATAACCCTGTAATGTTTAGTCATAGGACTACAAAAATAGGAGCAAGTCCAAAAAGAGCAAACATCACCCTTTGTGATTCACTGTTATTTGTTCACATTGGAATGAAATCTTTCCTCATGTTTTAAGACATCTTTATCCGAAGCGCTATAATATAGAAAATAAATAAATAAAACCTAGGTGTGTATTCTATACGTTTTTAGGAAGGCTCCCATTGAATCTCAGAGGGAACACTCTATGTATAGAAGGTGAAAAGATTAAAAGAAATAGGGAAATAACCAAATTTTAATAAAGACTGCATTCACTTCATTTTAACAAAGTTTCTCACAGTATAAAGGTATTTACAATTTCAGGAGTCACTTAAGTGCATCCACAAAATTTGGTATTTCGTATGTAGTTAAATCTTTTGATAAAGGATATGAACCACTGTTTGAAATTAAGCATGGGTCATTACAAATTTTGATTTACTTTTTTCTTCAGCCCGTAAACAAACAAAACTATTATAAAATTCTTTATCAAAGGATTCCAATGAAAAATGATAGAACAGATAATCTCTACAGGCCCCTCTAGATTTGAATTAAGGAGAGCTGCAACTCCAGTCTAACGGTTAGTCATCAGTACAGGGTATATCAGTATATGGGGTTCTCATTTCCCCTTCACCCTTCTAGCTACATGTGCAATAGTACAACAGCACATATATACATCCTTCAGGCTTCTGGCTCTTAACCATCTCTGTAGAAGCACTATGCAGAAACGATGAATGCACACCTGGTTAAATGAACTTTGTATTTTCTATGGTACAGAACTCACATAGGATTTCCTTTACACAAACATTGCCATCTCAACCTCCAAAAAGTGACCTTGACTCTCATCATCTGTTCACTAAATATGGAAGGCTTTCTCAGTCTAAATCCATATTTCTGACTTATTTTGGAAAAAAAAAAAGTTCAAACATGCACAAGACTCGATTAAGATGCACATGGATTGGCTATATGATAAAGAATCAATTAAAATGATCAAAGACAAGCAGCAACAAAATGCAGTTTTATCCGTAGCTTTCAAATAAGCCAACAAAAAGATGCGTTGGAACTAAAAACATGTGCCCCAAAATTCCCTCCCCCCCCGAATTCAACTACCCATTAACAGTGTTGCATAGTGAGCAATGCCTACCTCCATTTCATATTTCTAACTCCTATGCAGTGATATTCTGTCTCAAGCATCTTTTCTATTTTTTTTTTTGAAACAAGAAAAGGCATATTACCATTATTTTTCCTGTATTGTTATCAGATTAGATTATATCAGACTACAGATTATAGACACCCAATTGCTTTTTCTACAACTACTTAATTTTAGGGAATCTTCCATTTTAAAACTATAGGATATAATGCTAATTCTGTTAATTTCAGTGAGAAGAGATCTGTAACTCATCATATACACATTTTGCTTTACTTTACTAAATGGAAAGTAGCAGAAGTTAGATCAGTTTATATTTAAAACGTGCTGAAAAATTGATGGCAACATGCTGCATTAGGAATAGAGTTCTCCTGTCTGTTATTCCCAGCGGTTAAAACAAAAAGTCAGTTCTCTCATCTATACTAGCGTGTTTTTGGCTTTAGGAGAATCAGCATCTTCCTGTGACATTTAGATTTTTGTGTTTGTGCATGCTGAACTTACAAAAATAACTTCAGTGCTGTTCTTGAGGGACTCATTCCACCAACAGCTCAGCAATCACTTTTGATTCTTAACAATTGGAAAATCACAGTATTTGAAGTGGGACTTACTCTTATGACCAGTAAGTCACCAAGTTGTAGTGAAAAATGTTATCCCTAAAATTATCACTCTTATTAATTTGGCCTTTTGGATAATTGTCATCAGTATTGTTTCTGATTTTAAATAGAAACTTGGTAATATTTTTTGCTATAAAATGGTTTAGTTTTTAATTAGAAAGAATGCTATTTAATTATGATTACAACACTGAATTTATTTTTTAAATAATAAATCTCTTATACCAGCTGTCTACAGAACAGGGACTGCATCTTGAAGCACTGTGCATCTTTAGCTCAGTTGTTCTATCCCCTGAAAAACTGTTTAAAGGCAAGTTAAAACACATGTTGGCTAGATGCATTGTGAATCTTACTTGTCACACTTGTGAATAATTTCATTCTTTCAACATCTCCCTTAAAAAATCTGATCTGTAACTTTATAATTAGCTGGAATGAATACAGAAGATATCCACCTTTACTTCACATGGGTTATGGTAAAAAAAAAAAAAAAATAAAAAAAAAGTATATGATTTTGAATTATGTGAAAGATAAACTGTCAGCTCATGTAGCTCAGTCTACACTAGTCACCCAAAAGCATTTAAGAAGAAATATTTAAACCTTTCCTTCCAGCTATTTTGCATGGTATCTTTACAAAATTTTGAAAGCTTGTCACAGCCTATTGATGCTGAGTTGATCCACCTACTCTGCACTGGACTGTTAAAAACTGAATAGAAACTAAAAATACAATGGGATTAAGAAAAAGCAGTAGAGCCTGACATTGATTGACAGCTTTTCCAAATTATGGCTCCTTATTTACAGAACTCAGGAAACCACAGCCTTTTAAAGGGTGTGTAACAGATACACAACCTGTAGCAGATACACAACCTGTACACAACCTGCAGCAGGTCAAATGCAAATAGTGTGGTAGGACTTAGGTGCCATCATGTAAACGCAGTTCAGGAAATGCAGAAACTGTTTTACACTTTAACACCCAGGACTCTCTGAGTGCCTTCCAATATCCACTGAGACAGCACAGGAGAAGTCACCAAATCTCACATGTTAGACATAGTGGTATGTCTCACTGAATAAACTTTTTTAAGGGATAACACTACACTCCACAATATGTTGAAGTGTTTGTGAAAGCAAAAGTTAACTACTTTTCCATGAGAAACGCTTAACTGTTTAAGAAAAGTATTTGGACTGAATTATTGAAATCAAGAGTGTAGCACCCATTGCTAAGGCTCAGCTCTTGTATTTGAAAATCTTCAAGGAGACAGCTGGACAATGAATCCTTTCTTCTCTAATCCTGTTATTGACTGAAGAGAGAATAAGGATGAATACAGTAACTTTAATTTCTTGTGTTTCACTTTTCCTTGGGTTTCAGTAATATGACAGTGAACTGCAGGTAGAGTAAGGGCTAATTAGACACCAGCATTGTTTTGTCTCTGTCTATTCAAGCATGGATGTGTTTTGAATACTACTGACAGAGTGAGATGGACAGTTGTATGTCAATCAATACTGTATCACTGAAAACGTCACAGAAACATGGTCTAGAAATTGTAGAAATCTAAACTCTTACAATTTCACAGCACGTAGAAATCAAGTAATAATTACCCTAGCATTATCCCAGCTATCTGCACTTTCAACATACAGAGATGAACACCAACCATTACCTCAGACCTGAACACCTGCAAGAATGCTTAGGTTTGGATTTCTGTTCTAGATTTCAGTCACAAAAAGAATTGTGTTTTCTTTGGGCAGATGAGATATACTACATTATACGATGATTTCAATTTGACAGAAAACTTTGCTTCTGTTTATGTGTATGGAAAAAATATAACTAAAATAAAATAGACCGAGGCTACCTGCAGGAAATATTTCCAGAAGGTGAGGTTATCCTGAGAAGCATTTCTTAAGCAGGTCAGAATAGCAACTGAGAGAAGGAACAAGAGAAAAGAGCTGAGTTACTTAAACTTAGTTGAGTATCAATTGCTCAGGATATAGTCTACCTTATAACTAACACCCTGAATATGTCCCCATATTCAGTCCTTCAGATCTAAAAAAAATAAATTGAGTGCACTGCAAGAAAGATGTATCAGTATTCAACGTGTATTTCATCCTCAGTGAGTAGTTACTGCACAACAGATAACTATGAGTTTAAAGAAAATGCTTTCAATAGTTCCATTTTTTCCCCAAAGCCCTAAACAGATCACACAGCAAAATCCTGAACTGACACTTCAGAGATGTTACAGAGACTGCTTTTTCCTTTTCCATTCTGACACTAGTATTTTTAATATAATATTTCGCAAAAAATATCGTGGAGAACTTTGAAAGCATCAGATGTCTTAGGAAGGCAAAAAAATAACTTCTATGGCATCCTGCTGTTAATTTGATGCTCTGTAGGAATCAGAGACAAAATCACAAGAAGCTGAAAAGGTAAAACCTTAGGTCTGAATTGTTATTCCATAGAGGTTGCAGCAGGCAGGTAAAACATATTTGGCCTCATCTGCATCTTCAAGCATGAAAGGTTATGTGAGATTGATGTTAAAAGGTATAAGAATTATATCTTGAGAATGTACAAGTAAAAATGCATTCCATTAAAGAAAATACATCTCTAACAGGGACATTAACAGCACTCCTCAAAAGGATGGGAAGATATTGTTCTCTTTTGTATTCATTTCTTAGTAAGTATCAATACTATACACACGTATATACATGCATATTTCTCAAGATCTTGTACTACTTTTCTGTCTCTATCTCCCTAACCTCTCACAAGCATTCCTGTGTCTTTGTTGTTTTGTATCCAGCAATACCACATTATTCACTCACTTGCTGAAGCTGTGCTTGACACCACAGGGTACAAAATAACACAGAAAACATTATATCTGGAACAAGAAAAGATTGCCTGGTGCTGTGAATACTTCTACGAAGAGCAAAATCAGCTTTGCCCTTTCAAAAGTTAGATCAGCAACTTGATTGATTGCCCTCCCCTGCTTTTTGTAGTCTTTCAAGAGTTCAAGAATTGGCCAGAAAATCAGTGTAACTCATGTAGAAGCCCCTCCAAAAGGAGAAATGAAATGTGATTTTAGTTTGGGAAACTATTCACTGGTATCTGCTGGGTGCATATTTGAAGTACCAGACAAAACGCAGGAAGCCTTGCTGAAAACACACTCATTAAATTTTGGGGGCTACTAGTAAGGTCGTATTCTGCATATATCTTATATAAAGGGAAAGAGAAAAGCCACTCAAATGTTCTGTCTCTGCACTGTGATATATTTCAATCATTTATAGGGAGCTCTCAGCAAAGAATGCAAACAAGAAAATTTTTCCTGGAGAGTAAGATTAACTTTTACTTTAAAAGGATCCACAGCTGCCCTGTGTAAATTCTGGAAATGAAAAGGAATTTCATTTCTCAACTCTCCAAAAGTGAAACCACTCTTGCTCTATGCAAATCTCTACGTACAATATAAATCTCTATATACAATATATATCTGGAAGTAAATACTGTATTGCGTTCAGCCATGAAAAGGTAAAAGGATACAGATGGCAGTTCTCAATACCTTAGTAATACAAAAAATGCTTAGAAAGCTTAATTGGACCTGATACACAAAAGTAGCAAAGAACAATTTAGTTATTGGAGTGGGAATTTAGAAAGTTACAAACCAGGGAAAAAAAATAAATATTATGAGCTCTGAAAAAAAAGAGCTGTTATTTACACAGCATGAAACCAAGGGACAAGATTTTATATAGAAGTTTTGGAGGTGTGATAAAAGAGGATATTTATAAAATCAGCAAAGCACCTCAATAGCAAATGTAGTTGGAAATTACAAGTAGCACCATCTTTCCAGGAAGAAGTTTCTATTTGATTATTTATAGGGCAATGCATCTTTACTGAAATACAGCGATGTTGGACTGCATTACCACCCGTCTAACTGACTAACTCATTCATTTTGGCTATATAATGCAAAGTGATATGATACATGAACACAATTCTCTAGGTATCACAAGTCTGACTGATAAATCTATGTAGGACTACATTACATTTATGATCATAAATGGTTCTCTACGGATCAGGAGCATCAGCTAGAGCTACAGCTGTGAAACTAGTTTGAAATAGTAAAAGATATTTTTATTAGTACAAGAAAATTAAATCAAGGTATGTCACCTTACAGTCAAACCACCAAAATCCACTCAAATATTTACTCCGGGCTAAAATTGGGTCTGTCACAACTTTGGCTCTTCCTGTTTTTAACCTCTTATGAGCCTCTCTGCTGTAAACTTTTTCTGAAGAGGATCATTCCTCTGGAGGAATAACTGTGAGGTGTGAAAGTACATATATGAATTTTATCAGACTACCAACATCAAATACCACCATGCCACCTATGGCAAAATTACTGTTTTCAGGTCGAAGTACAAAAATGTTGCTTGCTAGGTGGGATTTCTACCTCTCACATAGAGTTTCTCTGTGCTTGCATGACAAATTAAAATGCAAATTATGTGCAGAGAATGACAGAAATCACTGAGAACCCCTCAACTTAATTCAAGCAGTATCTGCTACTGTTGTTTTGCTGAAAGATGCATGGGGAGGAAGCCATCCTGTGATACTCCAAATGAAAGCTTGACACCACGTATCTGAAAGACTTCTAGTTATTAAGAAACCCGCTTCCAGGTGTGAAGACAGTAGGATGTCTGTATTATACAGGTGATAAACCTGAATCCGGAGATATAGAAACAGCCACTGCCTCCAACATTTCTGGTCATGTCACCAACAAATTTCTGTATCATCAGTAATGAAAAGCAGTCATGACCCAAATATGCTATGCATTTTTCAAATGAAGTTAAAAATAATGCGTGTCCCTCACTCTACAGAGTGCAAACTAAATCTCTTTTGTCTTTGTTTAGCATTTTTTTTTATACCTTGGTAAGTTATAAAATGGTATAGATAAATTTTAAGTAAGAAATGCATTGAAGTCTAATATATCTAACTCTTAAATTGCTCTTTGTCAGATACGATGGCTTTCCACTGTCTCCTCCCACACACTTTCCATCTCTCCTGAAAATTGCTTCATCTTTGAATCATTACCATTGTAATTACAACAAGAAAAATCAGTAGAAGAAGAAAAAATCTTTGACATAAAGAGCATTATCATGGGACAAAAATATCCTGCTGGATCCAAAGATAACACAATGCTCCATTATTAATGTTTCTATCGATTATTGACTTCATGATGAAGTAAAAATCTAAATCTAAATCCTTTCACTTTATATGTGGCACTCTCTTGTGCCTGCAAAAAATGTAAACATGTCTAAAAACTGTAAAGGGCATGATCATCCCAAAACACCCAAGGAAAAAAAAGTTTTTAGTAATTTTTTTTTTCCCCTCAGTAAGAACATCAGAAAGTGGGATGTAATCTGTCTAGTATTCAGCTGGGCAAGTCCTTATATCTCAAAGGGAAGGTTTTTTAAGTATTTACCTACTGGGTGTAATATTTGCTCTTTGTTTGGATGTTTCAGAGTGGCTCTATGTATGGAATCACAGACCAGGAACATGGAATTCATAGAACAATTGGAAGGGACCTCAAAAGATCATCAGGTCCACAACCTATAATTCTGCAAATACATAAACTCACAGATTAGACTCCTTGGCTGGATAAATGATCAAATTCTACTTTTAAGAGTGGCATCCAATTATTAACAGGGATGAAAGTACAAATTTTAACTTGGAACGTTATCAAATAAGTTATTTAGAATGAATATTTCCTTTTAAGCTCCAAGGGACCACTTTATACTATCGTTTAAAATCAGACTGGAAGAGAGCTTGCATAGTTCAATGATTTTCTGGTCAGCTTTCTGACCCATGGCAGGATGAATTATTCTATGGTATTCCTGACAGACATCTGTCTAAACTATTGTTAAAAGCTCCATCAGTGAGGATATCACCACTCGTTCAGACAATCTCATTCAGTTTTTCATTTACTGCAGCAAATTTTTTCCTACCACCTAACCCAAATCTCCCATCCTGTAACTTAAACTCAAACCTCTTATCTTAATCATCCCAGACAGAAAGTCCTTTCTCCTTTTCTGCACATTTTCATAAAGCTAAGGATTTTAGGTTACTTCCCACTATGTAGGGTACAGGATTCCAGTTCCCTCAAATCCTTCTTCTTTATTCAAGACCCTGACAACCCAGAAGACAAGGTACAGGACTAATACAGATCTCTGAATCCCTTATTTGCTAAGGAACATTTCCTACCATTTGACATTTTCAGTATAAAGGCTAAGGACTCAGTGGGGGAAAGAGAGTGGCAGATCCTCGCCTCTGGAGTTAGATTCTGAAAAACAATCACAAGGGCAGGAAGCAGTCTGCGGAGATGCTCATATTACCGCTGCTTCTATTTTGCCTAGCAGGTAGATATTAGGAAGTTCAGCTTCTGTGGCTGTCAAAGGGGCTACAGCTTGTTTGCATTAAAAACAGAAAACGAGCAGAAAAGGTAAGAACTGTTCTGATCTTAATCTGCAGCACAGTATCCATACCATCGAGCAGCCTTTACTGCAATCTTACACCACTTTACATCTGAAAGCAGGAGTGTTTAACCTACGTTATTGTAGGATGTGAGCAGAAAAGAGCAAGGGTTTGGGAATATGACAGGTTGGCATGAAGAAAATCTTCTGTATACACTTCTGTTGAGAGAGCTCACCATATAAAATATGTTTGCAGTGTTTTAAAGTTTACTCATAAATATTTAGAATGAAATCCTGATTTCTCTGGTCTCACAACAAGATTTTTACCAATGACTTAATAACAATTGTATTTCGTACTACAGGGATATGGATTACAGATGGTACTTCGCTTTTAAAATTATATTTGTGTCTGTTCCTTAAGATCTCCTTATATATCACACTGTTCCTATTGAACAATTCTGGCAGTTTATGTGGAGAACATCCCCAACAATAGATTAAAAACAATAGTCTTACACATCCAAATATTATTTTCAGTGAAAGTAACAGACCTGTTTCATAACAGCATGCTTTAACAACACTCAGATGCTTCAAGGAAAAGATAAATCCTCCATTTTAAAATCCTGGCATGAAATTGGTTCAAGATTTAGCAACTGCTGTATCTTATTCTTTTGCTTTGTTATTAGTTTTCCAATAATCTTTTCCTCATCTAGATTACCCTCTATTATTTAGTTAGAACTTCCTCCATAATTGCAATCACTGAATAGTAATCACTTAATAAATATATCCTGACAGGTCTATTTTTGCACTGGGAGAAGATTCATTTTCTTTATCATCACTCCAGTAAGCAATTTTTCTCCCTACCTGAAGTAGCAAAATGAAATGTAGCGTCTGGTGCACAGTTCTGCTCTGATACATACAGCATTTCAGTAAGACCAGGCACCAATACTTTCACTTTTTATTCTTTGGATGTGGATTCTTCAAAACCCGTGTAGCAAGGAATTTGTGTTCACCGACTTTTATATATAATTCTATTGATGCACATAGGCAAAAGCTGCTTTGCACAGCTTGTTAATAGTGAGCTAATAGTGGCATTCCTGGCGACTTTTCAGAGTTATTTTCCTACAATACAGGCAGAACAGAGAGAAACCACATTTTTGTTAAATTTCATGAGAGGGGATTGTGAGCTTAGGTACACAACATGGAAAAGCCAAAAAGAGTGTGCGTTCAGTCTGCTGTCTATAAAGGATTAATTTTATATTAAATAGAATAAAATAACCTGAACAAACTTGGATACCTGCAGGTTGCTATAATGATTTCTTTTCCCCTATGATGTGAATATAGCACAAGAAACTGCTGAGGAAACACAAAGAAAATAAAATAAATGGTGGTCTGTGTAGAAACCTGTCTTTCTTCACAAAATGGATCAATTTGTCCTAAGTGGGCTTGGCCTAAGTCACTCAAATCAAAGCAAGTCTTTCTGCTGACTTGAAAGGATTTCAGGCTAGTTCTAGCAATAAATGGATACTCAGAGTAAATAAATTCTCCGATGAGAATCCCATTTTTCTGCTTGAAGTAGAGAAATTCTCAAATGTATTGTGAGGCTAATGAGGACCTCACACAGGTATTTAAGAATTCAAACTGTGTTCTGGGAAGGGAGAAATTCAGCCTCTGCTCATATGCTTTTTTACTCTGGTCTGGCCTTGCTCTGTCTTTGGACAGACTGTGGGGTTTGCCAGGTGCCTTCCGAACAGAACTATGTCAAGGTTCAAATACATCAAATTTGCATTCTTGAATATTATTAAGGTAAACATTCCTTAGTAAGTAATTCTGACACAAAATGGTCTGCCAACATTTTAGTTGAAAGCTAAACCCATAAAGGAAATACACTAAGTCAAAATGATTTTCTGTAAAATTTAAGTACATTTTAGATCTCCACACTGCTGTTGAAAATACCTTGAGCGCCTCATCTTTGATCCAAGTACCAATCCACTGTTTAAGGACCAATTTTCCAGTGTTAACTTCTAGCATTTTTTGTACAAGTAGTGGCAAAAATTAGTTTTATGATCCTTATTGCTCAAACTCTTTCTCCCTTTCAGCCCCATACAACATGAGCCTTTGTGTTAAAACCAAGCCAGAAAAAACAAACCCATGGAATCAAGCTGTGATTTTCCTCTGAACTGAATTCCATTTCTGGCCTCATGTTTTGTGCTTTTGTAAATAGCCTCACAATCAGGTCTGATGATATGAACGTATCAAATTTCTTACTAATACAGCCCAGTCATAAAAACATCTGTGTATACACAATACAAAAATTATGGCTGAACAAATTTAAATGTATGATAATTACAAGGGCAAACCTATTTTTTTTCCCTGTAGTCTAATCTTTGCTGCAGGCAGAACCATATTAAATTTAAAAGAAATCTTTCTAATACATACCAAACAAGCAAAAAAAGCTTACACTTATTTACTTAATCATTTCAACAGCACTGCCCTTTCTCTCAAAAGAAGAATTGTTTATATACTTCTATAACAGGGAAAATATTTATTTCATAGCTCTGAAAATTAAACTAAAACTCTTACTTCAGGGTTCACTAGTTGAACTTGTAAATTTCAGAATTCTTTTATGGCATTGGTGTAAGGCATCTTTTTGTGTGCACAGTAATGAAGACTTAAAATACATTAATTACCTCTAAACAGGCATATTTCTAGAAGATTATAAAGCAAAAAAAAAAAAAAGGACAAAGAAGCAACTTTTAAAATAAACAATTATTAGACAACTTAATGCAAAAATATTTATAAACTAGGCATTTTGTAAGGAGCTGGTAATTACTTAATATTAAAACAAAATGCCTAGATTAATCCAGTAGAGAGAGGTTGATATGATGGAAGTCAGAAAGCAGTTGTGAAAAAACACTCTGCATCTTTGCTGGTGACAAAGTGTTCAGTCATAAAAGCTTTGATTTAAATCATATTAGCATAGTGTGGTAGAAGCATGCAGCACCACAACATCTATGGATATGCCCTAAAAATAGGAATCTTTTTTTTTTTCTTCCCAATAAGCACAGTCTTTTAGTTTCCAACTCGTGTGCATTTGAAATGGATTGTATATTCAGGAAGAAGTCAGAGGGGAATGAAAAAAGAAAAACAGCTTGAGGGATGCAATAATCTCACCATACTTTTAATTAAAGAAATAACAATTCACTTGTAATAGGACTGTCCCATTAGGGTCCCTGATTGCCAAGAAAATCTCAATTGACCTACTTATTTTCTTTGGTAAATTCACCACTTAAAGATGATCTTGGATTTGAACTCCGTAGGTTTCTTTTAAGGTAAGTCCTCCAAATTTTTTTCAGGGGAAAATACACTTGCCTGAAACTTACATAGTCTCAGCTTGCAGTTGGATACTCTTACTCTAGATTATCTTGCTCATGTTTCTCAGAAGAGACGTGACCATCTAGATTTTCCCATTTTCGACTACAGTACAGGGAAAATAACTTTTTTTTTTTTCCTAGTAATTTTGCAAGGTAGTCCAAACACACAACCTAACTGCTTGTAGTGACAAAATAAAGAACTTCATTTAGAAACAATTAATTCTTCTTCAAAATAAGATTTCAAGTGCTGTAATTGAGAGGATAGAGCATCATTACTTTGTGTAAGTATAACCTTTTTGAACTTCCCAGGCTGACACATCACAGCTGAGATGCAATCGTGTTAGTCACGGCACGCTGCATGATGCCAACGCTGTACTGAGCAGCACGCTATTAGGAAAGGGTACAGCAGCATGCTGCACTACTGACAAGGCCCTCCCATGCTGTGATTGTCTATATGCAAACACCATGCCCACTGTCACAGCACAACACAGGAAAATGCTAGGGAGCTATTTCTGTAACACCAGGAGCACTTATTCCTCCACAACTTGACCCCTGCTCTGTGTGGAGATGGTGGTGGTGTGTTTCAGATGCGATGTATAATAGCAGGAAAGCACTGATGCATCAGACCAGGAAATTAAAAAGGATGCCATTCACACAAAGGAATGTTTAGTTAAGTTTGAAAAGCTTGGCTGAAATGGTACCGTGATGGACCATTTGTTACATCTTTACTTACTAACGTTCATTTGCTGTGGATTTTTTCCCCCCAAATCAGTTTGTTATCGATTTTAAATCATTCCAAGAGCTCATCTGCATTTCAGCCCAAACATTTGGAGTCTGAACTAATTTTTGAAAGCATTAGGGTCCTTAAAGGAACAGCCTATTACAATACACAACAATAACTATGTTTCTACGATTTATGAAAAGAAAGCAATATGTGCCTGTTTCGGTGCCTGTCGTTTGCCTACCAATGGTGCAGTGCTCCCCATTCCAGCCCTCTCTGCATTCACATTTCCCATCTTTACAAGTTCCGTGCTCTGTACAACGGGGATGACACACTCGCTGGTCACACGCCACTCCTGTCCACCCTTCTTCGCAGCGACATGCTCCGCCAATGCACACCCCATGAGTGCCACAGTCTACAGAGCACACTTCTAGGAGGAAAAAAGAAGAAAGATTACAGCTAGCTTATGCCAGTGGCAATAGGGCAGAAGTAGCAACCCAAGTCATTAAGTAAAAGTGAGTAGAAGAAATATGCTTTTGCTGAAAACTACATGCTCTCAAAAACTGGCCTGTTCATATCCGGATCAAACCCAGCAGTCAGCTTTTGCTGAAGAACATGGTAAACTACATGAAAGAGTCATTACAAAATTCTGTTCCTATATGCTGGGCAGATTGCTGTAGAGCTGTGTTCTCTATTCTGATACAAGCAATTTTCACAGGTAGCTTCCTCGACGTCTGTCAGCACTGCAGAAGGAGTTCTGTAGTTCATGTAGTTCTGTTTTACTCAAACCTGAACCTGTGTTGATTTTAATACAGACATTTATTTGTTAAGAACGAGAACAAAACTCACCTATGACACACTGTCCTGGTTTCAGTTAGAACAGAATTAATTTTCTTCCTAGTAGCTGGTGGAATGCTGTGTTTTGGCTTAGGATGAGAAGAGTGCTGATAACACCCCGATGTTTTAATTGTTGCAGAGCAGTGCTTACACCAAGCCAAGGACATGTCAGCCTTTCGCTCTGTCCTGCCAACAGGCAGGCTGGGGGTGCAGTAAGAGCTGGGAGGGGACAGACCCAGGACAGGTGACCCAAACTAGCCAAAGGGGTATTCCATACCATCTGACGTCATGCTAAACAATATATAGGGGTGGCTAGCCGGGGGGAGGGGGCCGGACTGCTCGGGGTTAGGCTGGGCATCGGTCAGCGGGTGGTGAGCAATTGCATTGTGCATCACTTGTTTGTACATATTATTATTACTTTCCTATTATCACCATTGTATCATTATTATTATTATTATTATTATTATTTTGTTATTATTATTTTCCTGTCTTATTAAACTGTCTTTATCTCAACTCACGGGCTTCACTTTCCATTTCTCTCCCCCGTCCCAGAGAGGGAGGGGGGAGGGTGAGTGAATGGCTGCGTGGTGTTTAGCTGTAGCCGGGTTAAACCATGACACACACTCAGCAGAGAATGGTGACAATTCAGGGTCACTTAGACTCTAGGAGTGACTGGAAAAAATACTTGCAAGTGAAAGTATTTGGAATCCTACTACTAATAATGGTGAGATATCCAGCATCTTGCTCCCAAGTTCTCTTACAGCTCTCTGCCAGCAGAAGTTGTGGAAAAGCAGAGGAGTCTTTTGCCTCATGCATCAAAGAAAATGACAGTTTAAATTCTCATTCATGTATTTTTCTAGCTGCTGCTGATGCATGAAGCAGAAAAAAGCATATCTTGATACTCATTTCACTGGTGGGGTATTCTGAGTCATTAATCTTAAGAAATAACTGAATACATGTGAAAGCTGTAAAAATTACTTTGAGAGTCTTGCTTATGGCCTACTATTCCATCTCAAGATTCAGCTTGCAATATAAATGCAAAATTTCAAGTATTTTTTCCCCCGCAAATAGAACATTTGCTGTCTTGTCAAAACTGCTTTTTTTCTCCTTAGCTCCTTCTGTTAGAATAAACAAGTTTTATAATATTCAAGTCAACTGCAGCTTTGGAGAGGATGAAATTTTTTAGTTTAGACTTTGGTGCTTGGTTTTTATTGTGTCTTCTGCCCTAAAATTAATTCTTTAAATATTCCATATACAACTAAGAATCAAAAAATACCCTATATGCAAGGGGTTTCTGTTTTGTTTTTTTTTTTTTTGTTTTTTTTTTTTTTTTTTTTTTTTGATAAAATGGGTAGCATTTTGATGCACAATGAAGCAAACCCTGAAAATATACTCAGTTGGAGTGTTTTGCATTCCCCAAATGTTATGAACATATTTATAAATCACTGCTGTGGAGTTTTTCAGCTGAAGTTGCCAAACAGCTATAAAGCAGTTATTGAACTTTCTCAGTCCACAAGAGAGTCAGTTGCAGAATGAAATACAGACTCCTGACCTACACCCCCACCCCCAGCTGTCAGTCCCAAATTAGGAATGTATTAAAAAGTAGTATTTAAATAGTATTTAAAATATATACACACATACAATGCTTCTTTCCAGCATAATCCAGAACAGGACCAAATTTGTTCCAAATAAAACTTTCTAATTTATTTGTATTTCAAATTTGCCTCTGACATTTACGTTTTAATGAAATAGGTGCATTATTGCAAAATCAGAAGAAATATTCTTCTTACCAACAGAGCAGTCGGGACCCATCCAGTTGGGATCACAGCTACAAAGACCAGTGTCAGACAGGTATGTACCGTGCCCACTACACTGGTCTGGACACTGGGCTCTGGGAAGCTCACAGTTTATTCCACCCCAGCCTGGGCTGCAGAGACATTCGCCATTCACACAGACTCCATGATTGGAGCACGTTGGATCTAAGCAATCAACTAAATAAGAAAACAAAAACGATGTAGAGAAAGGTCAGTTCCCACAATATAATGTCTGGAAAATATGTAGTAGTGGTACCTTGAAAAGTTCATATCACTGGGACAAAATAAAGTAAATTCATGTGGTTGTTTAAGTCATAACTATCTGGTCTGAGAACTGGAAAGCGTGAAGTAATTACATTAGCAGAATATAAAACAGGGTGTGACTGAAAAACAAAAGTTTACTGCAGGAATTCTGGAGTGAAGAAGTACAAAGACTTAAAAATAAAAGTTAAATATACATAGTAAGAGCTCCACACATAAGCCTTAGTCTGGGGGCATTCTGAAACACACAAGTTCTGCTGAGTTAAACACTGTGTGGAATAATGTATTGGCCCCCTCTTCTCACTTAAAAAAAATAAAAACATCAAACGAATTACACTTTTCAAAGAATATTTTTTTTTTTACTTGGGAGTATCTTTATCAATACTACTATTATTACTATATGCTAGACCATTGTGAACATAAGATTGTGATATCTACTTTAAATACCTAGAAGTCAAATTATCCGTGGCTTTTAGCTTCTTTTAGACTTTTAAATTATTCAGGCAGTTTTGAACATTTTATTCCTAGTCCATTAGTAGCTAAGCAGTGAAACTGAGAGTCCCTGTTATTTCAACCCATGTTCTACCCAGCAGGTAATTCTTTTAAGAAATAAAGAATAACAGATGTACATACAGATTTCATCTTTTTCTTTATCTGAAAACAACAGCATAAGAAAGTGAAAACACCTATGATGGAAAATCATCCATAAAACCTCTTTTGCCATTTCAGTCCTGACAAATAAAGGAATGTTATGTGGTGTCTTTCAAATAAGCTCTATCAGTAACGTTATGGTTTTCCAAATTTTTATCTTGTATCATTAATCTGTGTAAGTGCACTATGCTCTACCGTGAATACCAACATTGAGGCTTCACCAACTGCCTTTTGCTGTGGAATTGAGGGTCAAGGTCAAACTTATGTCCTAAATAAAATGAATTCATCTCATGACTGGTATATATCAGCTCACAAGAGAAGAACCAAAAATGATTGGCATTCTCTCTTGCAGCTCTAGGAAGATCTGAGTTTATAATGAAAGTGATTTATCTCTCATCTTTTCCAAATTGATCCTTCTAAATTAAGGCAGAGACATTTTCACTCTGCCTTATATGAACAATACTTGATCTTTCAAATCTCAACTTTTCTATAAACAGTCTTGTCAAATTATTTTATGAAGTTACAGAGCATTTAAAGTAAGTATATAGATTAGATACAACTCAGAGGATTGAAGCAGGCCCATTTAGAGATACAATAACATGAGTTATCAGAATAACTCATACTTGATTTTAATTCAGATTACTGTAGCACAGAAATTACGGTAACAAAAAATCTTCTTATAAGATTTTCACTGTAATAATGACCCTGGCAATTTCTTCTTATTATTTTTTTCAAGATTCAGTGCTCAATTAATTGGATATGAAAATACTATAGTGCAATTTAGTATATACCCATAAACCATGATTGTTTTGTGGTTCAGTTCCCAAAAAAATCATAAATTCATAAATTGTTCTAAAATTATCTAGAACCTTCTTCCTGTTAGTCTCCTCCATGCTCAACAAAATCGAAAACTCCAAAATTTAGATTATATAATTCGTGCTATTTCTGTTATACCTGACACGGACAGTTGTGACAAAATAACCTGATTTAATAAAGAAATAAAGAACAAAAAGAAAGATTTATGTCAATTTACCTTAAGGATGAATGCTACTCTTTCCCCTAAACTTGGTCTTTTCTTTTAAGGTTATATTTTAATGGGAAATTCGAATAGGTAACGTGTGTAACTTTCTGTTGTACGTTGCAGGACAGTTAACTTTAGAAAATACTGATTAGTCCTAATGTATTCCACATTTCAGAAACACACCACCTTCCTTCTCAAATGGAAGTGCCCATGAAAGCAATGTAGAACAAAACCACCTCCTTCTACCTATATGAACCGTTTCCTATTGCTGAATTACTGATGCATGCAGCTGAGATTTACTCACACAGAATAAGCCTATCAATTCCCCTAAGGCCCAATACCCTTGTTTTATAGAATAACAACTCACACGAACCCTCTTTGTCCATTGTTCTAGACAAATATACTTTTTTCTTTGTTTTGTTTTGTATGATTAAGTAATAGCTTTCAAAGTTTAAACTTTAGAGACCTTGTACTCTGAATTCGAACCTTGTTCTATTTTAACACATACTCTTCGGGTTATCATCTCCAAGCCAGATCCTCAGCTGCTAAAATTAGCATAACTTGATTATCTGTAATAAAACTACACTGCTTTATGCTACAAAGGTTCTGCCCCCAACTCTTTAGAAGGGTTTACAATGGTACTTAATAAAGAATTATAAATGGAGCTTCTTTGGTGTTTAAACAAAGGACAACACACTTTAGCAAGTGAGTCTGTTAGACTTACTCACAGCCCCTTGGCAGCTCAGATCATTAGAGCTCATTTAGTATTGGGCCCTCTGTAGATTTGACAAAAAGGGTACTGAAAGCAATTTATATCCCTAAGGACAAAAAAGGAGGTCAAGGAGTTTTCTGAACAATATGTACCGTAAACCCCCAAAGAGCCATGAATTACACTTATGAAGTTAAATGTCATTGAAAAATGACTCGACCATGAAACTGACAAGAAAAACACTGTTAACTTAACCTAATTTGTCAATTTCACTTGTCTCCCCCCAAACCAGATTGAATGAAATCTGGCAAATATGCCACTTCATTCTGTGTGCAAATTTGTTAATAGAACAACCGTGTTTATGCTGCAAAAATCGTGCATCACAGATATTGATTCTAGTGCCACTTTCATTTCAGGTAAATTGTTTGAACAATATGACCATGACGAATATAAGAAATAAAAAGCTAACGGGAAGAAGAAAAATGCTGACCCACTTGTTCTAATTCAATATCCTAGTTGGAAAATGGCAAATGAACCAAATTTCAGTATTCTTTATGGAAGCTCAAATCAAAAGAGGAAATTCCATATTCTAACATAAATATAAATATATTTATTTGCATCATTCTACCATTAATTCATGCATAAAGTTTAAATATGATCAGATGATTACTTGCAACTGGAAAGACAAGACTTCATATCATACCCTTTTCCCCAGAGCTCTTGAATTAATGTGACAAATATGTACAGATGAAATGGAATTTTACAGTAGAAATATGCTGGTTGCTCCTTATTTACTTGTGAATTAATTTATTGAGTTATTTATTGCCCAATGAGGTATGCAAAAGGTTATATTAACCTTTTCTATCATGTTATCGGCCCCTTCCAAGCTTGCAGTTAATACCTTCTGCCTTTGCAATTCATTTACCTCTTAAACTCTTTATCCTTTCAAGCACTGGTGACTAAATAATCTATATCCTTTCCCCTCACATATTAATTTAACTCCCCCAAACTTTGTTGACTGAATGTTTTGCGGTGTTTCCAGGTTTGAAAGGTGTTAACATTAATGCCTTTGCAACAGTGCATGCACTAGCTAGCTTGTTCTATAAACTTATCTGGAGTGAGTGAGGTATTTGCTTCACCTAATTCAAACATTCATATCAGGATAAGCTAAATTAAGCACTACAAGAGCCTATTTCTCTTGTAGGAGTGTTAGGGGATTCAAAGATGTCTACCCCAGATATAGCACAAACATTGCAGACAATTGAAAGTAACGAGAGAACTCCATACAAGTCCCTGGAAATTATCATCACAGTGGATGAGGAATTGCTTACAAAGTAGAATTTACAGAATTAAATGAAAAATTGATCAATTTTAGGCCATTTACCATAGTCTCTCTAATAATTTTAAAAATTATAAAGAAACACAGAACATGATGAAATTCATGTAACTTACTTAGATTGAGCAAACAATTGCAGGTTGTAACAGAAAAAGAGCTTCTGCATTCCTAGGGAATAGACTGGATGTTGTAGGGCATGCTACAGGCAGTCTTTTCCACCTTCAATTTCCATAAGAATGTGAGCTATAGCAGGGCATTTCAAATAATTTTTTAATTTTTCCCATAATCATACACTCAGGGTAACCTGAGAACTGTCATTTGTAGCAACGAAAAGGGACCTTACAGAATTTTCTGAATAGAACTTAAACTGTAATTAATTAAAAGTAATGGAAAAACTAATGACTTCAGCTGAGTTCTGGATTAGAGCTCTAGTGACTACTGTGTTGTGAAGCATTCCTAGAAAGAGATGACAGGAATGACCTGAACAAATTGTTGCAGTGTTGGCAGTCCCACTATTGAGGATCCTAATTTATATTTGCTTTCAGCAAAATAAGCTCATTCAGACTAATGCCAATCTTGTCCTAAAGGCAATAATTGCAGCCCACATGCAAAGATTAAATCCTCCTGTGACATAGGTCCCCATGATTTTCTTCCCTCCTGCCCCCATCTTTTTTAAAATTTATTTATTTATTTGTAGGAGAAATCGTTGCTTACTACAGGGTAAGACAAAAATTGATATATATGTGATGTACAGCTCTGCATCCCACTCAGAATACTCCACAGAGACCCTCTAGTCCGGAAACCATACAACTCCTCTCCTGTCACCTTAATCTTCCAACTGCTCCTCCTTTTGGAGCATTAATAAACTCTGGGAAGTCATCATAGAGTACCTTGAAATATCACTGCTCTAAGGATGTGCCAAGGTATGCAGAACTGTCTATCTAGCATTCCTCTGGAGAGTTAAATTCTCTCCTAAAACCATACTTTCATTTTAAAAAGAAAAGGAGTTCAATTTAAGCTGTGCATTCTAACAAAAAACACTGTGCATAAAACCAGTATCAGCTCCATCTGTGACCACATTTTCAATGGGCCATACTGTTAAATTTGCTCATTCTGCATACAAAGAACTGGACACTTAGAACATTAAGAACTTTTCCACATTTAAGACAGTTGTTGCTAGTGTATGCCATCTTCCTTTCTTAAATTCCATGTCTAACAGGACTAATTTGCACTAGGTGAAGTCTGTAACACCCAAGTCTTCCATATCTGTCTCACCAATTTCTGTCTTAAAAGTGACTTATCTGTTTGCTTTGTGTGGAGCTGCAGTTCTACTGTTTTCTCTACTACTACCACTTTTTCCTCTGCATTTCACTTCTAAATTGTTCAATAAATATAATCCATAAAAAAAGATTTATCTTCACTCTTCAGCAAAGGAATTATTCATGTTTACTTGTGGTACTCTTAGCACTGCAAAACAATGTATATAAAAATCAGAAGTTTAGTTTAAACTTTCATAGATCAGTAAAATTGTGATGGACTACATTTCTCCTTCTCTTTTACAATCATCTGTTAGAGTAGGTCTGCATTTAAAATTTTATTTTTTCCTAAGCATTTCAAAAGAAACTCACAACATAGAAAGAAAATGTGCTACAGTATTACCTTCTTCACAGTTTTCTCCTTTATAGCCAACAGAACAGACACAGTTCCCTTCGATGCAGGAACCGTGACCTCCACACGAGGGATCAATACACTGGCTGATGGGTACATCACATTCTGGACCTTTCCAGCCACTGTAGCATAAGCAGGTTCCTTTAGAGTACTGACCATTGCCACTGCACAGTACCGGGCAGGCAGCTGGGAAATTGAACGGAAGAAAAACAGCATACAGGGTCAGGAAAAAACTCTAAAATTCCTCTAAAGTGCACTAAAAATCCACTTCCAAATACTTAGACATATATATGAGTATCTTAATTTACTGGAAAAAAAATTCAAAGCCAATTTGTAGCAGTTCAGTTCTTCATTTCCCAAAGAAACCATTTGATTACTATATAATAAAGCATGCATGTGTCGGGCATTCTGAGAATACAACTACTGTTCTTTATAACCTATTGGTGATGTCTGGGATAACTGATGAGGCAATGTGAACAGATTTGATTCTGACATTACTCTGCTTTGTTCCATTAGGTAACATCCACTCTTCTCAGATAGCAGAACAGTCCCCACAGCATGTTAGTATATAGCAGAACGTTTTTTAGCGTAGCGTCCCAAAAATTTATTAGACCCTTTGACTTGTTTTTCCCATATACAGATCGTGAACACAGAAATAACGCAAGCTTTCATCAATGCAAATGCATCAATACAAATGCACCTTGCCACCAATATCCTTGCCAAATCTTCTTTACCCATATCCCAGAGAGACTGTTTCTA